>NC_139327.1:21400000-22600000 GCF_056507025.1 Lutjanus erythropterus | reverse complement strand
TTTTTTAAGTGTTGTTCAGTATTTGAGTGACGTTACCTCACAAACAAATTACCTGAAAGGTTATTTCACTCTATTATAATAACAAGTATTACAAATTATTATTAGTAAACAACTAATGTCAAGCAGACATGAAAAAATGTCTTTCCTTAATCAGACATCTAAGACAAGTGTTTGTTCAGTAAATAGAAGTGGTTTTAATCATCATTTAATTAAATTATTATAATCCCCTGATGTGTGATGTGAGACTTTGTGACTTCAGAGAAAAACGCTAAAGTTAAAAATCCTTGCAAAACTCTGAGTTTTGATTAATTTTTCACACTGCATACCGAAGATTTTAATTTATGGAGTAATAATTATTCATATGTGTGACAAGTGCCGGCTTGGGAATTTCAATAGTTAATTTGTGGGCCTGATTTAGATGTGCCTTGCTCATCAAATCATAATTAGCAGACCAAAGTTAGAGGCTGATGTTTCGCACAAATGTCTTGTAGACGGTTAGAGATGAATAATTTATTATTTCTGCATCTCGGGGGAAATGTTCACATCTGATGTTCTCTACAGTGGTTTGTTAAATGAAGCAGGACAGAAGTAGAGGATCGTGTGAAAAGGTCAGTGCAGACCTTTTAGTGACAGGATGGCATTTGAGTTTCAGCACATTCGGAAGGTTTGACCAGGTCAGCTCAATTCGTAACAATTTATTGCAATTTGTGCATGTTAAAAATTCATAAGAAGAGCTCAAACTTGTCATCAAAATACATTCCCATACACAGCCCACACAGACACGCCACCTGAGCCATGAATTTGTAAACATTTCTGCCTGTGTGCATGTCTGTTTATTGATAATGCAGAATCAAGAGAACAATGCCACTGATTGAGGTTTAAAGCGACGCAATCAATGCAGTATTTCACATCATGCTGGGGCAATTATGTGAACAAGTAAGAAAATTTACCTGCTCATGCCACAGCTTGGCAAGAGCCTAAACAGAGGCTGAGAATACAGAGTGAAAAAGACCTCTTCAGTCTGTAAGAGATGGACACTTCTGACAACCGCTGCGCGGCTGCAGTCGCTGGAAAAAAAAAAAGAGGGCACAGATGAGACAAGAGTGCAGTGAGAAGGAGAGGCGAAGGGGCAGAAGAGGGGGCAGAGAGAGCAAGTAAAGTGGAAGAGAGTGCAAAGGAGGCAGGGGAAAAGGGGGGATGGAGGGGGAGGGTGTAGGTGGCATGAGAGAAATAAAGAATGAGGTAAGGGGCGTGAGAGAGTGACTGAGAGAGAGCAAACAGGCTCGTCAGAAGAATCAGTCAGGTGAAAGAGACAATCCCTCGCTCTTTATTTACTCATCCTATTTCCAGGGCACATCCCACGAGACCTTCTCTTTAAATATTTGATGAACATTGTGGCCCTGGTTCAGAGTGTTGACTTTATATTTGCAAGGTCCTCGGGTTCAAGGCTGCGTCATAACACTCCAGAGAACATCCTTGTATTGCTGCCTCTTCTGTGCGATCAGATCGATACACCTACGGCTGCGCAGGGGTTTGTCACGATACCAGAATGTGGAACTCTGATATAATAATTGAATAAAAAAATTACACTTGATACCTCTTTTGATACCACAGCAAAAGGAGTTAATTTTTTTTTTTTTTACAGTGTAGTGAAAAATTGTCCCTTGTACATTAACTTGATTCAACTTAGTATTTCAGGTTGATTGACCATTTTCCCAAGTTTGCTTAACTCAAGTGGTTTTACATTTTACATCAAAACTCACAGTATGACTTATTACTCAACCCATATACAGGTGACTTACATTCTTAAGACAGCAGGGGAGCTTACATTTTTGAGTTGAATCCGCTTGAAATGATTTACTGTGTATGAAAATCATGGTGATGTGACATTTATTGGAGTCTGTACCAAACTAACAGGATTTGTAGGTCAGGGCTTCTCTGCAGCACCACAGTACCTCATTATAATGCTATTTTGACACACATTTTTCCTTCATCAAAAAATTGGCCATTCTGTGATTCTGATACTGTTTTAATTAATTGATTTGATTGAGAGTGCAGCCCTAATGTGCTTAAAAAATGTGAAAACATGAGCACTTATCTGAAGGAAGAACAACGCTCTCTCAAAAGTCATCACAAGATGGTTGTACCAGTGCATTTTTTATCCACGTCTCCATGTTAGACTGGAAAAGGGAGAGGCAGAATGACAGGAAGCCACCTAAGAGGTTTAAGATGCGTCCCAGCCAGGAGTCAGGGGTTTATACTTTTATGAACCTCCTTCCTCTGCCATCTATTATTGAAGGAGGTGGTTCGCAGAGGCCAAGCCCTTTCACGGTCTCAATGATTTTTCTGCTCTGCGCTAGATGTTTCTGGAGAATGGTGGTGGAAAAAATGCAGACAGAGCCCTGTAATTCAGACAAGTTGGAGAAAAACAGCTGTGGGAGTGTAGGTGCCCTGCCGCTATCCTGTTTTTAACATTCTTACCCTTACCTGTCATTAAAAGATCCACTGTCACCTGGTTTTCAGGGCTGTTGACACAGAGAGCTGGCAGGTTCAGGATTTAAACGTTTTCCGTTGGTTTAGCTTGCGCTGTCTCGGAGTTGAGGTTGTGGCCTTATCGTCCTGGATTACGGATGCATGACTTTCAGAATGCTCTCTCTGGTAGAAAATTGTTCATGCTGAGTGCTGATAAGGAACTGAATCAGTGTGATACTAGAGACCTGCTGTTACTGCAGCTGATACGGTGCCGGAGCGGGACAGCTTCCATCTTTGAACAATTATTTGACAGAGAGAGTGTTTGAACGAGCCATAAAGCCATAATACAACTTCAAAGTGTGTTTGAGGCTATTTCCGTGGCCAGCGTGGATGTTTTCTTGTTATCTTAAAATGCAAATCATTTCCTAAAAATGTGTTTTTAATCTTGACAAGGGCAAATCTCTCCGATAAACAATGTATAATTTAGTCATCACCTTGCTTTAAGTTTGAGCAAGGAGATTGTTAAAATTTTCAGCATGCGTCATCTCACATTGACATGACAGTGTAACCCTTCAGTTAAAAATGCAGAGTGGCTGTCATTTGCATTCTGTCATTAATTACATCGAAACCTTTGCTGTTGTTTGCTTGTCATTTGGACTTTTTTGTTTGCTTTCCTTTGTTGGTTGTGGCATGACAGGGTGTTAATATATTGCACTTTTTAAACCACTGATTTTTATACCTGTTAGTAGAGATGCACTTGAATCTGAATACATTATACAGGAAAACACAAATAACTTTACCCAAAGTTAGTATTTGGAAAAAATCAGCTTCATGATATCTCGGCGTAGTTCAGAAAGTTTGCTTCTATCTCAATAAATCACTGAGTTAATGCACTAAGGTTATTCCTTCAACTAAAGGATATTTTCATACATGTATTCTAGTTTCACATATGTAATCTGCTGTAGAGTTTGTATTTCCTATGCAAACTAGAATCTTTCAATTTATAAAACCTTTTATTTCAGTTTCTGATTGTTCAGTACCGCTCACAGGGCTGTGGGCTTCAGACAGTTCATAAAACTTTATTAACATAATTAATAATATCCCAATATTAAGTCATTGTGAAGCTTTGTAGGCACAACAATTGCTAATGAATATTTGGTTATAAAATAAAACATTTGCCCAATTTAACGTGACTTCCGGTATAAACCTCCCCACTTGTGGTCTTCTATCCAAATACAGATACAGAAACAGATCATTTTGTTGGTTGAACAGATACAGATACAAATAATGACCTCTCTGTTTCTTTCCTTTTTCAGCTGATATTGATGACCTGAACATCTGCTATGTGTTACGGAACGAGGAAAATGCTACATCTGATGTTTTCCATTTCTCCGTTGAGGACAACAGTAAGATTTTGCTATTTTATCTTTATATTTGGGATTTTAGCCCCCCTTTTTTAACAATATATTTATATGGTTTTCAGTTTGTAAATCACAACAAATTGTAGAGTGAATAGCAGTTATATAAAACACAGCAAACATTTTTCACCCTGTTCTCTGTCCCGTCACTCCATCACTATCAACTGAGTATAGACATAAAGAAAAAAAAATGTTGCTGAGGCAGGTTACCAACTTTAACATCATGTTTTATGAAGAACATAAAAGTTCTCAGTATATCACACATTTTGTTTACATTCAAGGGCACAGATCTCATTACAGCAAAACTCAGCCTTGGACTTATCTGCTCAGGGGTGAGTGGGTGTCGGGGTGTGTGTAGCGGAGGGGTTGTGGAGAGAAGCCGCTGTCTCTCTTTTGATTGCGGTTTCTGTTCATTGCTCTTTACAAAAAGCTGAGAGAAGTAGAAAATAGGTCGAAAACACTTCCTATGTTACTTCATGCTTTTTTCTCAGAGTCTAATATTATTAGCAGGTAGTTCAGCTCAATTTGTGAGAATTATTCACACTAAAATACCGTCGGCTCCCTGAAGTCTTTCAAGCGGACAGACTGTTAAACCAAACTCTATTCTAAAAGCAGGTGTTTTATGGTAATATTCTTTCACAGTAAAAAAAAACTTCACTTACACCATCACTAAGACTCATTTCTGATTCACTTCAATCTACAGGCACAATCAGCACACGTCATTAACACAGTAACCTCGTTAACTAACCTGTAATAAAAAGACAAGAGTACTCTACTTGTGTTGGCAGTGTTGGCACTACAGCGCTCGATTTCACCGTACAAAAGTGGTGTATGCCGTTCAGACCACTAAGCAAGATAGATAGAGAGGTACATAAACAAAGCCTTCAAAAAGTGGAGTCAGCTTCTATTAAATGTATATTTTAAATTATATTATTTAATCCAAAATAATTTACTGGGGAGGACAACTTCAAGTTTTTAAGAAGTTCTGGTGGACACGTCCCCAGTGTCTCACCTGGGATCTGCTCCCAAGTTTACCAACAATATACATTATCCTTTACATCTTAATGTTTGGCAGAATTTCTTAAATCCACACTCTGATTCTTGGCAAAGTAAGAGAAATTATATGTTTAGCTTGTAATAGACACATATCTGCAAATCTAAATTCTTTTCTTTGTAAGTGTGGGTTGGTCAGGTTTACACACAGAATAAAAAGCTTAGGATCCAGTGGTAATTTATTTGACCAAGTCTGATCAATCATATTGATAATGTTTTGCCAAGAGTATTATATGCTTTTAGTTCTGACGTCATGATTATGTCACGATTTTAGCTGGAGGTAGAAAGAAGTTGACAATAAGCAAAATGGACTCACAAAATGTCAAGAAAGGAATTATTCTCACCTCTATTCATATTAAGCAGAACATTTTTGAATTCAAGTTTCTCTCTTTTACCAAACCAAGATGAGCTTTAATTCCCTTGTTGACTCTGTGAAACAGCCTTCATTTAAACTGGACAGAAACAAAAAAAAAAATCACTAATAGCTAGTCTTTTCACTGTTCTTTCCACTGTTATAACAATCGGGTACTCAAGTTTGGTCAAAGTTAATCCTTAATTCACCGCATTATGTGTGAAAATATTCTAGCTTTACTAACTGTTGTCACCCCTACTCTGGCTCAGTGGGTGTGTATTGTATTGTATACTGTATTATTATTGTAAAGACCATTAAATTAGCAAAATAAAATGACAAAAATCCTCCCCCTCGTATTTTCTACAGCCACAGTTGTGAAACAAGCCAATAAAACCTGCTAGCTATTGTTACCTAATGTGTTTAGGGAATTGTTTTGCCCCCACCTAAGCTTCACGCACAAAAAACATCATTCACACAGTGAACTGCTGTCCCTCTTGGCTCATTACACTTGATTCAAGCATCCAGAAAGTAATAATGAAACTAGTGCAAATTAACAGAAGTTACGTATAGACTGTGTAAGTTTCAGGCTACTGTCGACTGTCTGTCTCTGAGCTTTCTTAGACGTCTCACTCCAGTCTTCTAAAGATATTTTGTCATCCGTATCTTCCTTCCATAGTCTCACTTTAGATTACATGGATTCTTTAGACCCAGACACAAACAAGTCATTCAAAGATGAAATTAAACCTTTATCATAAGAGTTTTCTATGATTTTATCCACTTTTTTTTTTTTTTTTTTTTTACACCGTATGAGCCAAAAGGTCCTGAATACTTTGCCAAATGACATTTCAATAGAATGTTGATAGGTACAAATTGGCTTAGGTGAAGATCAGAGCTGTCACTTTTGGGGTACGGTATGGTCTCGCTAACCTTTAAACTCATCTCCTCGGGTGAATCTGTAACTCTCCTCTCCTCTTTGAGCTTCTGCAGTAGACGTCAGGGTTCAGAGAATCACTCATTACTCACAACTCATGACAGCGACGGACCTGCGACTCAGCTGTCAAGCATCATTTTTCAGCTCGTAGTGAGTTTTATTTAGTCAGTTGTTACAGGCAGATTTTACAAGCAGTCTCGTAAAGTGAAATATTTCTGTTGTTTTCATTCATAATCACTAGGCTAAATGGAAGCCATCCCTCTGTCGGCTTCAGATGACTGAGATTTGCGCTAACTTAATTTGATTCTCCATTTGTCTATAAAGCGATCTGTCAGTCAGAGCAGCAGTACAATTCTAGGTCAGAATATCAGTTTCTGACAAAACTGTGCGTAGGCCAACAGAGGCTCTATTTTAATATTTGTATACTACAAATGACGGTACATCATATTAGCTTACTGGTGAAGTGATAGGGCTTCCAGGTTTGTCAAAGATAGAAAATTTATTTTTGTGGTGCTGAGATTAATGTACATCATTTTCACAGTTCAGTGATTTAATGAGACTGACTGTTTAATTTGTGAATATGACTGCAGGATGTGTCAAGTAGTATTATGGTATTTATTATTTATTTATTTATATTTATCATATGCAAGGCTGATTTCTCAAGGTTTATTTTGGCAGCATAGAGAATAAGAAACCCTGACTGTGTATTGAAAATACAAGCGACACTATACATATATATATATATGTTAAAATAAATAAACAGCGAGTTGTTCAGTCTACCCTACACTTATGTCACCAGTATTTTAAAAGGATAGTTCAGATCCAGTTTGGAGACCTTAGGATTGTACTGGTGTAGACAGGGACAGCAGCAAAATGGATTTTAGCCACCTAAAAAAGGCCCTCTGTTTGTAGGGGCTGCAAGGAGACTGCAATTACACTGTCATATCCATGTTGTGACACCTGTTATGAATATGGAGATGCTATTCGGTCAATTATGTCATCTTTAATGCAAAGTTGACATTGTTTGAGATGTTGTTTTAATGGCAACTTGACATTAACCAACACAAAAATGTCTAAATGGTTGATTAAGGTCAAAGAAAGTATTCGTGACACAGTTGTAATGGTCTTATGACAGCCAGTGGCAAAACCAGCGACATATGATAGCATAAAGCTAAACAGTTTCTTTAAGTTTCATAATGTCAAGTTGTCATAGTAAAGACATTTTTGTCAAGTCATGTTGTCATAACAAAGACAACCCAAACAGTGTCAACTTTGCATTAAAAAAAGACATGATTAACCTAATGACAATGTTATAAACATTCATAAGACTCTTTCATGTTCATGACAGTTTTTATGACATGGTTGTACAAGTTCAACGACAGTGTTATGCACACCCTTTCAAATAGAGTGAAAATCAATATCAGTATGCATGCTGGTGTGTAGTGCACACTATATTTAGAATATTTTCACTGCTTTACCTTGTCGTCAGGCCCCTACTTCTGACAGGTAACTGCTGTTATATAAGCCAAATATTGGTCTCTCTGACCCATCAGACTCCATTGAGAGAATCATTAATTTTGCATAGTGCATTTGGCACTTTGCTGTTTTGAAAGGTTAGCTCAGATTCACTAATTAACACTTTAAAACACTGAAGTCAGATAATAACACAAACAAAACGATCAAGGCCGAGGTACACCACCAACAAAACCAAACATCAGCAGCTGATGTTTTCTGCAAAATTCTAAAATGACTGTTCTTTCTAAGAACTTAGGTTTATAAGAGCAGTTTCAGTTTCTCATTGCAAAAGTCTGTCTGGCAGAAAAGTAAAGAGATGACAGTATTCAAGATAGTGTAAAATGATATTGACTGGCTATATCCAGTAATTTTATGTGTAAAATCCTCTGTTTTATGACCAACATCAGATGCATTATAACTGTCATTCATTGCTTAATTTATGCACATGAAATAGTTTAAATTCTGTGCATTTACTTCTATATGTCTGCTTGCAATGTGCGTGAAATCAGCATCTATTTACCAAGGCAGCAGCCAATTAAGCAATCAGCGACTGGGAGTCTCGTATAGGAAATTTATGTGAGTGAGTGAGAGCTTAAGAGGCGATTGCATTTATATGAGATCAGTGAGCTCTGGAAAGAAATCCAAATGTTCTAACTGTGGAACAGAAACAAACATTAATGGAGTAAGTATTACTGAGGCCACAATCAAAGTGAAACTAGTTTTAGTATTTTGGTGTTTATGTTAGTGGGCCTTAAGAAGAAAACATATACAAAAGTGGAAGCACAACTAAGTGGGACATGTTGCAAATACCAAAACATACACAAATATCTGGTTGTCCATAAACCCTATTTATACAGGACTAGTAACACCTGGGGACCTCTAGTAATTTGTAATAACTCTGGAGGTCGTCTGTGATCTTAATCCTGTGTACATCTGGCATATCCGTAATTTGGAAAGTAAATATTCCATTGCAAATTACCGAGCATATTTTCCCAAACACAGAGGTCCTGCACAGGGTGGCATCTTGGTGATTTGCGGTGTATCATTTTTTAAGTTTGTCTTTTTTCAGACATATGAAATTTGCATCTCATAATATACAAACAAGCTTGTAATACATACAGAAAGCAGGCCAAACTGCTCTAAACTAAAGAAATAAAACAAGCAAAGGCTGTTTAATTCACTGGTGAGTCTAATGATCAGTTCAAGGTACTGACTGGCAGTCAGGAATAATCTGAGACACATATACAAAACATAATAGTAGAAGGAACTAGTATGATATATACTATAAAAACACCAACACATATTAATCATAAACCTGTAAATACAGAACAACTATTGCTGTACATAAATGTAAACATACTACACTGTGACCAGCGCCACACTCAAAAATCATCCTAACATCAGCAACAAGAATATGTAAACTATACAATATTATTAACATGTCAGCTGAAGAACAGATGCTTCACTTTGAAATGTTGATGTTACGCAGAGCCTTGACATCATACCGAGGGAATAATATCAGTAAATTCAAATGAAATACCAACTTCGCTTTACTCCTGTTAGAAGCACAATTCATTATTGTTTTCTGGTGTGTTTTGTCCTCGGCCTTCGTTAACAATAAAAACTATTAATTATATATTAATAGGGGGGTTTGTAAAGTTATTAAACACATGCACAAGCACATGGAATGACTAGATGTCTAGATTATATATTAAGGAAATAAATCACCCACAATGAATTCCTTCTGAAATCTTCACAGTTTGGTTTAAGTGACCACAGAACCACAGACCCTGGTCCACACTCAACGACAACGTTTTAAAACATCGTCAGATGAGGGTTTAGTTTTTCCAGGCTTCTGCTCTCCTTTTATTTCTTATTTTTGAACTACAGTAATTGACTGGCGCTCACCGCTTGTCTGCTGTTACTGAGAAACAAAATGCAGGTTAATTAAATTTTCTCAGTTCCCTCACAACTTTATTGTACATGTGCAAATATGCACCTGCTTATTTTTATGGAAATTACTAAATCCAACAGAGTTTGCAGTCACACTTATTACACACACACCACCTACTGTTCACGCAGTCCTCCCTCAAATGTACAGTAACAACAAAAGGAACACTTATTCGATGATCACACGTTTAGGTTCACTCTTAGAAATAATACTGCTAACTAGAACCATAAAGGTTCTGCAGCTTGACCTCATTGCAGAACCTGTTTCAGTTCCTGTTAGCTTCCACTTGGAACCATTTCAGATGGTTCTACCAAACCCCAACATAAAGGGGTGTATCTAGAACCATCTGAGAAAGGTTTCTTCCAAAACCCCCCATGAGAGGTTCTACAGAGAACCCTTCAATGGTGTAATGGTTCCACTCTCAATCCTCTCTTATCCAGAGCCTTCTCATTTTCTAGGGGTGCTAACAAGAACCAATCCCGATGGTTCTGCTGAGAACCCTTTTATCCTCCAAGGGTTTCTCCAAGAATTGACCCAGAACCATTTTTGATTCCAAGGGTCTTATATAGAACCTACACAGGGAGTTCTACTGAGAACTGTTTTTTCCCTAAGGGTCTTATTTAAAATCCATCCAGTGAGTTCAACTGTGAATTCTTTTATATTTCAAAGGTTTTATGTGGACCCCACCCAGAAGGTTCCTCCAAGAACCCTTTTATACTCCAAGGGTTTTATCTAGAACCCACTAGGGCTGCACAACCTGAATCCTGATGTTTTCCCCCTATGATTGAAATCAAGATTCTCTCACAATTCTTACTTTTTCAACAGAACCCTTTTATATTACAAAGAATTCTTGATGAACTCTTTCTTCTAAAATGGGTTATTTGGATGAAAAGGGTTCTTAATGGAACCCTTATTTTGACAAAAAAAAAAAAAAAAAAAAAAACTTTGACAAACCCTTAATACAATAACTGTTTGTCAGAACCAGGTGGTTCTTGGTAGAACCTCAGCCCTTCAGGAAGAACCTTGGGAACCCTTACTTCTCAGAGCAGAATGCATTTGGAACAAGTTGCAGCAGACTGTCAGTTCTCTTAATCCTCCTGTATGATCAGATGTGATGGTCCTGCATTAAACACTAAGCACTCATAGAACAATTGATGTAGAGCCTCGTAAGCCTCCATCAGTGGGATATGGAAATTTAATGGACTATCCAGATAAATTCTCTGATTCACATTCAGAAACTCATCTGAATAACACAATGCCTCTGAGTGAATCACAGTACTGCAGGACTGTATATCAAAGTGTCAGGATCAGGGGTCACTTTTCAAGGCTATTTTGCACATCCACAGGGCTGTTTTTATTCTTCAGTCACAATGGGATGTAATAGTTCTGATCAAATGGTGACTCTGTCCTCCAGTTTAAAACTTAATGCCTTAACCACCAGCATCCAGCAATTAGATGTAGCCTCCACATTGTACAAGAAGGATGCTATGCATTGCACACTTGCTGCCTAAAATCATGAACTAATGGCTTTGTGAATTAGCCCTGGACCTATTTTTCAGAAGTGTTTTTCTGGTGCTAATGCACTTAGAAGAAAGTGCTAATGCGGAGAAGAATAACAGTGCCTTTATGCACATGAAAGGAGAAACATTGACTAATTGATTGTCCATGCTTCTGTTAGTTTTTTTTTCTTTTTCTCTGCTCTTGGCAGCAGTCAGGCCCACGGCCTTTAAGAAGGAGCTTATATTATCAATCCATAACTTTACTGGATCCACTTGGGCTTCATCCCTCTCAGGAGAGTTGGTGTTACTGCAAACTGATTCCAGATATAGAATTTCCAAAGAGAGGACACAAATATTTAAAAAACATACTGTCAAAAGGCAGCATTGTGAATCACAGCAGCAGGTACAACAACAAGTACAAAACATTCTTCTCAGTGTTTTCCCCTCCAAAAATCCCCCAAATCAACTCTTCTCGTCTGCAAGCTTTTATTATACAGGATGTGAGCATTACATTTTTGTTTCACATTAATGTATATGTAAGCAGGTAGTCCTACATACAGTATATATTATACACGTGTTAAAACACTTATCCAGATGTTCAGTGGTACACTCACACTAACAATCCCACACATGCATGCACAGCAGTGCTCAGAGGGGTAGCCGTAGGCTAAGGAGCAGTCGGGCCTCCAGCACAAAGAGGTGTTTGATATTTAAGAGCCCAGGCAGCATTGTGGGTAATGAGAGCCTTGGGCGTTTGAGCCAGGCAGAGCTGCGAGGCAGCCACTGGTAATTATGTGGCCCTATTACAGGCTCATCTACAGGGGAAGAGTGGCAGGAAGCACCCTCTGTCTCAGGTTAAGACCAGCTGGGATCACTATAGTTAACTGTAATGGGCTGGAACAGTTTGTTTCCCAGGCTTCTCTTTGGCAGTGGGATATTCACATAGTTGTAACAGTGCTGCAGAAATCAATGCAAAAATACAATTAAGCTAATTTGAAGATCATAGAAACAAAAAATCACACAAAGGAAAGCAGCAAATCACATTTGTAAAACTGGAACAAGAGAATCTTAAGAATTTTTCCTTGGAAAACTACTTTATCCATTGATTATCACAATAATTGCAAACTGTTTCCAGTCCTTCAAAGCTGGGGTAGGCAGTTCGTTTTTTATTGTCCTTGGGCAGAGGTTTCATAATAACCTTTAAACAGAATGTAATTCAAGTGGTTTAAGAAAAAATAGACTGCACTTCCTCCTCATGGCTTTAGAAAATTAAAATTTTTGTGATGAGAGACTTTGGCCAATTACAAATCAGTAAGACAGTCGATTGTTGAGTGTAATTCCCAGAACTAAAGTATTTGATGACCTGGGAATGAGACTCAATAATCAACCATCTGCAATCCACCAATCCAAAATGTTGTCAGTTTGACGACTTGGGAAAGAGACTCAACAATCAACCGTCTCTCTACAGAACTGTTTACTTCACCTTTAAAACCTTACGTTGAAATACCAAAAAACACTCATTTTCTTTTGTCAGTGCAGATAGTTTTGGTTGTATCTCTCCAGGTTCTGATTTATGTGCCTCAAAGATTGGTGCCACTGACATAATACACTTTATTTGAATTGTGGTGCTCACAGCTCTACAAACTTACATTTAAGAGAACGACGGCAACACATCTCACTGTTTTCGCTGAAATAACTGTCTACCAAAGAGACAGTCCTTATAAAAGTGGTTGACAGAGAGATCTGTGGATGCTCTGGAGTAACCGGGACACTGTGTCTGGAAAGAGATGCTGCTGATTAATTTTTTAAATGGAATGTCTCATTGCTGTTAGTACCATGAACACAATTTTATTCACCTCCACCCTTAAAGTCAAAGCTCTCTGCATGGCTAGATACTACTGAGGCCTAGTGAGATATCATGTTTTTTTGTTTGCAATTGAGTGCGGCAGGGATGACGTATTTTTGTAGACCATCCCGGACGTTAAAAATGCTCTGGTTCCCTCAACGAAAAGCCGATCTGATTTTTCACTGGACTTTGAATTAGTGCATGAAATAAACTGTGGAGAAAAAAAAAAAAGTTTATTTACCTTCATGACTATGATACTTACTACGGATGTGACAATGCAAAATTTGATCACAGATCACGCTAAAAATCTTTAGATAGGTTTATCATGGTGAATGTCCATTACAGGGATAATCAAGAACTAAGATAACGGGGAATATCCTCACATGAAGGACTTGGAAAAAGCTGTCTCGCTAAAGTACAGTCCTGTTTTGTTTTCCTGATTTATTTTTAACTGCCACATGAGGAGCCGAAGCTTTCTAAGCATTCCAAAATCCTAAGCTTGTCACCAAAGCTTAAAGCTCAGCTTTCCCATTGTTCACCCTGCAACAACAAGTTAAAGGATTTGTAGAAATACTATGGACTACCTAAAGAATGACAGGGGAGTGAGATGCCTATCTCAGCAGTCCAAACAGTGTGCAATAAAATATTTGTTTCTTAAGAAAAAAGTAAATTGATTAGTGTTACGGTGTAGTGTAGTTTGGTGATTATCTGGATATTGTAATCCAGTGAGGTTTTCGTATCGACCCATGCCTAAGACTTATATGTTCAGTCACCAGTAGTAAAAAGTTATCAATAAGCTATAAATGAACTACACCACAGTTTCATCACCACTAAGTGACTCGCGTTCAACGTGATGAAGTTTAAATGCACAGTTTGTCAGTTCTGCTGCTAGGCCTCTGTCTGTCATTAACACATTAACATAAGATGTAGCTTCATGACGGCCCGAAGTAGCAAAAGATCATGGAAGTTGTTGTCCTCACTGTTAAACAACCACCATGGCTGATGAAATTCTGTCTGACATGACTCAAGTGGTAATATTAAAGTTTTATTCATGTTTAATTGAGTCAAATTCTCCAGCTTCCTTCCTCACTCTCTGACATATCCTAGCAGAAAACATGCCTTTAAATAAATTACACATTTCTTTACTTTGAACATTGCTGAAAACATTTAATGTAAGTACATAACTCGACAAAATATTTAAAATATGTCCAGGGTTTCGATGCAGAAATTTTACATATTACAGCTTTAAATTGAAGTCTGTACTTATTGTTTTGCAGTCCAGAAAAATCTAAAAAAAAAAAAAAAGAAACTCACTCACTGACAAACTCACATGACCACTTGATGAATTCTGCACCTGTTCTCATTTCACCTTATACCCTGATGAAGACTGTGAATCAAAACAGATTTGGAAGCCATGACCTAGTAAAGGATTTTTACACTCACAGTTAGAGTGCCAAGACTTCCATTTAAAGCAAGCAGGATAGTCATGTTTTTTTTTAGTTACATTCAACTACTAATCCTACCCTTGAAAAGCACCTGATTTTTTTATTTTCATATTAGCAATATTACTTTTTTGACTCTGTGCAGCACTCCCTATTTTCTCCATGTAGTGTAGTTTGAATGCAAGAGATGTCGTATACATTCGCGCAAAAAAAGATCTTTTCTGAGATGCATTTTTCCTCTCGACTTCTCTTCTCATTACCTCTTTTTTTCTGTTTGCTTCTCCTCCCACTGCAGAAGATATTGATTGTTACAGTAGAATGGTTTCATCCCATCATCACGTCTCCGTGCCCATGAACAGCTCCGGCATACCACTGTTTTATCTGGAGTTACAATCATAATATATCCCCTTAAAACACCCCCTGCAGCTTCCATATTCCCATTTTTTTCATTGCAAACAATACACATTACATGCATTTTTGTATCTTCACAAACGTTAGACAACCAATTATCACCACAGATTATTGTGCAAGGACACCAGTTCTTTATGTCTTGTTTGTGCTTGATGTGTGAGTGGGTGTCGTTCTGTGGCGACACTGTGGCTTCAGTCTCTCTCTTCTCTTCAGAAGTCCCTTTTTTCATAAAAAGCAGTGCCAGCTCTTCAGATGAGATGACCTCCTTGAGTTGCCCTCTTCTCTGTTAAATGATAAGCGTGGCAAATTATTTATGTACATGTAGACTTTCTCTCTAATGGATGCAAGAAATCAGCCCCAGAAAAAGAAATAAATGGCTCAATTTTAAATGGCCTCTACAACAACTTTTTAACTCTTTAACTCAACAGCACAATGACTAACAGACAGTGATTATGTCTTGGCTCAGAAATTTAAAGTCAACAATGAACACTGGATTTAAATGGGATAATCCAGTTTCAGATGTCTGGATTTTAAACTCCATTTCCAAAAAAGTTGGGACATTGTGTAAAACATAAACAAAAACATATTGCAGTGATTTTGAAATGCTTTTCACTCACTTCACTCTCATTCAGAATTGAAATACAGATGCCTGTAACATTTGTTGAGATGAGGCGCATTTATCATTGTGTGACATCACCTTTTCTTTTTACAACACTCTGTAAGCATTTGGGAACTGAGGACGCTAATGTTGAAGTTTTGAAAATTAAATGTTTCATTATTTTTATTTGATGTACAACTTCAGTTGCTCAACAGTTCGGGATCACTGTTGTATTTTTTGCTTCATAATGCGCCAAACATTTTCAATGGCAAACTGGTCTGGACTGCAGGCAGGCCAGCCTCGTTTTCTCTTTTATTACAAAGCCACGCTTTTGTAATACATGCAGAATGTGTTATGCCATTGTCTTGCTGAAATAAGCAGGGACCTCCTTGAAAAAGCACAAAAACATGTTGTTCCAAAACCTGCATGTACTTTTCATGACGTCACAATTACAGCACACTTTTTACCTTTGCGTCAGTCCATCTCAGATGAGCTCGGGCTTGCAGCTTTGTGTTGAGAGGCATTGCTCTTTAACTGTTGGACTATTTGTCCGTGCAGTTTTTCACTAAGTGGTGAACCTCACTCCATCCATATTTGTGAGGGACTGAGCCTTTTGACGATGACTCTTAAATAACCAATATCGATACTATCACCTGTTACCAATTAACCTGTTTACCTGTCAAATATTCCAAACTTTCCCAGCATTTCCACAACTGTCTTTTGTCGCCCCTGTCCCAACTTTCTTTGAAACGTGTTACAGGCATAAAATTCAAACAACTATGAAGTTTAGCGGCTTGAACTTTAAATATCTTGTCTGTGAAGTTTTACGCAGCGTCCCAGCTTTCTCGGTATTGGGATTGTCTCGCCTGCTTTGGAAGCTGAGAGTTTATACGTGAAAGCACCTTAAAAAAACAAACAATTACAGCCTTAAGCTGGCTGTCACCGTGGCCACAAATGGAGCGGGTTAATCCCTTGACCTTTTTTTTTGTTGTTGTTAACCTGCCCGGCAACGTTCACTGATCAGTACAGAATTGCAAGGTAATACATCAGCATGCAGCACAGACTGACACACACACTAACACGTCCCCTGGCTTTAGGAGGGGATTCTCTTTATCTGTCTGCATTCAGGAATTTACTGTCACTCACTTCTCCCAGGGCCCAGCTCTCCTATCTTTATCCTCTTCATCTCTCCCTTCTCACATTGTCAGTCTTAGATCTTGTTGGGTGTGTTTTATTCATTTTCCATTCTTTTACCCTGCTCAGCATCCGTGTTCATAATATATTTGGTTCTTTAGTGTTATTTTTGTCTTTCTCGTCCCTATCAATATCCCCTTTCCCTCTGGAGGTACAGTCTTAATATTTTGCCCTCCTGTCTTGCCGAGTTTAATCTCAATCTCTCTTTATTGTGCAGAGAGTCGACTCTGTCTTCAGCGTCAGGATTTGGTTTTACTGTCACACCCTCACTGTCTTTTTCCGCTGTCGGTCCCCGCCTGCCGTGTTTGTCTGTCAGCGACGGTGCTGATGGATCTCTCTGTTGTCGGATTACAGCACATTCCGCAGTTGCGAATGTCACTTGCGACGATCTGCATCTCATTAGAGCATCGAGATGAGAGCGTGAGACTTGTTGAGAGATGTGAAGGGATTTTTTCATCATGTTAATCATCTTTGATTCCGTGTTTCTCTCTACGCTTGACAGCCGACGCTCGACATGTAAACACATGAGCATGACCAAACACGCTCTAATCTCAAGAATAAACAAGCAACTGGATCTTTTCGATGTTTATTTTGCCACTAAAATGTTCTGATTTACATTTTTGACTATAGGAAGACATCGGTCCCAATTATCAGCATCAGATTGTCTCTTTTCTCATTCTTTAGTTTTTCTGTTACCTTTTTTTCCACACACTTTTCCAGACACTTTACTCTTTTATAACAGTTAGTTTTTCATCTAATTTTCACCCAAGCCTTCCTCCCCCCACATTTTCTCTAATCAAAATGAAACTGCGGGAAAGTGACAATTTCAGCTCACACAAAATCTCATTCTTTGCATGTCGTTGTCTTCTGTTATTTCATTTTAATGGATCTAAATGGACCTTTAATTTGTGTTTAAATCGTTTAAGCATTCCATGGTAAAGTTGCATTTCATTTGGATTCTTTTGCTCACATCGCAGTATAAAAGTACACAGCACTGGGGAGCTGTTGTGAACTCTGCTTTACGGTGTGTACTTTGAAAGCCTCTAATAAAAACCATACATCTAAAAGTAAACATTAAAGCCACTGAAGCAAAAATGAGCATTTTCTGGCAAAATACAATTTTGTTTTAAAGGAGCTGGAGGAGATAATGGAGGGAAATGAGAGCAGAGGGGGGAAGCCAGAGATTTCAGGAGCTAGTTTATCATCTCGGCGCTCAGACACAGTTTGCTCTCTGGAGTGCCAGTAACTGTCCTGAGATACATTAAACTCATCTCTCTGTTAAATATTATATTGGTGGCATGGGGAGACTTGTGCTGGAGCTGGAGTGATCAGCGTGCTGGAGTTCTGCCTCTGTGAGGAACACACAGGAGCACAATTGCTTTTAGGTGTTATCATTCATCTGACATGCAGGCGCTTACACACAGATACAGGAACGAGTACAATCGCATGCAAAACTGTACAACTGCAGACGCACACACACAGATATGCCTGAAGGAAGCCACCATTTCTTTGTCCTGAAGCTTTCTCCCTTTCAGCTATGCCCACGGTCGTATATTGCTGTCTTTGTCGACATCATTGAAAAACCTCACGGTTATTAAGCGTATCACAAGAACTTCAAAGGAGTGAAGATTCTCTGCCCCAGATGTCAGTTTCTTATGGTTTCATGTGCAAGGTCGCTTAAGGTGTTTCTGCTGCTCAGTCATGCCTGATGGCTGTTGAACGTAGGGAGGAAACAATGCATTATTCTGTCGCACGCAACTTTTATCTCCTTCGGGTGGTTGGGGGGGGGGTAATGGATGTGGACTTCGCTTCCTTTTTGCCCACAGGCAAACAAAGACACACATATACAGCAGATTCACCCTGGCATTTGGTTTTTTTGGTTTGACATTCTGTGAAGTGACTGATCAAACGCGGTGACTTAATAAAAAAATAATCCCTACACACATGTAAAGCAGCGGTCCAGACATTCAAAATGTACTTGATCCTGGCAAATTAACAACAAAGAAACCTCACCCACATTGGCTTCAACTTGCCCTCGAGTCGAGCAGCATTTTAAATACTTGAGTTTGCCCAGGGCCATGAAATCCTGGTCAGCCTACTGATATCTCACAACACCTCAGGAGATATCCACTGTCATGCCGACTGCCTTGGGCAAAGTGTAGATGTAGTGGAATACACACATACAATACAGATAGAGACATTATGATGCTGCTAAAAGACCTGTAAAATGACATGATTTCAGTCTGATATATGCATAGCCACACACACACACACACACACACACACACACACACACACACACAGACTTGTGTTACTATAGTCCCAGGATCCATCACTGACATAATGAATTCCCTAGCCCATTACCCTAACTCAGAGATCAGCAATCTTGACAATGAAAAGAGCAATTTTTGGCCCAAAAATCTGTATAGAGTTGCGACTGTTTAATTCTCTTTTTTCCTCTGAGACTTTCTTTTTTCGGATTTGGCATCCTTAGATAGTCTAGGGAGACTCAAGACTAGCCACTGACAAAATTATTTGGAAGAGGTGCTGAGCTGGCAGTGAAGCATATTTTAGTAGACAAAACACTAAAACATTTTCTTTATTTATTATATAGGCTGCACATTTTTACATTTGGCAAATGCAAGAATTACTTCAGGTCTGCAACAAAATAAAGCAAAATTAAAATGTTTTAAAAATAACCTTTATTCATTTCCATGTGATTTTTTTGCGAAGCCGCTGGGAGCCACTTGAGAGAGACAATAGAGCTACTGGGTGCTGACCCTGCCTTAGAATCACCACTTGGCCCTACACTTTTGTTTTGCTGGGTAGGGTGTCCTGTTTCATTTAGTGATTGAGCCCTGCAAATGGACTGTTTTCAGATGCAGACTCAAATGGTAGAATGTAATGTAATGTAAATGTATATGAAACATGGCTCCCAGCTTAGAAGAAATCCAAGTCTTTGCTAATACTTAATGCAAAAATGCTATAATCTGTTGGAATATTTACATTTAATGTAGATCCTAATGACACATAAGTGGCTAGTTATGACAGGCATTTCAGGAGAAATGCTATTCATGATGGCAGTAGAAAATAATCCAGCAGCCAATTGTCTGTCCTTCTGCTATTTCAGGCCCACAGAAATTTCATAGATGTGCAAACATTCTTCCTGGCTATAGTCAGTGGATTAATCTGTCTTCATTCTAGAAATTTGATCAAATTTGTGACCGTAATAGTTGATAATGGTAGCAAGAAATTAAGTTTTAATTTAAAATGTATAGCACTATCTGTGCCTGCTAAATGAAAAATCTATCACGATAGTGAAGTTTCATATTGGTCAATATAGATAATTATTTATCATGTAGGTCATGACTGAGAACATGTTGTATGATTCAAATTGTGGAGGTGGCTAAGATGATAGAAATCAGTTTGTTGTTTGTCAGCAGGCAAAGTCTGGAGATATACTTGCTTTTAACTACACATTTGCACATTTACACATCATGACTGCCTTGTTTATGCTGTGTCCATTTGGAGTTATGGTTATTTATGCTCTCTGAAATTAACGTTATGGGTATACAAATGCAAACACATGGTTAAAAAGCAAGTGTATTTCTCATCTAAGCAAACGTCCCTCCCCCTCCACTTCAGCATCTCTCTGAGCTCTGAGCTCCGTCTGGATGTCTGAGCCCCACACCCTCTAATAGTTGTCAGATTTTTTTTTTAAAAAATTGCCACGGTGAGCTGACCTGTCCTTTTTATCTGCACTCATTTTGTCACTCCACTGTGGTCACTCCTTGCTGTTTCTCACAAGTTGATCGTGCAACCACACAACATTTTATCAAACTACTTTCTTTTTGCTTTTTATGACGTGTCTATGGCTATTGTTTCATCATCCAGGCCTAGAACTAGTACTGTCATAATGTCATAGTCTTGTTCTGGCATTTATTCTTGAAATGTCTGTCCAGAATGGAAATGCCTACAGCCTTGTCGCTGGTGTGGGTGATGACGTAATGAGCGGTGTTCCATTTCGTGGGTAAAGATTTGAAGCCCTACCCCTTGTAACTCCATTCTCAAGGGTCCTTTCCCAGTAGAGGGAACATGTGATCCTAAAAAAAAGTCTTAACCATCAAACAGCTCTTTAAATTTTTAAGGTCCAGCATTTTGGCCCTAGAAGGGCGGTCGGACCACTCAAGTGAGCGCCCTGTTTTTGGACACCATGAATGTAGTTAAACCACCTTACACACACACACACACACACACACTCACTCTTTGCAGAAAGAAACAGCTGAGTGCAGAACCCATCATAATCTTTGTGATCCTCTTTACCACCGGTTGCACACGTGCCCAGCCTCTCAGTGTTAGTACAGTGGCTGCCACACATCTGTCAGGATAAATGAATTTGGTATTGAAGCATCCTGAGGGGGAGGGAGAGATATTTGTAGTTTGTCAACCATCAGAATTTATGTAGAGAGGCACTCCTGTCAGGTGGATGGTGTGTGGGCTCCTATTACCACTGAAGTATTACTGGTATTTTAGCAGTGTGTGGCAGCGCTTCACATTTTACACGTTTTGTAGAGGAACACATTGCTGACTGAATAAAAAGTAGTTTTAGCGATTACTTCATAATTCCAATGTTCCTTAAAAGTTTTCCTCGGTGAGAGAGATCACTGGATTTGTTGGTTGCATATAGCTGTTTGGGTGCCAGTTGCACTGGGAGTTGGGGACTCATATACAAAGGAATACAGAAGGCAGATGGAGACGTTAACAGTGAGGGAAGGGCCACGCCGCCAGCGGCGGAATAGATGTACTGAGCAGCAGACGGCATCGTCTTGCTGTGAAAAATTTCCTTTGATTTTGGGTGTGAACTCTCAGACGTGCAAACACATACATGCACACCACACACACACACACAGTTGAATGTCGAAGCAGTCCTGACTTTTCCGTTAGACTGAAGCTCAGAGCTTAATCACATTTGTTTTGAATGAGAAAATAAAGTCTGTAAAAATCTACCCTCACTTTACTGGTGATGTCTCTGATCTAAATGTTGGCAGTACAGCTGTCTGTGTTATCAAAAGCAGCACAGTCCAGCACAAAGAGGGGTGACCTCATACAGGATAGACACTCTCTCTCTTCAAAAGGTTCCACGTTTAGGTGTGTGTGTGTGTGCTACACATAAATGTGAGTTATGTTTATTTGATAAGTGTGAGTCTGTGTTGGAAAGAGTTTGAAAAAGCATTTTCAGGGGATATGATCTGAAGATTTAATGTGGCAATTTTGAAATTGCGGTTGCTGTCGGTTTGCAGGATGACTGCTCTGTCAATATTTGCTCTGCCTTGTGGTGGCCATTGACAGACTGTGTTGTGTATTTATTGCTGGACCATATCAGTCTGATTTCTTCATTGCGCCAGGAAGGAAATTACTTGTGTGGCTCTGCGACAGGAGTTCTCAAAGTTTTGATGACTGAGTGCCAATTTAGGAAGCCAACATATGATTGAGGGCTGCACAGGTAAGCCCATGAAGTTGTCACAGGATTTGTTATTGGTCTCACAAATTCCTTGAGGTCTGAATTCACCTGTTTGCAGATAAAGCGATTACTTTATCCACTTTTTTGGGGGATCCATTATTTCTGAAACTGCCTTTCCATCCTTTTCCGTCTTACCTCCACATTAAACTGCCATGTTGTCCACCAAAATCACTAACATTAGCTAACAGCACTAACTTTTATGACAGAAAGTAATTTCTGCGACACTCTCTAGGTTTAGATTTTCATTACCAGCCTTACAGATGCTTGTTATGGGAGGTGCAGTTTGATGCAGTAGCCAAGTGACATATTAAATGTAGGCTATGGAAAGTGTACTGAAATGCACTGATAATTAAAATATAAAATGAAAACATAATGAATGCTTTATATTTCACATTATCATGCAGCTATTGGCCCACAGGCTGCACTTGTTGTGTAAAATATAACATAAAATAGATTACAATATATTGTGTAAAACATCACATGGAGACGTACAGAAATCTGCAATCATAGCTAGCACACCCAGGCTCGGCTGAGCACATCAGTGCTGGAGAAAAGACACAAACAAAGAGAACAGCACCACCCATGATGGGCATGGAGGGGGAAACCAAGAACAAACATATTGCCATACAACACCACCCATCATGATCCAAGTCATAACACTAGTGCTGCAACTAATGATTATTTTCATTATTAATTAACCTGTGCATCATTTTCTCGATTACTCGATGAGTTGTTTGGTCCATAAAATGTCAGAAAATAGTGAATCACAGTTATATACATGAAGAGAAATAAAGAGTTAATGGCGTGATGCTGACAAAAATAATCAAATCAAAAATTGAGCTTAAAATCGAAAGTCAGATCATGGATTTTGAGAATTACAAAAACCCTAGTATTGAACATACCTTGAACATCAGAAAGTCGAAACCGAGTCAAGTCAAGTCAAGTTTATTTATAAAGCACATTAAAAACAACTGAGGCTGACCAAAGTGCAATGAAATAAGGAATATAAGAAATACAAATGGTAAAAACAACAAAGGCAGCAGACACAAGTAGATAAATAGAGGAACAGATAAAATATGAAACACAAATAAACAGAAAATAATAATAATAATAACAATAATAATAATAATATATTGTATATATATATATATATATATATATATATATATATATATATGTATATATGTATATATGTATATATATATATATATATATATATATATATATATATATATATATATGTGTATGTGTATATATATATATATATATATATGTATATATATGTGTATGTGTATATATATATATATATATATATATATATATATATATATATGTATATATATATATATATGTATATATAAAAGTAAGAGTACAACTCTTAAGGACACTCAAAAGCCTGAGAGAACATGTGAGTCTTAAGTTTTGCTTTGAAAATATCAACAGAGGGAAAACACTTTATTGAAACTGCAGCTACAGCAAAAGCCCAATCGCCTTTCCCCTTCAGTCTAGAACGCAGGACAGCTAGAAGCAGCTGGTCCGAGGATCTGAGCGATCTGGGGTTGGAAAGGGGGCAGAGGAGCTCAGACAAGTAAAGAGGTGCCAGACCGTGCAGAGCTCTAAACACAAATAGGAGAACCTTAAAATCTATTCTGTATTTTACTGAGTAACTTTGCTTAGTAAGAGCATAAACAAACCAACTGTAAAAATATTCTTACTATGAATTAAGGTTGCATATTTTTTTATTTAAACCTTTATGATTGAAAAAAAAAAAAAAGTCTCTTCTGACTGGACAGCTGTCAGCAATTACTCCATAAAGTAGATCCCACATCACAAGCCAGCATCAAAACTGTAGCATCAAAGTTTTTCTCTGCGGATTTCTCCGAGTGTCCTGATCCTTGAAATTTTTTGTACAGAAACTATGATCCCTAATTGGTTCAAAAAAACCTCGTGTGGTGAGTTTTTGTTAGGAAAGCCTTTGAAAGAGGGCGTAAAGTGAATTTAGCTCTATTGAGGATGATTTCAAAGCTGCTTTTTTGTATGGTCAGCACATGTGAGAGGCCTTTTATCCTTCTGAAAGGCTGGAGGAATGAGACAGTCTGAAGCCAACTGACTCAGATCCCTATTGTCTGTGCACAGCTCCTCACCTTCAGCAAGAGGTCGCAGAAGGACTGGTGCACACACAAACACAAACACACACACACACACACAAAGATTTTCAGGCAGCTTATGCTGTATTTACTATCAGGGAGCTCGGATGAAAGTCAAGGTTGCAGTGAAGTTGGAATTGAAGAGTTTGTGTGTGTTTGCGTGGGCGTATGTGTGCGATTTTGTATTTGCGCCTGCTAAGTGAAGCCTGAACTTTGCCTACAGGCTTTTTGGAAGGATACATGTGCTCTGATTATATTAGCTGTCTCCTCACCTCGGCATGTTGTAGCTATGTCTGCCAAGCCCGAATGTGCTGAACTTTTCACCTCCGCTGCGTTTTAACACCAATGTTGGGGCTTCATTCTAACAAAGAGCTGCATACTTGGTTGTGGAGGTGGAAGGATGCATCTCCACTCTTTATGATACTATTTGTGATATTTTATTGATTGAAATGGGGAAATACTTTTATTTGATCAGAGTGTCAAGGTGTAGGATTAGTCACATACTTTTTTTGCAGGTTTTTAACAACAATGCAATCCTGCTGCCATTTATGACCTCTGTGATGATGGAGGTGGAGTGCTATGCTGTGTGTGCTTTTAACAGTCTTACGGCTCTGGCGTTTAAGAGGTATAAATGACTTGAAAGAACAAACAGCTTTGAAATCGTCCTCAATAGAGCTAAATGAGATTTCCTCTCAGACAGCCTACACATTACGTTTGCACAAACAGTCCTCCACCTCTGCATTTCCTGCTGCCAGTAAAACACACAGACACTCAGACATTTACTTTAGCGTTCGCAGGAATGCCGTGCGTATTTGACATTGTTCATCACTACGCAAGAGCAGAAACAAAGAAAAAAATCCCTCCTCTGCTTCTTTTATTCCACTTTTACAATGTTCTCTTTTCATTATTGCAGAGCACAATCTTTTCCCCCCGGCAGGTGGGTAAATTAGGCACACAAAGCAGCATCCTTCCTGTCCGCTTGTTGAAGTGGCAGCTATTGAGTAGTTCTATTAGCCTAGCACTAACAAGACCATTTACTCTGCAATCCCTTCCTTAATAACACTGATGGGCTGGTGTTCTCAGGATAATGTGCTCTTTTAGAAGAAAACAAAATGCAGTTTGACAAAGGAAAATTTTAATATAATTATAGAGTGCGTGGTATATATAGGTGCCTACTGTATGTTTTATTTTTTGTGAATCTGTAAATATTCTGCAGCAGATGTGTTGGGAACATTTGGACTGCACATTGAAAATAATTAAAACACTTCTTCTTCATTACAGTTTTACAGTAATTGCCCCCTTTGGTCACAGAATTCCCCCCTCATAGTTTTCTTTCCAGTTTTTATAGAATATTGAACTCATTTGGTAGTTAAGTCAGAGAAATAAAAAGGCACAGACCCACTGCAGTGCATACTGTATCCCCACAGAGATCTTTGATAATAAACAGGTATTTAAGTAACACTTTTTTATATTCTGATGTGTTTTGTCCAGGTGGGAACAAGCTGAAGGGACAGCAGTTCCGTCTGGACTGGGCCTGGATCTCTTTGGAGAAAGAGTACTACGTGGTGGACGAGGAGGACAAGTTCCTGGAGGTGGTGCTCAGGCGAAGAGGCTACCTGGGAGAGACGTCTTTCATTGGTTAGTCTGTTTGTCTTTCTGTCTTGCCTTCTGTGTTTCTTCCTCTCTGCTTTGCTCTCCGTACGGCATTGTCAGTCTATCAGTGGGTTACAGGATGAGGATTCAAAGGTTGTGCTGTAGATTTTCATAATAAAACCCTGGTGGCTGATTAGGCTTGATATTACTGTAAATATAGATGTTAATAAATACTACACAATCATTTTCATCTCTAATCTCCAGGGAAAAAAAGAAGAACATATTACTGAATTATATGTGATACATTGTTCTCGTTTGCTTCCCGCCGGCAAGTAGTTCATTTTTACCTGTGCTGACACCCAGGAATCTATATAAATATATTTTTTACACATTACATAACGTCAATCTCTCTCTGTTAAACAGACACACATGCTCACTGAAATGGTGTATACAGCAAACAGTGCATCCAGTCCGGGCTTCAGCTCAGCTGTTTGTTCCTTAAAGCATTTCTAAATAGGTTAAATCCTGGAAATGTGGACAGTGCAGCCACTAAGCTAAAAAAGCTAAAGCTAAGCTAAATACAGTATAGACCTACACGTGGGCTACTGTTCAATTAAATTTCACTGTTAAGATGTGAGGGATGTGTTGTGTGCATATGTGTAAAGGAGAACAAGCGAGAGACATTTGTTGTCTGTTTATTTAATAGCCTAGATATTCCCACTGCTGTGTGTGGGGGAGGAACCGAGCACTCTGACCGCTTCTCTGCTCCCAGCTGCAAGATCAGCCCTTTGGAGAGCGCCCTGTACGATCCTGACTATTGAGTTACTATCATGCATAAAGTTGGCTGTTTGAGTTGAAGTTGGAATATGCTTGATTTTAGAAAAGCTTTGTTTTCAACACAATCTTCTTTGCATCACAACTACTCATGTAAACCGAAAAAAGTTGCAGAGCTACAGAGAGCATCCTCATGACCAATGTCACTCACGCCAGAAGAGCCGCTGACTCTTGTGTGCTTTCCTTCTAAATTTGTTTTTCACTGCATGAGAAAATGGACGTGTGGCGTGAGAGCATGTGAAGAGTGTCAGTTGCGTCTCACAGTCGATGCGTGAGAGTTGGCATCCCTGCTAATGACATTCCCATCAGCCTCAGCTGTACTTTGTGTTTTGTGCAAATTTGCAAATGTCAGCATGGCAACACATTAAACATGGATGGTGAACATGTAAATATTATAGCTGTTAAACACTGTATTAGCATAGCACATTAGCATTTTCATTGTGAGCATGTTAGCCTCCATTAGCATTTAGCTCAATGCACTGCACCTGAGTCTGTCCTCACAGAGTTGCAAGCAAGGCTGTAGCCTTTCTTACTGTCTCCTTTTCTGTAGCATTCATTTAAATACAGATACAGTGAAAATAAGAACCACAATGATTTAAAAAAGTGAGACAAATTAATTAGTTTAAAAAATGTTACTTATTACAGAAATTATCAGTCAATTAAATCTCATCTCCTATGAAAAATGTCTCTAGTAGGGAATTCCAAGTCAAAGTAGTCCAAAAATGGCTGCCAGACCCTATAAAATCCCTGGGTGGATCCCCTGGATGAGTGTCTTATTTTCTCAAGCTTTAAATGTGTCATCACATCTCTAACCCAGCGTTTGTGTGTAGGAGGGGTAGCTAATTTCTAATTAAATGATATAAGGTGTTAAGCCAAGAGTGATGAAAAAGCTATGGCATGTGATTGAGCAAAAATACACTCATTTAAACTTTATATCCAACAAACATAAAAGAAAAAAATAAAATCAAAATGCAGTGGAATTAAGGTAATAACAACCAACCATAACCTTAATCTTCTACAGTTTTTGCTTGTATGATGGGCGAGAGTGCACATAGTTTTGTCATTTGCTAGATTGCAGAGCACTATGTGCCTCCCATTCACTTAATGTGCTGCTCCTCAGTGTGCATAAGCAAACCAAACATAATCTCCCAACACTGAAGCCAAAAAGCAATTGAAACATTTCCTTTCAGCACACACACTATAACCAGATTTATCCTCTAAGCCAAAGTAATTTTGTTTGGCCTTGAGCCATTTCAGAGTTCACAGAAATAATTTTTTGTTATGAATTTCCTAGATGAGATGGCTAAGTAAGGTCAGGGTGATGCCCTATGGAGAAATGTGACTCTTTACTTACCAGCACATACAACTTATATAAAAAAAAAAAACAATGTCAACAAAAAGGATTTTTTTCTACAAGACTGCAGCAATGCACCATTTTCCTTGATGGTCAAAGTTCAGCTTTATTTGTCCCAGGTTGGAAACTGGTTTGTCACAGTGAGGACATGAAATTGGCATAAAAAAAATGTCAAAAAACAATAAAAATGCATCACATTGACCAAGTAGATATGTACCACAACATCCACAAAAAAACACACAGAGGGCGTAAACACTGGTGAACTTACTGGATTCAGATCAAGTCATTGATACAATAACATCATTTACATCATTAATGTCACAGTTAACAGCATTGTCATCCTGTCATCTCCTTGTCGCCATGTAAAGCGAAGCTGTCGAAGACACACCAAGCTGACAGTCAGCCGTTCAACGGTGTGTGGTCAGTCGTCGTCTTACACTTTGATCGTTAATGCCTGTTTTATGTTGCCTGGTTTGTTTTTTCCCCAGTGTTATTTGGATTATATGTATTAATAAAGTGCATTTTATTTTCTCTCATGCAGCTAGTTGTTGATTGTTGTCTTTGCAGCTGTGTTTTTCCAGTGTGTAGTGCACCGTATGTCAGTAGATGGGAGCTTTTGCGTCAGTCGATCTTTGTCAAGTGGTTTTATGTAGGTGGGCTTGATGCATCAGGTCCCTAAAAGCCAGTATAAAAGAAAGAGTGGGAAAGAGATTGGGGTGACATTATTGTAAGATCAGACCAAATACAAAGCTACACTCACAATTATACCTAGAGAGGTGACTTAGTGTATTGTTGATTTTGTGAAACATGCCCACAAAGATCATGTTGTTGGGAAAATTTATCAGTTTTCTGAGAAGAAAAAGAAACACGTTTTGTTATAAATTAGACCTGCTCTTAAAGCTTATCATCAGTCTAAAGTAGCTGTTCACCTACCTTAAAGGAATAGTTTGGAACAATCCCGGATTTTCACCATTTTAGGAGCAAAGCCGCTTGGCCTTTGGTGTTTTTAGTTTTTTGAAGGCACAAAGGCCAAATGCCAGGACAGACAGAGTCTGGTTGGTTCGGAGAGAGTGACATTTGGCTTATGTAGTTGCAGGTTTCTGTCAGAAAAGGCTGTCTGACAGCAAAGTAAAGTGGTGAAAATTTTCTAAAAATATCATACACTTAAACTCATTTTTTAGGTGGACCTTTTTAGATGGCTAGAATATGTTCTGCTGCTGACCCTGACACTGATCATGGATATGTACCTCATACAGCCTCACTTCAAATAATCTGAAGTATCCCTTTAAGTATGGTATGAATAGCTACTCTCACCCTTTTAGCCACATTAGGCTGTAAAATATCTCATCACAGCAGTTGTCAATGACACTAGGAACATGTCTAGACAATAAATGAATTATCAGCACACATAAAAATAAAGTGAGCATCACGGTGGCTGTAGCTCTCATCAGCATACAGAAGTGGGCTGAGAACACACTGCTGGCTCTGTGCTGCTCAAATCTCAAATCCAGCCAGCTACACAAACATCGCTGCCAGAGTTTTAATAAGCTTTTTGACCAGCAGATGGAGGTGATTTTGTGCTGGAAACAACAGCCCCGGTGTGTTTTGTGCTGGTGTCTGAGCGTTTTTGTGCGGGTTCGAAGGTTAAAAGGATGATGATGATGTTGTCCCTGAACGTTCCTCTTAGCCCTGACTTTGTCATGCTTCAGCTCGTTCGCTCTGGGAGAAGCAGCGGCTGTAAGCAGCTTTTACTCTCTACCACCTCTCATCATCATTCTGATCCTTGTTAAGCTGTGGGTCAGGTGTTAGAATCACAGCGAAGCAGTTTATGTAAGCTTTAAGACTTAACTACCTGTGTGCGTGCTGGTGTGTGTATATATGATTCCTCTCGGGAAGGTTTTGAGTGTATCACACATGAAAGCTTGCGTTCTGACTCTCATCTCTTTGCACAGTCGGCGTGTGAGCACCTGGTTATCTCTGACCACACACACGTTCACTTTCAAGCCTTCTTTTTGAATGAACGTCTAACATGGCATGTCAACGAGCTCCTTAAATGCATCAGTGTGACGTGGTTCGTATCTAGCATGTTGAGCTGAGGCATTTTTATGCACAAGTGCGCTGTTTGAAGTAAGATTAAAGAGAAAAAATATTTACTTGTGACCTTAAAAATGTATCTTTCTTCGCAGCACTAGACCCAAGTCATCCTGACGACAGCATTTTGTCTCATAACACAAATAAAAAGTATTTGTGTGCTTGCATGTACATATCTCGATGTATTTGTGCATCAATATTCCCAGGGATTGGTGATGAAATATGGTGTAGTTTGGGGCAACACCGACTGAAAAAAATTGAAATTGATAAAAGTCGTCTAATAAGTTTCATAGATTTCAATTTGCTGGGCTGCTGAGCAGAAGAATCGAGCAAGTGAACCAATAACAGGGTGGCGACATACTCGAGTTGGCCAAAATAGCAGGAACACCACACAGTGTGATGCAATCCAATCCAATACCGCCACATGGAACCTTTGATTGATGTTTGCTGTGAACTTGTTTTAAGGCTGTACTGTGTGTCGCTCTTAAGCAAATATCTCATTAAGTGCCAGTGTGGCGGAGGCTCTGCTTGTCTTCCTGTGTGTTACTCATTTAGCTGCCATGTGTTTGGCTCTAGCCTGAATGATTTTTGAGAGTTTCCCTCTTGGCAGAGTACATACTTTTGAAGGATGTACTTGACTGGCCTCTTTACAAGTTGCCTCATTTTGCTTTGATATCGGTCAGTTGGCTATTAAAGCTGACTCATACTGCTGATGGTACTCAAGTGTAACACAAAAGCAATATGACTCACTTGTGTTGTTGTCTTGGTAGTTTTAATGTACAGGGGATGGACAAAACAACACAGAACAGGATGTCAGCTTTTAACCTGTTCTCATATAGGGCTGGATGATATAAGACTTTTAATAAATAATCACAAGTAATATGAATATAAGGACTTAGTGGGTAAAGGCAAATAATCAGAGAGCTGGAAAAGTCTTTTAAGTTCAGAAAATTAGATTACTTTACTCTAATGCAACCTTTAAAACCAGGAAAAGACAACATGTATGCCATATCATGATATAGTGATGTCCCAAATCTAAGATGATGTCACGATAACCAAAATTGAAAGCAATATCGAGTCCAATATTATGATATTGATATATCGATATATTGCCCAGCCCTGATACAAACACATTCATATGTTACTGCTGTAAAATGAAAACAAAAACAGTGACAGTTGTGATGATATTGGTGATAGAGTGCACTCACAAAGTATTATGATAGACTGACATCTTTCCAGCACACTGGATTGGAAATAAAACAATAACTACAAGGTGTCAACTCTTAGCTTTATTTAAGCATTTTTATACACCCGTCACACAAACAGCGTAGGAACTGCAACCGTGTTAACCCATCAGTTGAATTGACTGTTGACTAATTTGTCCATTTCAAGAGTCCATTTCAGTCAATAAAATGTCACAACACTGTCCAATATGACATAATTCATGTATTTGTTTTGTTTTACCAACAGTCTAAAATCCATATTTAATTTTTTGTTGATTAAAACAGAAAATCAGCAAATCATCATATTTGAGAAGCCAGAATTAGCAAATAACAGTTTGTGTAAAAAATGACGTTGGCAATTAATCAATGCCTCACATTGTTGGCACTTAATTTCATTTGGATTGACCAGCCTAATTGTTTATTCAACTAATTGTTTTAGCTCTAAAAATCTGCTCAGCCAACATGGATATGAACTGAACACACTCAAACACCCCTAAAAGCTCAAAGTCAGCACCTCAGAGTCACTGTTTCATCTAGAATCCAATATGCAGACTTAGTTGAACTGAAACACTTCAAAACATGTTTCATAATGTTTTCTCACTCTGTGTGTGTGTGTGTGTGTGTGTGTGTGTGTGTGTGTGTGTGTGTGTGTGTGTGTGTGTGTGTGTGTGTGTATAAATGAGGAGTGCTAATGGAGGGTATGGGAGAAAAGTAACAAAGATCACAACAAGACCAGGGCTGTAATTGAAAAGATAATTGATGGCAGAAAACAACCAAGTGAATATGAGGAGAACAGAAAAATAAGAAATGGAAAGTGAAAACAGGAAATCCTGATAGAAGCAGACATTATAGATCTATAGATAAATAGATATTAGGGCGGCACAATCAATGGAATATTAATCATGATCACGATTTTTGCTTCCCACAATTATGTGAATTGATTGACTGTGATAAAGTTTTCTATGAGCCTGTTCTACTCATGGAAAACTCTGCTGCATATCAAATGAAGTGCTGTCTAAACTTTGGCTCAGCCAGACACACCGCAGCTGTACACTGTGCACTTTCCTGAATGTTGCGGAGTAGAATATGCAACAGAGAGCAGACGGGCTAAGCGAAAATCAAATGTCTGGAGCAGAAGGCAAACAGCTAGTCCCTTGAAATGGATCATTTTGAAAGTACTTCAGAATTAGGGAAAGTGATCTTAAGCAAGAAAAAAGACAACTAACCTGTTGAACCACCTGAAAAACCACCACAAACTGCAGTTACGCTGAATGAATGAAGGCCAAGAAGACTAACGCCCCTAACAATACCTCAGTGACTCTCCCAATTAGCTTTAATGTATTCTGGATGCAGTCTGTTTTCAAACAGTCTTCATCAACAACTTCCTGAACTAAACACATTGTTTTTCCCTGGAGCTGATGATAAGAGGCAACCTCGAGTGAGACATCTCACTTCCTTCTCATCTCTGTTATGAAATGCACATGTGCAGTACTGATTGGCCCTCTCGCCGCCATGCTAACGTCCTTGGTGTCTAGCCGCGTCTGGTCGAACTGGAGATCTTGGCTGGAACGGAAACAAGCACAGCCTCTGAGACTGACAGTAGCCAGTTTGAGAACAGGGAATACAATACCAAGGTGGTTTTCTTGTGGGGTTTGGCTCCTGGCGCCCCGGGGTTGGGCCAGCTAATTAGATGCCTAGCTCCATAGCTAACTAGCTAACCTTGGTACTGTACTCTTTATGACAAGCTGAAGCTGAAGTCCAGGAAATTATTTATGATACCAAAACAAAAACATTTGGCAGTTTACTAAAACTTAATAACATGCCTATGACAAGTCCAAAATGTACACAAGTTGTCAAGACAAAGACATCTCAAACATCTCGATGTCAACTTTGCTTTAAAAATAACATAATAACAACAGTCACACACATTCATAAAGACTCCTTCATGTTCATGTGCTCTGACATGGTAATGACAGTGTAATGACAGTCTTATGCACATCCCTGCAAATAAAGTGTTACCAAATAGTTTGTCCCGTAAATTAATGAATAATCATGATAAATAATCATGGTGTCAATATTGATCAGATCTAATTGTGGTTCTAATTGAGGCCATAATCATTCAGCCCAGATAGATAGATAGATAGATAGATAGATAGATAGATAGATAGATAGATAGATAGATAGATAGATAGATAGATAGATAGATAGATAGATAGATAGATAGATAGATAGATAGATAGATAGATAGATAAGATGAGGATGGAAACGCGGGAAAGAAAGACACCCTGCGATGTTGTCAGAAGCTTGCTGCTGTTGCAAAGGGCTAGCTGATGAAAGGCTTCTGTGGTGCCTGGCAACAGTGGAGGAGAGCTGTTACACATGCTACATCACAACAGGACATACAGGTAGAGAGGATCAGTGATGGACGAACGCAGAGATAAGATCAAGGTTCAAAGATGCCCCCGCGAAGCAGAGCTCAGGCAGAACGGGGCTGGAGAGCGTGGGGATCAGATTGGATTCTTCTACCACTGTTTTTAAGATTATACCTCACCTTCTCACTTCTTATGAAAAAAAAAACTGCTGTCAACCTTTAGCTTAATTCTTCATGGGCGCGTGCCCTCTTCCTCACCCGCTGTGACTTCCTCTAATTGAGTTCTGTCACGTTTTCCTGTCTCTAGCGATGCTGTCCCACTGACTTGTCAGCCCACTTAACCTGTCTCACCTGCTTTTCCTTTTCATCCATAATCTCTCTTCACCTCATCTCACTGTGCTGAGCGTTTGGTCCTTTTGCTGCTAACCTGCTTCTCTTCATCAAAGACGCCACCTCTCTTCTTCCTGCTCCCTCTCTGCCTCTCAGCCCAGGGTCTCTGCCATAGGCTGTGCCTTATATCCTTCCTCCACCCACTCTCCATTTGTCTTCCATCTGCCTTCGTGTCTCCTCTCTGTCTCACTCCAGTGCGGCGCTCATTCACTGTTTGTTCTCGCTCTGTCTTCTATTTTCTCACTTCCTTGTGTTCAATCCTCTATTTGGTCGTGGTGTATCTTCGCTGGTTTCTCTCCATCTTTGTCTTGTCACATCGTCTTGCTCTGTTCCCGTTGTGAAACCCTCTTCATCCTCTCCGCATCTGTCCTCTCGTTTCCTTTTCCTGTCCTGTCTTCTTTGCTGTAGGAGGAAAGTGAGGATGAAGAACCCTCGTGGGGGAAAAATCAAATTAAATTGTCAATCTTATTTTTTACTCATTGCAAAAGTCAAAGCTCACTCTTACAATACTTTTTTTTTCTCTTTCTGCACTGTCCTTCTCGGGTCCGTCCTTTCTCTGAGAGATGAATTGAGGATTATTAACAAGATGTACATTTGCCAGGTTAATCATCTCCTGTGGGATGTATTCCAGTCTCATTATTGTTTCCATGCATTATGGATGGAGATAACATGTAATTTCTCCTCACCAGGAAAGAACAGAAATTCCTGCCCCCCCTCACCCTCTTTTCTACAGCTCTCCACCTCAACTGCCTTGATGTGAAATGACCTTTATGGTATAATGAGCATGATGGTACCTGCAACCATAAATTTTATGATTAACCGTATATTTTACTTTCTGAAACTCAGCTCAAGTGAAATAAACTACAGTGCAGAACAAAAGAAATGAAACTTTGCAGCTATAAACAGAATTTTGTTTGTGAGCACCCCCTTGTATCTGTGAGTTTGTGTGTGTGTTATGGAGGCACAAACACAAGGGACTGTAGCTCTTTGGAACATAGATCAAAAGCCCTCGGGTGGGTATATATCTCTACCTGCTGAGAAGGAACCCCAGTGTGACCCCAGGCAAGGTGTGTCTCTTCCCTCCAGGGAGTGCAGCAAGGGTGGCACAATGAGGCTCCACCCTTTTAAGATCAACACTTCCTCTCGCTTGAAGGCAGGTCTCTGTGTAGGCCTGTATGTGTTTTTATTTGATGTGGATCAACTGATCATCAGGATAGAAAGATGAGAAAGATAAGAAAGATATGATCGATAGAAACCATCTGCCACGAAGACACTTCTCTTGGCATCTTTAAAGTTTATATCAGTCCTATTTTTTAAGTCAATACACATATCATATTGAATGAAATGTTGGTATCTGTGTGTGTTCATGCTGTTGTCATACCGCTGTTGCCAATCAGCCAGGACAATAACTAGCTGCTATAAAATTGAGACTTGTGGTTTGTAGGTAATAAAACAGTAGTGTAGAGCACAGTACACACAGGTTTACAGAGTATACTCACTTATTTCTCAGCCGGCATTGGGTATAGTCTCCAATTGGTCAATACTTGTTGCTTCCATTGGTTGGGTTGGTTAGGTTTAGGCATGAGGAGTGATTGGTAAAGGTTAGGGTAAGAATATCAGGATAATCCAATCAAACACCATGTTTGCCTTTTCTTGACTATACAATATAATCATGCATTTGGTCTGTAGTAATATGTGCAAACTGGCCCTTGATGAATAGTGTTAAATTTATGATGGTGGCACACTCTGGTTGACATTATATGGTTATGAGGGTTATGGTAAGGGTCTGTGTTAATTTGAGTGAGAGACTCCAATAACAGGATAAGAGAGAGAAGAGAGACAGTCTACAAGGAGATGGAAACAGCTGAACTGTTGATGGTTTTGACAGTCAACAGTAAAATTACTATTGCCAACAATAACATGTTAGCTAACATTAGCCTAACAGTTTAAAAAAAATCATCTGCAGTTTTGGCTCTAACTGTAAAAACTGTTTGATTATTCTGTCAAGTATAGTTCTTAGAGTTTTAATATAAACTTGGTCAGAACTGGGCAAGCAACTTGCACTGGGTGTATCTCTGAGGAATAGTTCACTCAAAATGTATGATTATGTAGCTGTTTCACCCAATAGTCAATAGACCAAAGTCTGCATCTCATCTGTGGCTAATATTTATTTTATGATGATCCTGACTCCCTCAATTCAAGCAGCACAAGCTAAATGACAATGCGCAAATACCACTGGCCTGTTTTTGGGTGAACTTAATATGCAAGAGTAGTCCTACATGTCACTGTTTATAACAGGGTGTTTATCCTTTGCTGGACAGACTGCACTGGGAAAAAAAGGAGGGAATAAATTAGGAGTATACCCACTGCTCCAGGCATCAGTACACCACTGGTTAAAAATAAAAATAATGAAGTTATTGTACATGATTGGGCTATAAAAATCATCAGCAGACGTGTTTTTATGTAAAAGTCTCTTCAGAGTTTTTTTTTTTTTTTTTACATATCTTCTGGCACAGCTTAAAGATGGCAATGTTTCAGTATGTCTCTCCAACTAAAAGTCTAGTCCAAAGCAAGATGTCTAACCATTTCTGCACAAACTGTCATGAGATTTGCTGTCAATAGTTATGGTCTTGATCTATTTTTCTAAGGTGACTGTGCTGACCTTTTCTCTAGCACCACAGTCAAGATGAAATTTAATTCCCTACAAGAGAATATAAAACCCAATGGCAGATTGCCATTGACTTTACTAAGCACACTCACACTTCCCAGGGGATGAATTCTTTGAATCAGAACTGGATGTGTGACAAATTTTCTTTAACTTTATATAAGTTTAAGGTCAAGTGAGAAACTTCCTGTTCCTTGATTTTCACACGATTCTCTGATGGTCTTTACTTTAAAATATAATCAGTTTTGAATTAAGAATGCAGCTACTTCTACTGCCATTACTACAACCATTCAGAAGTCTGGGATCACCTGTCACAAAAGCTTGATTCAGTACAGTCAAATGGCTGAGAGGACTCCTCTGTCTTTTCATGCTTTTAGGTCTTCAAAAAGTCCTTTTTACAAATATATCTTATTTTGTATGTAAGCTGAGCAAAAATCATAGTGTTCTGTACAGGTGTTCAACCAGACAAAAACTTCTGAGAAATGGTTAAAGAAGAGTATAAGAAATCACCAGTCATTGGTAAAAGAAACTAGAAGCTTAGCACCAAAATCTGTATAAATGTTTAAATAGGAACAGGTTCCAGTTTTAGTGTCAAGTGGCTAATAATGTCTATAACAAGTTGGAATTAATAGGTGTGTTACTTTGGCAAAGCTGTTCTTAAAAACTAAAAGTAGAAATAGGTTAGTCTAGGGTTAGCACACAGAATATCTCTGAAGTGATAAATCACAGTTTAAACCTACTCAATCTGTCCACAGAGGCCCAAAGAAAAACAGGCTCCCAAAATATTTAGAGCCCAATTACAAGCACTGCTCAAGTAATGATCTGGGGTCACTTTTGCTTCTTTGGACTGGAAAACAAATTTAAAATCAAGGGGTATTCGGGATAAGACATCTTTCCCTCCTGTTCTCTCCTGGAGACACTGACTAAATGGAAGTTTTAGTCATTTAATTCTTCTTCTTCTGAGGCCTCCTGAACTATTTTAAATGTAAATAATACATTCAGTGTCTCTTATACTGTTTTTATCTAGTTAAAATAGCTATTATTGAAGGAAAATGGTGATTCCAAACCTCTGAATGGTAATTTACTTCTGATTTTTTTTTTTTTTAAGATTATTTTTTGGGCTTTTACCTGTATTGTGATTGGACAGCTGAAGACATGACAGGGAAGGGGGGTAGAGAGAGGGGATGACACGTAGCAAATGGGCTGCAGGCCGAACCGGCAGCCGCTGCAGAGGACTGACAGCCTCAATACATGATGCGTACGCTCTACCAACTGAACTATAGGGGTGCAGTTTACTTTTGATTTTTTAGCAGCCTTTATATAACCACGTTTGTCCAATTGTCCCATCAAGGATCTTTTACAAGTGAGACCTGGCCAAGACAAGGACCAATACAAAGTTTCAGTGACATTAAAATAGTCACATAAAACATTTGCAGACAGACAACCTAAAATCAATGAATTTCATCTTGATTTTAAAGGTTAGGTTAGGTAGATAAAGAAAACCTAAACGCTTTTCTTCCCAGTTCAGTTCAGACTTTGGGAACAATAAATCGCAAAATGTCCAGAGAGCCAAGATTGTGATTTCCATACTTGAAGTTTGGTGTAACCACTTGTGCCAACCAGCTTTGTACAACTCAACTTGTTTGAGAACACTTGACCCAGGTTAAGCTAAGACCACTCAGTCGGAGTGGAGTCAGAGTTGTCGTGACTGAACTTCCATTAGTCATGTCTTAGATTTCCCAGAAAGACTTGCCACAGCCCCCAGAGACATGTTTTTGTGTTGTATTAGTGCAGCTGCAGTGAGCAATAGCAGCATCATTAGTTTTTTCTTCTTGAGAAAAAAAGCAGAGAAACAGAGGAAGTTGAGATAAAACCGCCTGGGTGTGCTGTTGTGGTGTGGGATTGTTGCCAAAAATGAAGTGTATTAGGGTGTTATATTTAATTTACTGCAGGTGAAATGTGAGATAGCACGCCATTGTGTTGTGGTTGTCAGCTGTGGTGACAATCGGTGAAATAAAATGGTTTCTCTGGACTTGAAATCCAAATCAGTGAGTCTAGAGAGAATTTGCAGGATTATCAATGTGTTGACGTATGTCTGACAAATTTGCATCAGTTAAACCCCTCACCCACACCTCCATGATACCATTTTTACACCAAAATTAGCTTGTACATGCACGCTTTTTTTAAACCTGCTAAAAATAGGCAATTGACCCTTTTCCCTTTGCCAGTAGACCCGTTTGCCTTTCTGTATTTTTTTTCTGATGTGTTGCTAGAAAGCAGAGACTGAACTCATGTGTGTGCAGGAGAGCAGAGAGAAAGAGTTTATAAAAGTGTGTGTGTGTTCAGCTCTCAGTACCTTTGTAGCTTCCAATTGAATCTCTGTGGTTTGAAGTTTAGTTTCTCACGTGTCTTGCCATTTGTATTTTCAGGTTCCTGCCTATATAAATGTTCATGTTCACTCTCAGCTAATAGGAGCCATGTTAACTTACTTCTATTGAAAATGCAACATCTCCTGATTTTGCTCCTTCATAATAAAAGCTTTGACATAACAAAAAGACAGGGGACTTTGTGAATTATTTATTGGAAATAAAACGTTTATCTACTGTTCAGCAGCCTGACTAAAGACAAGTGCTTCATCACAGAACACACATCTTCAAGCAGGTGCAAACTCTGCTGTGTTGGGCTGAGGCAAGCCAAACAACACGTGTACAAAAAAAGGAGAAAGGAGCTGCAAATGCTAACCACGGAGGCGACAAGCCTTCATTGACTCTGGAAAGGGGTGAAAAGAGTGCATCCGCCTGGGTGTTATGCTTCCATCACTGCCAATAGGAGTTAGAGCCAATAAATACCTGTGACTGCTGCAGATTTGACCCAAGAATGAATGCGATTGTACTCTTTCCCATCAACGACAAAAAGGCCAGATAGTGTTGGTAGTGGGTTTTTTGTCCAGTGTAAAAGGGGCCCGAGTGTGGCCTTCAAATTAGATTACATCACTGCAAGCTCTTTCTCTTTCTATATATACACAATGGAACAGTTGAAAAACACAAGTCTTAAGAACTGCAATACATATTGAGTTAGTTTTGATCGTGTCGGCATTCAGCTCCCACGTCGGGTCAAAGTTGTTGAGGCGGCTTCCTACTGGCTCAGGTGTTTTTATTGATAGGTGTAATGTCCAATAGAACTGAGACCATTGGTATTGGGTAGGTGGTCAACGAAAACTATGCCAGAGTGAGCCATTATTTTACCTGGGTGACATCCTCCAGGTTTCTGAACAATCTCAAGGCTTCCAATTACATTTTTCAACTTTCATTTTTAGCTTCGTGAATGCATACAATCAGTGAGGGTCCTCACAGGTACAGCAACATGAATGAGTGTCAAAGTTTGCAGTCCCACATGCCCGATTATTTTCAGCTTAAATTTTGCATACAATAGTCACCTCTCAGATCTTGCTGTGTGTATGATCTAATGTATCCAGGCTCATCTGCATGTGTTTGTCACCTTCTTTTTTTCTCTGTTTGCGCAGGCTTTTGAATGTCTGAAAAAGGAAAACAAATCCTTTTTTATTTACAGGCTCGTGCATCGGCCTGGCATGGCTCCGCTCGGCTTGTTCTCATGAGGCACTGTGAATGTAGACAAAGGAATATGAACAGCATATTTCCAAATGTAATACATTATTGTATGGCTTATGCCACCTGGGTTTCCTTGATGTGTGTTTGATGTGAAACCCAGTGGCACCGGTAATCTCTCTTACTTTGAAGAAGGTGTATCGATGAGCATGAATGTTAGATGGATTGTTGCAAAGTGGATTCACATGAAAGACCTATTATTAATGAAAGAGACAGTTGAAGAATAAAGAAGGTGGCACACTCGCACTCACACTCACACTCACATGCATATCTCACCCTTGGGAAATAATCATGGTAGCTAATCCATCTCAGTAAGGTGGAATGTGCTTATTTAAACGCTTCAGTCACAAATTCATTTCACACGTTCCTGAGGCTCTGTAAGTGATCAGTGAAGAAAAATAGATGCAACGCTCTTTTTCTCACCACTCTCTGAGCAACATTAAAGGGTGTGAATATCTAATCTGTTTTTCATCTGCTTCTCCCCTCCTGCCTGTCACTCTTTCATGGTCGCTTTCTTTGTTTTGTCCCCTCTTCTTCCTCTCTGTCTTATTTCTTTAATCATCGGGCCTGCTCTCCCGTTCTTTTCCTTTTTTTTTTTCTTTTTTAACGTCTGTCACTGTCTGTATCTGTCAGGCATTGGCACCCAGGATGGCACTGCGAAGAAGGAGGAGGATTTCAAGGGCAAGTCCCAGAGGCAGGTCCAGTTCAACCCGGGACAGACCAAAGCCACGTGGCGGGTTCGGATACTGACTGACGGGAAGTACGAGCAGGCAGAGACCTTCCAGATTTTGTTGTCGGAGCCGGTGATGGCAGTTATGGAGTTCCCTGCCATAGCAACAGTTGAGATCCTGGATCCAAGTGATGGTCAGTACTGCGTCATGCACACATTACATCCTCCACTCAGCACACAGATATTTTTAATGTTAGACCGCTGAATATTAACATTAATATTATTTCATGATGGCAATCGGTGGTGGAAGTACATTTACTCAAGTACTGTACGTAAGTGCAATTTTGAGGCGCTTTCCATTTTATGCTGCTTCATACTTTTATACTACTTCACTACTTTTTCTTAACATATTCATATGATTAATACACAGTCTAATCAACTAATAGATTACTAGAGCTGCCTCCCACTAAAGATTTTCCTAGTCAACCAGTAGCCGTGATGAATATGAATAACAAGTACTTTTGATACTTTTAATATATTTTGATGCTGGCACCTGTGTAAAAGTTTGAATGCATGACTTCTACTTGTGGTATTGCCACTTTTGCTTAAGTAAAAGATCAAAGTACTTCTTCCAACACTAGTGACAATGAGGATTTTCTTTTGTCCACAGTTCCACATCACAACAGACTATAAAAGCTGAATTATTTATTCATTTTTGCACATTTAGTTTGAAGACTGTTAGGAGATTTTCTATCCTGGATGAAACAGGTTCTAGATACTAAACACAGATGTGGAATATTAGGTGTTTGCAGCATTTGTCTGTAATAGGGATGCCCAAAGTCTCCTGTATGGGGTTCATAGATGAAACTTATTTGGCGACTGTGTGCCAGCTGAAAAAATCTGATCATGAAGAGCTGTCCTGTATAAAGAAAGAATTTAAGCTGTATTTCCCATCATAAATTTGGTTTTATTCAGTTTAGTGCCTCTATTTGATATATCTATTATTAAAAATCAAAGACAGCCTCTATGGACAGACAGTATGGAGGACTGAAAATACAAGTTAATAGAATAAATCCAAAGCAGAGGTGTTTGCTTTGCCCACCTGACAGGCAAACATGACTGCAGCCAGAGTGAAGTTTCTGACGTTTATAATGCACATCACGCAAAATCCCAGCTGCCACTCAAGAATTCCTGTTACAAAGCAATAAAAAATACACAAACCTTTACCTCATATCACATTTGCCGTGTGAAGCTTCAGTCAACATGACGCACACAGAAGGAAGACTTTTCAATATAAACATTGTCTACTGTAGATATAGAGTCGTGTCAAATCTGCCCTCAGGCAAGGAAGAGAGATACAGTTTTGACATGACAGCCAGTAGAGATTTATTACAAAGATGACGATTGTGTTGTGTTTTTACACTCACTGGAAACACTGAGTAGAATGCTTACTAAAACACATTAAGACAAACAAGCAGTATTAGTCAAGGTATTTCACCCATAAGTGCGGGTGAAATAAAGTCTTTTTTAGTGCAAGCATTTCGTGAGAAAAAAAGAGTGAACCTCAAACAAATCACAACAAAAAATTTGACATGTTTTTTTTATTGCTCATTTAAGTCTCTTCTATAATGTCCTAAGAGATTCAGGTGGTGGAAAGTATTTTTCAGAAGTGTTTCTCACTTCTTTGCTTCCTAAAAGAATAGTTTAAGTAAACATTACTATGTTTGTATATGTGTATACAAGGCAACATAAATTGGCACTAATCTATTATCCATTATCCATCCATAAATGTTGTCATTGATTAACAAAACAAAATTATCTAAATATCACTTAAATATCACTATAGCACTCCTATATTAATATTTTTGACTACCAAATTGGCATTAATCAGTATAAATGTTGGCAGTGATAAACATAAACTTAGCTTTTAAGTGAAACTTCATTACAAAGATATTCCAAGAAAACAAACCCACTAGGTCATTTCGATCCACTTATGCATCTAAGGAAGAATTTCGTTTTTACACGTGCACTATACTGCATCTAACTCCATGTCTCATGTAAAACACACTGGCTGGTTGATTTTGGACAGCACTGAAGCCTTTGCATGGACAACAGACAAGAAGACATGCTGTGAGAAATTGGGGGGATTATCGCTGCATACAACTTGTCAAGTTTTACTTCACAGATCGGTGAGAAAAGAAAAGACGAGGTAGTTCAGGCCATCAGACAGCTAAAAGTTGGTAAAAGCCAGGGTCTGGATGGCCTGCCCACAGAGTTTTATCAATTATATATTGATGATGTCATAAACGTGCTCACTTCCTTCTGTAATTAAAGTCTGCACAGTGGCTGTGTGGGGGTTTCTTCTTATGAAGGTGTTCTTTGCATTTTGTATAAAAAAGGTGATGAATCTAATATAGATGATTACAGACATCTTACTATTATGAATACTGACTATAAAGTATTTGCTAAGATAATTATGAACAGACATAGTGATGTTATATGTTAGAGGATGTTAAAGATAAAAAGCGGGATATCTATGTAATTAAATAAGGAAATTGTGACACCACTGATCTCAGTATTTTTAAACTCTCCCCTGCTTGTATTGTATTGTACGTCTGATATGGATGAAGAAAGCTTGTACTTCTGGTCAGTCTTCACTTTGATGAACAAAAGAATAAACTTGAGGAGCCTTCGTTGTTCTTACTTGAATTAATCAGCTTAATGAAACACTTGTGGAGAGACGATCTTGGTACAGCATGTACACATGTACACAGTTCATACCAAAAGTTTACAGATACAGTAGAAACAGGAGGGGACTAACCAGCAGAGGATAACAAATTATGGAGAATTGCGGTTAAAGGCCAAGTCAGACATTTAAAAGGACTTTGGTGCACTCAAAGACTGCGAGAGTAATGTTGTGAGTGGCTTTGCTGCTTATAAAACAGTCTCAAAAAGTATTAACTTTTGATAGCTGCAAGTGAGGCTCGTTGTCACTATGAAAACATATCAATAGCTGCAAGAGCAGAGGTGGAAAGGGTTTCTGTCAAAATTTGTGAGGTAATGCCTGTTCTCTGTGGTTAAAGTCATGTTTTTGTCCATTATCATCAGACCAAATCAAGGGCTCTCACTGGGCTGACTGAGTACTGATTTTGCTGTTTAGTGGTGATTACTGGTGTAACCCTAATGGTTAAGTACAGAAAGTATCTCACGCGTACGCACACAGGCAAAACTTTTTTATTTTGCTTTCTCTCTTTAAGAGTTTGTAATCCCCCATTTACTTTTTTCCCCCCTCTCCTACTTATTTGTGTCTTTACCTGCAAATTGAAATGTTAATGGAATATTGAGTAGTGTAACAAACTGCCTGCTCTGCTCCATCAAGGCCAGATTTACTCTTCTGCAGCTTTTACGTTCAGTTCTGTGCATGCATTACTCCCCCTGCTCAGTGCAACTTTTATGTAATTATAGATGTGCAACAAAGATGGAAACACTGAAGCCTCCATTATTGTGACACACAACAGCTGCTCTCATCACTCTCTCTCTCTCTTATTTGTCTTCTCTCTCTACCACTAGGTCTTGATCTGTCTCTCCCGCACACTCTCGCTCTTCAATCTATCCTCCCCTGTGGGTTAATTATGGTGTGTGTGGAGGACAGGGGCTGTTTTGTTTTCTGTCATCTCCCGGGATTGTCTAATGTGACAGAGATGTGCCACTCTGTACTCTAATGGGCTGTAGCTATGATTGTGGCGTTAGCTGTACTCCAGCTCCTTTCTCTAATGATGAAAACTGGCTTTGTCTGCTCTTCTAGTTAGCCTGGAGATTCCTGCCCCAGAGGACATGTCAGCTAGGCTAACAGCTTTAGAGGAGGAGAGAAGCTTTGACCAAAAGTGTTCCAAAATTAAGGAGAGCATAATAAGCTGAGTTTGGTCTATGTTGCATGGACAGTTTGTCTGTGCGATTGCCTGGAGCTCTTCTTCATTGTCTTCTTTGTTTTCTTGTTTTAGTTGCAAGAATGTGAACCCTGCATACCATCTTTCTGTATTAGCCTGTTGCTACTTTGATTAATAGCACGGAGTGTGGTGTGTTCGCCTGTGGTACACCCGCTTTCAATGCTGCAGCACACACAAACTCTGTTTAATTACAGGGTTTGATAGCCTAGCTTTCCTCCTGCAAAACTTTATGACTTTCTTTCATATATAATCCATGCAGAGTGCTGACTAAAGATGAAGGTGGCAGCCTGCTGTTTGACTGTTTGCTGCAAGCAGTACTGGCGTCTTGCTTCAGTCGGTGATATCTTTCTTGCTTCCTCAACGGCAAGGATGCCATATATCAGTCAAGCTTTTACTCCACTGCGTTTTGCACCAAGGTCATTCCACTAAATGATGAAGAACTGTTTTCTGTCTTTTAATTTTTTTTCTTTTTGTCTGCACTTGCAAGGCCAGCTGCAGTCAAGCACATCCTCATGTAATTATCACAGCTTTGTCTCAGTTAGGATGTAAAATCTCTTGACTAATGTAGGGCACGTCAAACGAGGGACTGCACGCCGTGAGGTTGTTGTTGCATTGAACTGTGACACTGTGTTGTGATCTGTTCAGTTAGATAGTGAAGAGGTTCTGATTTTTTTTCTGTTACAAGATAGAAAATATACTGGGAACCCCCTCATGTCTGTCCCTTGGAATAATTTGGTGTAGATTTTTTTTTAGCACTTACACACTTGACAGAGAAAATCTATGTGAAAGAATAACACAAAAGAAATTTTCCACCATTAATGGGTGATGTGTGCCTGACTAGCACAAGGAAGATTTAAAGATTTTAATAGGAGTTATAGATTGTCTGGGGCCTTTGCCTGTGTGCATTGAAAACTTAACAGTTGGTCATGTGACTTTACCTGTCTACACCAAACACGTGACTATATCTTGGTCCATACTGATCATGGGACTATTTACCAACCTGTATAACCATAGATATATTATCCATAGATGCTGCATTGACTGTTTTGGTTTGCAATGTCGCTGCCATATTTAACAGGTCAAGACAGGCCTGTGAACAAAAAGATGAAACTGAGGAGCTGTGTTTTTTTCTGGATATAAGAACTTTAACATTTATTTCTAAATTTATTTCAATAAGTCGTGTTATATTTAATGGTTTATGATCTACATGGAGTAAGGAAAAAGTTTTTTTTTTCTAACTTACTCCACATAGTTCTAACCTGACACGCTAGATAGTTTGTTACACAGAACCAAGTCTTCCTTTGAAACTGTTTGGAGATGGGCAGGCACTTAAAAAAACACTTGGCAGGTAACTTCAACCGATCAGATCACACAGCAGAGACAGTTGGTATGCCGAAGCCAGTCGAGAGAAGACAGAAAAGATATTTTCCATCAAGAAATGTCCTCAGTGCCGTTCTTTCCTCTTCTTTCAGTGAAGACATACTCTCCAGTTCTGATAAAACTGATGCGATCGCAGAATCTACCCTAACCTCTTCAGGAGACACCACTGTTTGTTGCTGTTGTCAAACCTGCAGCCACGCCTGTAGCTGCCAGCAGTCCCTCCTAGGATGCTGATTGGCTACACCATTTTTTGGTGTGGACACAAACAGATAACTTGAAGCCTTGCAAGATGGATTCTCGTGCGATTTTGCGGTCTCACGAATCCAGCTGCCTCACAAGGTAAACATAGATCATGAACCCTTGTATGTAAGAGACTCACTGAAATTGGTTGAGAGATGAAACGTTATAGTGTTTTTATCCAGATAAAACTGCCTGTTCAATGTGGTGGCAATGTTGACAAGAGATCCAAAGGTCTATGCGGCATCTATGTATATATAAGTCTCTGCTGAAGGCCTTAATGGCTGAAATGCGTAGGAATGTTTTTAACTGCTAAACTGTGAGCAAATAAAGGCTTTTTAAATTGTTGTCCTCTTGAGAGCCTCAGATTTCTTCAGCAAATTTAAACTTTGGATCCTCAAACTGAAGAGCACCAGAGGGACACTTTTTCCACAGCCTCCGTGCAAAATGTTTTGTGACTCCCTGTAGGTTTTCGTATCATGATCATTTAAGTGAATCAATCTGAAAACTTTTCATGGACCACCTGACAGAACGCCACGAGTCCCCAGACCCCAGACTGAGATAGGGCCATATACTGTAGGTTTCTAGAGGCTGTTTTGTTTTACATTTACAATTACAGTTTAGGCATTTAGCTTATGGCCATAACCACTTTTACAAGCTGTTGATGGATAAGATGCACAACTATCAGCACAACAACCGGAGAGTAGAAAGTGCGTCCATAGAATATTCATGAAATTAATCAATAATGGAGATGTTCTAGGCACAAACATAAAAGCCAAACAGATTTTTTTTTTTACTGTTTTGTTTTTGGCAAGACAATAGCAAGATCAGGTGCAAGTATTTACTATTTTAACACCCTCCGTAAAAGCATGTGTTTTTTCTGTCTTTCCTCCCCCATGAATGTTTTAAGACGACTGCATGTTTTCCTCTAGGAAGCTGAACTTGACCCACTTGGCTGAAAATTTGCTTTTCTAAATCTTGGGTGGATTTAGAGGCACTAGAAGAGCGAAGTGTGAGGTGAAATGTGAAAGTACAGGGAGGAGGAGAGGAGGTGTGCAGAAAAAAATCGGGGTATAGCGGTGCGTGTGTATGTGTGTGTAATAGGTAAGCAGTGGACCCCAATCCCCTGCTATGAGTCCCTGTACCCCCCTGGGGAGTGACAGATTGTGGGCAGCGACAGAAAGGAGAAATGGAGGCGAGGGGAGAAGATTGAGAGGAGAGAGAACGATTTAGGGAGAGTTACCGCGAGAGAAGAGAAATGTTTGACCCCCCACGGAGCATAAGATTGTCTTATGTTGATGACTTCATCCCAGAGAGTCATCTCAGGTGTTGATGTCTTTTTACGCCGGGTGTTGAATCAAACATCCAAATCTGTTTGTTCGCTCATTTTTCACACTCCGCCGCCTGCCATTTTAATGTGAGCTCTTGTTGCACAAGCAAAGCCACAAGTGTCTTGAAGCTCCCATCATTCATTCGCTCAAAAAGAGATGGAGAGGCGGGAGGGGGGCCAAAGTCACAAGAAGATCTGGTACGAGCCGCAGCTCAGTCCACTCTGTTAGTGTTTTTATTGGTCCCCGTGCGTCTGTGGAAAATAGCTCCAACATTTATTGTTTCTATAATGTGAGTAAGTTCTCTGCCTTGATAGATGATGCTTTCACTGGCTCTCAGTCGCTCTCTCAATCACAAACTGCTCTCATAGACAGAGATGAGTGGAGAAAGAAAATAAGAGGGATGGCCGGCTGACCCCCCCTGTGTATGAAGGAGTGGATGTGTGAAACTCCCAGCTGATTCACTCTGGGAGGCTTGCATGTGTAATTGTCTGCGACACACCAGGCAGTAAGAAAAACTTCCGGAGGGGTCTCTTTGAAGAGCACCTCTGGTTGCATCAAACCGAAAACTGTGATGGAGAGTTATTTTTGAATATGAATAAGCACACCGCAGGACCACTACTTCAATAGATCTGAATGAAAAAATGTCAGCCGCGGCTCGCTAATGCAGAGCCAGAACAAAAGCCTGAATCAGTCCTTGATGGCCTAATGTACTGTGGATTTTTGCAGATTGTTATACACATCATTACCCTTTTCTTTTTCTCCCCTCTTCTGACTCGCTCCGCTTGCTCTCTTCTTTCTTCCATACAGAGTCGACGGTGTTCTTCCCTGAACAGGTCCACTCAGTGGAGGAAGATGTGGGAGAGCTTTTCATCCCGGTGCACCGCAGTGGAGACATCAGTGAGGAGCTCATGGTGGTCTGCTACACACAGCAGGGTATGGACTAGCCTTTTTCACCTCATCTAACCCGTTTACCCTCAGTGCACCTGCTGCCTGCCGCCACCTCGCTGAGTACATGAGCATTGACGTTAGTATTTTGAATGATTTATAACTTTTCACCACATTTACTGTATTCACGTTGATAATTCAGGTGTTTTTTTGTGTTGCTCAGGATATGCAAACAAATCATGACAGCATGAGACAAAAGTAAAAACTCAAATTTACATTTAACTTGTGATTATACAACAAGTTACCAACAAAACAAAATATATAAATGTATTCATGTTGGCGGCAATTAGCATTCAAACTAAATAAAAACTTTTTTTGCTGGTGTTCTCCCCATTTCCCTGAACACACATGGGGTCAGACTAATAACTGGAAAACAATCAGTTGTGTCAGTCAGCCGACTTGAGATAACGTTAATGCTTTCTAGAGATCATGGGATTTCCAAAACTGAAAAAATGCCACCGATACAAACACAAAACTGCTTTGGTAGTTCATCATGACTGTAACTGTAAGATATGTGCTGAAAAAAGCACATTTTATAGGGACGGATATATCTCCTGTGTCTGTGAACTTCACATGTATTTTTAATTTAATAGCACCTGTCAGTCACAGACTCCGCTCAGCTTATCGAGGATGCAGAACAGAGTTTCTGTGTGAGGCATACATTTCCAATAACACCAGAGCACTGTCAAGTCCAAAAGTCTAAATGTATTGCAAAAAGGTTCAAAACTCAGACAAAATTCCTATATTCCATATTTGCTGGCATTTGGCCTTTCAAAAACAAGATGTTCACTTCAGTCACAGCAGCCTTTGCTCTCCAGCTGTTGCACACAAAGGAAGCTGGACCTGTATTAAAGGGGCGGTGCAGCAGCAATCTAACAGCAAGAAATTGATTTCATTATTCTATAATATGTTCACAGCAAGAAATATCCTTACAGGAGGTCAATTTATAAAACCCCACTGTGGTTTGTGAATTATTTTCATGAATAAAAACATTCTAAAAATGCCTGCCCACCTGTGGGCAGAGTAAAATTTTAGTGACGGTGTGCTGTCATGCTAATTTTAGCACACTTAGTTGACCATTTAGATTGCTTGCTGGATAATGTAAAGCACAGATTCTCAAACCGTGGTATGTCAGAAATATTTTCTTAAAATGAAATAAATAATTTCAAAAATATATATTAAAATGCTGCAAAATCTCCAATGAAAACACACCAAATATGAGATAACTGGTGAAATGTAAGTTAAAATAAGTTTCTGTCTTCTATTTTTGTCTCAATATGAACCTGCTACATAGTCAAGATCATGCATGTAGCAGGCTCATGCTACAGGCTCATACTACAGTGCAATCATGGCTCCAAACAGGAACAATGACAGAGAGAAGAGCAGATCAGGTGGAGAATATTTTGAGCAGCTATATTGAAACTGCTACCACCAAACAGCACAAAAAAGTGAGGTGGTACTTGGAGAGTTGAGTATTTTCTGAGGTAGTACATGTCATTAAAAGTTTGAGGAACACTGATGTAAGGTAATACTGAGGTAAATACTTTATTGTCCTGAAGGAAAATTTGTTTACTCCAAGCTGCTGCATAACATAACATACTTACCAACAACATCGCATGTATGCATAAAACATAGCTCATACATACATACACATATACATGTAGTGCTTACTGGAGCACACCAGAACAACAGTTCTCCTTCAAGTTAGGAAATGAAATATTCATGGTTTGCATAATCTGCTTTTTTATGCTTGAAGATCGACTCATTACTAAAGCCTATGGATCATGTATGTTTTGCAGTGAGAGGCGTATTTTGTCTACTTTTTTTTCCTATGGGCAGTAAGCATTTTGCGTGCTGCTAACGTGCCCAGGGCCCCTCATGGTTTAAGTGAGACTTAAGGGAACCGATAAAAACAAATGGTTCAAAGATATGGAGATTTAATTGATTAGAAAAGTGTGCAGCAGAGAGACAGTAAACATTCATGTGGACTGACTGCTACATATTATTCTCAATAGGATGCAGTCAAACATTAGATCATGTGACTAATTCTTGCCACCACATGAGACACATTTTAAGAATAAGCAAGCACACACACATCATAAGTTTGCTCCAATACATAAATAGCCCTACACGTCTGCATACACTCTTGCATAAAGGTGCTTAAATTCACACGTGTTGGTTGTGCGACAGTTTTTCTTTAAAATGAGACGGTAATAAAACACAATAGTCAAAAATTATAAAAACTATGCATAATCAAAGCAGATAATAAATAATCGGATCACAGTATCTCAGTCCCTGTGTAAAGATCATAATATGAAGTTATTTTTTGATATTTAGTATTTTGGTGGAGGGTGAGATAAATGAATTCGCCCTGAAGGCAACACTAAAACTACTGGGTGCAGATTGTGTGTTGGGTCATTTAGAATATTCTGTGCCTTCTTGAGCACAGATCTCTCACATAAAGCCTGAAGATAGTGATGTGTTTTTCTCTGTGGTTGGTATGGCCATTTGATGTGTAAAGATGTGTGAGCTTTAACTGTGCTGACAGATTACCATGCCAAATTGAGTTTAAAACTGACACCATAAAGTCTAAGCCTCCTCAAACATGCTCCTCCTCCATCCTGAACAAAGGTCTTCAACATGCACACGCCATGTGAGCGAGCTGTAAGTGTGGATGCCAAGATATTTATATGAAGTGACCTGATGACATGATGTTAATGCAAGCGACCTGATAATGTAATGTTAATATATTTCGATGCATATGGTGGAGTGTTAGGTGCACCCGCCGCACCTTTCCTGTGCCAGTGAAGTCTGTTTAAAATGCAGCCAACGCAGTGGAAGAGATGTGTTTCACACCATATTTGCATTTTCGCATATAAAAAGTAGCAACATAAGCTTAGTGGCATCACAATTAGCTGTTAGCCAGTGCCTTTTCCAAGTTTCACAGCCGTTTATTGTGCTTCCATACAACCACCACAACCGCATCAGATCATTCTGATGACTTTCAGTTATTTGGAGCTGGTGAGGACGACGTACTCTGTTATCCTCGTGTAGTAAAATGCCATGAAATAGGTTTTCATATAATAATGCATACACTGATTAGCTTAATGAAGTCACTGTTGTTAAATGTCAAATGTCTGTAGTGGCAACACCACAGGTTTGATTATGAGAAGACCTGTGGGGGTGGTCTGTTCCCATTGTGTTCTGGCATTAAAATGAATTTGTGTCTCACATAATGGTCTTGCTGTAATTAAAGGTCAAACTTTCACAAAACATTATGGTAACTTTAACAGTCTGAATTTCATTAATCTGAAAGGGAGTTATATTGTAAAGAATGTAACACCTTAAAATAACCATGATTAATAAATGGTAAATTTATAGTCAATTAGACTTAAGGTAATAGTTATCTTGCTGTTACCAAACATTCAAATAATGCTCATAAACCATTTATTAAGCAGTTGTAAAGTATTATAAAAATCAGCTTAATAATAACCATCTATAATCTAAAATAACCATCCAGATAATGTTTATAGACAACAGGTTCTTGCTTCCAACTTGTACAATACAGCAGCTTGGTCAGTGGCCATACACTTCATGCTAAGATGCTGTCGGTGCCCCACCAGCGTCAGTTTTGTGCGTGCAGGGCTCATCAAGGTACGTAAAGATTAGATATTAAAAAAGCTGCATTTGACCATGCTTATATACACAATACACAGACCTACCCATCATGTGACATTAATTTATTGTCTGTTGAATATATGTTGCTTTTAGTGTCATTTTGTTATTGCCAATTGCTCTGGACCAAAATCAGATATGGACCCTTGAGTAATAGGTTTGAGAACCTCTGATTTAGATGTTTTAAATGTGGGATATCCTCCGTTTTTCACCTGTCCTCACCTCTTCTCTCTGAAGGTACTGCCACAGGGACAATTCCCACCACTGTCCTGTCTTACTCGGACTACATCTCCCGTCCAGAGGAGCACGGAAGCATCATTCGATTCGACAAGGGTGAGAGGGAGAAGCACTGCCGCGTGATGATCATTGACGACTCTCTGTACGAGGTGGAAGAGAGCTTCAACGTCACCCTGTCACTGCCTGTCGGGGGGCGTCTGGGAATGCACTACCCCTCCACCAAAGTCAACATCTTGGAAGATATGGATGACGGTAAGACATAATTATGATACATTTTAAAGAAAAAACTTTAAAATCAAGCTCTCATTATAAACACTTTTCCCTTTGAATGTGATTTATCTCGATCACATGGATGACAGGTTTGAGTTAGTAGAGAAGTTTTAATTTATTTCCACTTGATGTGTGGGGCTTTCAGGTAAAACAAGACATGCATACGAACACATACAGCCACATGTAAACACTGTGTGTAGGTGTGAAGTCACAGTGCTGGCATTTTAAATTGTCATCCGAGGCTTTATATCACAGAAGATCTCTTAATTAGGCTTGTTTACAGCCTTACTGGGTGTTGAGGCATGCAGGATAAGAGAAACACCCTGACGTAGACCCTTCACCTGCAGCCGACAGCTGCAATCAAACCCCCGTCTTGCTGTCATTCAAACAGGTTTTAATTACTATTGAGACTCACACGGGAGTCCAGCGGGACTACATTATCACACATGTCCCTGGTCTGCTTTCATCCTGTTACTACATCGTGTGGACAAAGTAGATTACATCTTCTGAAAGGCAGAGAAAAGTGAAGAGGATTTATCTGGGGAAGGACAAGCCTGCTGGGAAATACCTATTTCAATCTACAGGCCCTCACTAACATCTCACTATTCTGCATTGATTTACTTTACATCGTATCGACTTACTGTGAGAGACTGAATGTCTCCATGCAGGCTTCTTTGTTAAATGCCATGCTATAGCTTGTTACAGTAAAAGTCACTTTTTCTCCTACAGACAAGAGAGCGCTAGTATAATAAATTTGATTCAAATACCAGCAATGTCACTTCATGTAATCAGTGACATATGGATAGTGTCAAGGAAGTCTCTCCTGTTCTTGTTTACATGTTGTTTCTCATTGTACAAGCTTATAAACTCAATCACCCGTCTGGTGTCAAACTGTTGAAATGCAAACTGTAAAATACATTCTGATTTCCTGTCAGAGTAAAACTTTAAGGCAGAAGGTATACATGCTGTTTAACCACATGTTTATGTTCACGTGTGTAGTGTTAATTGTCAGCAACAAATACATTACGTACGCAATATTTAAAATATTTTCACCACTTTACCTTGCCATCAAACAGCCTTCTCTGATAGGAGACTGTTGTTACATAAGCCACATATCACTTTCACCAAAGTCACACAATAACACAAACTAACAGATTGAGGCAGCAGTAGATCAGCAACTTCTGTTGTCTGTGAAGTAAAATGACTGATTTTGTCTATGGAGTCTGGTTCCTTTGGACAGAGCAATATTTGTCTTATACAGTATAACGGTGGTTTCTTGCCAGAAAAGGCTGTCTGATGGTAAGATTAAGCGTTGAAAATATACTAAATATAGTGTACACTTAAACTGACGCAGCTTTTTTTAGGTAGACCTTTTTGAAGTGGCTAAAATACCTTTTGCTGCTGACCATGTCCACAGCAGTTCATTGCTTAGCTTCTGTGCTGGTTCTCCTCCCCAAACTGGTAACATGCTGGCTGCCATTTACTGTAGGTAACACACTTTCTATCAAGTACCTTATGCAACTCCATTTCAAATAATCCCTTTAATTTGAGTTCTGAAGAAGATATCAACAAATAAATAAGATCTAATTGACCTACATCTGTTGCAGTTGAGTGTAAATTACTTATTTTCAGAGGATACAATGCTCCAGATGGATGTTATTTTTTCATTCCTTCTATTTCTACTCACCTTGTTAAGTAGGAATTTACTTCATTATTCGTCGTATTCTTTCGTGGGAAATGAGCGCCAAAATAACTCTACAGAAAAGAAGAGAAAAAAGTTTTCAGGCCGTCTTAGGCAGAGGAAGGAGATGAGTTATTTTAAAAGCCTTTATTTAATCAGGCATGTTGTTTAAAACCCTGACTAGTTTTGCCCAGAAGGTCTTCAGCTAATTGCAGATAGCTCATATTTTTGTCCAAGCCTATGTGGACCAGGTTGTGTCTCCAAGTTAAATTAAAAAAAAGAAGAATTTGCTCACTGAAATTTTCCTCTTAGAAGATACTCAATCTTGCTTTTTAGTGGCTCTTTCATTTTGTCATAAATTCTTTATATCAGAAAGAATAGTGTCATAGAGGAGTTGTCAAGCCATTGCCAAACTGCAGACTGGGATAAATAAAACAATGACAACTTACAACTGAGAACTCATTTAAGGATACAAACAATTGTGCCAAATTGAATGTGTGTGTGCGTATATGCTTGTGTGTGTGTGTGGAGGCATCTGGGGGCTAGTTAACAAGAAACATGACACACTGTCTGATTGTTAGTAAATTGTCAGAAGACTTCACTCGTGGTGCAGAGTTCAAAGGGATGGAAATGCGTTTCTGAAAGCCCAACTCCAGTGAGAGATGATGTGTCATTTTTAGTCTCCCGGAGGATAAAACACTGTCTGACAGAGCTCTAATACCTACACCCAGGCAGTCAAACTGCAGCCTCCTTCACTTTAGCACTAACTCAACTCGCAGAGCAGGAGAATAGCACAACAAGAGTTACAACGCTCTTTGTCATACTAAAGCCCCCGACAAACAAACACACTAACATCTGGCTTTTGGCTGCACAGAAAAAGGGTGCAATCAGTGCAATGTTGAGTTTTCATTCATTCATTCATTCATTTTCTGTAACCGCTTATTCCGTAAGGGTCGCAGGCTGCTGGAGCCTATCCCAGCTGACATTGGGCGAGAGGCGGGGATCACCCAGGACAAGTCACCAGTTCATCGCAGGGCTGACACATAGAGACAGACAACCACTCACACTCACATTCACACCTACGGGCAATTTAGAGTCACCAATTAACCTAACATGCATGTCTTTGGACTGTGGGAGGAAGCCAGAGAACCCGGAGAACCCCGCAGACCCGGGGAGAACATGCAAACTCTGCACAGAAAGGCCCTGCCCCAGCAAGCCGGGGGATCGAACTCAGGACCTTCTTGCTGTGAGGCATGTTGAGTTTTCATTAGCAGAAATTTAACATGACTCAAACAGTAAAATAAAGTAGATACCTGAAAGTACAAACAACGACAGAGAAGATATACTAAACTTCAAAACACAAAGATTCAGATTAGAAGCTACTAAAGAACCAGAGCCTACACAAGTTGTGTAGAGCCCCACGAAGCACACAAGGGCACCACCTCCCCCTCAAAGCAGGTGTCAATGTTTACAACTTTAATGAGAGAATGAAGCAGAACTAAAGATAAAGTAACATCCTGAGACTGAACAGTGTGATCACTAATCAGGTAACAAGCTTGATATCATTCATTCACAGTAACATTAAGTTGATTTGGTAGATTGCAGTGCAGATTTTCCTCCCTCTGTCTGTCTAATGTTCGATGTACTGGGCAGTCTGTCTGTCTGTGTTGTGCTTACGGACACAGTAAAAGTCTGCTTATTTTTTGACAGACAGATGGAGCAAACTGTTTTAAAGGAGGGAGGACTGTAATGGGAGCACCAGGGTGTCAGATGGGACTCTGTGGGAAATGGTTTACATGGCTCTATGGTCAGTTAGAAGGGCCAGTTAACAGAATTTTGCTTATGGCCCCATGGAGGTCAGAATCAGTTCTACAAAGAACTGAGAGCGGAAGACACAAAAACTTATATATATAGGTATAAATACCTGTTTCTCTCTGCTCTCCTGCACACACGAGCCTGGTCTTGGTGCACTTTGGAAAAAAAAAAACGGAAAGACAAATGGGTCTATTGACAATGGGGAAAAGGGTCAGTTGCCTATTTTTTTTTTAGTTTTGCTGCATTTAAAAAAGTCTGCATATACAGACTAATTTGGGTGTAAAAACTGTATAATACAGTAGATATCACCATAAAACATTCAAAGTTGATATCCTACATTAAGACAATTGATTTGTGCAGTACAAGTTTTCTGAAATTATATTTGTAAATATGTAAATGAGGCAGAACATGTGCTAATTTGCATACATTTCTAGGACAGAAATCTAAACATTCAATGAAGCTATATTGGATATTTTTTTATCAGCTCATAAATCAGAAAATATTGTTAACAGCAATAAAGAAAATCAATGTGACCCTTAGAACATAAATAACAATAAAATGAAAATGGCTTTTGAAGATATGTATGGTAAAATTCCAGTTTTTTAAAGGCACTGCAGGTGATATCATAGTGAAACCTCCCCCATCTGATTGCTGGCATAAAGACTATTTTTGGGATTAAAGGTTTTTCTGAATTATATGTTTAAGTATGCTAACAAGGAATTATCTAATGCTAACTTTTGGTGGAAATCTACATGGATTTCTGCAAAAAGACTAAGTGGACTAAAAGAAATACTCAAATGTGTATTTTGTATATTTTTCTTTCCAGTACTTTGAAAGAAGAATGTTGTTTGCTTTGTGTTATTGAAGCAAAATAGCTCAAAAAGTCCAACAATTCGACCATTCTCATTCTTAGCCTCCTGGAGGATAAAGCACCTTCTTACAGAGCTCTAATACCTGCACCCAGACAGTCAAACTGCACCCTCCTTCACTTTAGCAGCAACTCAACTCGCTAAGGAAAATAGTGAAACAAGAGTTGTGTGCACTTCTGTGTGTGGCTGTCATGTTTATGTGTGTTAAGATTGGACCTCGAATTCTGCATCAAAAGTAAGTGGTGAGAAAAGCACTTGTGTGACTGCTAGTGCTCTCTAGCCTTATTTTTCCTTCCCCCAGGTCAAAGTCAAGTTCAGTCTGCTTTTCTCTTTCCATCTATTTCTCCACTACTATCTCTCTCTCTTTCTCGCTCTCTCTCTCTCTCACACACACACACGCACACACACACTTTCTCTCACTTTAGCTGAAAAAAAAAGGACCCAGGGGTGTCTGCTAGATTTAGTGCTTTATCAGATTAAACTCTACAGTACCTGTCTCCCTGAGTGTTGTGCTCCGCATGGCTGCACAGTCTGACTCAAAGTGAGTGTTGTCATCTTCTCGTACCCTGCCAAGGAGAGAGGACGCTCAGCCTCTCACAGGCGGGTGCATATGGCCACAGCTGAGTTTGTAGAATTGTAGATTAGCTCAGAGTATTTCTTGGAAACCCACTCCTTCATTTCAACATTAGGGCAGCCTCACTCTTGGTCACACTCCCGAATGAAGCAGCAGAACTGCTCACTCATCGCTCGTTCGTACATCATGTCCTCACTGTAGATAAAAAGTGGGGGTTTTTGAGGTAGACTCGAGTGGACTTTTGTTTCACCTGTTGACATTATATGGAAACACACTCCATGCTTAAAAAGTAAATTATTTAAATTCTAAATGTTTTTACAGTCATAGTATCTTCCACCACATACCCTCAATTAGCATAAAGCAACAGACTGTGTCCCTTCTCTACCAATTCATTAATTTTCTTGCTTTATGTTGCCTCCTGCCACATATAGCAAAACAATTAAATTTAAAACAGTATAGAAAGAAATGTTACTGGTCACCAGTATGCATTTAATGTAGTGAATCATTTACCAATCCAATAAAGGGGGCAGAAAATGCACACTTTTTACCCATGTATCCCCATCTTACCTTTAGGGCCCTGTGAAGACACTACAGATGAAGAGGGTAAAATTTTAACTTATAAATATGCATAGGCATTATCTAATTTAGGCAACTAATGACTAACTAACTATTTTCATCACTGATTAATGCTTAGATCTTGACAATAAACTGCCGATTATTTTCACAATTAATTCTTGAATCTGTAAAATGATTTTTAAAAATGTGAAAAATGGTCATCACAGTTTTCCAAAGTCACATCTTCAAGTTGACAAATTTGATTTTAAGGTTTTTACTGAAGGAATATTGGATATCTCTTTTTTCATCACTCTGTAAATCACAAAATACTGTCGACCACCGTAAAATAAATCAAATTTTGCCATGTTTTTAGGAATAAATTGTTATATAAATCAGGTTATGAATGATATATGAACAAACCCTTTCAGAATATAGATAGGAATAAAATGTGCTAATGAAGTGGAGATTTCTGGCTCAGAGTGAGAAAAAAACCTTTCAGAAAACGGTCTTTAAAGACGTATTTTCCTTCTTAATCACTGCATAATCGCTTACATGTATGAATGTTAATGCCAGACACCAGTGAGAAATTTATAACATAAAGAACAACACCTTACGTTCCAGTACAATATTTACAGAAATTCTTAAAAGATCTTATTGATCACCTCTTTCCAAAAGCAGGGGCCCCTCTCCTTCAGAGGACAGCTGAGAATGCTCTACAAACTGTATTTAAAGGTGCAGTGACACACAAATGGCTACAGACACCCACACATAGTAATTATCACAATTTGGCTTTACACCTTCCACAGACCTCACACACGCTTCAGAGTGCTAAGCCACAGGCGTGGCCCCTGAGAGGGGGAGAGAGGATGCAGTTCTCACTCATCAGTCATCACTCAACTCCCTCTTGTGGTGTCAAGAATTTGTCATCCCCGGGCGCAGTCGGGACATGTGTGAAAGCAGACATGTATATTAGCACTCAAGCAGAAGTTTTCTCCCTGAGCATAAAAGGAATGTGTGCCAGACAGCTTACATAGTGTTTACAGACATAGTTCATATTTCCTCTACTATAATTAAGCCATTTGGTGCTTTAGTAGGCTTACCCTTATAAATTACATGTAAATCGTTATAATTAAGTTATCAGTTAGGTTGTAAACACTTTGTAAATCATGAATAAGTGATTACAACACATTTGATGAAAAGGGCAACAGATCACTGTTGCTTGCCAAATAGTGAGCCCACATTTATCTGTACTGTTAAGCCTCAGATCTCCATTGCTTATGCAGATTACTTTGTCTTCTCCATTAGAGGCATTCATACTTGTCAGCTTCATCACATATTTGTTAAAAATTATTATGCTTAACCATCATTTGCTAATCTTAACCATTAAAACCTTGAACAGCGTGCATCATTTTATTCTTAATAATAAGTCTACCTTATGCCAGTTATAAATGGCAGTACATCATTAATAAATGGTGATATATTTTACACTTGACAGTTCACAATATTGCCACGGCAGCCATTTTCCTGTCACATCAAACTCAGGGTGGGAAGCTCAAATGTCGTACTGCTGTGTTCCAGGTTGCAAGTTGTGTTAAATTATTTTGTCGCCTCCAGATAGATCAGCAACTGAAAAGACAATGGTTATGAAAATGAGGATGGACTTTGAGCCATATTTCAAGCTTAAACCACATATTTGACAACCCATTTGCTACTGTGAGACAACAGTTAACATTAGCAGTCAAACACTTCCAAGGTAATGTTACTCACATAATTAAAACAGAAAACACACACTGCCTGCAACACCCTGTAACACACTTTTGTGTCGGATGTTATCTGTATGAACATGGCCAGGAGACAGCAAGACAACCAGGTCACATCACATTGCAAGCTTGATCCAGTGTGTTTTACTTCCAGGCTTAAATATATGTGTCCATTGATATTTCAGCATTAATTTGCACCTTTTCTATTTTCTAGGTAATGTCAGAAGTGCCTGGACGCTATCTTTAGTTAATACGTTGTTTTAGCTTGAAATATGGCCTGATGTCCCTCCAGAATTCCACTATTGATTGTCTTTTAAGTTGCTGATCATTCAGGAAACAGTGAAATGATCAGAATTCATCAGACAGCCTGCGTTAGTGAGGGTGACTTCAAAGGAAAAATGTGAATATGGTGAATAAAGCTCCCTCTTGACAGTTATAAATGCTAGTAACTCACTAGCAACATTAATTAGCAGTAAGCAGTAACTCGATCTTGTCAAATAGTGAGCCCACATCAACTTATTTATAGTTGTTATTAATCATTTTCAAGTACTGACAACCTAATTAATAACCTAATTATACAAAAAATATAAGGACTGTCTTATTGTAAAGTGGTACCAGGCATTTAATAACACAATAATCCAAAAAACACACTTACCAGCTCCTGCTCTGCTCTAGCTCACAGTATTTGTTAAAAGTCTTTATCCGTGTGTTTTTCCCACCTCCACAATCTGTAATTTTCCATTTTACACTGCCACTGTGCAAATACACAAATTCTATTTGCATTACAAACCAGCACTACGTCTGTTAGGTGAGTGTGTAGGAGGAAACCATACGCAAGAAAGACACATAAATGCATTGAGGAAAGAAGTCTTCAGAAGGAGTGAGAGGACGCAGGCTGCACTTGATCTGTGATACTCGCTGGCTATTATTGCCCTGGGCTGCCAGTTATTCTGTCAAGTTGAGAGTAAAAATGTAACTGCAGTAAATTTTCTTTCATTCCCTTGGTTATGTATACTATTCTTAGCTTTTGTTATCTGGCCCAGTTTAAGTATATAAATAAATTATGAAAGTGTATATATATCAGTAAAGAAATATCCAGGAAAAAAATATCTCTGGACTGCTGGAAGTGTTTGATCATGACACAAAAAAATGATAATACGCACGCTATTTTTGGATTATATGCCAGAATATAAGAAAGGAGCCAAGCGTGAGAGAGAGTGGCATCTTAAAACGGAGACAGAAGAACTTTTATTCTGTCAGTTTTTTTGGACTTCACAGGGGGGTTTGTGAGAGATGAAGCTGTCAAATACACATTGGACTGCCTCCACTTTGCTGCCTCAGGAAACAATGCCAGTTCAAACAAGCCTTTGAGCAGTCTAGGGGGCCTCTCTCTGTCTCTCTGTCTCACCATCTCACTACGCCACATTCAGAGAAACAGACACACACACACACACACACGCACGGTCCTTGTTTTTCCAGCGTTAACTGCATCCTTTTTTGGTTGAAAGTACTTAGTGGTGGTTTCTGTCAGAAGAATGGAAACAATGAGGTGGGATGAAAGGCCAGGAGAGGTTGAAAGGTCACGCCTCCCTGCAGTTTAACTTCAGACTAATGGGCTGTCGCTGTTTGACCTCTGTGTCCAGCTGCTGGCTTTACAAATGAATCATGTCAGAGCGCGGGTGGCTGCTGACAGGTCTAATGTTACCACAGGTGCGTCCATAAGGGCAGAAGACAAGTAAAACAAACACTAAATAAAAAAGTAATGTCACAAAGTTGCAAATATATTAACCTTGCTGCAAAGGTGGGTCATATGAGGTTGAAGGATATTTTAGACTACTTGAAGTGGGGATGTATGAGGTACTTATCAATCGTCACTGTGTTACCTACAGGAGAGGCTGCTGGACAAGCCCCCAGTTTGGAGAAGCAGAGGGGAGTACCAGCAGGGAAGCTAAGCAATGCACTGCTGTGGACAGGGTCAGCAAGAAATTATATTTTAGCCACTTAAAAAAAGTCTTCCTGAAAAAAAAGTGCACTATATTTAGAATATTTTCACTGCTTTACTTGACTGTTACACTGTTAGACTGTTTTTCTGACAGGAAATCATCATTATATGAGCCAAATATTGCTTTGTATAAAGCATCCAAACTCCACAGATGAAATCAGAAATTTTAGCACACAGAGCACAGGAGGTGCTGGTCTACTGTTGCCCTCATTTGTTAGTTTGTGTTATTGTGTGACTTTTGTGTTTTAAAAGGATAGTTTGGATTTACTGAAGTCACATTATAACACGGACAAACAAACAAAACAAAAGGCAGTGTTAGACCCCTCTGTGAGGTAAAATCACTGATTTTGCCTGTGGAGTTTGTTTGGTTTGTTGAGAGGAATATTTAGCTTATATAACAGTGATTTCCTGTCAGACAAGGCTGTCTGGTGGCAAAGTAAAGCAGAGAAAATAGTCTAAACATGTTGGGTAAAATACCTTCTCTTGCAGACCTCGTCCATCAGCAGTGTATTGCTTAGCTCCTGTGCTGGTGCTCCTCTCTGTTTCTCCTAACTTTCCATTTGTCGATTGCTGTAGACTGACTATCAATGAGTACCTCATGCAGCCCCACTTCAAATAATCCAAACTATCCCTTAAAACAGAATTTGTCAGGTACAACAGTGTCAATCAGCAGTTTGATACTGAGCCTCAAAGCAATACGAAACCACTAACATAGCACTAAAAAGGCCACCTGTGCCCAAATGTGCACAGATTAATATGAGCTCCAAAAAAGATTGAATATGTTAAACAGTCTGGAAATTCATGGCAGGGTGTCAAACACACTGAAACTGCATCAACAAACAACAAGCACAGGGAGCACAAGTTGAAACAAAAAGGAAATTATAAACCCAGAGTGTAGACCAAACCAGATTATAAAAGAATGAACAAATGCTGCCCATTTAATTATTTCCATTTTGCTTTCTTTGTTGTCCAGCTCCAGTGTTTTACTTTGGAGAGGTAGAGTATCATGTGGATGAGAGTGATGGATATGTGGAGGTCAAAGTGTGGAGGACAGGAACTGATTTGTCCAAGACTGGCACCATCACCGTCCGCTCTCGCAAGGCCGAACCTGTCTCTGCAGAAGGTAAACTCCCAGTCATCCAGTCAGGTGTAGGTTGTGGTTGATTAGAAATTTAATTTAGCCAGCATTCTTTACATTTACTCAACATCTTCTCATTTTTTCTGACCCTTCATCCCACTCTCTATCCTTTTTGTCCAGCCGGTATTGACTATGTAGGCATCAGTCGTAACCTGGACTTTGCCCCGGGTGTCAGCATGCAAACGTTCAGGGTCACCATTCTGGATGACCTGGGTCAACCGGAACTGGAGGGGGCTGAGAACTTTGAGCTTGTCCTGCGTATGCCAGTGAACGGCATCCTGGGAGAACCTGGGAAGGCGACAGTCTTCATCAATGACTCCGTATCTGACTGTAAGTTATTTTATTTTACTTTTGCCAAGAATCCAGTTGCTGAGTCTTTTCACGCCTTCAGTATTTACTGTTTTTAGCCATGCTAGTGTCATGCAGGGTCTTTCTGTTGGTGCGGATGGTTTGCAGATATTCCACAGAGGAGTCTTTAATTATTCATCATTAATTAATTACAAAAAATAATTCTAAGATAAATCCAGAATTTCAAAATCCAATTGAAATAGTTTAGGAGAGCTTTACATCAAATTCTCATCTCAAAATAAGATGGATTCTGTGATCTCAGTAGCAGCCTCAGGGACATCAAGTACAAAACACAATCTACATATTAACTATGTTGTTTTTCTTTACTGTCGATGCATAATTTGAATTTTAATTACATATTTTGTGTCAGATGTGCTATATGAGTAAGGTTTATTGTTATTAATGAATATAAACTCCCCCTATAAGTGTCAAAGTCTTAAATAGGACTAATGTCACGACATTGTTGTTATGACAGATTCTGTACACTTCAATTTAGCTGCTTTAAACACAACTTAACAATTAATATGTCACTTCTCTTTTACTGTGTGTTCATAGTTTCACAACATTCATTACAGATGTTCAATGAGTCAGGAAAAGCTTGTTGTGACAGCTGTGTAATCAGCTATTTGTTATTTGATCTGCTTTTTACAATCAGTTCTGCTTGTTAAATTCAGCCATGGGAGCCATTATTACGCCCTCTGTCGTACTTTGTGTGATGACTGAACTCTTCTGTTGACTGATAGTGCCAAAGGTCCAGTTCCGTGAGCCGCTGTACACCGGAGAGGAGAGTGACGGTCAGATCACAGCGACCGTGTACCGCAGTGGCGACATCAGACACAAATCCACCGTGCGCTGTTACACCCGTCAGGGCTCTGCAGAGGTCGTCACCGACTTTGATGAGCGGCCCAACACGGATGCATCTATCATCACTTTCTTACCAGGTGCTTCAGTGATCACACGAGTACATCACACATGTTTTCTCTCAAGTTTTTGAGATGTATCTTGCGTCTAGAAAGTTGACACCTTTTTAATTAAATAAACAGTTTTTTGTCACACGGTTTTTGCAAAATCAACAGTGCCTTGCAGACATCACAGGAGCTTGCGAGTTTAACTTTATTCCACACGTTACCTACTGGGCTGTCAGGTTTTTTTTTGTTTTTTTTTTTTTTTAACACAAAGTGTGCAAACAGCTTCAAAAAACTCTGGAGGAGCTGAACACAGGCAGAAAAGGTTATATAATAAATAAGATGTTATATGCTGTAAAAAAGAATAAATAATATTATTGAATTTCTCCTATCCTTTTCTTCCACTTCAAATTTTTTGACACGTCCCGTCATCGCTGTCTCGCTGTGCACTCTAGGTGAGGCGGAGAAGCCATGTATCCTGTCACTGGTTGATGACACGCTGTACGAGGAAGGAGAAGAGCTGCGGTTGGTCTTAGGGAATCCGAAGAGCGATTCACAGTTTGGCGCATCAGTGGGAGCTCTGAATGAGACCCTGGTGAAAATCAAGGACACAGCTGACAGTAAGTGAGACGGAGAGGGAGGAGACAGAAGTGGAGGACAATCAGGAATTAAATGTACAGTGAAATAAGCTTTTTCATTTATCTGAATAGTTGAGCAGGTTTGTTTTTACCTTATAATTATCATCAGCATTGATAATTAACAGCTGATATTTAAAGGTTTATGTCCATATTCCAACAATGTGTTGGCATTTTCTGATATTTTTCTCCTTTTCTGTGCACTTCAGAACCCATCATCCGCTTTTTTGAAACCAAGTTCAGTGTTAGTGAACCAAAGGAAGCTGGTGCTGTGGCAACTGTGAGGATCCCTGTGGTACGAGTGGGTGACACATCAAAGGTGTCAGTGGTTCGCGTTCATACCAAAGACGGGTCGGCTGTCTCAGGAGAGGACTACTACCCCGTGTCTCAAGGTACACAATGCACCCATCCATTTAATGGCTCTTTCAGTTAAAGGTACACTGTGACATCTTTTCCTAGGCTTGATAGTTTATTGTATTCACAATTAACATGGAGCATTAAAATAAAACATCAGGAAACAGAGGCCCCGAAACATCCAGAAACAATAGATATTGAAAAAGGAGAAATATGTATGATATGCATATCTATATATACACACTTATAGATATATGTATGTATGTACTGTATGGCTTAAAGAAATCGACTGAAATAACCCAATGCCAAATAGTATCGAAACTTCTTCAGTCAAACAGCAGCTTAATTTGATCCGTTTTGTCCCCAGATGTAAAAGAAAAAGATTATTTGGTGGTTGATGGCGATGGTTTTGCTCAAAGCCAATCACCACAAGCATTTTTATGTTTAATGCAACATGTGATTGACCCACTACCACAGCAGCTACAACCCATGCAATCTGTGACGTGGTGAAGTGTGGTACAGTGAAGTGTGGTGTATATGCTGGAGTTGCAGGGTTTCTGTGGGACAAGAAAAAATGAAAAAGTATTAAAACGTCTAACGATAGTAGTAGCAGTAGTATGACCTTGTATTCTGTCCCAGCATGAACGTGAAGGATGTACAGCTCTCCATTTATCCAAGACAAAGTTCTCATAAGGGAGACAAATATAGGAGCCTTAACCTTAAAATCCAATAATCTGAATTTAAGGCCCTAAAATGTTTTAAATACGATGTGTTGTATTGGATTATGAAATTATTGTTACTTTTATAAAGTTGCATTAACTTAAGTTTGTGTTTTTGTATTCATCACACTGTATCCATGAAACAAAATATACATGGAACCAGTAACCATGAATGCAAGCATAATAAAAAATATTTAGCCCACTGCACCGTGTGCAAGAAAACACTCAACTTAGCATTACAGTCGCATAGGAAGTCAGAAAAACATAAATCTCTTGTTAAAAGCCTCAAGCAAACGCCTGCTGTCACCCAGTATTGTTCTGTATTCATACTGGCAGCACCAAAGTCCCAGCACTTTGCACTGACAATAAACTGCCAGTATGGACATGAAATAGGCCTTAAATAGCATTTGTAAAGAGTCTTAAAAAGTCCTACATTAGCCAAGATGCCACCAAAACATTCAAAAGTATGGTTACACTGCATACCTAAAATGCTTAAAATGCACAAGGATCATTTCAGGAATGTTTCAGATCCCATTATTTGTATTGAATGACAGAGAAAAAAGGGTTTAAAATGAAGCACCCTTCTGATTCCACTTTAAGGGTTCTGGTTCTCATACGATACTCAGCCTTATTGTACTACCACTTAGAACAACTCCAGAACCTTTACCGCACCACTAGTGATCAAACACTTGACATGACACATTACCTTTAATCTTACTGGCTTTCAGATATCCTTCTGATAAATATCTGATAATCATTTGTAGGAGCTAATAAGAGGATTTTGAAACAAGACTCCCCATAGGAATGTTGAATTAATGAAAATGGGCACGGGGATTTATTCGGGCGAGGGTCATTGATTTCTAATTTCATGGGGCAAGGTAATTTCTGCAATAGTCCAGTGGAGGGTCGTGTAATTTCTAATTAAATTTCAGTATTTTTCATGCTTTGTCAGCATGGTGAAATCTTCCTTTCTATCCACTCAGCTTTTGGCGCCGTTAACCTTTTTTTTTTTTTTTTTACTTTAATCAAGGCTTGAAATATTTATATGAATACTTTCAGTCTATTCAAATCATACCTGCCCACCCACCGTTCAAATAGTGCCACTTTCCTGGCAGTTTTGAATCACAGAGCGTTGAATTTCTCATTTTGCCCAATATTTTCTCAGTGCAGCACATTTCCAATGCAAAGCTCTGTTACTTATCTGGCGAGGAGATTGGCCACCTTTAACACTATGCAAATAGAAGCCTGCAATGCTTTTTAGCTAAGTGATATATTCCTCTGAAGCAATAAAACTGAATTCTAGCTAACCTGTGAGGCTTTGTGGAAAACTAAATTCAGCAATAAAGAGAGAAACTTGGCCTTCGTGTCACCAGACTATTTTTATCGCCACATAAATGACTCAGGTTGTCTGAACCATCTATGCATAACACTTCTATTGATGATCGGTTTAAGCTGTACTATAAGTTGCATATGCAGTTTATAAGCTGTTTTTCGTGTGTGTGTTTGTGTGTGTCCAGACATTGAGTTCAAACAGGGTGATAAGGAACATGTGGTGGAGGTGGAGGTGCTCTTTGATGGAGTCCGAGAGATGAGGGAAGCCTTTACTCTCCACCTGAAGCCTGATGAAAACATGGTGGCTGAAACTCAGGTCAGGAATGTGTTCATGATGACGACGAGGTAACACACACATCTTGCTTGGTTTCCTCTGAGGTGCAGAGAAACAAAGCCCCACAGAAAAATCCATGTCAAAGAAAAAAGTCAGCTCTTGCACACACTTACCACCTCTGCATTGATTTATTACGGTCACAAGGATGTTTCTCAAGACATAGCAATCATAAAGTGACATAATGCTTAAATACAACCCATAATTTCATAATACTCCACAGTGCTGGAGGTATGTCTGTAGTCAGATGCAACGTCTATTAAAACTATCAAAATGCATCAAAAAACCTAATGCCACTAAAGAGGGGGAAATAAATAAATATATAAATTACTAAAAAAACAAATGATAAATCAGATCGGATTACATCTCCAAATTAGTGGTATATATGCTCAAGAAATAATCAATGTCTGCAGTAGATAAACATAAATCAGAAACTTTGAATATAATATAATATGAATCAATTTTAAAAAACACATTTTCCATCCATTTCAAAACACATTTTAAGCAGGATAGGCCCACCCACAAAGACATATTATTCTAGGTCTGGTATTAATGTAGGCCAGGGTTTAAGTGGGCTCAGGTGAATCAAAGTAATCAAATGTTTAAGTAGAAAAAAGAGGCAGTAAATACGCCAACTCTCAATCATCCCACAAAACAGCAAGAAGTCTATCTCCATGTCCAGCAGTTCATATCATAATAGAAAAATCTTCTGTGCAGAGCAAGCGGGTCAGATGTTAAAAGTTAACAGCTAACAGTTATTGAATTTCAGCTCAATGAAAAAGTAAAGAGATGAAAAGTTTTTATATTTTTTTATGATTTGACCCATATTTATCCAGGTCAGTCCCTCTGAGACCAGGGATCTCTTTTACAAGGGTGTCCTGGCCCAGCCATCAGCAGCACTTTACTGTAGTCGCAGCCAAAAAAGCAATGAAAACATTTCCTGATAAATAATAGATTATCCGTGAAAACAAAACAGCAAGCAGAAGAAGAGAGGCAGCGTGAGAGAAATGAGAGAGCGGGTTAAATAGAGGAGCTAAGAATGAGCCGTGACTGTGAGATTGTAAACACATCCACCTCTGTGATGAGTTTAATCATTTCACTGATAATAATTCGTGGTGTCTGGATTCACAAACAGCTCTGTGTCTGCACCTCTCATTAGTCTTAAACCTCGTTTTCTGGAACAGGTGACTAAAGTGATCGTTTACATCGAGGAGACCAACAGCATGGCTGATGTCACCTTCCCCTCCCTGCCTCATGTGGTGTCGCTGCTCCACTACGACGATGTCGCCAGGACGACAGAAAACCTCCACCCACCAGCCGGCTACCCTGTCATCTGTGTCACGGTCAGTGAAACTTAAAGGGACAGTTCGCCCCAAAATCAAAAAATGCATATTTGATGGTGCTAAGCTTGTGGTCCTCAAATTGCCCAAAAAAAAAACTTAAACAGCAATATTTTTTTTTCCTGAAATCGGTTACTGAAGATAATCCACAGACCTTGTTGTGAGCAGGAACTATTTTCTTCCTCCCGAACTACATGTACCAACTGTATCATCGCGCAGGTTAGCTCACTGGTGCTAATGTTATAGCTCAGTCAAGGCAGATGCCATTTAGGCTCATTTATGCCCCTTCTACATAAAATAGGTAAATCTGTTTTAAATGATGTAGCTATCACTCCCCACATCGATGTGTCCTTTACGCTGGCGTGGATGCAGTACATCCACTAGAGGGCACCGCTCTGATCAAAAATGACCCCAAAGAAGAAGAAGAGGAGTCAGAAGTTTCTGACAACAACAAGCATGGCAACGCTGACGTGTGACGAAGGTTGTAATGATCTACTTCTAGGGAAAAAGAAGCAAAAGCAGAGGCAGCATCAAAGGCAGTGGTTGTCTGTGCAGCCATTAAATACATTGCCATGACCTGTCCTGTGTCCTGTGGTCATGTTTCGTTTGAACTACTGGCTACACCTGCTGTGACATTTAGAAAGAAACTTTGCTGTTTAGTTTAGAGATGTACTTTCTTAAGTTCCAATGTGATTCCGATGCCTAGATGTTAGTGTTTGTCATGTGTAATGTGTTTTTATAGGACATGGTGGTTTACGTTAGTCAGTATAATTTTATGTGCTGGTTAAAGTTTTCTTTTTTCCCGCTACATGGCACATAACTTTCAATTAATAACAATGTAGGACCTTGAAACTGGATTGGTATATGGATATATGTGTGACATTAGTCCGATATGCAATAATTCAAATATGTCAATATCAGCCCCCTTTACCGATAATGGATCAGATTGGTCCCATTTCTACAGTTACAGTTTTCAAATGTATTTTTGGGGGCTTTGAGCACCACAAGCAGAGTGCCATCTAGTTTCTTTATATTCAAAAGAAGGCAGACATCTCCAGAAACTCCTTTAAAAAGATATTCATGCACACAAGTGGCAACGGGCTACAGTTAAATTTGTAAGGTTTTTCTGTAATGATGTTGCAGGACCTAATCGGGATCCACGTCCTCTGGGAGTGGAGGGAACATTGCTGTCCCTCAGGAGTAATACTTTTCTTCAGCCAAAGTGAAACTGTCCTTCCGGAGTTAGCCATTCTGTCCTTAAAAGACACATTACACAGTTTAGTAGGCCACCGTCCTCGTGCTTTCATACACAGGAGATTCACTTCCACGCTTGAATACAGGCTCAGTGAGACACTTAAATGGCTTTTTGTGATGTGTTAAGACATTTTGCTTCTCAGGTGACTGCTGTGTGTGTGTGGCTGTTTGTTTCCTGTGTTGTGGTCAGGGAGACAAAATGAAGTAGCCTTGCCAAAACTGAAACGTTGAGTGCTGCATCAGGAGGCACAGTGTCAACCAGTTTAAAAGGATATCCATGAAAACACTTTAAAGGCTTATCCCTCTATCCCTTTTTCCTACTTTTCTAATTATAAAAAATATAAAAGAAATTCTAAGAGCTTAAATATGTACACATAACACCCTGAAACATCTGGATTTCCTTGGCAACAGCCACTCACTCGTTTGTATTCTGTACCCCTCTCTCCTTTTGTCCTCTGGCATCTGCTGTATCTTTTCCCATCTCTCTGCTGTCCCTGCCCACCCACCCACTCCTCCTGCTTATATTCCTGATCCGTCCTCCAGGCCTGTAACACAAAATACCCAGACTATGACAAGACGGGCTCGATCTGTGTCAGCGAGCACATCAACAACACCTTGACCCGCTACCGCTGGCTCATCAGCGCCCCGGCCGGCCCCGACGGCGTCACTAGTCCCATGAGGGAGGTGGACTTTGACACCTTCTTCACGTCGTCCAAGATGATCACACTGGACTCAGTCTACTTCCAGGCGGGATCCAGGGTCCAGTGTGCCGCTAGGGCCGTAAATTCTAACGGGGACGAGGGTTTAGAGCTCAGCAGCCCCATAGCGACTATCAGCCAGGAGGAAGGTGAGGACAGAACAATGAGCAGCCATTTCACTGTCTTATGTTGCCAGTTTTCTACAGGAGGAATTAAACCGAGCTTTGGCTCCACCTTGCAATGAGAAACAAAAGGGTCTTTGTTCTCCAAGCATCATGACTGTTCAAGAATAATGACTGAACAGTACCTACTGTACGGTACAGCTGCACAACAGACGCATTAAAAGAAAAATACACCTAAATCACTGGGAAAACAAGAATTGACAATGTAGTTTTTTTCTGTCATCACTTTAGTTTTTAGCTAAAAAACCTTCTGAAATGATGAAAAGTGGTGGAGAAATATTCAGATCATTTGAAAATGCCGCACTGTAAAAATACACCATCGCAAAAAAGAAACCTACCTCCTTCAAGATGTTACTTGAATAAAGTACTATGCAATTTTTTGACAAAAGAAAAATGTGTGACAAACAGTAATATTATGAAGTACTGCAGTGTTGCAGAGATGCCCTGACCTAGAAAATCCTGTTCTCCAGATGTAAGAAAAAATGTTTGTTTGGTGCAGACCCCAACAAATGTCACAACATGATGATTTTAATTAAAAATTAGGATGCAAAGTGCTTATTCCCAGTAATTGTGTATCATATTACAATATCTGTCAGGATAATCAATCACATTTTATAGTAGCATCATTAATAAATGGTAAAGTTCTAGTTAATTAAACTTTAGTCAATGTTACTTTTACATTCATAAACATTATTTGAATGTTTATTTATGCTACATAATCTATTTATTGCCTTTTTATTGCCTAAAGTTTTCTAAACATCAGTTGCAACTTTAGAATTGCCATCCAAATAATGATTACTTATTTATTTAGACTGTTTACAAATCATTACAAATTACATTATAAATATCTGGTCAGTGTAATGATATATAATTTGGTAGTCATTAGTATATACATAATGATGCATCTAAAATATCAGACTGTGTGCAACAAATTTTTTTTTAATCAGTTCATTTTCCCAGAATGCAATTATGATCATCTCTATCAGGTATGAAACAATATGTAATTTAGAAACAAATTATTTTATAATGCACAAACTAATGATAAAACTAAATTATCCTCAGTAAATTATAGCATTACTATTAACCAGTAAACAAAATGATCATTTCATTGTTTGTTACCACTACCATTAATTAAGGTTACTAAAAGTGTTACTGGAAGGAAATGGAAATATTTCACACACGTGTCAGGCCTTCAACAAAATTGTAAGATTATAGACAGACAGGGACAACAGTTTTATTGCCTACAACAGCCACAATAAACTATAACCGAATATCACTACAAGCTGTGTGCTTTGAGAAAAGGTCAGAGTACTCACTCCTTCCTCAGATGAAAATATAAAAGCTCAGTGTCTTGCTGTTGCTATGTTATCACTCCACCTACTCATTTTGAAAGCAACAAATTCAGACACACTTTCTCAGGGTGGACGCAAGGTATTCTTAGAAATCTTGGAAACCACTACCTGGTTTAGTAATATCTCAGGCAGGTTATGAGAAAAAAATGTGTTTAGCTGTGTATCACACAGGCGTGGGGTGTCACGAATTACTTGTAACGGGATTACGTTTAAAAAAAGGTAACTGTATTCCATTACAGTTACAGACAAAATGACATATTCAGATTATAGATACATTTGGTAAATGGGCATTATTAGCGGGATAAAGAAACGTGCACACATTACAACACTTCACAAATCTCACACCACCACTCTGGTCTGAGTGAAACCAGCTAATCTTACAGTAAATTCATTATCATCACATCCAGTGAAAAAATGCTTAACTGGGTGGAAATTTAAGCATTATTTTGACTTAAAATTAAAAAGGGGCCTACACTGCAATATAGTAACAGTTCTGCCTTCAGCTGTGAAAAGGCTATGCAGCTACACAGACCAACTGCTAATGTAAGCTGCACCAACCAGCTGCTAATAGCTACACAGACAAACCAAGAATTTTAGCTACACAGACCGTTAACGTCAGCTACACAGAAATCCAGTTAGCTAGCAAACCTGTCAGCACTACTACTACAACTAAAAGATGTTTTGTGACTGTAGGTGGTGATGCCGGATGACCAGGTGTGTGAGTAAGAACACAAGCCCAACAATAAATTTAGTTTACATTAAGTTGAAGTATGAGCTGTGAATTAACACAGTACGTTCAACTGTGATAAATTTAACAAACATAACACGTTATATTAGACTAAACAGTTTCACCATATTTGGTACTGAGGTCATCCAAGAGTAACAAAAAGTTATCGGATTACATTACTGTAATATTGTGATACTTTGATTAGGTTGGCGACTACATTTTTTTAACAAGTAGTGACTGTATCAGAGTACAATTTACAAGTAACCGTCCCATTCCTGGTATTACAGCATATATAACTAAAAATAACTTGAGGTCGATTGATTGCATTAGTTGCTGTAGACACAATCATAGCTGTTCAGTTTGTCTTTCTTCCTCCGAAGTCTTACAATCTGTCCCTGTGTCTCTGTCATGCAAAGGTATGTGTCAACCACGTAAGATGGGGACCGTTGGCGCCGAGCCTTTCTCTGCCAAGCTACGCTACACTGGAGCAGAGGACCCGAAACACCCCAACCTCATCAAAGTGACTGTCACCATGCCTCACATAGATGGTAGGTAGGAGCTGGAGGCAGGACTCGTACCACAGATGAAGTGAAGTGTAATGTAGTGTGTGTAATATTCACGTCTGGGGATCCTCAGGAGCATGACAGCCAGAATATAGATCTTGCCGGGTTGTATCGAACCCCGCTGTAGAAACCCTCCAGCACACCCGCTACTTAACATTCCCTTCTTGATTTTTAATCAGTTTCCTTCTGCCTCGCCTCCTCCAGGTTCCCTTCTTCCTTTTTTCTCCTGCTCCCCTGCTTTCTTTTCATCACTTTCCCCCTCTTCACTCAACTACTCCTTTCCTCTAAGTTTCTGAAATAATAATTCCTCTCACTATCAAAGGTAGTCGGACTCAGTTGGAATCACATCGTCTTCTTTCCGCCTCGCAGGCATGCTTCCGGTAATCTCCACTCGCCCTCTCATGAACTTTGAACTGACTCTCAGTCCCGACGGAACCCGGGTCGGAAATCACCGCTGCTCCAACTTGCTTGACTACAAGGAGGTCACCACAGGTCACGGCTTCATCACCGCTTCCACACGCAACCCTGAGAGCATGGGAGAGACTGCGCCCTATCAGTTCAGCAACTCGCTGCGGGGGAACAGCACACTGCGCTTCTACAGGAACCTGAACCTGGAGGCTTGTCTCTGGGAGTTCACCAGCTACTACCACATGTCCGAGCTGCTCACTGACTGCGGAGGCACCATAGGGACTGACGGACAGGTGTGTGTGTGTGTGTGTGTGTGTGTTTGTTCCTGTGTACATTTGTCCACAATGCATAAATTCCAATCTAGGGTTTGTATGTACATCTGTCTGACTGTGTGTGTGTGTCCACCTGTGTGTGTTTATGTCTGTATGTTCAGTCTATTTACAGCCTTCTGAGTGAGAGGCTCGCACAGACAGAACGGCACCGTATCTGTTTGCCTGCGTTTTACGTCTCATTCGCTGCATGTTTGTGTGTGTGTTTGCCAGCGCTGTACCCCGGCGTGTGATTGACATGTTTTAGTGTGTGTGTCCCCATGGAAACATGCACACGCAAACAAAGTGTTGCCAACCTGTCAGTCATTCCCCTAATGCTCACTACTGCTATCAACATGGAGCATAAAATGGTTAGTTTGGGTTATTTTATATAGGACTGTATGAGATACAACAATCTACAGTAGAGGTTGGCTGACTGAAAAACTGAGCAAAGCTGTATGATGTGGTACACCTTTCCTCACTAAACCTTGACCAGATGTAGGTCACTCAAGATATCAAAGAATAAAGTGACTCTCAGAGATTTACTATAAAGCGGAGCTTTAAAGAGATTTTTTTTTTGGTTTGGTTTAGAAAGAGGGGAATCCACAGGCACATTTGCACCAAGCCAAAGATATAGCCAAAACGCCTCTATTAATTAGGGCATATCAAGGTTAAAAATCACGAAACTTTTTGTCTTCTTCAGGGCTGGACTGGAGAGAGGAGTCAACCAGAGTGGAATGTCATGATTCCTTACATAGAAAATTAGACATATGGCTAAATTACACCAGCATATCACATTATAAACATACTATGCATAGGCTTTGTGGCAAAAAAAAAAGTTAAAATTCACAATAATAACCATAACAATGAAGAAAAATAAATACATAAATTAGAAAATTAGAATAGCACCAATAGCATAAACAGCAATGAGAAGGTAAACCAGTTTACAGATAACATCTGAAATCTATTTCTTTATTAGGATGTGGATACATCAAAACATCAAATTTAAAAATCCAATAGGTCTCTCTCTGAGGTAATTTATCAGGACGATTGCCACCTTTGATAAACTGCTCCACAAACTCAATCCCCTCCACTCTTACAAGGCTATCGTTACTATAGTTCAGATTATTTGAGGGGGATTGTATGAGCTTCTTATCGATAGTCGGTGTACTATTCGCAGAAGATGCAGGTCAGCACGTCCCTGTTTGAAGAAGCAGACAGGAGTACCAAGGCAATGAGCTGCTGTGGACGGGTTTAGCAGCACAACGCATTTCATCCACTAAATCTTGGCAGTTATTTAAGCCAAATATTGCTCTCTCCAAACCAACCAAATTCCATAGGAAAAATCAAGAACTGTATGTCTTTTTTGTGTTGTTGTGTGACTTTGGTGTATTAAAAGGACAGTTCAGATGCACAAAAGTTGTGCAATAACAAACAAACTCACAGATCGAAGCAGGGGTAGTTCAGAAACTCCCGTGTTCTGCAAAGTAAAATTATTGATTTTCTCTACAGAATCTGGTTGAGCAGGACAGAGTGATATGTGGCTTAAAAAATCGTGGTTTTTCCATCCGAAAACAGTCTGATGGCAAAAGTAAAGTGTTGAGTACATTCTAAATATAGTATACACTTAAAATTATCATTTAGGGGGACCTTTTTTAGTGGCTACAACATGTTTTGTTGTGGACCCTGTCCACAGCAGTTCATTGCTTAGCGTCGGTGCTGGTACTCCTCTCTTCTTTTCCAAACTGTGAGCGTGCCAACCACTGTCTACTGTAGGTAATGCCCTGACTATCAATAAGTACCTCATACAACCCCACTTCAGATAAACCGACCTCTTTAAGACTTTGATTAACAGGAAATCTGTGAAATCATGTAAGGAAAGTCACTCTACCTTTGATATTTTGAGTACACCTACATGCTGTCAAGTTTAATGGCAGGAATGTCAGTTTCCTGTTCGACAGCTTTCCTCAGCTTTGCCTTTACTTTTGCCAGCTTGGTGTTATGACAGCTGAGCTCACCAGAGAAGTCAGACATTGCTGTTCAATTTGAGCATTACATGTGTCAGTTAGATGCTAACAAACTTCCAGTAGCCATTTGCTGTTGTTGCATCATTACAGCTGATGTTGCTGTGCAGGGCTGCAGTATTCTCATGGTTCTTGTTGTTATTGTGGATCAGGAGACAGACCCTTGCTCCTTGGCTCATGTCCTGCTGCTCTTTTGTGTTCCTCCAGCCTTTGATCTGTGAGCTTCTTGTTGCTGATCAGACTGCTGAGTGTGTGTGTGGCAGGTTTTTTTCTGTTTGTGTGTGAGTGGGTGTATGAGAGAGGGAGAGAAGGAGATGGAGAAAAAGTAAGAAATTAATTTACTTGTCCCCCAGTCACAGCTAAGAGCCGCTTGCACACAGTTACACATGACGACCGTCATCCACAAGACCCCAAGTCCACTTCATTAAGGGAGATCACTGTCACACTGTCACTCGGGTTATGTTTTTTTTCCTTTTTTTAATCCAACGAGTGCCACGAAAAAAAAGGAGCAGTCTTAACCTTGCAGCCGCACCGGGGTGCACGAATCAAAGAGCACAGATAGATTTAAATAACTCAGCTCCCTCTGAAGAACAAAAGAACAAATTAATGTTAAAAAATACTGGATATTGGCTATAATGTTATGGTTATGGTACATGCTCTAATTGAAAGGTTGAGCTCAAAAGAGAAGGCCATGATATTTAAAACAGTTAAAAATACCAATTATCATTTTGAATGTGTGAATATTTGCTATCTTTAGTCTGTTCTAGGCCGTATGCAGTTATTTTAGGAGGTTGATGTGATAAAATTATGGCTATGTAAAACCCCAGGGCTGAGTTTGTCTCTCATCTAGCAGTCATTTAATTTCTCATTTGGATCCTGATTCAGCGGTTTTTGGAGCTTGCTCTACTGAGACCTCACAGACACTGAGCTGGATTGGGGAGATTTCAGCTGTGTGTGCAGTGAATTACGGGTCTTTGGTGAAGATTCTCTCTGTTTGCAAAGATATTATACCAGACTATTTATGTAGTGTTACTTTGTGAAATAAATGAAATAAGACAATGTATGTATTCAAGAGAGAGAGGAATACCAAAAACATCCTCTGCCAACTTACTTTTCTTTGCTTCTCTTGCTGTTAATCTCCTGCCCAGCGTTCAGTTTGGTGATTGACAGTGCAAACTGAAACACATTTTCACATCAAGTCAAAGACATAATGTGGTGCAATTGCAATCTGTTTTTAAGTCAGACTCTGGCTTTGACAAACTTGTGAGGACACAGTTCACTTCTGTCAAGCTACATGAAACTGTTGATATAATGTTGGTGTACAGAGACACCTAGTGGCTGCTTTGTGGAACTACATCTATCACATCTAATCACTTTTTCAAAACTCTTTATACTGACATGCAGCTCAGCACAACAGTTTTTCTCTCATCCAAAATGCACAAATGCAACCAAAGCACTTCATAGGCCTGCACATCTCAGAAAACAGGTCACATTTCAGTATGTATTGTTATTATCTTTGTCTTTTATTTATTTATCTTAAACCAAAATTCCATCAAGCAAAATCTTTTTTTGTTGCATAGATTGTGCTACCTTAGAGTTTTTGTCACAGAAATCGATCAGAAATGCTGTAACTTGCGTCAATAGGTTTTATTTTTTGCCATTTTTACTCGGACTAATTTCCAAGTGCATGAAATAAAACTGAAGTAATTCTAGTAATTCAAATCCAAACATTCAAAAAACCTTGTCTATAACATGGTGGTAGACAAATGTCTACAAATGTCTTTGGGGTTCATTTGTGCATTTTTATTTTTTGGATGTAGATGTACCAAAATATAGCAAATTGCAGGCCATTGTAGGATAATTTGTGTTGTTAGGTTTTGAACATAAATGTAACCATTTTGACATTAGCATCTAAATAATGTCAAATTTAGTTTTAAAGTTTAGTTTATGAATTTTGAAAGATGAGGTCACTCAATGCTTGCGGTGTGAAAGCAGTGAAAAGTGTTTGATAGTTCAGTCCTTATTCAATTCTGTTATAAGGACTTTGTTTGAAAAAGCAAACTTGATATAGTGAAATGTCAGTTACAAGTTGTAAAATACTGTAACTTGGGCTTCAAGTTATATAGAACAGTGGTGCCCAAACAAACTTCCAGGAGCCATTTGCTGTTTGGGCACACTGGTGTGCTGTGAGGCACGTCCAGGTATGCTCTGGGATTTTGTGACAACCATACATTATTATTGCATATATTACTATTTCAATTTACTATAATAGTACTTTGTATGCACTGATTTCCCAATATAGAGGCAATTTGAAACCAAGTTTTTATCGCTTGCACAGTTGATCAATGGTTGGAATCATTACGAGTGTGACATATCAAAAGGCCCTGATTGACCAAGGCTTTTTTTCCTACACACACTCCATGAACTCTGCCTCTGATTGGCTTGAAGGCTTGTTGCTGCCTCCACAGGCTAGGTTAGGTTGGTTATGGAGGCTGTTTTCCATGGATACGAATACAGCTGCGCCTTGAGATTTTGGCTTCCCCTTTGGTGTGCCTTGGCCACAGAATGATCTAGACTATTACCTGAAAAAAAAAAAAGTTTTTTAAACCTATTTTTTTCAGCTAACAAAATCAAAGTGTGTGTAATTACAATAATATGTTGCAGATTGCACATGTGTTTCAATGACAGTAAACACAAATAATGAAGTTTTCCAAATACTTTGAAGACTTAAAAAAGAAGACAAAGATGTAAGAGAACAATACAAGCCCACATCACTGCCCACTGTGGTTTCTAGTGTAGCCTACAAGACAACAAGACTTTTCTGCTTCTTTGACAACAGTGAGTAGGAGTGAAAGAGTTCAAGCACCTTGTGGAGGAGAACAATGTGTTCAGCTGTTACATTTTCTCAGTACTTATTATAGCTTATCGACCTGCAATCACCCTTTTAATCTGAAAGGATAATACAGTTGTTGCATTACTGAGGATTTCTTACTTACAGTTTCAACTGTAATATCAAATAACTAAACAGCGTGACTGTCAGCGATCAGTTTTATTCTCTGAGAGCTTAAAATTATAATTGTTTCTTCCCTCACAGGTGCTTAACCTGGTCCAATCCTACGTGACCCTTCGTGTGCCCCTTTATGTGTCGTATGTGTTCCACTCCCCCGTTGGAACTGGTGGCTGGCAGCACTTTGACCTGCAGTCAGAGCTGCGTCTCACCTTCGTGTACGACACAGCCATCCTCTGGAAGGATGGCATCGGCAGCCCCCCACAGGCCGAGCTGCAGGGTAAGCTCCCAGAACTGTGGGGAATATTACTACAGAGTGTGTTTCTGGACTCGGTATCATCCACATTAAATTTAAGAACAGTTTTTTTTCAAAATCTGGTGCCTTCGTATGCGTTTCTGCCAGGTGCATTGTATCCGACCAGCATGCGCATCAATGACCAGGGACGTCTGGTGGTAAACTTCCGCACCAAGGCTCGTTTCAGGGGTCTGTTTGTGGAGTCTCATTCCGGAGGCAGAATCAAAAGAGCAGGTGAGATTATCAAGGATATCAGTTTTACTATTCTTCAGTAGGATCACCATCCCTGAAGATAGAGATGCGTGGTTTAAGGGAAAAATATGCATACAAAATACATGTATGTTTACTGTGCTAAATCATGAAATGACCATGATATGTCAACAGAGATTAATGACACTTGCTAAGTTGAAATAATGGCTTCTCAAACAACAACACTACAGCCAACATATTCACTTTTGAAATTTTCATTTCAGTCCAGAGCATCTGTTTTTCTTTGCCCGTTTCACGTTAATTAGAGTTCAAATTAAAGCTGAATATTTGCAGAATGAGTAAGTGTCTGTTTATGAGTCACAAAAAATAATTTGAAGGTCCTATTTAATATTTGTATGTCTGTGGCTCAAACTTGCTGTTTGGAGTGCAGTGCTCAATGCCAAGGTTTTACACATTGTTCTTCTCAAGTTTTCAATGGCATTGCATTTGATTTTGTCAACTTCTCCCTCTCTCAACATCTGTTACCAAGCAACCTCCATGTCGTCCATGGTGATGAGTGTGGACCACCCTGGCCTGACTTTCAACCTCACCTTAGTGAGGAGTGAGCCCACCTACAACCAGCCAGTCCAGCAGTGGACGTTCACCTCTGACTTTGCTGTAAGTACGACCACATGAAGTTTGTTTGCGACCTGGCGCACAACCTCAAACGTCCGCTGTGTATGTTTGTGCGCTCGAACAGCTGGAAGGGCGGACCCAGACTGACCCTTGAGTGTCCTGTGAGTTCTCAGAAACATTTCAATGATCAGACCATTTCTTTTTGCCAAAAAATCTGAAAGCAGTTGGTTACGTTACTGTAATTCGTTTCTATCTGGCATCAGCAAAAAAATAAAAATCAAATCATCAAATTAAAAAGTCAGCTGTTGGAATTTTGACCAAGAAACACAACCACATCTCGCCAATCCTGGCTTCTTTACACTGGTTACCTGATGTTTTTAAAATTGAATTTAAGATATTGTTTGTTGTTCCTAGCTACAGATTTGCATTTAAAGGGGATAGAGCCTTTGCACTTAGGGCCCCAAGACAAACAAACCTGCCTTTCAAATCATTTTTTGAAACCCACTTTTTCATTGATTCTGTAGTTTTACTTTCCCCATGTTTTGTAATGTGTTTAGTTTTTATGGCTTTGGGTTTGTTTTCTTTTCATTTTGAATGTGTTCTGTTTTTATTGTAAAACACTTTGTACCTGTGTTTTCAAAAGTTTTTTTTTATTGTTATTATGATCTGTGCCCTCTGTTTTGTACAGGTGAGAGACTACTCTGGCACCTACACAGTGAAGCTGATCCCCTGTACAACAGCTCAGAACATGGAATACACTGTTCCACCTGTCTGCAGTCCCCGAGAACCAGTCAGCTTCGATCTAGACATCAGATTCCAACAGGTAAGGCTGTTTTCGTTTGAACGTTCAGATCCACAGGTGTTTGTTACTCTTTCCTTCTCCGTGGCTCTCTCTCTTATGTTGTTATGACGTTATACATCCCTCTTTAGGTGAGTGACCCAGTTGCAGTGGAGTTCAGTCTGAACACTCAGATGTTCCTTCTGTCCAAGAGGAGCTTGTGGCTCTCTGATGGCTCCATGGGCTTTGGTCAGGAGAGCGACGTAGCCTTTTCTGAAGGTAAGTTCCCTCGCGCTAGGTCTTAAAACTTGATGATTTTCAAACTGTACTATTGGGTGTAGCTGTTTTATCCCATTAACTACAAGTAGAATTTGCTTCAAATTACTTCTGTTGATTTTGCAAAGCATGGCAGATTGGTTTTCTACTTTTCAAGCAGACACTGGTTTGAGTTCACGTCAGTACAATATGAAAATCAACTTCTGAAAATGTAGGACTTGTTTGAACCTGCTGCAGCTAATCCATCACTGTGAATATTACATCAGCTTATTATTTTGTCCGATTATTTTCTTCTTAGATTTTAAACTAAAAGGACTGAATTAATTGAGGACAGAAAATCAAACCTGGAAGACAACCAATACACAAATATTGGCATTGATGTGGTGATTTTCTTTCTGCAAACTAAAAAAAGAATTTTAAAAGCAGTGGTATGCAGTGGACATTGATTGACAGTTAAGTACATAGATTTGCATTTCACTGGCTGAAACATTCATAACCACCAGTGTTGCCCTTTCAGCTCATTTCCATTTACTTATTAAACTCCACTCCTTCCTTTCCTGCAATAGACCCATTTTTGTCATTTGTTAGGGGGAGATAGCAGGTCAATAGTATATTCCTTATAAAGTGGTAAACATTATCTGAAAGATGAATTTGATGCAGCGTGTGCCATGGTTTTGTCATCTCTGTGGAGTTAAAAGAGGTTAAATATTCTGTCCTCCGTAGATTTCTAAGTATCATTCATCATCATAACTTGGTCCAGGCTTTAGGATTCATGTTGTCATCCTTCCTTTCAGGTGATACAGTCTATGGCCGTGTGATGGTGGACCCCGTGCAGAACCTGGGCGACTCTTTCTTCTGCAGCATAGAGAAGGTGTTCCTCTGCACTGGTGCTGATGGATACGTACCAAAGTACAACCCGACCAAGTTTGAATTTGGCTGCCTGGCTGACTCTCCGTCATTGCTCTACAGATTCAAGATTCTTGTGAGTAAATTCAGGTTTTTAATGATGCGGTTTCAGTATGCAGAGACATCTTAACACAGCCAACACTATAAATTATTAACTTACTTTTTCCCCTTCAATCTAAAACACCTCACCAGGACAAGGCTCAGCCTGAGACTCAGGCGCGTGTGTTTGGTGATGTCAGTTTTAATGCTATGCTGGCAGTGGATGATCCATCAGCCATGTCCCTCGTCAGACAGCCAGGATCTGATGGCTTCAGGTTGGACTCTACAGCCATGTTCCAGGTATTCTACATCTAATGTTCCTCATAGCCAATGACTGTTAATTGTAAGCCTGCCTCTACGGTAGTAAGTAACTCTAATTAAATGTGTAAAACTTCAATATGATTTACTGTGCCGTTGTGGGATCTAGTTGCAAAGTCAGACAGCTTTGCAGCTATGAAAAGAGCTTGAAAGACATGGCCTTTGCCACTGTACAACTGACCCTTCCCAAGTCTGGTCCTTTTTTGGCTCTTTTGTTTTTTTCCCATATTCTATGTGCTAGGCTTTTCTTTTTCTTCTTGAAGGTGGTTAAAAGCTGTTGGAACCCGTAAAACAACATATACTAGAAATATTCTGATGCAGTTTTTATATTTGTATATATATCATATTGTTAGGTCGCATTTTATCAAATATTATTTTGCAAGATGCACTCATGTTGGAGTCTTAAAGCAATCCTGTTTGCTTCAGTCACTCTGTAAATTGAACATATTTCTAATAAATGTGTAACTTTGTGTTTTCCTCAGGTTGCAGCAGGACGTGAGTGGTACATTCACACCATCTACACGGTCCGCTCCAAGGAGAACGCAAACAGAGGCATCGGAAAACGCAGCCTCGAGTACCACTCCTTCGTTTCTGCAAACAACGAGCTTGCCTTGACCTCATCGAGCGGGAGAGGTCATCGCTCCAGGAGGTCGGCCGGCGATGAAGTCCCAGAGGTCGCTGAGGATATCGGAACAGAAAACAACCGCGGCACCAATATCATGCACACCGCTTTGGACCGTACCAAGCGTCGTGCAGGATTGTCGAATGAGCTGTTTACTGATGGGCTGGAACCTAGTGAGCTGAACGCAGAGGAGGAAGAGGAGGGTTTGGTGACTGTGGTGGGGGCACTGGTGGGACTGCTGCTGACTGTCCTCATTATTGTCACAATCATACTGGTGCTGAGATCCAGACAGAAGGATGGGAAGGAGGGATGGAGGGAGGGGGTGCAGGAGGTGGTGAAAGGCTCCGTCAGCACAGAGCCCATGTTGGTGGTGAGGATGCAAGACTGCCACAACAGCTCGGAGGTCTGAGCAATGGATGCGTGGATGGACAGATGGACAAAGGGACGAAAATGAGGGGGCTTTTGTAAAATTTTGGATTTTCTTTTTTTTTTTAAACTGGTATTAATTACTTTCATAACACCAAAAATCTGAGATTGATCATATCTGTTATTGGGTGTGTGCGTGCTTGTTAGTGGGGGGATTTCTACAGTATGGGATCCATTACGTACCTTGATCACTGCAACAGAAAACAGCACGACAGTCCTACACACTGTCTTCACTTTACATTCCAACTTGTGCTGTTAGTAGCATGGTATATTTCCTTTCTCTCTTTCCGGCTTTATGGTGTTAAAGTGCCTGAAGCAGCTCTATCCCTTCAGGACAGTCCCAGTCACAGAGAGCACTTTTCTCATAAAGCTAGTGTCACACAGGCCAAGTCAGAGATTTAGTGCTGCAGGTGTATCTTGGGTAAAGGGTACTACATGATGTCAACATTCATATCGAAAGGAATCGTTCACCTCAAATAGAACACTCAGATGTTATCGACCTGCCCCTGTGTCCGTCAAAACTTCACTGAAGTTTGTGAGGTGTAGTTCCCAAAATATTAATGGGAAGACCATCTTTTCTAAAGCTTGCAAAGGATAAAATACATTTCTGCACTCATATTGGGCAGTATATTCAAAGCATTTAGTATCTTAATGATTTAATTATGGTTCCAAAAGTACACTTTAATCACCTAAAATGCCTACTGTCCATCCATTGCCAGGAAATTTAGGAAAATACTGGGGATCAAAAGGTAAACATCAGACTTATTATAAATATTGAACCCATAGCCTAAGTGATGATCAAAGTCTAGTGTGTAAGATTTAGTGGGATGTCTTGGATTGCGGCAAAAATGGAATATAATATCCATAAGTATGTTTTCATTTGTGTGTAATCACCTGAAAATAAGAATCCTTGTGTTTTCTTTATCTTAGAATGAGCCATTTATTTTGTCTTTTAAAAGCTTTTACTATGAAGCAGCAAAATCATGGCTGTTGGATTTTCATCAGCAGAAACAAAACACAACTCATATACAGCTGACAGCAAGCATGAAACTGTAAAATAAAGCAGATACCTGAAGCTACAGTCAGGGACAGAGGAGAAAAACTAAACTAACTAAACCGAGACTTTTAAAACCTCTTCTCTGCTTTCCTGGACAGACATGAGTTCAGTATCATGACACACACCTGTTCGAGGGGGAGAAAGAGGGATTGTCACGGGCACATCTCGGCACAGCTTGGTGTGTTAAAAGTGGTAATGGAAATGCAAATCAGCGAGGCATGGTATGACTTGCTGCGGCCAACAGTGACGAAGAAAAAGCCCCATAGATAGAGCCTTTCACGTTTTTGTCGAGTTGCTTGATGCCACTAAATCCTACCCACTGGTCCTTTATGACTGTGCTGCATTAGGTAGATTATATTCACTCTGAAGTGAAGCGTGCCTTTAGGCCTATAATTTTGTCCTGAAGTATTTGCTGGGACAGTCATTCTGGATTACACAATGTGTAATGAAACAGGTAAACACAAGATGCCACCACGTGTTTCTTATCTGTGAACTAAATGTGCACAATTCTCTTATCAGACTACAGGAGATGAATACCACTGCTGTCATGTTTATGAACCAGTTATTGTTTTACTCATTCACATTGTCTACTTTTCTTTATTTTGTTGACCGTATGATGGGGAATGTTTTCCAAAATGTACCGTTGCTGCTGAGTTGGGTTGTTCCCACTGATTTTCTTTCTAATGTTTGAATTTTTGTAAGCTCAGTCATTTACTATGTCATTTGTTGTTAACACAATGTTTACTGCTGTCCATCCTCGCAATGTTGTTGCTCCAATCTGTGTTTCTGTGATATTGTCATATTTATACATTTTATTAATACTTAAGGCATTTCATAGCATTTTTAAACAACACTGGTTAAGATATGTATGTATAAAGACACTCATCTCAGGAGTTATTTCTTTTACAGATAAACGGACTGCGTGTTGTAACACAATTTACTACTGTTGACTGAAGAGAATCTCTACAGAGCCACTTTTCACTTCTGTGTTACACTGCTAATAAGTGTGGTGCTGTGAACATGCAAATACTGTATCCATATCCAATGATTTGACCCCTCTTCTTCTCACATTATGTTCCTGTAAAGCTTTATTTGTCACTAGTGCTGTGTGGGATTTCGGTGTTCTGAGTCATGTTTTCGAACAAAGGATGCAAACAAAATAGCTGCTTACAAATCAGTATGTCACCATGAAAAATGTTACGTTTGAGACAGCTGATAGAGTCTCATCATTTTGTTGATATCACTGGTGAAATTTCTTGTTTACATGTGTTGTTAAACCTGTGTCTTACTCTGCTATGGATATTCAACATGCTGAGATCAGTGTTCCTAAATATTTGTCTTATTATGGTGTTGTCAGTCATCATTGTATAATTATTTCCAGTATTCATCAGGGCTACCTAATGTGATGAGCATGAGCCGGAAATCAGCTGGGGTGTGACTCAGTGAGAGATGTGATGGTTTATACAACTATCAACCTGCTGAAACCCAGACTGGGATTCTTATTTTTTATTTTTTTGGCCCTGATGAATCTGGAAATAACACCATATCTGACATCAAATGCACTTTTTGAGTCACATCCCTCACATGCCAATCCAAGCTATGCAATGTAATGTATACCCCACAGCCAGTTATCCCCATGTATATGACAATTTTAGCACAAACAATCAAACTTGATATTCAGTTTGTGTCTTTTTATGAATGGGTTTTTATGTATATGTATTTAAGAATAAATATTGTTGCTTACTGGTTGTTGTTGATTTACTGTAGAATTGAGATTTGAGGTGTGGACCAAAAAAATGAGGACTTAAGACTTGACTGGATGTCACTTAATGAAAAGTAAAATAGTAGGTAGGTAATGATAGTAATTGGTAAGACTGATAAGTAAAAATAAAGGTATTATATAATCATCCCCAGCCTTCCCCACCCCCCACATAAAAGAAAGGCAGCAGGAAATGAATATGTAAACAAATTACAAGGGTGCAGGAGGTTTCACAGAGACAGCCTGGACTGGTTTCGATTGTTCTTGTGAGAGGAGGCTTACTTGACTTTTCTCCCTTAAGACTTGACTTAGGACATGGAAGCAAAAACATCCAAATCTCATGTTTTGACTTGGTAAATTCTAGGATAAGTGAAAAATAAATAATGCACAGGCATGCTTTGCATAGCTAAACAAACACACTGAATTTTTGATGATTTTGCCCATTGAGAGCACATGGTCTCAGTTAGAAAGCACTATTTAAGTTTTAATGGTCAACATTCACAGACCTGGGAAACTTGCCCTCAAGGGCAAAACAGCTGTGTTTATACCTCATATATGCAAACATGTTTTAAAATTACATTCACGGGCAAATCATTATTCATATTCTACATGTAAATGAAATAAATTATATACTGTACCAGAGCTTTTCAAAGTGCAGCCCATGGCCAGTGGGAGTCCTCAGAAACATTTTGTGTGGCCCCCAAATGTGACATGAAGTGCATGCATTATAAATATGTGCATTTAACTTTCAATAGCCTACATTTAATACAGTAATCTGCTACTGTGCAAACAGTGCCCCCCTCACAACTGTCTGTCATGTTAGGATTGACAACTTGAAGAAAGAAAGGTCCAACTGTGCAAGACTAATGGTTGCATGGCAACTAGTGGCAGTAGGGGTGTAAATATAGACAGTTCAGGCAGCGCAGTTGCAGAGGGGCCCATGTGTTGGGGGGCCCTCATAGAGAACAGGCCCCCCATATGTGTTGGATTGAGCATGAACTCTTGCAAATGATTCAGACTGCCGCCTCAGTAATATGCCTACACTGCTGGGTAATATGTATATTGATGTTGTCCAATGTCAAGTTTCTAATTGACCAAGTTTGATTGAGTTAGGATGCAAAATCTGCCAAGACTGTCAAGCCGAGCATCAGCCTCAATGCTGCCCTCAGTAGTGTGTCAACAACCACGCAACATGTGACATCAGGATTGTCAAATCAAGTCAATATCATTTGTATAGCGCCAAATTAGTTATCTCAGGGTACTTTTCACACAGAGCAGGTCTAGACCATACTGTTCATAAACCCAAAAATTTTCAACCAAGATCAAGCACTAAGGCAACTGTGGCGAGGAAAAATATCCTTCTAACAGGCAGAACTCTTGACCAGGTTTAGACCATTGATATAGATAAAGATAGACGCCACGTCTTCCTTTCCTCTTAATTAAGCCAAAATATCCTGTAAATGAATGCTGCCATCTTGCACTGGTGACATCATTTGGAGGCAGAGTCTGCACAACAGTGATCAACAAGTAACCAGCAGGGCCTGGGTGAGAATTGCCGGGGGCTGGGGACAATTGCTGTCCCTCGGCTCATGCTTAAGTCCCCCCAAGCCTGCAACAAGTTGCTTGGTTTGCCTGTGCAGCAGTCAATCTATGCTTGCTCCATAAATTGGCACTCAGTCATCAAAACTTTGAGAGCCCCTGTCCTACACTATGACAGCAGCATCGGTAAATATTACAAAATAAAAGTGTGATCTCATGAAGTATTATTTCACTGCCCTTACTAACCATATAATGGCCTTCTGACTGAAACTTTTTAACCTGATGATTAGTCAGGTATATCTGAGGGTATATTAAATTGTGTCTGTATTGTGTATAATGTGATGTTTTGCTTTGACACCATGTTTGCTCTAAACGGTCATGCCAATAAAGCTAATTATTTGAAATTAAATTAAATTAAAAATTAAGAACAATTAGATTCTGGAATCACCTGCTAGAGTGAATGTCAGATTCATGTGTCAAAGTGATGCTTTGACAATAATCCTCAGTTGAAAAATAAATTGACAAAAATAATAAAATATTTCAATCAGTGAAAAACACAAATCCAATCAATAAATAATGTAGAATGCTATAAGACAAACCCTAAAAAATATAGACGCAGTGATCATAAAACAAACAAACAGACAGACAGACAGACAGACAGACAGATAGATAGATAGATAGATAGATAGATAGATAGATAGATAGATAGATAGAAGAGAAAACTCCCAGACTTTCTTAGCCTCCCCCTCAAAAAACCCAGACTCATTCAAACCCTTTTATGAGAATCAGGTAGCATTTGGTAGAACTGGAAAGATAATATGTTTATGCATGTCACAAAGCAAGAAATATGTCAAAGTAAGGTTCATTACTTTTTGCCTTGGCAACATGTTTGATCTAAATAATGCTGATTTAAATTGAAAATTGGAACTGAGAGAGAGGGGGGGACAGAAAGAGAGAGAGAGAGAAGGAGGAATCTGATTGGTCAATACGGAATATGACGCACCACAAATGAGCCCTCTTCCCCTCCTCCTCTTCCTCTGCTCCACTTCCTGCAGCGGCAGTGTTGTGCTGCGGCTGGCTTGTAAACATGGCTACCGCTGGAGCAGCTGGAGACGACCTGAGGAAAGAGCTCACATGTGCGATTTGTTTGGACTTCTTCAAAGACCCCGTCATACTGAAGTGCGGACACAATTTCTGTCGCTTCTGTATTTGCATGCACTGGGATGAAAATGGCGGAGACTACGGCTACCAGTGCCCCCAGTGCCGAACGGTAAGTTTTTACAGGATATGTGTATTTTCCACCGTGTGTATTCACGAAACGTGATGAGACATGAGATGTGACAGCGGTACTTTTTAACTGTTTATCATCGAATTCAGGATAGCAGGTTGATTTGATTTGATAAAAGACGCAGTGTTTTCTGTGCTACCGTTGCTACGATAGCCGTTTTCTGCTAGCTTATTTAGCTAACGCGAAATTACCAGCAGGTCTGCTAACACTCATGAACGAACTTTAGCTATTAACAAGATTTAAAAATGTCTACTTACACACTGTAACAACCTGATGCTAACTTTGGGCTCGGTTACGGACGGGTTTCTGCGTCTTTCTCAGTTGCTTTCTTTGTTCTCTCAGGTGTTCAATAAAAGGACTTTCACTAAAAACTACCTGGTGCAGAACCTGGTGGCCAAACTGGACGACCTGGAGTGTCTGGGGTCTTGTCCTACACAAGCTAAGCCCGTCAAAGTAGACGGGAAGTGTGAACAACATGGAGAAGAGCTGAAATTGTACTGCCAGACTGATAAGAGGCCCATCTGTGTAGTCTGCAGGGAATCTAGAGCACACAGGTCGGTCATGTTTTAACCTTTTTGTGTAGGTAAATTATATACTCCCTTGGGATGATTTGTTTGCTAAAAAGAAGATATTCCTGTTTGTTAAAGTCACTACTGCTGTTTTCTTGTGAAGAATCAGGACAGGCTGTAATTGTCAGAGATTCAGGTCAGGTATCAGAGTCGACCTTGCCAGTTAAATAAATCTGTGCTGGACATGTGCCACATTGTGTTGTTCACAATAATATTAATTCTTTTTTTGATTAAAAAAAACTGTTGTGATAATGATGATTTTACAACGGGATAGAGACACATTGTTGCACTCAGCAGGAACAAGCATAGCTGAAAGTAACAGTGTGGTTGGCTTCATGGTGGAGGAGTTTGTTTCAAAAAGGAGAACCAATTTAAGTTGTGTTTAAGGGGTTTGCATATAAAAGATCAGAAGTGCATGAAGACTGTAACCGCAAAAGGGGGCAAGGGGAAGGGTGAAAGAATGTTGTTAGTGCAGAAACACCCTGACTGTGGTGATATTATTTCTGTCCACCAATAATCTGTGCTAATATGAATGAAACTTAACTCCCACACAGAAGAACCCAAACCCATAACACACTATATTTTAGCTGCATTTACATGCATAGTGAACTGCAGTTATTCCCAGCATTTGACATGAACTAGACTCAAGAGCGAGACTGCAACAAGTGCTTTTCATTATCAATTTATCTGGTGATTATTTTCCTAGTTAATTGATGAGCTATTTGGTCTATCAGATGTCATAAATTGGTGAAAAATGTTGAACAATGCAAAGTTCAACATCAGTAGGTTTTTGTCACTTGCCAGCTGGGCAAGTGGGTTAGAAATCCATTTGTCCAAAGTCAATTTTTACTTGCTCCTGTCCAAATTGTTTTATTTATTAGCAGTTATCAAATATCAACAAGACTACAATGTCCATCCCAGTTTTTCAAAATCCAAGGTGATGTCTTTAAATGTCTTATTTTGTCAGCCTAAAAGCCAAAGATACTCAGTTTATGACAGTCAAAGAAGAAAAGAGGGAAATCTTTATATTTGAGAGGCTGAAGACAGCATTTTCAACCATTTTACATGAAAAATTACTTTAACCATTAAGTAATCAAAATAGTTTAATTATTTTTTTTTCTGCTTGCTCCATTGGGCAAGTGAGTCACTAGATTTACAATTAGTTGACCAAAAGAAAATTAGTTGCCAGCTATTTTGGGAGACAGTTAATTGATTCAGCCATTTTTCAAGCAAAAATTTTAACATTTGCAGGTTTCAGACTCTTAAATCTAAGGATTTGCTGCTTTTCTTTGTCATTTATGACAGTACTTGAATAACAATAGTAAAGAGTCTTTGTGTTTTGGACTGTTAGTTGGACAAAATGTTGAGCTTGGCAGTCATAATGAGATTTTTACGCAGTTTCTTGACATTGTCATAGACTAATCAATGAATTGTGAAAATAATTGGCAGATTAATCGATAAAGAAAACGATTGCTAGAAGATATTCAATTTGTCTTTGAGGAGTAAAGAAACAGCAAATATCCACATTTGAGTGACTTGAATCAGATATTACTCAAACAGTTAATCAACCATCCACACAGTTGATGATTAATTTTAATATTTGATTTGTTGCATTGCAGCACTATTCATGAAGTGATTTCTTTATCATGCTGGTTTTGATCTAATGAATAGTAGGAGTTTACCACCAGGATTCAAAGTTGCCATTTTAATGTGTATATAAAGATGAGGTTGTAAGAAAATGTAGTAATACATAGCAGTGCTGTTACCCATGGCAGTATATCTTGCTTACAGTATTGCAATATATATATGTATATGTGTGTATATATAACCCCTGTATCGTGAACTGTATTGTATTGTCAGATTCTCGAGAAATTAGAAAAAGATAAAAAAAACAAAAACAAAAAAAAAACACTAATACATAAAAAAACAAACAAAAAAAAAAAAAAACAATTTGTAACAGTTAGTAATCTGGTTTCTTCTTTACTTCTGCCAAACTGAAACTTTCCTATGTTGTGTCTATGAGTAATATCATTAATGTTAAAGTGTGGGCATTTGTACGACCGTCAAAGTTGAATAACTTGGTCTCAGCCTTCCTGGTTTTTTTGGCTCTATGAAACAGTTGCAAACTTAGTTTGTCTCATCCCATTACAAATCAGCAACAGCAGGGCAAACAGCTGTTGATGCACATACTGGCTTTTGAGAGGGGTGAATGCGCCTCTTCATCACTTCCTAATGACATCACAAACTTAAATGTTACACACATCAGTGTAAGTGCTGTAGAAAATAAGGATTCAGATGATTATAGTATCCTAGCAAAGTTTAGCAGCACAGCCGTGTGCACAGAAGGTACAGTAATAGTACTCTACACTGGAATAGTCTTCAAAGAAAAAAAATGCCCACATGGGTATATAAGAGGTGTTGTGGAAATTTGTTTGTTTTACTCTGTGATAGATGAACAAGACAAAAGCTCACATTATTGCCACACTTCATTAATGCTCAGAGTATGGTATACAAAAGAGAGGTTATTTCATAATGTGCACCCCGATGAAAGACCATTCCCTCCTTTTATACCTTGTAACAGTCTTGTAGCATCTAATTTTCTCTGCCCTTGGCTGTTTACCTGTGTCACTTTCTGCCCTGATCTTTCTGCCTGTTTCCGGTTAGCAGCCTTCTGCTAATACTCCCACAGGCCCGGCTCGTCCTCTGTGCGAATACTCCAACAAGACAAACAACTTCTCACAGAGGCACCGTTGTTTTTTAGTGTCGCTACTGACATGACATGAAATGTTATGTTTCCCTGCACTCATGAACCTTGCACAGACTTTTCTGTTATATTTTTGACAAGTCGGGCTAGGTTCACTGGGCTGAGGAAAAACGCACCAATGACAAAAGAGAGATGTGTTGCAGGGTAGATGGAAATTTCAGTTACATCGAAATTGCTAATATACAGAATCAAACAACTGATTTAAAGTTCTTGTGGTTTTGTCGGTGTAGGTTGGAAAATGAATATATATATTTGTTAAAAATCTCTACCAGTGGAAAAATATTATACTTGGGATACACAAAATGGATTGTGTTTTTTTTCAGCCAGTACTGGTAACAGTCATTACCTGCTTCTCATGACTGAAACTGATAAAATAATGGATAATTTAACATTTTTGTTTTTGTGATTAGAACATGTAGTTTATGCACACTTTAGAGTAAGAAAGGCTATGATGTAGTGAACAAAGATGGATAAATAATCCATCTAATATTCTTAGCCCTTACTTAACTGAAACTGACATAACTACTGAACACAAAAACAAATGGCAGGTCTGACTCTTCAAATGTTAAATTATTTTTATGTAAAATATAATATAGTATATAAAATAACTTCACAAATACATTTAGGCTTTTATAGAGCATTTTGCCTTAGAATTCAAATGCAATGCTTTGACATAATCTGTCACATCAGATATTATTATGGCCAATATTTATCTGCTATAATTTATCAGAATAATTCTATAAATTTCCCATTATTGGACTATAATTTATCAGTCCTGATATTTCTTGTGTATTCCTAATAGTTTCTGTAGCTTGTTTAAAGTCAGTCAGTGTAATGTAGGATTATATTGCCTCCTACTTGATATGTTTTGACCTTGATGTCATGTCCTTAACTTTTTGCAATGTACCAGCTCTTGTCTGTGTCTGCTGGCCTTAATTTTTAGTGTGTCATCATATTGTACCTTGAGTTTGTTGCATTGTTAGACTCTTGTATTCAGTTTCTTGTGTGATGACTTTGATTGTGTTACCCCTGTGAAGTTAGTTTAAAGCCATATGAAATGAACTGCTATAGCATATATCACATATCTACACTGTAAATCACATGGTCAGAGCCAGACGGCAACCTGCTACATGAGCCAGTATCGTCTTCGTCTTAAACTAACTCTGTGTAGGTGTAGACGGTGTATAAATCTTGTCATTTCCTGCCGTTCATATTGAAAAGGGTAAATGCTCTTACTTAAGTCTGGGTATTTTCTTTTGTGAAAATTATGCAGAGTTGACTCATTGAAATTACTGTAATATGACTTCAACCCACTTGAATTTGTAATGCACAACGTTATTGACTGTCTTTTTCTTTTCATTATTGTGTGCAAGAAATATGTCCTTGACTGCGTTCCATTACAATCTCAGCCAGCCACTGTGGTGGTCTGTGATTGGGTGAAGAAAGTGGTAAAGATACACAGAACAAAACAGTGGTGATGTTTTCCAGAGCAGAGGACAAATGATATCACTGCACACATTCACATGGACAATACAGGAGGTTTAACAAATGTCAGGGCCAGTGATGTTTTGTCGACGGTGAATTAACTGCTAAGCAGCTGGGCACATGGAGTGTTTTTATTTACATCTTTTCAACATCAATGGAAATAAAAATACATTATGTAAGGTAAGATCAAGAACCGTGCAGCCACAGGTGGTTAAACCTTTTAAGGTCATCCTGTGCAGTTGGTGATGAGATGCTAACATTTGTAGCACTTCACCAACAGACGACAATACAGAAGACCACTTGCAAACACTTACTTTGTTTTTACTTTTACAGTCTGCTTTTCAACTCAACACTGGTTGTTAGACCTCAAGGATACAGACAATGTGGTTTAGACAGAAATGCTTAGTGTGATGTTGGTCCACAGAGTTCATTAAGTGTTTTGTGGTGGTGTGACTGATTAAGCCACTAACCACATCGGCATTGTATTGTTACAGACACCATGAGGTAGCTCCAGTGCCAGAAGTTGTGAATGATATGAAGGTAAGTCTAAATGTATGACTTTGTTAGGCTAAACTCTTGTGTTAGTCTCCCACTCTATATTTGGCCAAGAGATTAAGGATTGTATGGCCTTAGTCCAGAGTCTTATTGGAATATACATATTTTTTGTGATATGAGTCATTATGTCCCATTCTCCTGTGTGCATATGTCTTGATGTATACGTTTGTCACAGATGGAGTTGAAACTGAGGTTAATGGAGCTGAACTGGCAGAAGTCTCAATGTGTAAAAGTTATAACAACCGATGAGCGCACCAAAAGTGAAGTCAGGGTAAGGAATGGACCTTTTTCTTAGCTGGTGACACTTGCATGTTTGCAGGCCAAGCTTAAAGTATAAGTTTGGTACAATTGGTGTTGCAAGATTGCAACCTTCTCTAACTTCCCAATTTTACCCTATTTTGTCATGAAGTACTTGATGTTGGGGTACATGCTGCACTATAATGTTAATGCCAAACACACACAAATGACATTTATCATTAAATACTTCATACATCCTAATCCTTTGATTCGATCTGTCTTACAGTTGAAGAAACAGAGACTGAAGGAGAAGATTGAGGCAGATGTTGGTGCCTTGGTCCAATTCTTGCTGGATGAGAGAGACTCTCTGCTTGAGAGCCTGGATGCTGAGGAAGTGGCCACCATGGCCGTCATAGACGACAACTTGAAGATTGTGGAGGCAGAGGCGGCAGATGTGGACAAAGCTATAGCTAATATTCACAGCCACATCAGTGGGAAAACCAGCTTTGAGGTCAGTCTAACATATCAGTTGTCTGACTCACACACAGGTGATTTAATGCTAAAGTCACCTACAGTTTCTGTCAGTGTGCAGTAAGGATTATATAAAAAATGTACTGCACTGCATTGGTTTTATTCTTTCAAAATGTATCCCTGAAGTGGTAGATGGGAACATGTTTACTGGGATATGCATTTCTGACAGACTATTGCCATGAACAAAAGCATCAGAAACGTATTATGAAACTTGTTAGTTTGGATTTACATGTGAAAGCCATCACTCACTGTACATAAACATTCTCTTGAGACTATGAGGAAGTTATATGATGTGTTCAATATTATCAAATTGTGTTTTTGTTCTTCCAACAGAGCCTTGCTGAGACATTCAATGAGTAAGTAACTTATAGTTGTTCATTTAATATGGACCAATAAAAATCCAAGTGAACTGACTTACTTACCAGCTTATTACATTTTTTTTCCACAGGGTCATCCATTGCAAGCCTTTCACGTCTCTGGAGCCAGTCAATTGTCAGACTGAATTTACAGACTTCTCAGGGCCCTTCCAGCTGATCATGTGGAAGAAGATGATGCACGTGCTGCACACCAGTAAGTTTACGCTACACACAGAAACGTGCGCTGAACAGGTGCGCTGGCATCCAGTCCATGTCTGAAGGAAAAAGAACAACACCTAAAAGATCACACACAAACTTTAAAGGTGTAAATGACAGTTGTCATCTTTGCTTTCTACATCTGCGCCTTTCTTACCCTCAGCTGTCCATAAACTGCAGGTTATGTGAATTCTTTTTAAAATGCAAAAATGTGAAATTATTTATTTTATCTGTATTGGCTATGAGAAGCAGGTAATTATTTGTTATTGGTATCTGCTGAAAATTATCCAAATCGTACCCCCATAGTGTCAAGTTTTAATTTCTGCCCATGTTCTAAACACGATTTTAACCTGTTCAGCTTTTGCTTCATACTTTTTCATTGCAGTAGAAAAAAAAAAAAACTAGTAATAGAATATTTGTAGACCATATGATGGAGAACAAAGGGGAGTAGTAGTTCAAGCTGAAGGAAAATTGAAATCCCATCCTATATTTTTCAGCAATATGATTACAATATATTGCATGTATCATTGCAAAAAGCAAGTGTGAAAGGTTATGCATGTTTGTAATTGGTAGTCTAATCATGCATATTACGCAACACATACATATTACATATTTAATAATTGTATATATACTTTGAATGCACTAATAATTTTGTTACAGCTATCGGTTATACTAGAATAAATTCAACTGTAGAAGTAAACCAAAAACACACAGCCCAGAGAACGTGCATTCAAATCACACAACACTAGTTGGAAGTATCATTGTACTTGGAGGCAGCATTGGATTTGGACAAAAGTTGGCTGGTCTGCCTAATTTCACTGTAGCAATGAATGCCAAAGGCAGTTCTGTGTGATTTATAAATCTGCCAGTTTCGTTGGGCAGAAACGTCAGATCTGAATTTCTGATCTTTCTTCCAAATGCACTGCCAGCTTCGGCCCAGTGAACTAATCTCTCCCCATTTCTTTCTGTGCAGTGCCTCAGAACCTCACCTTAGACCCAGACACCGCTCACCCAAACCTGCTCATCTCAGACTTTGACACCAAAGTGGAGGAGGGCCGTGTTCGTAACCAGGAGCCAGACCTGCCAGCCCGCTTCACCCGCTTCTGTGGCGTCCTCGCCACTGCCCAGTATGCCAGTGGCCAGCACTACTGGGAGGTGGACGTGAAGGACAAAGGTGTTTGGTACCTGGGCGTCACCACTGAGTGCAGCAACAGGAAGGGCTTCGTCAGTCTCACCCCCTCCTCAGGATACTGGAGTTTGTGTCTGCAGGACCGGCTGTACGCAAATGGAGAGGACGGCCGCATCCCTGTCGCAGACTACTGGAACTCTCCACGGGTTGGTGTGTACCTGGACTACGACAACGGGCGTCTCAGTTTCTATGATGCCGTCACAATGAAGAGACTGTACATGTTTGACACCTGCTTCGAGGAGCCCGTCTACCCTTTCTTCAGCCCAGGGAAGAATGATCCAGGCAGCCGGCTGCAGATATGCCACTATTACTGAGAGAGCTGTGTCTAAATTTAGTCATCTAAACTTGTGTATGCCAATGTTTTCAGATTTTATCTCACAGACCAGGCTGGAGTGCCAGGGTGATGTCGACCCCTTTCAGCCATGGACTGTACGAATTCGAGCTGTTACTTGTTGGTCTTGCTGGTGTTAAAAAAAATAAGAGTTACACTGAATAACAATCACCAGGTGTCTTGTCACACTTTGGTTTCAATGAAGAGCTTCATTTTTCTCTGAAATTTGGTATGTTTCAACCTAGACACACACACTGTAGGCTAATACCCCTGACTACTGTGGCTGGGGGGGTTTGGGGAGGTGCTTTGCTGTTTATATCACTGTGTCTGCTGGGATGCAGATGCCTCAGATGCTCCTGTTGATCAGAGCATACATAGCTCTTATCCTATTAGCAGCCGCTATGCCATATTACTGTACATTAACTCAGTTTTTTTGCCAGGCAGGGTCTGTGCTGCTGCCTTGCTGGGTAGAACTTGAAGGACATGTGACATAGTTATCACATTGATAGCTGCTGACAGTTAAGATTCCCTTGTTAATTCTAGACTGAAGAGTCAGCCAGTGCTGGTGGTTATCAGAATAATTTGACTCATTTGTCAGCGTGTACTGGGATTTCAGCTCTCAGACAGTGGTTGGACTTCCAGAAACAAGTGGCTCGGGTTGTTTGTTTTGTAGACGTTAACGTCAGCAGAGATAGTTTTATCATTAACCTTTTAAAATTGTCTTTGTGTCCTATTTTTTTGTTCTGTGCATTGTTAACAATTTTGGACTTTCCATTTTCCTCTGAGTCACATTTTGCAGCTTATTTTATGTGAGCGGTGATCGTAAAGGTGTGAAGTCGTGCCGTCATACTTTGTTGGAGGCATTTCAAAAATCTGAAATTTTTATCATACGGTCTCAAAATGAGCAGGTAAAACACAACAAACAGTTCAAATATCGTCATGGCAAAAACTTAACAGCCATGTCCCCACACATTTTGCCATGGAAAGCATAACACTGTAGACATGTTATACTTTAAAAAATTATTTCCAGGATTAACATTAAGGATTCACAGCCAAGTGCCCATTGGACTTGTAAAATGAAAAACTTGTTTTGTTTTGTTGCATCTGTTTGCTTTTGTAATTATATTCTTTTTAATAATTTATATTTACTTGCTCACCTTGAGTTGGTTCCTTTGCAAATTGGTCTTTACATTTTTAGGTTAACTGTCCAACTTTATTTTAATGATTTTTTTTTTTTATCCATGTATACTTTTTATGTTGAATGCAAAAATACACCTATCTGGAAAATTATATATATTTTCCTTTTTTCAACATTCTTATTTGAGATTACAATCTTTGGGTTTTTCCCCATAGTGTGGTCATGGGCCAACAAGTGGGAGGATTTTCATGTTATAGGGTCATACAATGACCTTTATTTTTCTTTTTCAAATGATCTCGAATGATGGAGGAGTGTAGTACAAACATTTAACAGCATGATCAGTAAGAATATTTAGGACTGGTTGTCCCTACAGCCAATCTCAAGTTGCTTCTTTTTCACTTTGTTTTTAGACGTCTAAGGTGTTCGTGTGTTAGGACTGAGAAAACTCTGTGCTCTTTAACTTTTGAGTATTTGCTGATAAATGTTGTGTCTTCAGACTGTATACCTCATTTAACCCCTATACATACTTTTCATCACTGAATTTCATTCATGCATTCAGCCTAGCAGTTTTTGGGCTGTGTCTTGATCAGTGTGACATAAAAAAATATCTTGGTAGTCTGTTTGTGGCCCTTCCACCTGCTATAATTGTACTAGTGTTTCTCACCCTTTACAAAGAGATTAAAAGAGGAAAAAGGACTTGTGTTTGCCTCTATTATCCATTTGCTGCACCTGCTTTACTTGGTGTTTACTCTATTCTCACAAGATATCCAGTTTATATTTGATATAAACTCTTCATAAAACTGCTAATATGTTGTTTACAGTTCATTAAAAAGTATTACTTCCTAATTAGTTTATCCACAGTGCAAAAATTGTAACCCCAAATTCAAAAAAGTTAGTTATTAAAAACTGAAAATTGATTTGCAGAAATTTCTTGACTTGTATTCAATAGAATACAAAACAAGATATTAAATGTTCAAACTGAAATGTTTTGTAAATACACCCTCAACAATTTGATGTCTGCAACATATTCCAAAAAGACGTTGTCTAGATGGCAGCATGTGTTACTCCAAAATCTGTATGTACCTCATGGCATTAATGGGGCCTTCACAGATTTAACAGTTACCCATGATGCCATGTGCACTCAAACACTGCTGTGAAGAAGTTGTAGAAGTTGCAGTGTTTCTGGATGTTGTTGGTGAGGCTTCTTCAGTTCAGGACTGAAGAAGACTTGAATAACAGGCGAAACATCTTCAAGAACCTTAGCAAGTCCAGTTTCCTACGAACCTTCACAGACTCTTACTGAAAGCAGACCTTGCTAACAGTCTGTCTTTAGGTAGATATTTAGTTTTTTTTTGCCACTCTGCAACATCAAAATATTGAACTTGTTCCATTTACATTTTTACACCTGGGGAAAAAAAGTTCCCGGTAAAGTGTTCTTTGTCAACATCCAAAACTACTACTGTTAGAAACACAGAAGGAGCGACTCGCTGCAGTGTCCAGGCTGCTGTAGAGTATGAGATTTATCAAAGGTTTGTTGCTCCCTGTTTGCTATTTCTGGTCCAGTATCCTCATTTAAGCATCTGAGATGCTTTGGTGTCGCTCACTGATTCAGTTTTCATACTGCCAGAACATTTAAGGAGGAGGTGAGAAAACCGAGCTCTCTTCACGTCCTCCTCCTGCTTTGGTAATGACTCACTAGAGACTTTTTTTTTTCTCTCGTCTCTTTGCAGAGATGTGGTTTTAATGAAGGACCATATAAATAGTTGATCATACAATGTGATACAAATACATGAACGTGAATGACGTGTCTACTCATTAGACTGTTTAAAACTGTTAATAAGCTGCCCCACCGGGGGCCTGGCACTACACAGTGTAGGGGGGACAACTTGGTATCCACGGCAACGCCTGGGATCTTCCTCAACAGAGGACACGACAACAGTTCAGCATTATCAGGAGCACAAATTGTAATGGCTGCTTATGTGACCTTATGCAACAAATGACTCATTTGATTTGCAGATAAGTCTCTAAAGATAGAACTGATTTTGATATTTTTCAAATGAAAGTGTTTATCAGATTAATCAGATTTGGGCAGTAATATTCCAGATCTTTAAAATAAGTATTAGTGTTAATTTTGTTAAGCCAATTGTATTATGGACATAAGTTTTAATAAAAATATTGTTTTTATAACCAAATTGACCAAAGAAAATGATGCAAAAATGCACAATAAAAATGCCTTTTATTACTAAAGATATCAGTTGAAATGGTCACTCTTTTTAATGATCCCTTATTTATTTTAAATGACATGGCATAACTAGCTGGTTCAGTCAAGTTTCTGTTTCTTTTCTACAGTAAGTAACTGATCATGTTTGCAGCTGATTTACATTTTTCTTCAAGGAACCACTTGAGTATGGAGTCATAGGAATAAATCTGTAAAAGAAAGATAAAATAAATTTGGAAATATAAAGACAAATAACTTAAAGAATACATAAGATTTTTTTTTTAAATGTGGTAATATGAAAAGAAATGATAGAATAATTTTCACATTTATTTCTATCTTTATTTTTATATTTATACATCTTTAAAAGTAAATATTTGTTTATTTTTGTACATGAAACACACTTGTATAGTTTTTAATCTTACTTATTGAGTTTCATGTTATTTTTATTCCTTTATTCTTCCTCACTCTTCCCCATTGCTTTGGCTTTTCCCCACTGTTTTTTGCATTATTCTGTTTAATATTTCCAAATGTTTAAAGTTTATTTATCTGAGTTCACATTCATACAGGTTAAATGGAATTACAAGATATGATAATAACAGCACTGATAATAAAATGTAAAAAAAAAAGTCAAACAGAACAAATACCCAGCAGACACGTCCGGTGAGAAAGATATCCAGCAATAAAATCTGTAATAATGACACAAAAGGGAACAAAAACAATAAAAACAAGTTTAGAGTAAATATACTTATTCTTTTATTTATTCCTCTTTATATTTCTGCATTTATTTTCTTTTTCTTTTACAGATTCATTCTTTTTATGGCGCTCCTATGACTCCATAAAAAAGAACAAGGAAGTTTAACAAATTAGGCTGGTTATGAAGGGTCTCAATGTAGCTATTTTTCTAAATATATAGACTGTTATCTCGGCAAGGACGTGCTGATTTCTAATGTAACAAAAGAGAAAAGAAGCATATAAATGTCCATCTCGTTTCTAACCCTTGTACAAAAAAATGAAAGCATTAATGAAGTGTTGTTATACAAAACAGACTATTTGCACGGCAGTTCATAGTGTCATTCTTTAATATTTACAATCATACCTTTGCCATGATTACATAAATGCAGTGATTACTTCTTGTAAGACTGGCCTCTCTTGTAGTATGCAGTAGGCTTCACAAGATGGTTGATGTAGTGTTTTCATTTATATGTGCATTCTTTATTTTACACAGACATGAGTAGGTCAGTTACAGGTGAGAGATGGACATAAAGAACGTAACACGGGTCCAATTATTCAGTTTATGCCGGGGGGAGAAAAGTGGTGAACTAAAGCTGTCGTTACAGAGGGTTTTGTGCAGATGAATTACAGATCAATCATCGTCGACAGACAGTTTAGTTGTGAAACGCGGGTGAAAAACTTCCTGTCACTGCATGTGAGCTGGTGTTGTGTTCCTCGAGGAGCCACGCAGAAAACCTTCAAAACACTGAACTACCAAGCGGATGAATACAAAAACCCATGATAAAGGTGCTTGTCAGCTACAACAAGAATATGATTGTAATATACAGTACAGTACACTTTCTGATTATGTTAAATGATAACTATACACAGAGGCATATATTACTCTTGCAAACTATATATAACTCTTATAATATTTGTATTTTTGTGCAATGTTCAACAACAACTTACAACAATACGTTTTGGCAGAAGGAAAAGTTACTGTATGTGAGCTCTGGGAAGAGAAGAGGCGAATGAGAGAAGAACAGCTTTCAGTGCTACAAGTTACAAGGCCTATGTACAACGATGTTTGGCAAAGAGGAGACAGTTCAAATGCACCAATTAGAAAAATAATTTGTAGAACAAATTATGTAGAAAAGAAAATAGAAAATAAATTAAGTCCTTTGAAAAAATAAAACACAGCAAATAATGTGTATACAACTTTGTTCCATTGATGTCATTCAGCTGGCTACGACTTGGCATGACCATCTACTGTATTAGTAATATATTCCAGTGTCAAAATCCTCGATTCATTAAGTGCTGGAGTAAGTAGGCTATATAGTGAAATAACATGGACACCAAATCCATATATACACCTAAATATGCATATGTACAACTACATTAGGTTGTAGATATGAATACACAAAAGTGCAAGAAGAACTAGTGGAAATAGATATAAGAAGTTTGTTTTGGTTAACAGAAGAAAAAGACGGGAAGGGACCGTACATAAACGGATATTACAGATTATCTGAAGTAGGGTTGTATGAGATACTTATCTATAGTATTATTAGAATATTAGATGGAGGTGTCACGCCCCCAGTTAGGAGAAGCCACAGGAATACTGGTGTAGGAAGCTAAGCAATGTACTGCAGGGTGACAGGGTCAACAGCAGTAATGTATTTTAGACAATTAAAAATGACTTACCTAAAAAAAAAATCTGTATCAGTTTAAGTTTATAATATATTTAGAATATTTAAGGCTTTATCTTGCCATCACACAGCCTTTACTGTTATATAAGCCAAATATTGCACTTTCCAAACCAACCAAACTCCATAGGCAGGAACACTGGGGTTGCTGGTCTACCACTGCCTCAATCAATTAGTTTGTCTGTGTTTGTACTGTGTTTTAGAAGGTTAGTTGGGATAAACCAAAGTCACAGTTCATTGCTTAGCTCCTGTGCTGGTGCCCCTCTCTGCTTCTCCAAACTGGGGCCGTGCCAACCAGCATCTACTGCGGTTAACAGACTGACAATCAAAAAGTACCTCATATGACCCCGTTTCAAATAATCCGAACTATCCCTTTATAGTTGAAGAGCTGGTTCAGATGTGTTAAAAAAAACCTTGTTGTTCTATTAACTCTTGTGCTTCTTGATGTTTGTCTTTGGGTACCAAAACAAAAAAAGACTTGCATATCACTCATCTCATGACTGAAAAGAGGAAAATAAAATCGACATGTCCATGTGCAGGAATCTTGTCAGACTGATAAGGTGCAGAATGAGAAAAACAACACATTCCTGTCTGTGTGTGTTCTGTGGTGCGTTTACTGAAGGCAGTGACGACGGGGTCAATTTTTTGGAGCACACTGACATGCGACAGTATTCACAGGAGAAAGGCCTGAGCATTGTTCGATCACAAAGCATCGTCTTCTCACCGGGAAACAGGCGGTACTCTTCTGCTTCGATGTTGCACTTTGTTTGCTGGTTGCTGCAGGGAGTGTTGCCCATCTGCGTTGTCCAAAAAAATTGCAGTGTATCACCAACTTCAGACTGGCAGGCTATCTACTGGTGAGGTCCCACTTGTGAGAAATAGAGCTGAAACACCTTGTTCCAGAGGTTCATTTAAAGCTAATTTAAATATCTAATTACAAGATGTTTTATTCCTTAGTTGTGTGTGAAATTATGATTCTTTTTTAACCTGTATTTCACCAGAATAGTTTTGGGACTTTTCCCTCTCTGATAGGGAATTATAGTGACTTCTTGTCATAATTTTTGGGATAACTAGCATATTTTGTCTTTAAAAATGTTTTAATTACGTTTGAATTTGGGAGTTTGGGTTATTTTTCATGTAAACATTTTTTCTCAAGTGTCATTGTCTTAAGCTCTTAATATTAGATTTTCTTATGTACTGTATGTACAGACAGAATTAAAAGAGATTAATATGTGGAACTTTTGGCCACGTTGCAGCTCTATGTCCACAAGCAATATGTGACATTAACTTGTCTAAGCGGGAGTTGTGTCGGCGATGTCTTCTCTCAGCCTACTGCAGATATCTGTAAACCTTGAAGCAGTGGTTGCCGGAGTCGGCAACAGCCACATGTCCATCTGAGGTGAGGGCGAGGCCCTGGGGGCCGTACAGCGGGTCTGCTGAGGTGTTGATGTAAGATAAGAAGGAACCTGTGCTGTCAAACACCTGAAATACAAAAAATCCAAAGGTTAGAGTCATATGACAACAGACTACAATAGGCCTGTTCATTTTACTTTCTTAGAAGGGCCAGATTTGGAAAAAAGTGCCAAGGAGCTTGACATGTACAGCTCCTATATCTGGCATGTAAAGTTAAAAATTTAAATGTGTAATACAGTGCACCTTTTATTCAAGTTTTCATAATTGGAAAAGAAACATTACGCAATAAGGAAAAATAGGGATAGATAGCCTTCCTCTCATTTAAAGACATTTTCATATTTATAACTGATAAAAGGACCCAGTTGAGGTCTTTAAAGGTCCAGCTTCTACCCATGGACCACCAACTGAACAGGTCTGGACTACAGTGTTGGCAGTAAGATACTTAATACTTAGGCAGTTTACTGTGCTGCTGTTTTATAAATGAAAGAGCTTGTGCTTTTTTTTTTTTTTTTATCATAAAATGTATTGTTTTCGCCAGTGTTTCATGACTTAATGTAACATTTTCAATGTAAATTTGATATGAACTCACTATTTTTCCATTTGCTGGAAAAACAAAACTGTATTCATAAATATAAATATCAAGACTTAAAGGACCAGTGTGTAGGATTTACTGCCAACTGCCCTTCCAGGTATGCAGGAGAACCTGCGGCGGCTGCGAAACGTTGAGAAATGGAACAAACAGGTAAAACAGAAAAGGCTGTATTTAGAGCCGGTGTTTGGTTTAGGCTGGCTGAATGTAGACCATCTGAATGTAGACCATCTCACCTGTATTCTGCTGTTACCCCAGTCAGCTACAATGATGTTTCCGTTGGCGTCCACAGCCACTCCAGTGGGAGCGTTGAACTGGCCGTTGCCTTCACCATGAGAGCCAAATTTGAATAAGAACTCTCCATCTGCGCTGTACACCTTTGATAGGAAAACACACACTCAGTCTACACCTCCATGTGCAGTTAAACTGCTGTAAACTATATAGAATATGAACACGAATGCCTGATATTAGCACATTATGCTTGAGGCAACTTCAGAGATAATTCATCTTCTGAATAAAGGATGAAGCATCTTACCTTCACAGAGTGATTGTGAAAGTCGGTCACAATAATTTCATTCTTGTTGTTCACCGCAACAAAGTGTGGACCTATATAAGAAAAGAGAAGAGGGTTAGTGTGAGATTGGCTGCACTTGGAACAGAAACGGATTCCTGTAGTGTCTCTTTACTGTTAGTAGGCTGTTTGAACACAAATTCCAACTACTTGTGCCTAAAGCTGCAATTACAAAATCTAGTTTAATCAGACGGTTAGCTGTTCTGGTTTGCCTGGAGTATTTTGATGCCATTCTTTTCATGCATTAGATGCTTTAACTCAAGTTATACCATTGCTTTTCTGTTTCTCCAGAATGTCAAAACAGGACTAAAACTCTAAATCAGAATATATTTAAAGGCTCGAGCCTCTGAGATTCAATCCCTCTACTGTCTCAGATATAAATGGTCACAAAAATGCATCATGGGTAGCTTATGTGAACAGAACGCTTATTGGCTGAGCTCTAATCACACTGATTGTCTTGGTTAGTGTCATGGCACTGAAGTTGGAGCAGTGAAAATCATTCACACTGATTGTTTCATAGCCATTTACACAAAAAACACAATGCACGTGACAAAATGTTCATTATTGTAATAGTAAGTGATTATTACAATGTGCATGTACTCGTATATCTGTGATTATCATTGTACAGGCACGGCTTGATCCAACAATCTCAGTTGTCAGGAGGTCAGACACATAATCAGGGAGTCGGGTTAGACAGAGGGCACCGCACTGTGGGATTAAGGTTGCAGCAAGGCCACACTTAGTACTTACTGAAAACTGAGCCAGATTTATTTAAGTTTGGGCCAAGTTTTTCTGGATTGAAAAACAGGAGGAAGAACAGAAAGAAAGAAAAATAGGTAGTCAGAGATAAAGGATAAGCAAAGAAGAAAATAGAGTAGGGTGGTCAGCACAGGCGCAGTTTGTTGGGGGGAGCAGGGGATCACTGCGTCGCTTGGGGCTTTGCTACAGGCTTATATTTTGAAACATAATGTAACATGTTGTAATGCATTGATCTATATTCAAAAATAGTTTTTTTTCCCTCAAATTGGCCATAAAAGTGTCAACAAAAGTAGAGAAGCTCTGCTGTAATGTTCAGGGGCCGTATTACAGAAACTTCCTGTCTTTAGTCTTGTGTTAAAATGAGTCTAAAATGGGATTTGTCCCAATTTAGTTTTACAGAAGCAAATCCTAACAAACTTTAGGAATTATCTTCCTTCATCTTATTTGAGGTTAGGCAATCCTAAATACTCAATCCAACATCGCTTGCCAACTTTTATGTCTGTTACCTAGCAACCAACACTATTTTTCTCATCTTACAGAGCATCAACTTTTGTTAACTGTTGGTTTTCTCGAATTGAAACATCCAGATAATGTAGCTAAAACAATGATGGGCAACAACATCTTAGGAGATAAACAAAAGGGAGTTGGCTTAGATTGCAGACAGTCTCTGCTGCATCCACGGTGTAAAAGCAGAAAAAAGAGCAGCTCTGCAGATGAAACAAATTAGCTAACAATACTGTTTAAGGGAGTTTATTTAAGATTTTGTGCAGTTAGGATGCTTGTGTAATACACTTTTCTTATTTTAAGTTGGGATAGGAGCATTGACTTAGGAACTGTACATCTGCAATGGGTTTTTTCCCAACTCTAATTACCATGGTTACCAAACAGTTAAGATACAATCTGCATGTTAAGAAGTTTCTGTAATACAGGCTCCAGTCACTACCTTATCAGCTACTTTCATGCCTCATATTGAGAGTTACTTTTATTCCTTGCTGTTAGTTTTACTGTATGCATGTGTGCTGGAGAAGAAGACAGCTTTTGGAGATAATACTAGATTGCTCTATTATTATGTAATGCACTATTGACATACAAGCCACAATTGTTACTGTTCTTCATGCTGTTTGCTGCCCCAAGCTGACATTGTGAACTGCGCCTACGTTAGTCACGAGGAGTGCTTTTTCTTACATCAGTCCCGAACAATGGAGAAATGAAAGCTGCAGAACATGTTGCAGAACTTGTTCAAAATCCAAAGTAAAACATATGGGATCCATATGAGTTTTTATATTATGCAAAATATGGGAAATATCATGAGCGATTTACTTTAAAAGCTGGTAGACACTGCTGCATTACTGACAGACAGAGTCAGTAGAAAGTGAGGGCATTGTTTGTGAGCCCCCTGTCAGTTTTAACACCTTCCTTCTTACCTGCAAACTGTCTCTCAGACGTCCCCCTTCCTCCGAACTTAGTCACCAACTTCCCATTGGACTGAAAGATGAAGACACAGCAGGCCTTGTTGTCCACAGTGATGATGTGTCCATTCTTATCCACAGCCACGCCCTTAGGACCCATGAGCCGGCCTGCGCCGATCTTATTCTGTGAGGAAGGAGGACACGGAGGATTTTAGATGACAAAGAAAGACAGAAAAGACAAACATTACAGTACAACACAATGTGATCATTACTAAGGAACAAATCAGGAACAACGGATAACTAATTAATTGTTAATGAGTAATTCCTGACTAACTGCAATTAGAGGCAGATAATGATAAGAACTGGAAAGCAGACTGCAAGATCTCATATATTAATAGATTATTAATAGATAATGATTAATTCATAAATATCTGTGAATTGATCATACTGACCACTTTTGTCATGAGTCACTCCTGATTAACTATGAACCAGTTGCTGCCAGGCACAAACTGATGATGAATTATTAATTACTAATTACTTAATTTAGATTTTTAGTTTTAGTTAATGAGTTTATTTAACAGGGGCCTTGCAGAACACAACAGCTATATCGCTACTTTGAATCATAAAGTTGGGCATGAAGATGTTAAAAAACTACACAGTACAATACAATACAAATAATTAAGTAAATTTTTTTATTAGTTTACAATTATACATCACACATTAAACAACATCCTACAAAATATACATTTTGTAGTCTTTATTATTAGTTACTCTTTTTGTGCCCCTTAAGTAAAGAGATACATCACACCGAGTAGTTACTCAGTAGGCACTAATAACTTCATGATGATGGACTAATTATCAAATACTCAGTAAGATTACTTCATGATGATATGATGACTGTCACATTTTTGGGGGACGTATTGATTTTTAATTGTATCTAAGCTAACGCTGAAGCATGTTGAATTTTTTTTCACTTCAGAAAACATATTTTCAACCAGGAAAGACGTCACAAATGTATAAAGTTTAAATTAGTTATCTTCATTACTGTTTAGCTGATCTCACCTTAAACTTGCCATCAGAGGAGAAGATGCTGACCCATCGATTGTCATAGTCGGCCACCACGATGTCACCGTTCATGTCCACAGTGACGCCTGTCGGTCTCTGAAGTTGCCCCGGAGAACGACCTCTGACCCCAAAGCGCATCTTGAACTGGCCATCGTTGGAGAACACCTGTAATCGGTTTCATCAAAGGGGCCTCTTTTGAGTAAGATGTGGCATAAAGTGCGGCAGTTTTTTTTTCCTTTTCTACGTGACTGTACACAGTTACACATTTCCTCTCTGTGTCTGTCTCACCTGTATGCACTGGTTGTTGCTGTCAGCCACCACCACTCTGCCGTTGCTGGAGGCTGAGATTCCCTGCAGGTTTGTGAACTCCCCTTTTTCTCTGCCCCGCGTACCTGAGAAATAGATAGTAACACACTCAGTAGATTTGATATTTTCACCTTTATCTCTGTGTGTCACACTTTTCCTAAGAAAATTGCTCATTCTGTGCGTTGATGCTTTTCAAAGCATAGTTTAAGTTTCTGGATAGATCTTCCCTCATCCCAGAGAGATGCAGCTTTGGGTTCATGTCAGTACAGTTCAAATATTAACTTGCAAATGCTTGAGAGACCTCCTTGAGATATGTTAAGTAATCCCCCACAGTGAGAATTTTCATTTATTTATGTAGGTTACATTATCTTTAAATGCCAGAGGCTTTTTAATGCAAGTAGGCAACTACCAAATTCTATTGGTTACCCTTTTCAAAACATTTATATTTGTTTTTTCCTTTTGATCTTCTGACAACAAACTGTAGGTTGTGTTTTTTTTCTGGATGTCACCTCTTCTATCAGGTCACAGCAAGTTCATTTTATTTTTATATTCTACTGGCATGAAGTGAAAGCAGTAGCTGCCTAGAGAGAAGAATGTCATTTTAAAAACTTGCTGTATGTCTATTCTTGATTTGTAATTATTGGGATAAAACATGGTTTTAATGGTAGTATATTGTATTGCTGTTTTATACATTTCACATCTTATATTGATACATCTTGTTTATTTGCACTGTTTTTATACTTTTTACTCATTTTAGACTTTATTTTATACTTAACATATTTACATATTTTGATGCACCATGTTCTCAAAAGAGTATAAGCACTGATAGCATCTTTATTCTTTACTTTCTTGATGTATGGCCTAGGTTTTTCTTACATATTATCTTTTTTTATCCTTTACATATCTCTGTGAGACTGTAATTTTCCCATGGGGATAAATAAAGAGCTACCAACCTACCAATAAAACAACCAATCATTTGTCTTTCTGTAGGTTATTTTGTGCTTTTCCTGCTATAACAAAGATCTACCTCAGGCCTAATAAACTGGCGGTCTGTGGGCCAAATCCAACCTTTAAACAACCTCAGTCTGGCCCCTCGATCATTTATAAATAGGAAAAAAGTATATTATTGTGATTTTATCTTAATAATCTGCCGACATATTCTAGGTTTATGTCTGTTGTTAAGCACAGAGACACTTACGTTAAAAAGTTTTAACTATTTAATTGGGGTGAATTTAGGAGTGAATGAAAAATGTCTATTGTGTTTTCCAGTAATTTTGTAAATGTTTCTTTTCCAACTATGAAAACTACTTAGGGGAGAAAAAAATAAAAAGGCATATAGTTTTACACATTTAAATTCCCAACTTTAAAGGTCAGACACAGGTGCAGGACTTTCTTTTTTAACCTCGTCCTTCTATAAAGTAAGTGAACAGGCCTGGTCTTCCTGGTGCCTGGTTTGACAGGTTCAGTAAATGGACTCTGTCCTGGATGGGGCCTCTGTCTTACCCACTCTGTAGATGAGCTCATCCTCGATGGGGTTCTCCTTCTTCTTGGTGGTGCTGTACATGCTGGAAGGTCGTCGCACTGCTTTCTGCCGTATGTGGCCCCCCGTCCCGCTGGGAGACTTCACCCTCCTCTTCACGTCATCTGGAGACTGCGGCACATCCGATGGCTTGACTGCCCGCAGGCGGAACGGGCTGCCGCGTATCGGCTGGCCGTACAGCATCAGAGCGAAGGAGTACTCTCCCTCAGTGCGAACCGTGTAGCCCACCTCGTACGTCCCATTCTTATTGTCCGATATCTCTGTCTCTGCAGCACGACTTCCATCAGCGGATGTTATCTCTGCTTTTAAAATAGCATTTCCTGTCCGCACCAACTCCCCATCCTGCAGATAGAGGTCATTGATTCAATTTCAGACCAAAATAAATCTCTTGTTGCTCAACCAATATGCAGAATATGCACAATAGTTGCACTCTAAAGCAGGACTTTCTACAGACACAACAGAATGTTTTGTTGATAATATTAATCCCTAATAATTGCCTTAGTGACGACCATTAAATAATTGACATCTTACAAACAACAAAAAGATAAAAACAACATGAAATGGGAATTTAAACTCAAATATGTCCAAATAAACATGTCTGTCAACAGATTAAAGGACCAGTGTGTAGAATTTAGTGGCATCTAGTGGTCTACGGTGGCCATGAAATTCACGCGAAATATTAAAAACCATATGTAGAGAACCAGTGTTTTGGTTTGTCTGTTCTGAGCTCCTGTAGAAATGACTCATTCTAACTTAACAAAAGCACAATTCTTATTTCCATTATACTCCATTCCTGCCATCTTCTATATTATATTCTAAATCTCCATAAATCTTACACACTGGACCTTTAAAGCAAAAGCAAAAAGTAAAGATGCTCTTTTCATCCAGGGTTCATTCTACAAGTAGCAAATGGCATCGAGGCAAATTAACTTAAAGACGGTACTTTGTCTTTTGTTGTCACAGTAATTGTGTGGTGCTGCCCAGTTGCAGCGTGGCGGAGGCCCTCTCCTGTGGCGACAGAGGTGTGAGCCACTGCAGCCGTGGTGATGAGAACACCCAGGTTCTGGATGGAGCGTCGCAGACCTTCAGTCTCCACCTGGAGCAGACGGCACACAAAACACAAGCTAATTTCCACTGCAAAATCACTTATTGTCCTCTAAAGTAACTTTTTAATGTTTGGGTCCATGTGACACGCGGTGACAGATAACCACAAAATAATCCCAAAGAAAGTCAAGCATCTACAAGGGCATAGATCTCATTAAAATTTTGAGGGGGACAGCGGTGAAATTAAGTCCTGGACTTTCATGAACTGAGAGAAATAGAAAACAGGTTGGTTTAAGCCCCACTTTCTATGTTATGTTATGCTGTTAACAAGTTTATTATTAGAACATGGGTCAGCTCAATTTATGTGAATTATTCACGTTAAAATACCATCTGCTCCTGGCAGGCTTTCAAGTGGGCAGGCTAATGAACCAAACTCCATTCTAAAAGCGTTTTTTTTATTGTCAGGACATATTTTTTCACAGCACCAACTTTAGTTACAGCATCACTGAGACTCCTTTTTGATTCGCTTCAATCTACACATACAATCGGCACACGTGTCATTTACTCAGTAACATCATTAACTAACCTACGATTAAGTGTTTGTCACAAACACACACTACATATATTGACTGTTTGGCGCTACAGCGCTTACTTTTACCAGATGATAGTGACGTATCATACTGCTTACCTGGATCAATAAGGGGGGAGGCAGTAAAAACAAAACCTTCAAAAAGTGTTTATGTGACTTTGATATTTTTTCTTAGGACTGAGTTAATGGAAGACAAACCAGAGTTAAAAAAAAGAGTGAATATTGAACTTAAAGTTGTCAGGTGGCCAGAAAAAAGTGCAATGAAGTAACAATTAACAAGCTGATGGTGCATTAAGGCTGTTTGTCTTTTAGAAGACATATTTGAGAACAGAATCTGTCAAAACTGTTCTCAAAACTTGCACAACCCAGCTTTAATGTTGATGTTTTATGGTGTATTTGTCTTTTTGTTTTTTTTTTTACAGTGATCTACCCAAGCTAAAGTGAGAGAGCTTTTGAAACAGCTACAGTTTTACAAAAACAAACTTGAGATTATTAGTGACACATATTATTTGAATGAGAATAAACAGCAGTTGATACCTGACAATCCAGGTGTGCGTTCTGATGTGGTCTCTCTGGAAAGTCGTGTCTGGCCAGCGCTACTACCCGCTCGCTCATCTGCTTCTGAACGAGCAGCACCTGCATGTGCAAGAGACACATTTTGTATTTGAGGTCAATTTTTTCTCATTTGCATTTTTTTCCTTAATTTTGATTTTTAATGGCAGACAGAGGTTTTTTACAAAAGACACTTGCAAAGATTTTACTTCAAGCCTCTTTTGACAATATCACATCTCAAAATAAAATCAAAAGTTTAAGGGAAGTAAAATAGAGATTCCAGGATTAAATCAATTTCCACTAGAACCGTCTGATAATATACACCTCTGTTTGTTACTTGTGATATTGTTTGTGTTTCTTAATATAAAATAAATCAATTATTTTCGAAGAGCTCACATGCTGCTACACTACTGCAACACATTTGATAGCTGATTCCCACATGTGTTGTAACCTGTTTGTTAGCTTGCTTGTAATTACAATCTGCCAGCTCACCTCAGTAGCACTCCCATGGCTGAGAGCCTGCTCCGTAAAACTGCAACTGCTCTGGATGTGTTCCTTCCCCTGGAGGAGAGATGAAAGCTGAGCCTGCAGGACCTGCACTCAGGTAAGTGGACAATAGGGAAAAAAAGGGCCACAGAAGAGCAGGAGGAGGAGGAGGAGAGAGGAAGAGTGGAAAGGTCAAAATCATTAAGTCATCAGGCTGAAGCGTGCTGACAGGAATGTCAGACATGTGGCAGGTGACGTTCGACTCTCTGTTTGTAAAACACCTGCGTGCGTTTGTGCATCTGACACAAAGATGCAAGCACACCTGTGTGAGTGCTCGTCCTGTCTGTGTTAATGTATGAGAGATAACTAACCTTCTGTTTAGCACTGCAGATGTTCTCCAGGTCTGTAATGAGGGCTGTCTTGCGCTGATGCAGCGCCCGTTCCAGCTCTTCGAACGTACTGGTGATCTCCGCAACCGCCTCAGTCTTCCTCTCATTCAGCTGGCGAGAGATTTCGGTCACCAGCTCGATGGCTGCTGTTAACTGAGGGAGCCTGCAACAAGACACAATGTAATTATATCCTCTAAAAAATGTAGAATTGAAAATTAAAAAGAAGGAAAAGAAAGAAACCCTTTTAGGACACACATGTTGTGTCTATAATGCATTATACTGTGATTATAGCTATGTATAATTATATTTGATGCTTATAATTTGTCATAATGGACTTAAAGCAATGTACAATTATAGTTACAATCTATCATTCATTATAACAGTGATTATAATGTATTACAAAATGGTTATGATGTATTACAACTACAGCAAGACATGATGATCTTTGCCAAAAAATGTCAGTGAGTGATCAGCACTTATTAAGTATAATTATATTTGATCTTATAAGTCATTACAGTGTTTTTAAATGTTTTATGATTATTGTTAGAAACCATTATGAATATTTCTGAGTGCTCGAAACTATAATTATACATTTCTATAAGGACAGGATAATACATTCTAAGTATGTTTATAAAGGATTAAGATGCATTTTAGAAATTGGTATCATAGAAAGTGTTTTCCAAAAGGGTTATAAACATAAACATAAATAATACCACTATGATCATATAATAAATCCTAAACAGCCCCTCCAAAAAAACAATTAACTATTATATATATAAATACATATAAAAATATTCTATCAATCACTATATTCTACACTGCACAGTCACAGCACAGCATAGCACAGGTGATCATTGATGGCAGATGCCAAATCTGGGCCAAATGCTTAAGCTTCCAAACACCTGATGAGAAGGAAATATTCTGAAAGCTTTATCAAAGTCCCGACCTGCTGTGTATGGCATCCAGCTGTGTCTTCAGCACAGCCTTGTGCTGCTCTACGACGTCCCGCAGAGGAACAGTCACATGCTCTCTGTGCTCGCCCTCTGTACAGTCCAGACACATGGCCGTCTCACACGACTCGCAGTAGAACTCCATCACCTGCAGAGGGAGACAAAGAGGCTCGATTACTCTCGCTGGGCACAAGTCAGGAATTTAATATGATTTTTGTATTACTTATTTCTAAAAACAAAAGAGTTGGGCCAATTTTGGTGAGGAAATGATTGGGTTGAGGGATCATAAAAGGGCTTCCCACCTTTCCCTCGTGGTTTGGGCAGCAGAGGGGCTTCCCTGCAGCTGCAGCGCTGACTGACTCCAGGACACTGCAGGCCTCTGGCCGTGAGCACTCTGGGTCTCGTTGAAGGACCTGGTCAAAAACATTTAAAAATGAATTATACTGTTTTTCAATAATTGTCCTTTATTTGGCAGTGGCCACAGAAAAGAGAAGAGAAAAAGAGGGGGAATGACATGGAACAAAGGTCCCAATCCAAAATTAAATCTAACTGGGGATGCTACAGTTACAGGTTGGCAAGAATCATAATAACATTAGGTCAGTTTGCAGTTCTGTTATGAATAAACATGATTTCCTTCATTTAGAACATAATACTAGTCATTCTGTTGTCTTTTTAAAATTATTTTTTATTCTCTCCTGTCTGCTCTGGTGGCTGGTTGCTAGTTGTTTGCAGCCACCTGACCAGTGTATAATGTATGGACTGTGGAAAAAAAAACACAACATGGGAACACAACACAGGAATGGGATAGGACAGGAGTCATCTTTCTGAATTGGTTCAGGAAAGGACTATTTTCTCCAAAGTCACCCTCTAGTTGCGATAAAAGTATATGTTATGTGTCCTGTCCAATATCCTTGTACTGTGTTGTTGACTTCATTCTCTTCAGGACATGAATACACATTCTTATACATCTATCCTATTGCGCACCCTCCACTCAATACAGTCGTTCCCCACATCACAACGCTAACCCTGATCATCACCCCTACATGCTTGATGGAAACCACATTACCTTAATTTGAAACAAACCCCTGAAAAAATCCCTTGAGGAACAAACGACTGTCTAGAGTTACCTCAGTCTACAAATATGTCCACCCTCCGTTTAATGCCAAGAGCGCTTCTCATATAAACAGCAGCACAGGAACACACACAGACCCACTGTCCCATTTCTTTGAATCCTGTCTGTAATTGTTTTAAACAATCTTTGCTTTGTTGTTAACCTCATAATTGGCCTCATCTGTCTTTTATCTTTAATTCCATGTAATCTGTGTCTGACTCGAAGTAAATAAAGGGATTAAAGGTCAAACCTCCATGAGATTAGTGATGAAGAAGTTGTTCTGCAGGGCACAAACGCCTTTCTCTGGCAGGATGGACGTCTGCCGACACACTGGGCACGAGAGCGTCAGAGACTCTGGGGGAATGTAGTTTTGGAGACAGCTGGAGGGAGGAGTCAACAGATGAAGACAGTGAGAATTAGGGTATAAAATCTGTGCAAGCGTTTACATTTTTCAGTGTATAATTATTAGTTGCATTCAATTTACTAATGCAGCGGAGACAGAGAGAGAAGCAGAGGGAGACACTAGAGAGACAGCACTGTCACCTTATCACTGTAATTGAGAGACAGTGCCTAAATAGTGCTCCTGTCACAACAAATAGGGGAAAAGTGTGAATCAAAGTCAATACGCAGGACCCACAGCCTCAGGAGGAAACACACACACTTCGTATAAGTGAATCTCTGGCAAACTAGTCTGCCTAACAGAGACACAGAGAAACACCAGTCTTCAGGGACAATAGATGTTTGTGTTTACAGCATGTTTGTTTATGCTTCTGCATGTTTTCATGCATGTGCATGTATGGTGGTTTTGGATTGCGGCCCAGCTTGATCCTGGCAGCAGTCACACATCTATCCCATCGGATGCTGCTGTTAGGAGGCAATCTATTTAACATTAGACACCTTCAAGCCAAAATCAAACCCACAGTCAGCAAAGTTCAGCTGCAATATGCAGATTATACGCCGCACTCCTGGCCTTCAGCCCTGCTCCCATCCTACACAAGATGCACACTTTTACTGTAGTCAATGAATGTTTTTCTTCAGCTTCTGTCATCACTAAACCGGTCGCTAATGCTGCTAGAAACCTGAGGTCAGTGTCGAGGATAAGTCTTTGTTGTTGTTGTACACAAGGATGTCTGGCAGCTGTTCGGACTGAATGCTAACACCGCTCTGTTTAATTTATGACACCACACGGGCTCGTATCAACCAAGCCTTGGTAAACTGCAGTCGTGAGCTTTTGAGAACAACGGAGGGCTTTAACAAAAGTCTCTGTCTACCTACGGCTGTGTCAACACCGCTGAAACGCTCTGAGGCCGGGATAAATTACTGTTGCTTTGTCAGACACACACCCAGCTGGGGACCACAGGCTCAAACAGTTACGAGGCTGTAAGGGCTGTGATGGGGCCACGGCTAATGATTATTTTCTTTGTCGTGAGTTACCTGTCAATGTGGGTCTACCTGGATACTTGTTAATTTATAAAATGTCAGAAGATAGTGAACAATGTCCATGATATTTTTTTCAAATTGCTTGTTTTGTCCAGCAACAGTAAAAAAATATTTACAGTGATATAAAAAAGGGAAAAGAAGCAACATTTTCTGTCAATTGCCTAATTGATAAATTGACTAATTGCTTTAGAAATAGTCACACACTCTTCCCACAATCATGACTATGAGTATAGTAAAAGTAGCCACGTGCCTCTATTGTAGGAAGATGTAATTTGTTGTATTTTGTCATCACTTGTTGCATAACCCACAGCAAACCCATGATCCTGATCCATGAATGGCCAGCAAACAATTAGGATATTATAGAGATACTTCAGATTTTTTTGAGAAGGGGTAAATGTAAGTAAATGTATCATCTACAGTAGGTGGCGATCAGCACATCCTCAGTTTGGAGAGGCAGCAGGAGTACTGATGTAGGACGCTAAGCAATGTACTGCTATGAACAGGGTCAGCAGCAAAACATATTTTAATATACAATACAAAAAAAGCTGTCTGACCCCAAATTAAACTGGTGAAAATATTCTAAATGTAGCAAACACTTAAACTGATATTGACTTTTAGGGTGGCTAAATACTTTTGCAGCTAACTCTGTCCGCAGCAGTACATTGCTTAGCCTCCACGCTGGTACTCCTCTCTGCTTCACCAAACTGGAGGCGTGTCGACCGCCATCTGCTGTGGGTTATACACTGATTATGTTTAAGTACATCATACAACACCGCTTCACTTAATCTGAACTTTTAAGAAGTGGTTCTGCTGTAAATGTACATGCCAAATGACAGATAATCACAGGGAGAAGAACAGAGGAGCAAAATTAAAAGAGACAGTTCCACCAAGCAGACGAAGCCCAGTGTGGGTTTACCAACTAAACCCTAAAACCCCTGAAACTCCATCAACCCATGCGGTATTAAAACATCTGTCTGGCAACATCATGTATAGCTCCAGACAAAAATCTGTTCACCTCAGCAGGGCTCCAGATCACATGCCATCCAGTTAAACCGGGGATTAAACTTGCCCTCCGGTGGGCAAATGCCCCTCACACTGCGTGGAAAAAAGGATTTATTGCATACTCTGTGTGGCTATTCAGAACTATTCCATAAGTATTTGTTTCATCATGAGTAAACCAGTCTGAAACATAATCCCAGTTATCCTCGGTACCTCCCAACATACCTCGCTCGTCATTCTCCATCCTCCCACCACCCTGACCTACAGCAAGCTCTCCAAAAGCCTCCTCTGCTTGGCTCGGCACAGAAAGGCCCCTGCAAGTATCGCCTGAGGGGGTGTCATCTTTCTGAGGAACTGTAGATTGAGACGCTGCGATTGTGTCTCCCAACAAAGAGTCTTTTCTCAGACTGTGGTCCCTGATGCTGAGGAATGCACTTATCCCAGCAGAGTGAAGAGAAGTGCTCTGAGCTGTTTAATTGTGGGTAGGGATTTGAAATAGATGAGGTTCCTCTATTAGAGGACGTGTAAATATGACAGGAATTCTTCAGTAATAGGATGGGAGGGTAAGTACTGACAGGAAAAGAGCTCCGGTAAAAAAGTGTGTTGTCCCAACTTCTTTGCACGGCCAGAAAGAGCTACGCGCAGCAGATGGCGTGCGGGGACTCAGGTTTGTGTCAGGCTTAGCTTCAGGGAAGTGTAGGTAATTAGGACTTTCGCCAGTTGTCATCGAAGCAGACAGCACAAATGTTAGTTACCTTTCACAGAAGGTGTGCAGACAGGGCAGGACCTTGGGGTTGCGGTAGTGGTCCAGACAGATGCTGCAGACCAGAAACTGCTTGTCTATCTGACGCACCACAGGGCTGGTGCTCCCAGTCTCGCGCTTCGCCATGGCAGAGGACATCTAAAGCCACGGACAATGACAGCAGTTAACCTGCAAAGAGACAAAGACAAATGTATGAATATTTGCCTATATTTTTTCTTTATAACTTTATTTTACAGTACACCACCACCGACAACAACAACAGAAGTGTATTGTTTTCCACTGTTAGACCTTTATCAGACTTTATTAAAGGGTAATTTTGGACACATTACAACAGAACTGTACTGTATGCTAAATAATATTTTTTCCCCACTTTTTTCTCACAGTGGGAAATAATACATTACAGTTTTGTTGTAAATCATTTTGTCTATAAAAACTTTCCTTGAGACTGTCACTTTCAGGGCTGCTACTGCTCAGCAAACTTATCACAGGAGGTACCAGGAACCACTGTTAACAAAGCTGTTTAATTCCTTGATTAGCACAAAAAAAAAAACGTGTCCATTGTTATCGTGTTATTTCTAGGTTAATACCAGACAAAAGCCAGCTGAAAGAGAACTGTGTGAAATAAAAGCATGAACCAGTCTGAGCGTACAGCTGGCAGCAGATGTAGACAAACCAGTATGTCCATGTGTCTGGCTTTTTATTAACATCTCAGCTCATACCAAAGCAGAAAAATAAAAGAAACTAGAGGAGCCTTTTATTACAAATCCACAATAATGCATTAAAGCAAGCGTTACAGGCGTCACAGGTACACAGAAACATTCTAAAAATACACACTACTGATGCACGGGACCTATTGTGATGGTTACACGCAACCAGAAACTACACACACACACACACACACCCACACATACACATGTGACTGACGCCACAATGTGCTGAGTAGCGTCTGTTTCCTTCTACTAGTGTTTGTCAGTCTGTCTATACTTAGAAGTCACTAGTGAGGTCTCACCACAAAAACAGCTATATTACCTTTAGATCAGGGGTGTCAAACTCATTTTAGTTCCTGCGCCACATACAGCCCAGTATGATCGTAAGTGGGCCGGACCAGTAAAACCATTACATAATAACCTATAAATAACAATACCTCCAAATCTTTTCCTTTTTTAGTATAAGGACCAACAAGTAAATTCTGAAAATGTTAGATGTAAATTGTAAAACGTTAAAGGCAATTACTAAATGAAAACTAATGAGGAAAAAGGTTACTTAAAAAAATTGTAAAGTTTTAGCAGTGCCTTAGCATCAGGGATCCATTAACTGATACAGATTACTCTGCACTGAAGCTGATATATGAGGTTATTTTGCACAATGTTCAAAAACTTTAAATACAACCAGAATAAGCATTCATTCAGCGGACTGTACTCTGGTCTGGAATTCGTATACATATATACATATACTGTAGATTTATAGTACATATGTAATTAAATGCACAGTATGTAATTTCTCACATCGAAACAGTAACAAAAGATGTAGTTTGATGACACTGTGAAGTAGCGTGGGATCATGGGAGTTGCTTTCATTGTTAAACAATCACCTCTGCCGATGTAAAGGGGTGAGGTAATGTATTAACGTTTTATTCACGTTAAATGTTTAATTTGCTGGTTTCCTTTCTCACTCTGATGTATCCCGTGCTTTTCCAGTAGCCACTAACAAGCAACCAAATAAAATGTGCCGTTCCTCTGAATGAAATTACAGATTTGAGGGTTTGAATGGTTGCAGGAATTTGGGATATAGTAAGTACACAACTCAACAAAGTATATATCACTGACCTAGTCGTTTTTTGACAATTATTGTATATTACACCTTTAAAGAGTTTGAAATATAAGTGAAAAATAAACTCTAATGTGCTTCACATACTGGCCTCCTAACAAATTACTGATACAGCAGTGCTGTTTAGTTCTGGTGTATTTTAAAAGAAGTCACATATACAAGCTACAATAATAATACATTTTGGTGGCAGGGCACTATTTATCTTAAATCTGGAAAAGATGCTGCCACTGACTTAAACTAAATCTATATTACGTATGTGCATTTTAATTAACACACAGAACAGATGGCAATGCATACACGTGAGTGACAATTTGAACAAGAATACATGTTCCGGTCAGGAGAAACCGCACACACCACTGCAAACTTTAGCACAGTTCTCACCTCTGTGGGGTGACCAGAACAGAGGAGCCCCCATGCATTACATAATCTCATCCATTATGGAAATACAGCTGTAAAGTAAGGATATTCTGCCTAGCAACACAAACCAGTGCAGTTTCCAGTGTGGCCCATTTTAATATTCATCAGTGCAAGTTGAAACCCATATATGGCATAATAATTACTGTGGTATGTTAAACAGCTTGCTCTCATTGCTATGCACCTAGTGTGTAAATGAATCTTAAAGATCAGGGGTTAACTATGAAAAAAAAAAAACGCTGTTAGAATAAAAAAAAACGTAGAGCTGCCATTTGCATGACTTTTTTGTGATGACAATGACAACATGTATTTGTTGGAAAACAGTTGACCTATGGCTTAAAATTAGCACCTTTGATAAACACCATACATGCCATTTTTATCTCTGTGTTGCTAACTGGTTCCAGCAATGTAGTCCAGCCACATCTTCTCAGTAGGTCAACATGTGTATAATTCATGTTTCAGACACAGACATGCACTCACGCTCTCATACAAATTGCAGGAATGAGCGAACAGCAGCAGCATGAGTCTCAAACCAACGCGCCCGGCCTTAAGATGTAAGGTACAGTACGTGTAGTTTTGAACATTACACAATCAATGACAAGGACACGCACACTCGGGCAAAATAAAAAAAAAAAATACACACACTGATAATCATCATCCCTCACCAGACTGGACTCCCCCCCTGTCTGTCTGCACATCTGTCACAGCTGGATCTAATACAGCACTCAATCCCCTATGTCCCATCTCTGCTCATGTCCTATTGTCAGTTGTTGCCCACCACACACACACACACAAAGGGTCCGATGACACAAAGACTCTAGACTCGGAGGGTACAGGTCATTTCTTAAGCTGTCAGCCATGAGAATGTCATGTCACATATTCACACTCTGGTTAGGTTCAGGCAAAGCGTCTGATGGAAAATGATTACAGGTAAGTAGCTTATGTTCTGTCTAAATCTAAATATGCATTGTTCTCTAAAAATCCTGCACTTAAAACCAGCACTTCAAGAGTATCCAGTTTTCTCTGGTGAAAAGGAGCTTGAATGTCTCCAGAACTAAAGAGGGATCAACCACAGGATGTGCTGCTGTATACTTCAGTGCAGTTCTCACACTTCTCTGCCATTCTCTTTCTGTACTTGAACACACTGATACTAATATCATCTGTAATGACGTCTGTCTATATTTAGACGTGTATTAGTGGGTAGGCAAGGAAGCAATGACAGTGAAACTAAAATAAGACCTGGGGTCTCAGGACTGCACCGACTGGAGGGTGAAGTGCCTTTTGCCTATTTATTTACTGTTGGTTATATTTTAAAACACATTTTATTGGGTAGATGATTACAGTAATATAATGAGCCATATTACAGAAACTTCCTAACTTAACTGTTTGGTAACCATGGTGATTATGGTTAGTAGTTGATTTGGACAAAAAGCCTAACTAAAAGATTTTAAAACAACTCTCTCTCTAACTTTAAGATAACCGTTAAGCTGGAGTAATTTTCACTTTTCCAACCCTAGTAGCTAACTTACTGACTAACAGTAGCTAACAGTCACATTATCTAACAGTAGTGTTTGCTAACAGCAGTCTAAGCTAACAGTAGCTAATGGTAGTCTTTGTGAACAGTAGTATTAGCTAACTTTCTGCATGGCTTTTTTTTCATTGCTTTTATATCATGGGTGCAAAATATGGTGAGACTGTCTGCTATCTTAGCCCACTCTTTTTCTTTTACCTCCCAAATTAGCATTAGCATAGCATTAAATTAACATAAAAGGACTTTTGATTTGTCCACAGATGTTACCACAACCTCCAACCTTAAAGTTAAGCGCCTGTTGTTGTTTTACCATTTTTCATTTTTCAATGTATGTTTCAATGAGAAAAGACAATGGTTACAAAGTTGTTTAGATCAACAAGATGAAAAAAGTTGTGTCAGTTGCTTTACCGACATAAAAACTGGCAAATTAGGCTGGACTGAGTATTTAGGATTTCCTAACCTGAGATAAGATAGGATTCATAAAGTTAGTTAATGGTGGGGTGTGCTATTCTAATCCAATAACAGTTTTATCAAATTCAGTGAATATATCCTCATGGTTCTCTAACTCCCTGTTCTCAAAAAAAATCTACGGCTTCTACACAGCCCTGGATCTGTAAACGGTAAATAAAAAGTGACTCGGACCGAGGCACGCAACGCTATTCCAGCCGATCAGCAACAGGTCACGTTGGGTGCTGGTGCTCAGGACATGTGGAAAGGGGGGGGGGGGGTAAATCTATTGAAGGAGCACTGAAGAAGGATTTGTTTGGTTGTTGAGATAAAACATTAACAATCTGTCTCCAGAATCTGTCTCCACACCTCACTTTTTTTTTTTTAGATTTGCTTCCATAATATCAAATTGCAAAATATATCTTAGAGTCATGTATCTTAAACTATCTTAAGACAGAAAGTGTCTGTAATACAGCCCCTGGAGCCCAATAAATCCAAAATAAGAATTCCTTCTCAAGACATTGGGATGAAAAAATGTCTAAAGCCATTTATTTGGAGCCAGTCTGAGGGTGTAAAAATTGCATGAAAAGCCTTTTACAAAGCTCTTATCTGTTTCAGCTTTAGTATCAAGTTGATGGAACATAAATGCATACAGTACATGGTACAACAACAGACACACATGATAGTCACGCATGCATGCACATGAGTGGGAGGGTACTCGTGTGCATGTTTATAGTTTTATGCATTCAACAGTGTGTTTTGATATGGTCCCCCAACCTCATTCATGCCCACTTAAAACTCCTAAGTAGGCCACAATGCTTAGTTTTGATGCTCTGAAGTAACCATGACCACTTAACTTGACAGGCTCGGCAATTTAAAAAAAAAAAAAAAAATGAGTGCAGATTGAGAATTTGGGCTCTGCAGTTAAAGGCAGCGGGGTGGGATAAAGCCAAGCCCAGGCAGGCAGGCAGGACTGCAGGAAACTTCAAAAAAAGATTTACGAGAGGACACATCCTGCAGAGAGCTGTCAACTAATGCCATCAAAATGAAATGTGTAATAATTCTCCCGGCCATAATATACAACTGTAATAACAGCGGCTGTAATGTAGCAGGTGACCTTAGCCTGCCTTATTCCCTAAACTCTCCACATTACAGCGTTTGCATGTGTAACTAATTGTTTGTGTGTGTGTTTGTGTGCAGCGTGTTTGTGTGTGACAACAAGCTAACACCCGTGGAGTTATCGCACAATGAGTCTATTCACTGCTGGCTTTACTGAATACAAAAGTAACAGTTTTCTTTGTCTCCTTCAGCACTGAAACCTTTCTGCTGGATCCTCACAGCTCATGTGTATCTCTTATAACACACATGGAAATGAAGAAGAAGGGGAAAAAAAGGGAGTAGGCAATACAGGAAATTAAGTGTCTTCTTCCCAGTTCAACAGGAGGACAGGGGGAAGGGGACAGACAGATGAAAAGGAGTGAATAGAGTAGAAGTATCAGCCCTGCTTCTCTCTGCTCACTGTTATACACCTGAATATCTGCTGACAGCTTGGACAAACACACAAACTCACACACTCCTCTCTGGCAACAGCTGAGCTGATACTGTTAAGTATGCACACATGTATGCACATGAGGACAAACAAACAAAGTTGACAGGAAATTACTACCTACTGTCACAAGTGTGGAGTAGACCAGTCTAGAAGGCTCCATGGCAGCTCTAACACTGAAGGATCAGCACACACCCTGACTCACACACACACGCCCACTTCCCCCTGCGCCCTGGCTGACCAGTCTTCCTTTTCCCCTTTTCCTTTTCCCTCTTTTCCCTTTTCCGTGCAGCACACACACTGAAAAAGGCTCAACAGGGATGACAACAGAGGGTGGGACTGTAAAATTTAAAGTCCCTCCTCCTGTCAGTGCTGTTTACAAGCATGAGCTGACTGGGTTACCCTCCTACTGCCACGCTCTGATTGGCTGGGAAACTTAAACTAGCAAAGACGAAAGGATTGCATCATAAGCCAACAATTCGTGCTGGCCAGAGGGAGTGAGAGGTGAAGATTGAAATAGACAAGAAGAAGAGGAAAAGTCCAACTGTCAAGGCTGGAAAGAAAACAATTCTGAATCCAAGAAGATGTTTCTTTGCATTTTTTTAAAATTTTCTTGGTACAACGACAACAATCATAGTTTTTTTTAATCTAAACAGACCCCGCAGCTTTTTATATATAGGCCTCTACCAAATGGTTGAGACATTGCTTCATGATAAAAGTATCATTTACAAATACCAAAAAATGTAAGAAAAAGTCAAAATAAAAAGATAACTTCTCAAAGAAATAAATCATGACTTGCTTATTTGTGTGGTCGTGCAACAGTACAAATGTTTTAGGGCTTTAGATTATTTCATAAAAAAATTATAAATTATTATCTTACCTTTCAGTCAATCACTATAACAATTTAGCTGTTTGCTAGAGTATGGTTTTAGACAAGGTGTGTCCAACATATGGGCTGCTAAAGGGTCCAGTCTGGCCCACTAGATGACTTTGCGAAGCTGAAATTTGCAGCAAAGTATTGAATTCAAAATTTTCTCTAAAATGTGTTGTTAAAATGTTTGTCCACCAGGGGTTGCATGAAAATAAGTTGCACTTATTTTTCTCAGACAGTTTATCATCTGTTTTGTACATGGATAGTTCTTTACCTGCAAACATTTTCAGAATGTACTTCTCCTTCTTTATACTAAAAGAAAGGGTCAAATTGTTATTCATAGGTTATTATGCAGTGGTTTTACTGGTCTGGACCACTTGAGCTCAAGTCAGACTGTATGTGGCCAATTAACTAAAATGAGTTTGACACTCCTGTTCTAGACAGTAAAATAAATCCTACTTTTGAAATTATTTCATCTTATATATAATGGAATAATGTTAAATGTATCATATTAACAACAATAAATGATAAAGTGACAAACAACCTGTTTGGTAGAGCATGACTTCAGACAGTAAAAAATCATACTTTTGAGCACATATGTGATAGAGTAACATTAAATGCATTATATTGTCCAACAATAATGATCAGACGTACAGAAGAACTACATTAGTTTAGCTTCATTACCTTTACTACAAAGTGACAAACAAACTGTTTGGTTTAAAGCAGGTTTTAGAAAAATAATTGGACCCTTAAAAGACTTTTTGTTGTATCATTACATAGTTCTGTTCAGTGAGATCTCTGAAACCATCGTATGTGGGAAAATATGCTTACCTTTTAAGATTACACATGCTTGACTTTGTTGTAGTTGAATTAAGTTCAACACAGTTTTCAGTAAGATGCAGTGAATCAAAATGTGCTCTACCAAACAGTTTGCATCATTATTTAACGTGTGCAATGTCGTGCACACCCAAACTATGATGATTAGCACCTAATAAAGATCAAAAGCAGCAGGTGACAATCATCATCTGGCCTCCAGTTACAGTTATGAAAAAATATGTCATTACTTAGCCAGCCAAGCACTCGCACACGCACACATGCATGCAGGGCTGCCAAACAAAACAGAGTTATATAATTCATGATGTCACCTTTAAAAAAAACTTAAACTCGGAATTTGGAACATATGCCTCTCTGTCTAGCATTATAGTATCAAATTACACATATGCTGGGATTAAGACAGGCCCTTAATACTGAAAAGGAGATTATCATTTTGAATTTCCAAGTAAAATATCTTGTTGCAGGATGATTTTGCCATACAATCCCTTAAACGCTCCATCTGTATGAAGTGGTCAGAATTTAATCTGGAGCAAGAGGTGACGATTCTCTGACAAAAACATCAATCTACAGTTAATCTGTGCGGATTGAGTCCACCAGCCATCTCTCTCTCTCCCTCCCTCGCTTCCGGCTTGGCTCCCTCCACGCCTACGCACACCTTTCCGAAAATCCCATCATCCTAAACTCACAGACCAGACTGCTGTGGTGGGTGTAACAGGAAGTAGAAGATAAGAGGATGAAAAATACCACTCAGAGAATGACATATCAGTATCTGCCTGCAGTGATTTTATTCCTAACTCCTCCATGCAGACCACTGTGGCACTCTTTTGCATGATTTTATATTGCTGCAGCCTCCTGAGCGCAACTTTTTATACCTGTTAAACAAACAAATCATGCTCGGTCAGTCTGACAGCAAAATCTGCTGCTTGTTCTTTTGAAACTCCCCAAAACACATACCGCCGCTGGAAAGAACAATCTAATAGGATGTCTTGTTTTCATGCTCTGCAGTAAGTAATTAAAGACATGGTATCTGACATGGCCAATATACAAAATGCAGCACTCACTCCAGCGTGGGCAGCTCTTTGAAGAGGCCTGTTGTCATGCCCCGCAGTGAGCACTCCACAGCATTATTGGTTCACCGCTGCACTTTCTGCTGAAACAACAGTTTTATCAGAATATATGACTCCTGCAGTTATTAAACAAGAGGAAGATGGACCACCAGAGGCACTCGCGATGAGTCTTCTGAAACTAGAACACGTAATATAATGGGAATACAGTACACAACAAAAGACTATAGATCAGGGGTTCTCAAAGTGTGACACGTGGGCCAATGGCGGCTCCCACTTGACATGAAAGGCATGCATTACAGGGATTCTGCCAGTGTATTGTAAGCATGGCTGCCCGCCAAGCCTAGGTTCATCCCCCGCCAGGCCAAAGCATTGGGAATAACAATTCTTCATGTTCAGACACTTATATTCAGAGACCTTTATTTTGAAATTCCATTTATTTCTGCTTCCTTGTCTTTCTGCTCATTCTCTGCTATGTTTCGGCTGTTGTTATGATGCAGAAGTCATTGATGATGTGCTGTTGGGGTCATGTTGCACAATAACTCAATTCTCTCTATATATTTCAAGATGCTGCTCTGTCTAGTTAATGTTAAGTGTATTTATTGTACAACTGTAATACTGTTAAGTACTACTGAAATAAGCAATTAGCCTGTTCAGGAATTAGCCTTGACAAGTGATAAGCTAACTGGCTAGCCTGGGAACACACAGTTGAATGTGATAGCTGCAACAGATGTTTAGTATACACACAGTCACACAGAGTGTATGCTAATCTCATTGTGCAGTCATTAAATGCCTTTAGTTAATACTGAACCTCAGTTGTCACAGATACTCAGTAAAGAGCTTAAATCCAACTGATGACTCTGTTCTCTGACTGGAGCCACTGAGCCACTGCTCAGTACTTTTGTAGCCTCTAACTAAATCTCTGTGGTTTGAAGTTTAGTTTCTTTCCTGCGTCACTGTTTGTACTTTCAGTTATTTGCTTTATTTTACTGTTCACTTTCAGCTGGAGTCGTGTTAAGTTACTGCTGATTAAAACCAAATATTTCCTGATTTTGCTGTCTCATAATAAACATGATTAAATAACAAAATAACAAAGGACTTTTATTGTGAAGAGGTAATAGGAAATTAGATTTATTTATCCACTGTTTTACAACCACCTGACTCGAAACAAGCACATATAATTTAAAAGACAGACCTTCAAGCTAGAAGCCCTGCTGTAATGGAGATGCAGACCTCTCGTCCTCAAGTCAAGCCAAGCCAGCACGTGTATGGGAAAGGGGCTCTGGTTGCATGGCAACTAGCGGCATCTCATGAGCTGTATATTGGTGGACAACTATTCAATTTGATGTGGAACTGAGATGGAAAAGCCACATAGAAAAAAAATCAAGATTTTCAGGAATATGTATCAACTTTTATATCCTTGGACCTCAGGGTGAGAGATAAAGTGATGCGACTTATCTGCAAACAGGTGAACTCTATGCTCAAGGATAAAAACAATACGTAATTGTCAGTTTTCCATTGCATACTTTCAGATATTAAATGGTTTACACCACTACTATACACTTTTCCTTTTTATTCCAAATAATAATAATAAGAAGCCTCCACCTGCAGTCCATATAATGCTTTGAGAGTAACTTTTGTTTGAGCTAAATGTTAGAAACAAAAACACTGCAGCAGTCAAATCTGCACCTTGTGCAACATCAACAACCAAAGAGACGGTTCTGCCCCAGGGTCTGTTAGAGGCAATAACAATAACAGTGATGATAGTAATGATAGTGATGTTCTCCAAGAACTCCAACGAGAAAATCCACACCCACTTCAGTCTAGTGATACATTTGTTATTCAGTGCCTTGTGAAAGTCACACGACAAATAATGTGACAAGAAAGGTTCTGTGAGAGCAAGAGAGTGTAACAAGGGTTAAGGCCGGGCACTGCTGTGCTCGCTTACAGCCAATAATGCGCCTACGCTCTGCGCTGCACACCTGATGCCCTGTTATTTTATTTTTTTTGCTTGATCTTATGTTTTATATGTGCTGGAGCAGCGTCCTGCCTCTGCCTGCTGTGGTCTGAAACCTCATTTTGGTATGCATGGACAAAGTCAACTGGCAAAGATGTGGAGAAGGGGAGAAAGAAAAGTATGGAAGGATGAGGATGAGGTAGAAGTAAAGATGAGGACAAAGAAGAGGGAACTCACAGATAGGCTACTGTATATACAGTACATTTACACAATGAATAGCGAGAACGTTCTTGTGTGACAGCGCACAGTCCTGATGTCTTGGGGCTACCATGATGATGTTTGAGCCTGACAGCTCCGGGCATGACACCATCCCTCACACACACACACACACACACACACACACACACACACACACACACACACACACACACACACACAGAGTCAGCTGTTTCAATCTGAGTCATACTATAGCCCACCTCCCCCTTTTCCTCTTTAGTTGCTCAAGTTACATATGCAATCACACACACACCTCACTTTGAGGACTTAAACCTTAATTTGGTCTTGACAAATATATAAGTACAACAATACACAGCTAAAGATAATTGATGGTGTGTATGGTGCAGCCTTTGCAACCCTTGTTAGTATGCTTGGCAAGCCTCCGTTCTCCTGCACGGTCCGTCCAGTCTTAAGCCTCCACATACATATACTTCTATATATAGAGCTATCAGTTCTCATCCCCTTCACACCACTGGCAGGCACGTGCTCTGAGCTGCACACGACGAAAAAGAGCAGGGAACCTCAGATGACCAGCATAGCAATGACTCGGAAAGACTGGAAAGAGGTGCACATACTCAATATTTACATAGGTCTGTCCCTTTGTTCCATACATTTCAAAATACACATCTGAGATTTTTATTTGTACATGCTTTCATGTTAACCATCATATTCTCAGCCTTACTGTGTCTTTTAATGGCTGATGGCATGTGTGATCATATGCGAAGTTACAAATGGAAGAAGATTTACCTGCACAATAACTAATAAGGTTTGTGTTTTATAAGGTAATTATCAGTATGTGCCTCTATATGAATATACAAACACATCATAAATGCAAGTTATACAGACGTGAGACTATGCACGTACTCCTGCAAAAGAAAGAGGCTCATTATTGGCAGCTCATAGTAAACACACAGGTCTACTGTGCATGCAAATCGCTGATTGATTGATGGGTTGCAGAGAAAATACTCACGCTTCCTTTCAAACACTGTGGCAGCTAGCCAGCTGTCTTTACACCACAGCTGGCCTCAGGGAAAGCAGGTGTGTGAGCGTAAATGGTGTGCAGAGTGCTCTGCTTTACACAAATACCCTTTGCTTCACAACCACACAAAACAGTCACATTGTTCTAAATTAAATTTAAAAATCTGTGTGGTAGTGTAAAGATATTAAAAAGCTAAAGAGTAAAAGTTTTTCACAGACATAATTAAGTCAGTTACCAGGGGTGGGTAGTGGTGTATTACAAGTAACAGTGAGTGAAAAAGGGAACAAGGAACAAGAACTTTTCATGTTCTTTCATTTAAACTGTGCTACTATTCACTTGCCAGTAATACTTTTTAGTTTGCTGTAGATTTGTTATTTATATTCGTAACAGTCTGTCGGGATTGAGTGTAGGGCCTGGAAGAAAAAAAAGCACCACCTGACTTTTGACCATGATGTGATGATGACGGAGCAAAACCCAGAACAAGACGCTGCTTCTGTCCTCCTGAAATCTCTGCTTTTAAAAACTCCTCACATCGAAGTAAGTTGCACATACTAGAGGAGAAAGTGTAGTTAGCTAGCTAATGCTATGTTAGCTTTGTTAATTTTTCATGTGTAACATTAATATCTGATGTTACTGACATTAACTTATCTTGTAGCTTAATCTGTTGGGCTTTTAAATGGAGCCAGACTGATGTATCGGCACGAGATTCGTCTATCACAGCAATATGCAACTATATATGTAATGGTATATTATGTTGTCTGATATGTGGGGCTATAATAACTTATTTTTTTACAGAACGTAACACAAATTTTTTCTATTTTTTTTTTCAAAATATTATATATATTTAGTTCTTTATGTGTTTTTTAATGTATAGTTATTTATAATTATTTATAAAATATCTGTGAAAGTTAATTGTTTCTGTGCCCTGATGTAACTTTGGACAATAAAGTTTTGATGGATCATCACAAAAAATGTTTATGTATATATTCTATATTCTGTATATTATATTTTGTACAAAGAATATCAGCTGGTATCTGAATGTAACTACTCCATAATTTTGGGATCAGCATTTGCCCCAAAAATCCAGTATTGGTTGGACTCTTTACTTTTCAACTGATGTGGTTTAGAAAGCAGTCATCCTAACGAAATGCCAAAATCAAAATTGATTTCATAATTACTTTTACTTGAGTAGGTTTCTCAAATGGTAATTTTCACTTTTGCTTGAGTCATTTTCTTAAGGGAGTAGTTGTGCTTTTATTTGAGTATAGATTTTCAATATTCTGCTCATCGCTGTCACCTTTAAAATAAACCACAAACAAAAAAAAGTCATAAAACTGTCTCATCTCGCTTCATTTTCTCTCTGTTGCCAACAGAAATTCATCAAGAGACTCTTGACATGAATAACATCAAGGCAGACATCAGAACAGCAGCTCAACTCCACTGAGCCTCGAGAAATAGATTCATGAGCCGCTCAGATAGGAAGATACAGACTTCTTCACATCTCCATGCAGAGCCAGCGTGCACGCTCTCACACTGACACAACCTCTTGATATCGGACCAAATTTGAGGGGAAAAAAAAGGCAATCCGTTTTCTTTCTGCTCTCATTTGTACTGAATTCTGAATATCAAACACTTGTCATTGACATTCATTATTCTTGCATGTGTTTTACACTGAGCATCAGCTGAATTTGCATGGACAGCTATAAGCCTGTTAAAAAACAAAATAAGCATAAGAAATAAACAGATTATATAATCCTTGTGCTTTAAAGTGAACATTTAAATATTTTGAAGTTAAATACATTCAAAGGGAATTTTACACGATGCACACACTCTTCACCCTCTTTCTTATCCGACCCTCTCCCAGCAGAGAGAATTATTTCAGTGAAAGAGGAGCATGTGCCACGGGGTAGAGGAGCTGATCCTGAAATAATTTGTTTCTTTAAATAACTGAGGGAATAGACGCCTTCAGCTAAACATATATTAACATAAACAGCTCCACGTCACATGGGGTAAAAGAACCTCGACCACAATGATGTTTCAGGTAGGTTGAAGATCAGACCTGCCGTGTCTTTGTGTGAGTGTTTATATCCTGCAGGTACTTGTACGTGGGATGTTTAGATGTCATCATCTGGGTGCTTTTAGAAAAAAAAAAAGGTCAAAAATGTGGTTTATGTAAGAGCCAAATATCCAGAAAACAAGCAGAACAATCACAACAGAAGAATAAAAGCACTTAGCCATAGGCACTTTGCTCACATGCCCCTCACATCACAGAAACACACCAGCATCAAAGACAGTGAAGGATGTCAGAGATAAAATACTCTTTTATTTATGTAACATGACCTGGAGTTTTGTTTTTTGCTCGCTCTCTGGTTGTAAGGAGCAGAATAGCCTGACTCAGTGTGAAAGCCTGCAAGTTTTTTTTTTTTTCTTTTTCCTGCTGCTCATTTTAATCAGACATCATGAAAAACCCCGTCCTCGAATCATGAATGTGCATTACGGCTCAGATTCTTAACGGGGTGGAAATTCATTTACTTAAGGGGATTAGAAATTCCATCATTTGTTCGTCATGCTGATAGGTCAGCAGATTTATGATGTGCACGTCTGTCAACCTCTGCACATGAACCAGGAGGACTAGGAGGCCTAAACCACACTCAGAATAACAGAAGCTCCTTCCAATGTAATGCAACCAAGACCGACATTTTATAATTTGTAACAAAATGCTTTAAGAGCTTGTATTTGTGTATTTGACATACGTTAAATAAATTATTGACTGTATTATTTTATTCTTAATTGAAACATCTTTATCCCATGTCATGTTATGACATGTCTGGTTGAGTCCAGCAAAGTGCTCTTTGTGAACTAGTGTATTTCATTTGTGTTCCTCGTGACCAGTAGCTTGAGGAAAGAAGTTGCTTTCATGTCTGGTGCAAATTTGGCGTGTCGTGTCTTCTGGGCTAAAGAGGAAAATGATCACCTAGATGGTTACCAGTGAAAAGTTCAAAAACCAGCATCTGTGATGGTATGGAGGTGTGTTAGTGCCCATGACATGGTTAACTGACACATCTCTGAAGGTGCCTTTAATTCTGAAAGGTACATACAGGTTTTAAAGCAACATATGAGACATCTTTTCCAGGGACGTGTTCTGCAACAGTGGGGCTTCTTAGTAAAAGAGTTCAGGGACTGCTGAGTCAGTTTATATATTATATATATGAAGCAAGAATGGGAAAGAATTTCATTTTCAAAACATCAATAATTTAGTGTCTTCACAAAGAAAAGGTGATGTATCACAGTGGTAAACATACCCATGTTCCAACTTTTTTGAGTCTATATTATAAAAAACAATCAAGTTAATCAGTCTAAACATGAAATATCTTTGTATTAAATTTAATAAAAGTTGGAAAGTATCTGCATTATATTTGTATTTGTTTTACACAACATCACAAGTTTTTTGGAATTGGGGTTTGTAATATGTAGTTAGTAAAGTTACTTTTTGATGTGTTTGTGTCCATCTCTGACCATAATGATGAATTAGCACCTCTCTGACACCATCTCATCAAAAACTGAATACTGAAAGCCACCAAAGGTGGTGTTTTTGCAGGACTGAATTACACCGGATAGTACAAATGCTCTTTATATCTAAAAAAAAAAAAAAAAATTGTGACGCCATATTCAGTCTGCTTGAAACACCAGATTGCTGCTGTGATGGCAGAGCAGAAAATACAGGGAGGCCTGTCTGCTGACTAATATGTTACAACACACACATTTATCATGTGCAGTCCTCGGGAGACGATGATGGAGCGGATGACAAATGTCGAGGAGTGGTACCTTCCCTTCACTGTCCACACGCAGCGGGACTGACTGACATAAGCACAGCTAAAATTATCAGCTTGCCTGATCTGAGCCAAGCTGGGCAGGAATGTGTCACAGGAACCGCCTGTATCAACATATTAACACACGGCTCACACTCCAGCACGCAAGCAAGCACACATGAACACACACAGACACACAGGTGCACACAACTCACTGCCGCAGAAGCATGTCAGTGGGAAAAAAAAGGAACACGCAGACGACAAATCAGGATTTCCCCACATACAGATACTGACAGAGTTCAGTCAGAGGGCTTCACATATCAAATCTGTTGCTTTTCTCTGGTGCCTAACTGCTCTTACAGCATGGTGACAGGGTTTATTTTTATTTACAGAGGGTTGATTAAAGCTGATTACAAGTTGTTTCACAGTTTTAATTTGATCTCAGAATAGCATTCTGCAAAACATTGTCATTAATCCACAGTAAATGGCTAAATTACAAGTTTTCTGTTCATCTAACCTCCTTCGCCCCGTGGATTTCTAAATACATAGCTTGTTATGCCATAGCCTTAAACTTGTTACATTACATTTGCTGCCAACTGTCACCACAGCCTGGAGTCTCTATGTTTATGTTTGTTCTGTTTAAGAAGGGACAATTCACATTAATTAACGCAAGCACTTAATTCGCCATAGCCTACAGGCTAATTTTCATCTGCAGTCCACGTCAGGTTGATTGCATGTAGAAACATTAAAAGAAAACATACAAAAGCAAAAAGTTTGATAGTCCAGAAACCACTGTTTTATAGATTTGGAGAGAGAGTTAAGGGGTCTTTAATGTTTTTCAGGCCATGGACCCCTCAGCCGGTAAAGACTGAGCAGGCACCCCCTACTATATATCTGGCATTAATGCTGGGCTCTGAAGCTAATCTGACATAGAGGCCAAACCGTGCACTGCAGCCCAAAAGGACTTTTCCCATGAGCTTTCATTGTGAAAGAAGCAGCTGTAAAAACGGTGGCAAATTTTTTTTTGAGCATTGTCAACTCCTGTGTAATGACTAAATGACTGGTCCACTTAACATTTGAAAAGTTTAGAAGAGCTGCACAATTGCATCATTTTATTCCCATTCAAGTTAGCGGAGGGCTAAACCGGAAGTCTACTACGCACGCTCTGTGGGCCTCACAATGCGGAAGCTGGCTTCATGCACCACTGAGCAGCTCTCATAGGAGCGAACAGAGGCCTGCCTCTAATGCTATATTCACTTCTCCTCAATACATGCACACTGCTTAACTGTAGCTTCTAGCATGGCTAATATTTTCTTTATTAGCCTCAGCCTCTGCATTTATGCTGGAGCTCTGTGAGATGTTGGGTCAGTCAGAGTCTCTTGCTCGTGGCGTTACAGAACCATGTGGCTCACTAGAGTGTCTGTACACTTGGAATTATAATACAGCTAATTAGTCTGCCATTATGAATAAGTGCCACACAGTGATTTAGTAAGCTAGCGAGCTAGCTAGCATGAGTGCACAAGGATTTATTAGTACTGTTTTGTCAGTGTTGGGAAAATTATTATTATTATTATTATTTTTTTTTACAAACAGGCCAATTTATCTTTGCTAATAATATGTTGGATTCATATTAGTGTGTAGTTTCAGGTATTTTTATTTCTTTTTTAAAAAGAAACAAACATTAATTTGGCAGCCCCCTTGCAGTAACTAAAGCCCCCCTAGGGATTGTTGACCCACTACTTATTAACCAGTTCCTTATGGGTACAGTGTTCCACCCAGGTATGTGTTCCTTACCAAAGATTCTTTTTCTATAAGACATTTTACAGTTCCGTCTGAGTAAGGAAAGAGAGTTTACGATATTTTCTTATAGTAACATAAACAGAAACACTCAGTGCAAATGCTGTGGACATACTGTACAGTGCCTGTATGAGGGAGACTGGTTCAAGGATTATTATCAAGACGGTGAACACAGGGACATCAATAGTGCACCATTTTACCAGATCAGAGTGTAACTAACCTATCCTACACTTGTATTTAGAACAACAGCCGCACTGATTCACCATCACAGACAGGGAAATACCAGTGATATATAATTCCAATCGGTATGCTGAACATCTTTGGACCTTTAGATCATGGCTTATGATGAACTGAAGCATCAATACACAAATCTCTGTATTAACATAAAGGTCAGAATTGCGTGCCTAGATGGAAAACAATTGCTGTCTCCGTGATCAAGGAATACAATGCGTCAAAATGACTAAAAATTCGAATTTATTGCAAATTTCTCTCAAATACGCAAATGTGAAACAGGACATGAGAGGAGCACAGGAGCAAACGGGAGAAAAACATGCTGTAAACCTAAGAACAACCAGAGTCCAAGAATTTGAGTAGGAAATGTAGAATCTTTATAAAAACTGTCCATTTAGTCCTTTTTAGTAGCTTTTAGATTTATAGTTTTTTTCATTGCAAAATCCATCTGCAAAGCAATTAATGAAAATGTTTAACTGAGTTTAGAAAAATTAAAGCTTTTCTCTCAATTAGTTTTCCTCTGATAAAATAAATGTTATCTGTCTTATCTATCTTTACCCCGTTTACCCCATTACCCTGTTGTTATTTGAATTGCTCAAGAAATGGCACAATATGGCCCGTGCTATTACTGAGCCCCCCTGAGGGATCGATCTAAATATATCCAACATGACATGACTGCATCTCTGAGCTCAGTCTCTAAGCTTTCACCACATGGCTCTCGCCCCACAAAGCAAAGTAAATATGGTCGAATATGCTTTGGAAAACCTGACTGCCCACAGCCAAAGTGCAAACATGCACTCACATATTTTATTCCACACATAAATACTATACATGCATGCATATCTTGGCGTATGCAGACACAATTATTTTGTAACCAAACACAAGCAATGTTGATGTCAGACTTCAACTGTGCCTGCAGAATCTATTATGATCAGACAGCAAATGAAATTTAGTCTTGATCCTAATCATCATGGTTTTTTTGTATCAGAGGAAAAAAATGTTTGTGTTTCCAAGTGAAGCATGAAATGCACATAAAGCTGAACTTGAAGTACATGAAGTATAAACTCTATACTAAAACCTATGGCATAAAATATAGACGCTGGCACTAAAACATACAGTAGAACAAATCAGCCAGTAATCACTTCAGTCGCTTCCACATGAGCATTAAGCCATTACTTCAAACAGTTAGACACAATTGTGAAAAGTTGGAATTGGATGTTTGGAAAATCGATAAAAACTACAACAAAAAAGTCATTAAAGCTATACTGGCCACCACAGCTTTTACAGCAGAGAGTAATAACAATTAACCTGACAGACTCCTGCAGAATTCCCGGCTGAAGCAGTTTACATCTCTCAGAGGAATTCCTTGAGCTTTTAGACTTTACTCAGGCTTTCTCTTCTCCGGACTTCACGAAGTTCAGACTTTTCCCTTCTCTGATGTGCAAATATCAAAGCAGCACTTCAAAACATCATATCTATATAAATTTAGGCTTGCACAAATATTTGCTTGACCATGCAGAGTGGAGGAGGAAATGTGTTACTGTTACCCATGGCAACAAGATCACCTTAGAGCTGATCTAGTCTGTGAGGAGGACGAGGAAAGCGGCACACCTTCACACGAGAAAACTGTCACAACTAACAGGGTTATTGCTGCTCGTGTCATGTAATTTATCATTGTGCTAGATGCCACAACAATCTCTTTCTCTTATTCACTTACAAAAATATGTAATTAATTAATTGATTAGTCAATCCAAAGGAAATTAGATGCCAACTATTTTGATAATCGATTAATTGTTTCAACAATCCTTAAAGCAAAAACTTCAATCATTTGCTGGTTCCAGCTTCTTAAACATCTATCTGTCAAATTTCTGTCATTTATGCCAGTAAATGAAGAGTCTTTGGGTTTTGGACTCTTAGTTGGACAAAAGACGTCACTTTGGGCTCCAGGAGGCTGTGATGAATGTGTTTCACAATTTTTTTTTGACATTTTATGGACTAACGTTTAGTCTATAAAATGTCACTAAATTATTAAATGATTAAAGCGATAGTTCACTCAAAAATGACTTTTCACTCAATATCTACTCACCCCTGTGCTGATGTGAGGGTGGGTGAAGATCTCCAGTTCACAAAACACTCCCAGAGCTTCAGTGGAAAACAGCCTTGCAGCCATTTACACCATGTTTTTAGCCTAAATGTCAACTGTAGCCTCTCAGACTGGAGCCGCGTGCACACGCCTGAAGCGGGTAGACAGGCTCTCGTCCAAGTGGCGCGACATGAGATATACGAGATCTCGCGATACCTTCACACCTGTATTTACATGCTACCTGGAAGCAACTAAGACAACAGAGAGGTTTGCTCAGAAATAGTGACTTGTTATGCGCGAGTTGAGTTTGCACACTTTCAACAAAGAAGAAAATGTCCAAGGACTTCGACATAGAAGAGGAACATAATTTCTTTACCTGCTTCAGGTGTGTGCATGCGGTTCAGGTCTGAGAGGCTACAGTTCACATTTAGGCTAAAAACATGGTGTAAATGGCATCTTTTTGCGTCAAATTTTAATGTCGCAGCTGACTGATACTTGGATTACACAACACGACCAGCATGGAGACATTGTGTGTTTTTTTATGTTCTTTTTTTTCACATTTTAAAACTGGTCACCATTCACTTCAATTGTACTGGATTTGGCTGTAACGCTGTTTTCCGCTGAAGCTCCAGGAGTGTCTTGTGAACTGGAGATCTTCACCCATCCTCACATCAGCACAGGGGTGAGTAGATATTGAGTGAAATTTCATTTTTGGGCGAACTATCACTTTAATTATGAATGGGATATTCCACCAATCCAGTGCCTTTTCCATCCCCAGGACATTAAAGGCAAAATATGTGTCCTAAGATACATCATGTAAAACCTTCAAAAAAAACCCCTAGGACACTGACCTAACCACCAACCACTAACCTTTACAATGAAATGAAATAATGAAGAAATCTTATTTTTTGTTACTGTGTGGCTCTAATTTCTAATTTAGACATTTAATATATTTTCTCATCCGAGATTCATAATATCTTGGCTAGAATACACATTTTAGTTGTGTCCCATGCCTTGACACCTGCCTTCCGTTCTGGGAAATTCCACAAGTCACCTGATCAACAAGAAGTAGCATCACTTCAGTCCACAGAAGGACATGGGAAGACCAAAAATATATTATCTTACTCTATTTTCTGCATTTTTGATCACATTCTAAGTATAACTGAGAATGTCAATGTGAACATTCAGTCCTGTTGTGTAAATTATTTATTACGTTATTATGTTATGTCAAACTGACCATGATACATTTTGAATGATCATGTGTTATTAGATGCAGGATTGAAAAAAAAAAAAAAAAAGATAAAGAATGAAGTTTAAATTTGAAAAATTGCAAAATGGAAATGGCACTGAATCTGTGGAAGGACCAGAAAAAAATTGGCAAATTAATCGATGATGGAAATAATAGCTAATTACAGCCCTAGTGTGTGTGTGTGTGACAGGAAAAGGCATTTTGATGAAACAATACAACACACAATGTGCATCAAGTAGGCTGATAATCCAAGCATAACGACAGCTGTCTGACAATGACCACATCAACACCTTAACAACAACAAGGCAGGGAGGTGTGTATGACAGTTATGACACAAACAGAGCAGTAAATCCAGTAGTTACAGTACTGGCGACAACCCAGTTAATCATTCAGTGTGTGGTTAAGTTTACATCCCTGCTCATCTGACTCTCACTCCTCCCATGCAGCTCTGGTGACATTCCTCCCATGCCAGCTGGACATTCCAGTCTCCACTTCCCCCCACAGCGACCAGAGGTGTCCCAGGATCACTATTTCAACCACTTTTTAAAAATTTCCCTGTTCGACATCCCAGTCTTTCCATACATACATGTGCAATAACGCATACCTGCCTTGTCTTGTTAAAACCTAATGCTTATGAAGTTGTGCTCATGTCTTCTACTGTATGTTGGAAGACGAAAGGATGACACCAAAGCGTGGAGGTGGTGGAAGAAATGAAGTTTAAAACGCCTTAAGCTCATTTTACTGACTAAGTAAAGGCAAACAATATTGCTTTAAGCTTGACGTCATTGCATTATTGATACTATCAAAGGGGTTTTAAAAGGTTTATCTGGGAGTGGCAGCTTGTAAAAAAAATGCTTAATCCATGTAACGCATGCAATCTTGAATGATAAAAAACAAGTTTTACACTGTTGTGAGCAGCTTCATGTAGGAACTACTTTCTTTCTCATAGTAAGGAAGTAGTTCTGGTAAATTACTACAGATAGATTTGACTGTAGAATGAAAATAGTTCCTACATGAAAGTGCTCACAACAAGGTCTGTGGACTATCTTGAGTAAACCAGGTCATGATATCTGGAAAGAGACACTGCTGTTGAGTTCCTCAAATGTACTATGTATGTGATATTTTTTAAAATTACTTTCTTTTTTCTTTTTTTTTATCCAGGCCCATCATATTCAAAACTCAGTAGCTCACACCAGAACGATCTAAATGGATAAACAGCACTACAGGCAAAATATGTATTTTTGATTTTGGAGTAAACTGTCTTTTCTAAAGACTACTTGTCCTCCATGTGGACTAAAACTAAAAACAGCTGCATCAAAAACTTACACAAAAGCTGTAAAACGTACTTGGGGCCTATAGTTTGTGCCAGTACTGTTTTTTTAAAGGGGAAAAAATGCACTTTTAACGTGGATGTCCAGTCGATGTTGATGGTAAATATCTTAAATTGAAGCAATAAATTACTCAGTGTGTCCAATATTGATTGAGAAAAGAGTTCTAATGCTGCAAAATTTGTTGTTCTCCTGACATCCAGTGATGTCACAGTGATGTAGTTGGTTTTGAGGAAGAACTACAGGATATTTCAGCTTAAATTTATAGTCTGCACGTCCAGGAGTGTGCTAGATGAGTATTTTTGTCACCCAGTGCTACATTTTGGTCAACAAAGTAATTGCAACAGACCAAGGAAGTGATACCTGGCAACATGGATGTGCTCAACGCATCCTGGTCCTTGTAGGCACTGCTAGCACAGCTCTGCAAGCAGGAGACTCTGTTCTCTTAGTCATTTTAACACACGCTGACAAATTTATTGCCTCACTTGACTACATTTACCATCAGCACTAACTGGACATCCACATGAAATATGCTGACTTTTCCATTTGACCGTGCATGACCATGCCTAAAGAAAAAAAGGAATTTCTGTGGAAGTTTTTTGTTGCTGCGTCCATTTTTAGTACAAAATGCAGTATTCAATGTTTCATTTTGAAGTAATCCAAAATTAACTGTCACTTTATTATGAAATTTCCATGTAATTTGTACTCAGTAACTGATCCAATCCTGGGTGTGCAACTGAATGTTTTATAATCTAAAGTGTAGTGAAATATATCATAGTGCACAAAAATATTCTCTCTGAGATCATGAACATTCTTTTCTTCGATAAGGCGGCAAAAATTGGGTAGATAAATATAGGATAAATGGTTAACTTGCCAAATTTAATAAAACTTGGGGATCATTTTTGCACATGTTGCAGGGTTGGTATTTGCTGCTGACACAGAGTAATTACTACTGTATGTTTGTAACTACTCTACATGACACTTATCTATCTTCTTATGGTGGATTTGGAATGTTATCTACTCATTTTGTCTAAATTATGTGTGTTTTATATCACACTTAAATTAGTATTAGTTGACCAAAGTGTAATTTTTTTTGTTTATTTTTGTTTTCTCTTGCTGACATGTTTCTTACCACATAGTTTAAATATTTATATAGGATTTATGTTTGTTCATTTGTTTTTTAATTAATGCTAAACTTGACACAACATTGACACTGGAAATGTAATTTTATTTATATTTGTGTGTGACAGAAAATCTGAGAAAAAATGCTCTCCCTGGAGGAAACTATGATCTTTGCTTCAGATTTAGATTACTTCAGTAAAACAAGCTCTCATACCAGTTATTGCCTACTTAAGGCCAAGAATATTTTGGGACTAAAACATGCTGCATCAACCACAAACCATTATTTGGAGCGTCTCCCAGCCTCCCCATCGCCACAGCAGCTCTCCAGCACAGATAGCTGCAGCCTATCTCTCCACTCATCTATAATCACAGTCAGGTCAGCCTCACAGAGGGTGTCTCACATACACAAGCAGGAAACATTTTCAGGTTATGATGCACGGCACAGACCCATCATCAGGCCAGCAAATGCCCTGCAGCATTAGTTTGCATACAGACAATATACAGTTGGGTGTATGCATCCACCAGTGGAAGGGAGGGAGGAGAAAGACAAGAGAGGAGGAAAAGGCTCGTACCCTCTGCCAAGGGGAGAAGGGTGTGAGATGGGAAGAGTGGAGGATGAAGGAATGAGCGCTGGAACACACAGTGGAGGATGGCATGAAAGAGTGAGGATGAGGAGGAGGAAGATTTACTTACAGCAGGTTCCTGACAGATGAGAGGGAGAGCTACAGGGAAGTTTCAGCGCGCTCTCCTCCACAGGGAGCGATATCCGTCCACAAAACCCAACATTGCCACAGCAAGAAAGCACCTCACACAGAGAGTCTGGGGAAGGAGGCTGGAACAGGGCGTGTGTGTGTGTGTGTATGTGTGTGTGTGTGTGTGTGTGATCGGGATCTGGCTTTAACGCATGAATGTGTGTGCTAAAGGGAGGGAAAGCGACTGAGGCAGAGAGAGAGAGAGGCTCTTAGGAGGCAAGAGATACAGAGAGATTGTACGAGCTGACTGGCTGTTGTGAAAATGGGAGGGGGCTGGATGGACCAATAGTGTACGAGATTAGCAGAGTGAAGGGGAGATGGCAACAAAGAAGAGACAGAGAATTTTTTTAATTCCTGTCCTCACTCTCTCTTACCTCTCCTGTCTCTCTTTTTTGATTGCATTTGTAAGGATGAGAAAAGCTCAAACTATCAAACAGAAAATTGGCGATGCTTCATATGAGAGAATCAATCAGTCACACAGAGCGAAGGTGCAGAGTGACTGATAGCAAGAACAACAGAGATAAATGACCATAGTCTGATGGGAACTCTAATAACTGATGGCTGCATAGAGTGACAAATGTGGAGCTTAGATTAAAAGGATATTTAGGAGTTTATTTTAAGAAGTGTTGTATGGGGTACTTATCATTAGTCAGAGTATTACCAGCAGTAGATGGCGGCAGACACACCCCCAGTTTGGAGAATCAGCATGAGTACTGCTGTAGGAAGGAAAGTAATGTACTGCTGTGGACAAAATCAGCAGCAAAACACACATTAGTCACCTAAAAAACAGTTTAAATGTATGCTATATTTAGAATATTTTCTTCACTTTCCCATTGGACAGCCTTTTACATGAGGATCTGCTGTTATATAAGCCAAAGTAAGCAAAGTATGGCTTTCTTTGCTCAACCAGACTCCATTGGCAAAATCTGTAATTTTACTTACTTACTTTACACAGAGCATGGACATTGTTGGTCTATTGTTGCTTTGATCTGTTCTGAGATTTCAGTGTTGTAAAAGTTTAGTTTGGATTCACCAAAGTCACACCATATTCTAAATAAACTAGCACCAGTAAACCAGCAATAGCCATGTTCTAAGAGTAAAAATGACAGATTTTGCCTATGGAGTGTGGTTGGTTCTGAGAGAGGAATTTTTGTCTACTATACCAGTGGTTTTTCCACCAGAAAAGGCTGTCTGACAGCAAGGTAAGGTGGTGAAAATAGTCTAAATATAGCATACACTTATACTAAGGACAGGCATTATGGTTTATCATGAATATCTCCATATTTATAGGCTCTGCCGCAATATGCGATATATATCTCAATATACACGTTTTCTCTGAAGTGACATACTACTGTAGCTAGGCGTTACAGGCAAATTCAAATATCAGAATATTTTTGATCAAGTATCTTGATATTGATATTGCAGTTGCAACATTAATGTAAGGATGACTATTTGTGCATTCTCAAAATATTCACACAATGAGATTTTTGATAAATAACCATCAGTAATGTGAATATAATGATGACTAAGAGGGTTAATTAACAGAAAAGGCCATTAACAGAACAGCAAGTACAATCAGGTGAGTTCAGAAAATTACATCACTTTACAGTAATGCATAGTGACTACCAGCTACTGTTAGCAATACACTGGCTATGGAAAAGTGCCTCATACAACCCCACTTCAAAGAATTCAAACTGTCAAACTGAAAGGGGGATGCAATGGTTGTTGGAGCAGAGTAAAAAAAAGGGAGACAGAGAGAAAATGAGAAGTGAGTGATAATTAATTGAGGAAGTAAAAAGGTGCATAAGGACACAGGGATCAAGTTCCTGTCAAGGATAAATAAAAATGCTGTTGCTGCTTCTTTAGTCTGTCTATCATTAAGAGCTGGGATGGGAAGGAAGTGGTCCAACATTGAAATGTATGGACAGAAAAAAATATGATATTGCTGTTTGTAAGATCCGTCATGTGTGTATGGACAACGGAGGCATGAATGTGTGCGGAGCGCCTGTGTGCATGCGCATGGGGGTGGGGACCAAACCATCTTCCCAGGATTTTTGCTGCGGGAGCACCATGTTGCCATGGAGACTGCATCCAGTGCAGCAGAACACGCAGATGGCTGCTGCTCTCTCTCGCTCTCTCTCTCTGAAACAGTCCAGTTTGCCTCTCATCCCTGACCAGCAAATCATAAAAGCTGGTCTCTGTGCAGGTTTAGAAAAGCCTCCAGGTACAGACAAGCTTTTGACTCAGCATGCAGACAAACTATTTTCTGACAGAGGAGGAGAACAGGTCTATTCATCCCCTGTGTTTTCAAGAAACTGCACAGGAAATACTGTAAAGAGAGTAATCACCTCCCCCCACAAAAAAAAAATCATCTAATACATTTAATTATACTGTATGTACACATTGTGTCATTATATCTCCTTCCAGTGAGAAACATTTCATTCTGGCTTCAGCCCATGTACAGTGTACATGGTCTGCATTTTAATGCAGACTGTGTGGACAGTATTATAATGTGATGGCTGGAGCAGGAAAGGTGACATAAACAGACCCTGGTTTAATCAATATCTTTATACTGTACTGGTGGTCCGTTGACCAATATCCAAGGCAGATTAACTGTCTAACTTTCAGGCAGACATTATTTTCACTTCATGCCACAATATAATGAAAATCAATATGCAGAGACTTAAAATGAATCCAGGTTAATGTTGTTTCGTTTTTGCTGGCACACTCATCATTTTTGTCTTTGTTTTTTAAACTGTCCTTACCACTGGTGGACTCAGAAGGGGGGCAGGGGGGTCGATCTCCCTCTGTCTTGCCCCTGTATTTGCCAGAAAAGTGCCCTATTGGATGCTCCTACGGTAGTGTCCCCACAGAGTGGCCCAATGTCCAAGAGAATATGATTAAGGGCCCTCTAGGGTGCCTCTCAAATGGACAAAATATGATAAAGTGCCCTATAGGATGCCCTTCCAGTGGACAAAACATGAAATGCCCTCTAGGGAACTTTTACCATAAACACACACAACCTGCCAAACAGTTGGTGCCCTTTTCTTCACCCCTGCCCCTCAGACAGGGGTGACAGAGTCCACTACTGATCCTTATCATGTCCTGTCTTTTTAACACAAACTCAGCTATAAGTCCAATTTATCATTTATCAGCGGCATTTAAATTGTTTCATAAGAGAGTGTCTTGGAGTATTTTGTGATTTACACATGTTACTTTATCCAAAAAACTAAAAACTCAATCTGAGTACTGAAAGTGCTCTTTTCCTAACATTTATGGCATTATTTTGTCAGTTTAACAATATATAATGCTGCCAGGAACCCAAAATAGAGGAAAAAGGACACAGACAGCTTTTCCTTCTATAGTGATAATCACTTAAAATATTATTTTGATAGTTGTAAAAAAAAATATATAGTTTCATTATTTACGTATACTCACAAATGCAGCAGAGAAATGTAAGACATTTAACTATAATACATTGTATTTACATGTAAAGTGATGTTATCCCAACTATCTTTTGTCTTTTTTTATTGACAGTCTATATAATTTGAAACACATAAATAAGATATTGTGTGAAAGCCCAACATCTCAACCGGTTTGCTCAGCTTGTTTGTACAGGATATATAAATAAAAATTTGTTACTATAAATAGATCCTGCTCTGTGTATTCACCAATGAATAGACAGACTCCAGAGTTAAGGACTCCATCGGCTCAGTGATTCGACAACATATAAGAGCAGGATTTTAGAGTTAGTTGCATGTCATCACATTCATTTATTAATCTATGTGGCATAAAATGGAAACCTGGTACATTTTACTTTGAAATATACAGATATATGTTAACTGTCATGATTTATTTGCTGCAAGTAAATCAGCAAAAGTTGACTGTCAAACTGAAATGGATGGAAAACTATAGGTCTTTTGACACTGCACGTAGCCCCACGCTAAGGAAGCGGTTAGCCTTAGGCTAAGAAAGCTTTCACACTAGTACAATCGTGGAACATTACAGTGTGGGCTAACCCTGACTTTGGCTTAGGGCTTGCTGGCCCCGCTCCGGACCAGGGATACCCCTGTGTTTGTGGGGTTATCCTCTGAAAATCGAATAAACTCAGGGCTAGAAAGTTCCAGTGTGAAACAGGGCTAAAAGAAAGGAGTAGTCACATGACGTTTGTGAAAAGGGACTAAATTAATCCAAGGTTAACTCTTAGCCCTGGGTTAAGAATATCCCGGGGTTAAGAATATGCACTGTGAAAAGCACTAGGGTGGAGGTGGGGAAATAATGTGTGAAATAATGTACTGGATAAACCGTCTAAAATATGCAAAACCATTAGCATGTTAAAAGTTAAAAGGATAGATAAAAGGATAGCTCTGTGTTTTAAAAGGATAGTTTGGATTCACAATAGTCACAATATAACACAAATAAACTAACCAACTGAGGAAGCAGAAGACCACCAACTCATGTTTTCTGCAAGTTAAAATGAGTGATTTCACCTATGGAGTTTGGTTGGTTTGGAGAGAGCGACATCTGGCTTATATCAGGTGGTTCCTTGTTAGAAAAGGCTGTTTGCCTCCATCTGCTTGTCCAAACTGTACAGTGTTATATGACGGACAATAAGTACCTCATAACATGCTACTTCAAATAATCAGAACTATCCCTTTCTGTTCTAATGGAAAAAGATTTAACATCACTACTCAAATATGGCGGCAGTAACAGAGCTTTCTGGCCCCCACTCTCTACTCAAAAATCTGTCATTAGCTGTACTACTTATGAGAGCGGACTGACTGGTAGATCATGTCTTAGATGGATTTTGGAATTGGGCTAAACCCTTGTGAATGTGGTCAGAGGGGTATTAGTTGTGGGAGAGTTGGTGAGGTGTGTGGGGGAGGCTGCTGTATGAACTGGATGTATTGTGACTCATTTAAAATCTGAGAGCCAGAACTTTATGGGTTTTGGATGTGAAACATTCAATCCTAAACACATGCGCTGTAGCCTATTTATCAGATACATCAGACAGGAATTCAAGTTTGAGTTTAAGTTGAATGTTGAGTTTTTCCGAGTTAAATCTATATCCTCATTGCATATGCATTTAAAGTAGTGTTGGTGCACACAAACATAATACTAGAAATATAAATAAAGATTAAGGCAAGTAACTGTCAGAAAAACAGCATAATACACAAGAAAACACAAGAAAACAAAAGTGTGCAAAAAAGTGTACAATATATAACCACCATTTTAGATGAAAATCTATCTGGCATGATTTAGGAAGAAATCATCTTAATGGACAAGGTAATTTTTTTTTAATTAATTTTTATGTAAAATATGTTTAATATATTTTATTTTTTCTCACATTTACTGACTTCCTTCCTCGCTCTCTGACATATCCTGTGTTTTCTCAGAAATTATACCAACTAGCTAGCATCGTCAAGCAGGAAACACTGTTGCCTTGAATTAATTATGTATTTGTCTGTTTGAATATTGTTAATGTAAATATACAACTCAACAAAACATTAACATGTTACATAATAAGACATTTAAATGCGGAAATGTTTGATATTCTAACTTAAACTATAGACTTGTGTATAGTGAAAATGCATTATTAGAAACAAAAACACAAGCAATTAGGCTTTATCAATGAATACGTCATATTATAATAATACAAACAAACTGGAATTATTACCTTGTATTCTTATGAATGTGTTAATAGCCTCCTCATGATTAATTAATTAATATATGCATAAACTACAATATCGTATCTTGAATGTTTCAGTTTATAATGATTTTTCTCAGGTGCAGTTGAAGTGCAGCCAAAGTAAATATTTTGTAAGCATGATCAATATGCTATCAGTTTGTTTTTTTTTTTCTGTAGTGACCTCAAACCTCTGAAATGCACCTATGATCTCTCCTTCACTGGCAGAGTGCATCTGCAGCTTCAGCACCAGGCTCAGTCCATGACACTCTCTTTTGTCGTCCAGTGACCAAACAAATGCACCATGACAGGCACACGCATCCTCCTGCTTAGTTACTGTCGAGCTCCCGTGACCTTAAACAATCGACTTAACCAAACCAACTGCAAATGATAAACCACAAACATTACAGTCTGACCCCTGTAAACCCAATTAGGTGGCTTCCTGCGCAAGAGAGTCAGAGAGACATGCAAAGCTCAGACTGAACTTCATGTTCCCATCCGTCCAGACTACCTGCTGAATATTTTGAGTGACAGAAAGAAAACCTGGCTTTTGTTTCATGGAAGCAGCAGAATAAACACACAAACATTGACAGTATGGCCGTCCGTTCACCTTGCTGGCAACAGAGTGATATTTACAGCTAATCAATGTGTTCTGCTCTGCTCAGGCTCCCTGACGTTACAGCCCATCTCATCAGTGTAGACAGAAAACAGCAGGCGTCCTAATCACAGCTACAGCTGGAGCAGGAAGGACATTAATATCAGTGCTGAACAAACCTGTTTTAATGTGACTGATGAATATACAGAGTTTTATGTTACCTTGATGACAACAAATCCTGTAATTGTGAGAGAACTATTATGGAAGGGAGTCAGTTTTTCAGCTTGGTGGTCTAGGTTATACCCAGTGGTGGACAGTAAACAAAGTACATTTACTTGAGTACTGAAATCTGTTATTTAACAGACTTGGAGAACTCTTTTTCTTTGTTGAAGCCTTAAGGGTTTTTTCATCCCACTTGTACATTTTTTATGTTATTGTACGTTTATTCTGTTTTGTTTCATTTTATTATACTCTATGCTCAAAAAAATATAAAAATGATTTTAAAAAGTACTCATTTTTCTTTCTTTCTTCTTTGAATAAACTTACTTACCCATCCATTTTACAGTGAACAGGCTGGCCACTATTGAAGGTTAGCAGGTAGACCAAAGTGTCTCAAGAATCTCCACATGCTCCTCGTCTGTCCTGTGCAGGAAACAGCTGGATTATAAAACAGACCTGCAAACATGAAAACAAACAAACAAACAAAATAAAAAACAACTCTCAATTACACAAGTGCAAATAATACACAAGGATTCGGTAAATTGTTTTTATACTTTACTACAGATTTATTTACATCTTCTTGCACTGTGTAGCGGTGCCATGGACATGAATACCTTCATTCATAAATTGCATTGCTTTAGCAAATTAAATAATTCATTACTTCAGTTACATACGACTCACATGTTTTACAGGACCGACTGGTTTTTGTGGAAAGCCTTCGTGGCTCTGCACTGGGTGTAAAAGCCAGACGTTTGAGAAAAAGGAATCAAAGACTGTGGACACAAAATCAGAAACCAACCGTCCTCTGTAGAATTGCACCATCTAGTGACTAAGTGGGGACAAAACAAACCTACCCATCCCAATATTTTACTGAATGGAGCTACAGGGACAACTACACTTTCATTCCATGCATGTACATAAAATGTAGATCTCACATTTTCTTTCAACTAAAACAATTAAAAGACCCACACTATCAGAGGCCGCGCGTAAAAGGTAAATCAGAAGACAAATGTGAGAAAAACGCGAAAATATATAACAAATTAAACCTTTATTATGCAATCTGAAGTGTACACGTGTTGCATGTTTTGACAAAAAAAAGGGTTGGTGAACGTAGAAGCCTGTAGAGAAGACAAAGATGCCATGGACGTAACCTGAAAGACGCATCAGGGCGGATAGAAATAGATATTGCCACGCGCACATGAACGCTTGTGCTGATGCCGTCATTAAGAGACCTCGTGGCGCAACGGTAGCGCGTCTGACTCCAGATCAGAAGGTTGCGTGTTCAAATCACGTCGGGGTCAAATCTTTGATTTCATGACCACTGAGATCTTCTAATGATCAAACCGCAAAACAGAAACAATGAAATGCAAACATCATCCTACTCCATTGATTCCTAACCCTGGTCCTCAAGGCACATCCACCCTGCATGTTTTAGATGTTTCCCTGCTCCAACACACCTGATTCAAATGATCAGCTCATCATCAAGCCTCTGCAGAAACCCGATAACAACCTGATCATTTGAATCAGGTGTGTTGGATCAGGGAAACATCCAAAACATGCAGGGCAGTGTGCCTTGAGGACCAGGGTTGGGAAACACTGCCCTACTCAATTCATCATTACTAATCCAATCAATCTCAAGAAGAAACTTTTGCACCTCAAAAACCAACAGTTTGCGAGAATCACCAAAATTGTTTTGTTCAACAGGGGAACTATACTTTACACACACCACGAATAAGGCACACCAAAGGACAAGCCAAAATCTAAAAGCACACCTGTATTCATATCCATGCAAAATAGCTCCTATAACCAACCTAACCAAACGGAGGCAGAGTTCCTAGAGTGCACGTGGGAAAAAACCACTGGCTCAACCAATCAGGGCTTTTTATATGTCACACTAATAATTTCCACCAGCTGCCAACTGCATAAAAAACAAATACTGGTGTTGGCTTTGATGGAAGGGTTTTAAAAGAAAGTTTTTACGGGTAAATATTTACATTTGTAGTTGGAAATTAGTGCATTCAAAGTACTGATATAGTTGATTAGAATTTCATTTCAGGATGAAATAAGTGCAAGGCCAGAGTTTCTTCCACTTGGAGAGAAGAGTTAAAGTAATTGTTTCATAGAAACAAGCAGGAATGACCTCCTGTCATGCACCTGGGTGGAATGAGTCCCTAACTCAGTGTTTCTCAATTCTGGTCCTCAGGCTGGCCTGCCCTGCATGTTTTAGATGTCTCCCTGCTCCAACACACCTGATTCAAATGATCAGGTTGTTATCAGGCTTCTGCAGAGGCTTGATGACGAGCTGATCATTTGAATCAGGTGTGTTGGAGCAGGGAAACATCTAAAACATGCAGGGCAGGGGGGCCTGAGGACCTGAATTGAGAAACACTGCCCTAACTGAATAAACCTGCACTTTACCAACACATCATGGAGTGACATAAAATTATATTTTATTGGAATACAACTGTAAAATATTGTTTTGATTAATTTTGGATTACTTGGATTAAACTCCACATCACTCATTTGCTTGAAACCTGATTCTCTACTACAGGTTTCAAGTTTATCAGTGTTTAGTCAATCTGAGGTATGTGCACGGATATGTGTCAGAAGTCAAAAGTTCAAATAAACAGTGCTGGCTGGACAAAGTAACAGACATTTTCTACCACAAAGCAGCCACTGGACTTCAGCAAATACATTATTTATAAATGGTATCACAGAGAGTGCTCACTATAATGGAGTTTTGAGTGTCAGCTGAAAACCTAAAATGTGATTTTAACTTTTAGAAACACATCTAAATGCATCACGAGTGGATTCTTTTCATTGTTTTCTGTTCCACCTTCAAATCTGATTACAGCACTTGTAAACAGTTGAATGCCCATATCTGCCATGGTGGATTAAGTTTACAGAACAAGCAGGAACCACAGTTGCCACACAGTGTGATCTCTGTCAAGACACTAAAGAGCCGTGAATTGAATTCCAGAAAACAAGACATTTTCTGCAAGACAATTTGATTCAATGCTTAATGAATGTTCCAGGCTTATAATTTATAAATACACAGAATAAAACATGGAAATACTCTACATTGCGACAGTTTACTTAGTTTACTTGACAGTACTTGTCACAGCCGACCTGTTGTGCGTTCTTGAAATAATATGAATCTACCTTTTCGGTCCAGCTCCCAGTTCCCACATTAGAGAATATCCAGGATTGTCACTGTACAGTTTTTTCCTTTTGTCTGCAAGTCCTATTGACCCTCCTCCTGAGCATTTCCCATCTGTGTTTTCTCTGTGTCTTTAAGATACTAGCTTCCTCTCTCCTCTCACATGCTCTTCTCTGCTTAAATGCCTCTTCACAATACAACTTGCAAGTCTCCCTCCCTCTCTCTCTCACTTGGTCCAAGTTTCCCCACCCCACCACCTCCTTTCTCTTCTCTATTCATGCCTGTTCCTCATCTTTCACTGGGACACATACACACACATACTCTGCACACAGTTTGATTAGCATAGCCCTGGTGAGAGACGGCAGGTCACCTCAAGTCCTCGAGTTGACTCACATGAGATGGTCCTCAGGAGCACTCAGCGTTCTATCACAATGGTCCGATTGTACTCTGGAGCTCTCATTTTACATCAAACAGGTCAGACGCTGCTGACGTAGTGCTCTGCTCCAAGTACTAGACTGTTATCTCTGCTTGTGTACAAGGCTTTGAGCCTCTGTTTCACTAAAATGAAGGAGAACGTGCATGCTTATAGCTATGAGAACAGATGAGTTTCATAGTTAAAGAGTAGTCCAATTCCTTAAAAATGTGCCCATACTTTTCCCAAATCCCCCCTTTTATTCTTTTCATTGTGCCCCGTTGATTTGAAATGCCAGGCAGCTGAAAATGTCCCCATTGAACACTCGCCAGTGGGAGGAATGGATGTGGGAGGACAAGAGAACAGTCAGAAAGGAGCCTGTATTGAGCAGCTTGTTCAAGAGAGTATTATTACACTGCGAGGGCTCAAATGAAATGGCTGTAAACAAACCCAGTTGCCCAAGTAACACAGCTGAATGCCTCTTTCTTCTCTTTCTGTCCAAAATCTCAGCTACTGCTGAGCAGAGGCATCAGGGTGGCACAGTGGTGGTAGGACAGATCATCTGGAAGCCAAGGGGGGCTACTGGGTTCACCAACAGTAATGTGTCCTATTTAAATTGTCTTGTCACTTGGGAGGACGGCACCAACTGGGAGTTTAAAATTTATATCTAGTTGCTTTAGTCTTTGTGGTTATCTCATTATATAGGCTAACTCCTCTGCTACTCGAATAACTGTCTTCCAGCTCTGACTGACAGAGAGAAGAAATAATAGATGAAGTGAAAGGCAAGTAGTGGAAACTGAGCAGGCGTCACTAAGGAGACATTAGTGCCAGACTTTCAAGTATCTCATGAAAAGGGTGGACAAGGAGCAGTTTCAACCCAAAGGGCAGTTAATAATTTGTGAAGAAAATTCAAGCGAGATGTGCCATTAATGTGTGTTTATGTGTCTGTCAGTAAGAGTGTGTGAGTAATGTATTTCCTGCAAGTACAATATATATGTACTGTATGTATCGACTTACATTGTAAAAAATGGATTGAAAAAAAAGTTTAACATCTTAAAAAGTCTAAAGGTTACAAATGAATAATAGCAGCTTTGTCCTTAAAGAGCTTAACACTGCTGCAGCTGAAGGTATGCAGAAGAGGTTACCTGACAAAAAGTACAGAAGAAAAATGATAAAGAGTCTAGATAATAGTGTGAGAGCTGTGCCAACTCTCAGGCAATAAATGTTGAGTGCATAAACCATGTACAAGTAAATTCAAAAAGGTAGAATGAAAATGAAGAAACCCTTTATTGCATAAAAAAGTTAAAGACAAAAGAGTCGAAACCTTCATGGTTCAAAGCAAGTCCTCAATTACCTTGGTTCCACTGAAGGGTAAAACCACAACAGTAAAAAAAGACAAACATTTAAAAATCTAAAACACAAAAAAAATGACAAAGCTTGGTCTCTAAAACTTTTAATCATGTATTAGATCCTTTGAAGTTTTGTTCCTCCACTTCACCAGGCTTACTTCTGCCTCCAATGCGCCTGAAGAACGATATGAACCCAGAAGTGCTCACCTGTCCCTCCACATGATTGTCAACCTTTCTGCCAAGCACTGAACCTGTTTCTCTCATACTTTCTGTCCTTGATCCAGAAGACCATGACCTTTGAGATTTGCTTCTCTGGAACAAGTCTCCCAGCCGGAAGAGGGATGCTGGAGATCGGCTGGATTCATCCATGGAAACTGACCTGAGGATTGGACCCTGTGACACAGCTCTCGGACCGGAACACTCAGGAAGAGATGCAGAACCTCCAGACGGAGATGTTAGACTGTCCTGGGTGGAGGAATTAGGGAGACGATTGCCATTGTCAATCTCCCAGACTCCATCATCAAGGTCACCTCCACCAGACGGTGAGGATAGTCTGCGTTGATATGCTTGTCTGTTCTGCTGGAGGGGGGTTCTTCTGGAGCAAGTAATAGGGCTCAGGATAGTCCATGGGGAGCCCACATTACCATTGCTGGCAAAGAAGAAGTCCCTGGTTCGAGGCCGAGGGGTGCTTGGGGTAGCTGGTGTGTCTTGGGCTTTCTCTGACCTACGAGGAGTGCCTGAAACTCTGTCTCCGTCAATGCTGCTTTTGCTGTTTTGGTACCGAAGCACCTTCCGAGTTATCTCGCGCATCTTCTCAGCTTCTTCTTTGTTTGCCAGTTGCTCATCCCCTTTCTGCAGCTTGGATTGTTTCTTCTCAGGCCTCTCTTGTCTAGTAGAGGGCATAGCATTAGTTTTTTCTACTGATAACTGAGAACTGCATGTAGAAGGGGATCCTTCGACTGGTGTGAGCATTTTCTTCCTGCATCTGGCTAATCCCTTTGGAACAGTAGAGAGAAAGCTGTGCAAGGCCGACTCCAAGTTGGAGGACTCCAGATCAGGCTCAGATCCTGGGCAAGACACTGTGGAGCGGCGTTTGGCAGCAATACGGACACTCTCTCTCCGCTTGCGCCTCTCCTCTGCTGCCTCTCGCTCTCGGTTCTCCTATAGCCGTGTAAAGCAAGAGTACATTCAAAAAGATGCAACTAAGTGGAAACTAATGACCACTTAAATACAAAGCTATAGTATAATTCTATCTATTCTTACCTGTACAGCAGTGTCAAACCGCTTACAAAACGAATGGAAGATGGAGCAGCACTCCTCCAGTTTGAAGGTAGTTGGGTCTTCACAGAAGTACTCAGCAACAGCACTGCTCACAGCATTTAGCTCCTGGAGAGAGGACTCTATATCGGCCAGCTTGGCCTCAGCCCTCTGAGAAATTACAACATAAAAGGGTAGGAAGAAGAGGGATCCCGGAACTTCACAAAGTATTCACAAGCTCAGTATGTGCTTTTGTTATACACCAATCACCCACAACATTAAAATTACATTTACATTTTGGTAATATTGTGTAGGCTCCCCTTGTATTGCCAAAATACCTCTGACCTCTCAAAGCCCCGCAAGACCTCTGAATGTGTCCTGTGACATCTGGCACCAAGATGTTAGCAGATCCTTAAAATCCTGTAAGTTGCAAGGTGGAGCCTCCATGGATCGGGCTTGAACATCCCACAGATGCTCGTATGACTGAGATCTGGGGAACTGGGGGACAAGTCAACACCAGGCCACCATCCTCCACTGCTCCATGGTCCAATTCTGACACTCACATGCCTACTGTAAGCACTTTTGGTAGTGGACAGGAGTCAGCATGGGCACCCTGACTCATCTGCGGCTATGCAGCCTCATATGCAGCTGCAATACATTGTGTGTTCTGACACCTTTCTATCATAGCCAGCATTAACTTTTTCAGCAACTTTTGCTACAGTAACTCTTCTGTGGGATCAGATCAGATCACTCCCCATCTGTATCAGTGAGCCTTGAACGCTCATGACACTGTCACCGGTTGTCTTTCCACCATTTTTGTAAGGTACTAACCACTGAATACTTGGAACATCACACAACACTTGCTGTTTTGGAGACGCTCTGACCCAGTCATCTAGCCATCACAATCTGGTCCTCGTCAAAGTCGCTGCCCAGTTGCCAATTTTTCCTACTTCCAACACATCAACTGAAGAAGAGACTATTCATTTGCTGCATAATATATTCTACCTCTTGGCAGGTGCCACTGTAACAAGATGATCAATGTTATTCACTTTGCCTATCAGTGGTTTTAATGTTGTGGCTGATCACTGGTCATCTAGGGTCAAACAACAAGGGGAAACTTTACCAACAGAAATGTCTCCATTTGTTGTAGGAGGCCAAGCTGTCTGCTGCTGTACAATTTCACTTCCTTGATCTTCTTGACTTCTTTCTCAAAGTCTGCGATTACCTCATCTTTACAAATTCTGTCAGTGAGAGACATTTACACGTTGACATGACATATTTCAGGCAATACAAACTTGTTCACCATTCAATAACAGATTGACACAGATGTGACAACATTTGCGACTGTTAGTGAACAAACCATGTTTTGTTAAATTACCAACACGACTGTCAGTGTACTAATAATATACCCACCTTGATGCCATCCCAATGTGTTCAAGCTGGCTCGGAAAAGTCAGTAGCTCTGCATCGATGTCCTCTGCTTGCTGTGGGTGGAAGATAAATGAGAGAAAGCAGTAGTGAGTACAGAGGTAAACAAGGGGAATAAATCAACTATAAAGCCATTTAGGGATAGCAGGGTTTTTCATGATTTAACAAATATTTTCTTTAGTGAGCATCTGTCCATCCCAGGACTCCTCCTCACCTTGGCAACATAGTGCATGAGGTTCATGCCGGGCTTGTTGGCTTTGGTGTCTGCCAGCTTGAGCAGAGAGGTCATCCTGAATCCAATAACATTGGCACTGTAACCACCCTAAAGAGTATATTTGAATGGTTATTTCTTCAGTGTACTAAATGCTAGGAGATAGGGCTTTTTTTTGTCTCCGAATATTACTACCCTCTCCTGCCACCTTATTCACTTATTTACCTATAATAGCCCTAATGCACCATCATAAAGGGCAGCTTTAATTACACTACATTATGAAGGTAACAAAAACATAGTTCTTAAAGAAAAATACCAACAGCGTTCATGTAATTCCCAGCTTTTAATACCAGCCGAATGACTGAGTGGAGGTCGTCACAGTCCAACAGCTCTAAGGGGAGAGAAGAAGAAGAGATAGAGACGTAGAACCACAGTATAAACGTCAAAAGAGAACTGGGCGGTGTAAGGAAATTGAAGATGGGATTGTAGGCAGCTTTGGTGGATGTGTGTGAAATGTTACCGTTAGCTCCTTTGGTCATGATAGCAACAGAGTTCTTCACCTCCTCCATAAGAGGAAAGAATTCCTCCCTGAGTACCATCGTTTTCAGGCGTTCCTCATAGCTGAAGGCAAAAGACATCGACAAAAAGGTTCATTAATGCATCAGCGGTTGTCGTTTATCAGCTTTATCACTCAAATTATCCTACTTTTTTTTCATTGCCAGCATTTCAGCAAATATTGTTTGTGTGTGTCATAAATAAATTAAATGAAATAAATCACAGTCTCATGAAAAGAATTGCCAATACTCTATGAGTAAACTATTTACACATATTAGTAAATACTTGAATTTCTTACTTTGAGAGTGCACACAAATTGCAGATTCATGGCAGCTTCATTAATCTAAACAAATGTATTAAAATTGCACAACTCTTTTCCAGTATACTCTGCTTTATTCACCAAACGCTTTTCAGCCATCTTTCCTTCACCAGGGTGGTTTAAAGATAATGTACTGGAGAAGATTTTTGAAAACCTTGAGACTTACCCTGTCACTTTGACCAGCTGCACCATGAACTGGTCGGCCTCAGGTAACACAGAGAGGTTCCCACTGAATGACAGCAACTGCTTCACCTGTGAAATGACACAAGTTTGGAATCAACCTAATGATAGCAAACTGTTAAAGACATAGCATACTCTTCCAAAATGATTGCAGACAGCTTTTTTTTATGCAGGTGGAAAGATGAGAAGAATGGAGCTGTCATTACCTCACTTTCTTCTGGCAGCAGCTTACACAGTTCTCTTAGTTTGCCATTTCCAAATCTGAGCCAGTTCCCCTGACAGATGTCCTGTACCATTTCTGTTGTTGGCCTGCAGAGGGAGACAAAAGGCAACAGTAATAAAAAAGGCTCTCATGCTGCCTGAAGTCCTGCCATAAACAGCATGACTTATCAAACATGATTAGTTTAGTCATGCTAGTAGACAGTTGACAGTGTGAAAAACAAATAACAGACTTAAAACCTGCTTGAGGCAGGTTAATCATCCCAGTCAGTATTATGCCTGACTTTATTTTTTCTATTTTATGATGCTGATCCAGGATGTTGTTGCTGCAGATGACTAGCTGATTTTAGAAAGCCCTCTAGATGTTGCACTGAAGTGACTGTGTTTGGTCATTGCACATGGAAATGATGTAGCTATGTGTTTATTTGCATATAGAGTGGGGAAGTGAGATCTGATCACAAGTGGTCACTCGAGACACATCTGGAGACACATTGTAATGCCAGGCGTGAACTGGCGTGCTTAGAGCTGTCCACTTGTGATCGGATCATCCAGCATAGATGTCATTGCCAGGTGTAAACAGGGCCGTCACAAACCTAAAGTCAAACAACGAACAAACATACATGTCATGGAAATAAATGTTTAGTAACTTATTGCTTTCAAACAGTTATTGGTCAGCAGTGAACTTTCAGATATTAGATGGTGCAGCTTTGTAGGTGAAGTCAGCTGCAAAGGATGACATATAGTAAGTTCAAGATTTTAGTTTTAATATAAAAATTTGGGCAGCAAGGTGGTCCCAAAATGAATGAATGACTCCAGGGAAGGGAGGAAGGGAATAATGTATAATAATGAATAATGTACTGTTGTGTTTGCAAAAATGTTTTCCACAGTCACATGCACTGGCACACACAGATGCCACCATGACATCACCTGTCTCTTTACTGCATTAGCAGGACAAACTTATTGTAAATGTCTGCTGAGATACTCAGTCAGTATGTAACAATTTACATGAAACAACTTAACACTGGCAGTTTTACAGTACTGAGGATTTGACAAAATGCCTTCATACAGCATCATCAAGTGCACTTTCGTCACTGCCACACAATTTGAATTTGACCAACACGCCAAAGCCGACATCATTACAGTACTTGGCTGTTGACGCACGTTTAGAGGGCATTTGGTATTCAAAGTGAGAGCTGGGTGAACCTTGGACATGAAAGTGGCATCATCTTGATAATGTCACACACAGAAGCTCAGGCAGAATACAAAGTGTTAAACTTACTACTAAACTTGGAAGTAGATCTAATAATAATAATAATAATAATAATAATTAAAAATAATTATCACAAATACCTAAAATGTTTACTTGTTTATTTAAAGTAAGTGTAGCATTTAAGGGAAAATTCCCCCCGAATTCAAAAAAACATATTTTCAATCTTACCTGTAGTGCTATCTATGGTATCTAGATTGTTTTGGTGTGAGTTGCCAAGTTTTGGAGCTATCGGGTGTAGAGATGTTTGCTTTCGCTCCAATATAATGAAACTATTCAGCCTGTGGTACTCAAAGTGCCAGAAAAACTCGACAGCAATGTCTCTTTCCAGAAATCATGACGCAATTACTGAAAATAATCTACAGACCTTGTTGTGAGCAGTTTCAACTATTTTCTTTCTATTGAACTACACCTATCAAACACATCACCATGCAGAAGGAAGCATCTATGGACGAGTGCAGTGATGTTTTTTTTTTATTTTGTGCTTTCTAAGCTCTGCAACTCACACCAAAACAATCTAGATGGATAAACAGAATTACAGGTAAGAGGTTAAAAAAATACTTCTTTTCGATTTTTGAGTTGAACTGTCCCTTTAAAGTTTGGACGTCCAAACCAGCCCCTAATAAATCTTATTTTTGTCCCCTCCCCTCAAAACTTTTCAGTTATAGTTTGATTTACACTATAAGATCTCTTTAAATAGTCCTGTTATTGGCCAAATCCAGAGGAGAGAGAAGAGGAGTTGATCAAAATGTTGATGCACTGATCTGAATCCCCTTCAGTTATGACCTGTTCTCACTGAAGTTAAGCTTTAAAAACAGGAAAAGGGGATTTGTGGACTTTTGCTCAATGTTTTCGTAGCATAAATGTGACTATCTTATCGATGAAAGCTATTGCAGCTGTAAGAAGACTGAGAAATGCACAATGCAGATGCACAATCTATGTTTGCATTTGTTATTCGCCTAAAATAATGCTATATTTGAATATACTGCTTTGTTGTAACAAAATTAGAAATACTACATTATTTATTACAATGATCAAGTATCAGCTGTCTATCAAGGGAACTCGATATGGTTTCAAGTAGGGTTAGTATATTAATAAAACAACAATTTAGCATTTAGTTAGTTTTTATTATACTAGCATTATTATGAAAAGCATGATGACCAATTTCATCATATTATGTTATTCGCTATATTGATGTAGTTGTATATAAATGCAAGAATAGCACTGACTTCATTGTGTTCTGAAACCAAACCCACACACTTGCACACAATGCTTATGTGTAATTTCCTCTGTCACAGTTAGATCACAACAATCACAACGGTTAGATAACAACAATCACAACATCTCTACAAATGTTCCACATCGGAAATCATTAGCGACTGTCATTAGTGTTCAGTACCAGGGTCCCTGACTCTTGAACTCAGACACAACTGTAGGGGCGTAAAAGAGGTGAAAAGGAAACACTTGGCCAGCGCTTCACCTGAGGATCCCGATGAGCACAACTGGATGTGTTAGTTGGTGAGCAGGGACCCGGCGAGCACCCGTGACCCTGTGGTCCCTGTGGTCCCTGTCAGCTAATACTGCAGCAGCTACATAGCAAGATTTACATAAGCATCTACAGTACATTACAGTGGCAATCCAACATGGCTACACACCTGCTGGATGCATCTTCCCTTTCCATTCATCTGCTCAGCCACAACTATTAGATTTATTAAGTTTAAGTATTAATAAAGTGAGTCATAATTGTCAAAACAAGCGTGTTGTTATGGACGCTCTCAAATGATGTTTAAAAAGCATTTCCATTTATTTGAATATGGTCCGCTGAGATAAAGAGCCCGCTGGTTGGGTAAATGATTGGCAGTACACAGTGGAAGTAGGTCACGATCCGAATTTCTGACTCTATGTTTGACATTAAAGATAGGTCATTTTGTTCCCATTGTGTTTACATCTGCAACTCTGAAGTGTTCTTTCACTGAATCACGCTCATTTTTTAGACACCTGTTCTCACCGATATCAGTCACGTTTAGATTGAACTTCAGCAGTCCTTACCTCTTGAAATGTCTCAGGAAGATCCCAATATTCATGCTCTTTTTGGAGTCAAGGATTGTGACCTAAGAGAGAAGGAACAGAAATCAATTAAACTCAATTAAACTCAACATTATATTTCATATAATCTTTGAGGAAGCAGAAACACTCCCAAACACAGTTTTACTTCTGCAAGTTCCTCAGTGATGACACAATTAGTGAGGAACTTTAAAAAAAGCAGTTCCTATTTGTGTATTTATTACTTCCCTAGCTTGTGCATTCTGTGTGAGATCACATGCCCGTAAAAACTGGAAATCAACCTAAGTTTCAAATATTTACCTGAGGCTCCTGTGGAAAGGCGTCCAGGTCTTCACAGTTATTCAGACCCAAGACCCTTGATCGGCGTAGCGATGCCCGCTTGTCTACGTGACTGAACAGCTCCTCCATGCTCTGAATGTCCAGCACGAGGTCCCTCTGCGGCAGCTTAGACGTCCAGACGTTCAGTTTGCCCAGGACACGCTGGCTGGGGAGGGTGTCCCAGTTTAGCTTTTTCATGGAACGTCGCTGGTTGTTACGAGAGCCAAAAGCAGGGGGAGGAAGAAGAGAGGGAGGTGGAGGTGGTAGTGGTGGTGGAGGAGGAGGAGGTGGCGGCGGCAGCGGCGGCGGCGGCGGTGGTACAGTAGAAACACACATGATGGGAGACACAGGAGAAGAGTCTTCCTGAGCATCCAGTGGAAGAGGAGAAGACAAGTTTTGAGAGGAACAGTTGGGAGGAGAAGCAGATTTTAAAATCAGGACTCCCTCCATCTGCGTCTCTCAAATCCAAAAGATGATGGAAGGAGGTGTCTCGCTTTTGGCCGCTCAGATCTGAGGAGATGCAGAAATATAAATCAATACAAATTGCAGTGTGGAACATGCAGCTATATGTGCACTGATTGTCTTCTATATATTTAGAAATCTTCCCATGTCATTCCCGACTCATGTCTTCTTAATATAGATATCAAACCTTTCCCAGTAACTTGTGTACTGGGTGTGAAACTGGACATTACTGAACCAAATATTGTGCGTAGTGTTCTAGCGTCTGCCATGTTAAACAGCCAACAGATCATCTTAACAAACTGAAAACATGTAAACCTGACTGTTTCAGTAGATACAGCTGGTTTAAGGACTTTATGGATTTGCTCTGAATGGAAGAGGTCGCTGTAGTTCTCAAGGAAGATGATAAACCTGGTGAACTTTATTTTTGTCCTTTTCTTGGGTAATTTATTTTATCATTATTGTGGCCAGTATCATTTTTGCAAAATTGACAACATATCAACATCACAATTAAGTAACAAAATATCACAACAATCATTTGTCAGCAACAGCTGCTTTGATGGCAGCCTGCCAGAAGATTTTAACATTTCACTAAATGAATAAATGCTTTGATCAAAAACTCAGCTTGCATATTTAACCAAAGAATTGCCTTTATCAGTTTCTTTTCTTGTTTGTTTGTCTGTTTGAATTGTCTTGAATTACTTGTGAAATGGCAGACACAACAGTTTGTCAACATTGTGCCATTACTTCTTTACTCACCTCAGTCACAGAAATACATTATCATTATTGTTTTACCTTCTATTTCACTTCCAGCACCATACAAAATACAAACAGGCTATAACGTTCTTCCTTTTAGTTATGGTTCCTCCATATGCATAACACGAATCCCCATTAAGAAAATCTTGCTGATTAATGCTTCCGTCTTCACAGCAAAAGTAAATGCCTCAAATAACTTGAATTATACCTCATATGACTTAAAAGAATCCAATGGTTTATTCGGCACAGATATCATCCATCTACTTATATCTCCACAGATAAACTTTACTTTCAAATTTGGTTCTACCCCGTTTGCTGCTGACATCCACTGCTTATGTTCGAAGAAGGAAGCTATCAAAAATAACATGCGAACCAAATTTATTTAGATGTGATTATACTGAAACATATCCCGTTAAGTTTTATATTCGTATGCCGAATATAAACATTGACACAAGCGACTCCGAAAGTATTGTTAGAATCGTGCATCGAGTTGTTTGTGCGCTTTTCGACAACAAATGATCATTAATTTGACATTTTCTTAACGGAGTTTCGCTGTCATTTCTCCACATGCAACCAAGGGCTCACATCCTTAGGAAAAATGTCCCTCATCATCCAGCTCACACAATAAAACACACAGCCGCCTTTTGACAGACTGTAAACTGACACCAAATCATCGTTACACATTAATTTTACTCACCGTGGTTTGAAAATGTAGCTGTCAAATAAATCCCCAGTCCGATCTGTCCTCCTCGTGTTCCTGCAGACAACTACACACAGTCTGTCTCACAAACAACAGTCACAGGTGCAGGACGCGCCTCCACCAATCACATTCAAGTCAGTTTCCAGGTAAGGGGACGCCCTTTTAGGGAAGAGACAAGGGAAAAGATGGGTGACCACTTTCATTTAGGGATCAAACTGCTTCTAATATTAACAAAAATTAACTATATAATTAATAACATTTGTATACTAATATTAACAAAAATAATTTTAGAATTATTAATATTTATACTCTAATATGAACAAAAATAATATGTATATTATGTATAACATCCCAGCTAGTTAATGTGATTAATAGTCCTTCTAGATCTTTGGTTACTGAATTCTTGTTCAACACTTCACAAAAATGGCCCAAAGCTAGAAGCTAATGATTGATGATGACGTCAATTAATTTGCTGATTATTTTATGATTAATTGATTAATAATTTAGTCTATGAAAAATAAAAGAAATCTGACAAATGGTCATTATAATTTCCTTAAGTGATGTCTTCAATTTGCTTCTTTTGTCCAACCAACAGTCTAAAACCAAAAGACCCCTACCATCATAAATGACAAAGAAAAGCAGCAAATCCTTTGATTAAAGAAGCTGGAACCAGTAAATGTTTGACAGATTTGCTCAAAAAATGACTGAAAGGATTAATTGATTCTAAAAGTAGTTGGCAATTAATTTTCTTTCAGCCAACTAATCAATTAATCAGATAATTGTTGCAGGTCTTCCACAGTATAATACAAATGCTACCATGTCATATATTGCTATAGATAAAAAAGGCAAATTATATTTAAATGATATGATATGATTATATATAAATTGATATTGGATTTTATTGGAGTTCCAGGTGTCTCAATAATCAAACGAGCATTTTACTAGAGAAAGCAAAGACTGAGGAAATTGCGGGTTTTAATACTGATAAACAGTGAAAGATATCAATAAATGTTTCAAACAACCATTATGTAAAATCATTCATACAGAAGAACACACCAGCTCAGCCAAGAAAGTGTTGATTGTATGCAAATAAAATATATTTTAACATTTCTTAAGAAATTGTGGGTGTGAATGCTGTATGTTGAAAATGCTAAACCAAACGGCTGACTTTAAAAGGTGAATAATAATACAATTTCTTTAAAATCTTTAAAAGTTTAAGTTGAATATCAATTATGTCAGAAAAATATGAAACACTAAGACTTGAATTAAGTTTCTGGCTTAAATGATTAAGTGGATAAAAATTAGAATTAGAGTATAAATAGTTGGAAAATTGGGAAAAGGATGAAGGATACAAAATACAGTGTAAAGCTGAGAGTTGAACTGCACAGTTTAATTTTGTATGAAGAAGCTGCTGTAGGATTAGAAATCATTTGAAGAGTTGGAATTGGTCTAAATAATATGACTGGGATTCTGATCAGTAAAACTCATAATGTATGAATGATATGGAACATTTTAAGGTTACATGAGGGATTTTTTAAGTGATGGTTGATCAGGAATCTTACGTACCTGAGTATGATTCTAATCAGGAGGTTAATATTTTATTTGACTGAATCCAGGCAGCTGCTTCTCAGTCTAAAACCACAGTGGTCTAAAGAGCAATTAAAAACAAGATGAAAGAGAAAACTGAAAACACAACCAGAGCATTTGAAAATGTGTACTTTTAATTTTGTTCCCTTGGGATGGAGGGGTGGGACTTTTCAGGTCTGAGTGAGGAATGAAGGCAGAGTATCACATCAATCCATGACACGACTTCATTTATCATCTTTAAATACCATTATGTGCAATCATTCATACAGTACAACACACCAGCTCAGCCTAGAAAACATTGATTGTACACAAATAAAATATCTCTTTTTTTTTTTTTTTTTATAAATCTTGGTTCTCTCTCGGCAACAATGTAAAGACTGCTAGTTAAGAGTGACTTTAAATGCTCGTCACGTTTTCGGTTTCACAACTATGGAACAAAAAAAACCCCAACATCCTATTGCCATTCATCTTGGTGTAGGGGTTAGGACTTTGAAAGGGTCAGGTTTGGAAAAGGGGAGTCACATTTAGTTGATATTGCTGTGTGGTGGTCAAACAGACCAGGAGCTGGCCGGCGAAACTGCAATTTTAGGTCTTATTGAGTGACTTTTTCCAGCCAGGATAAAACACACCCATTTGACACACTGACAAATTCAGAAAACACAAGCCAAACAAATCATAGAATCCACATTTTGACGTTTTCTTTCATTAAATCCACTTCCTCTCATAATTGCCCTTAAGAGTGCAGCATTTAAAGTTGACCCAAAGTTGTTATTCTGCCTCAGCCGGTCTCAAAATTGAAATCATAAGCATGGCGTTGTGCCAGTCCATGCGAGCTAGCACGCAGAAGGCCAAGAGTAGAGCGTCAGTGCATTCACACGATATCTGCACGTACAGTATACTTTGGATCACTGCCTGCCATGCAAATACAGAGGAGACAAGAAGCTGGAGGACTGTTAACTGATAGAGCTCTTCTTTCTGTTACTAGAGGAGTTAAATTCAGCATGATAAAACATTCATTATACTGGATTATCTTCATTTGACTTGACAGAGGGTTGACACTGGAAAACACTTTCTATCAGTTAGTTTTTGGAATATATCAGTTACAGATTTAGTTATCCTGAGGCATGTTTTATGCTAGTGTGTCATCTGCAAAATGCCATAAATCCATAAATGTCATACTCATGAACTGAGTAATTTGCACAAACAAGGAGTTTCGCTGCACAGTATGTTGATTCCAACAGATTAACACACACAGTGAACATAATAAATACAGTGATGAATAACAATTCAACATTACATTATGTAGTACCATGCCGATATTCTGTGTCAAGACCTCTTAATTGTCAACAATGGATGATTGTTTACTATTATACTGAGACGACATTTCAGTCAAAAGGTCAGTTCACCCCAAAACCATAAATGCATTCTTTTCCTCTTACCTGTGGTGCTATTTATCCAACTACAAAGTTTTGGCAAGTTGCTAAGTTTTGGAGATATCAGCTGGAGAGATGTCTTGTTACTCTGGAACTAGATGGCACTCGGCTTGTGGGGCTCAAAGTGCTGAAAATTACATTTGAAAAATTCAACATCAATGTCTCTTTCCAAAAAACATGACCTGGTTACCCAAGATAATCCACAGACCTCATTCTGAGCAGTTTCATGCAGGAACTGCTTTCTTTCTAACAAACTACAGAAGAGATCTTCGGATACCATTTCTCCTCCTTCTCAATACCTAAACTTTGTGTATCTGCTGATACCAATCAAGTACTGACCCGATACCAATAAGAGTTCAATCCACTCCGTCCAGTCTGATTCCCCCACAACTCCAAACAGTGCAGTCTAATTCAGGTCACAATCACAAACGACAGACAACTCAGTCCACTCTGGGTTTTATCACACACACACAAAAAAATATATTAAAAAATTAAGGAAATAAAGAATAAATTAACAGTGTCTGTATTCCAAGAATGTCCAATATATGTACACACTGGGTACTCGTGGTACCATTGATCAGTCAGTCAGGTTTGCAGTGTCTGCCTTAGTTAAAACACATCCACCTTATTCTGCCTCCTGACACAGACCCCTGAAACCTTCTGCCACAAAGTGGCTACAATATCACAGACTCTGCAAAACTATCTGATGCCGACATAAAGCTGGCATTTCTCTCTTCCAGTGACCAGAAAATCTGGCATACAGAACGCTGCTTTTCAGTAGCAGGGTCCTGTTTTAGGGCTAATACATTATGTGGTATCGTATCGGTGCACAGACTTGGGTACTTGCTGATACCTGATGCTGCATTTTAGGCAGTATGTGAGGCATTCACTGGTATCAGAACAATCCTAAACTACACCTGGCAACCATAACCATATTAGAGAGAAGGAAAACATCTCTGTGAAGATTATCTCCAAAACTCAGCAATTCACAACAAAACGATCTAGATGGATAAACAGAGGAAAAATACATATTTTAAATTTTTGAGTTAACAGTCCTTTTAAAGGAAATAAAACAAATGATGAATCTTTAGTGTTATCCCATTCCCCAACAACAAATTTACATGATTTTATGTCAAAATATTAGGGTTAGTAATATTAGACAGCTACAGTAATCTTCAGTGTGAAGAAAGGTAACCATAGACAAATATACTCTGTTTTAGCAGGGCTGAAAGACACGACCCTAGATGTCAATGATATGTCCTCCTTAACTTTAAAAAAAGGCAACTTAAGACAAACACATTTCAAAGTATCAATGCGAAAACAAACGAAATGTAATGACTTCCTTTTAAATAGTCTGTTAAGCGATTAAATAATGGTGTGAATCCACTCAAGTTTGTTGGATCTGAACTGACTGATACCCATCAACTGTCCCTCGAAGCCTCCTCAGTCCTCAGCGAGACTGAACCAATCAATTCTGCTTAAACAATCCATTATAAACATCTCTCTCAATTCTCTTTGGGTAAAAAAAAAAAAAAAAAACACAAGTAGTAAAGACCCGAACCGGTATAACTTTGGGAAGCTGTGGCAGTGTTCCTCAAGATGATCTTTGCATATACGAGTTTAAGTCAAAGAATTTTCAGGTTATGACTGAAATCTGATAAATTACAGTCTATGAGCACTGCAGGTACCTGCAGTGTCTAAAACACCAGCACACATCGCCCAAACAGTCTACCATCCTTCACTCTGAAGCATAAGGACATACAGCTGACTAGAACCGAAATAATTACAAAATTAAAAAGCAAAAACTAAACTAAACACAACATTGTGTTTTTTTTTTCAGAAGCTACAAACAATCATTTAATATTTATCTCAACAGTGAAACAGTACTTAATTTTAAATGTACATCGATTTGAAATGTCTGGACATTCCTTTCCAGTGTACCATAAAAATCCCCTTCATGTGTAGTTTGAAATAATTTTCTGAACTTATCTTTCTTTCTTCGAGGCCACATTTTCATTTAGTACATTAGCTCATACTGTATATAAGGAGGCACACCAGGAGAGCGATAAGGTCTGGAAGAGTTTTGATATAGTGTTTGGTCACATTTGACCACGTTTTAATGCGTTATACCTTTTCTAATCTGTTTGTGTTAATAAGCTATTGTGGGAAGATTAACTTAAGAGCACTGGGAGCACTTGAGGAGTACAATAATGGCCTTGAACATGACGAACACAAGCTCACACAGCCAAATAGTGTTGAGATAGAAGGAGGGGTGAGAAGGGAGAGATGAACAGTTTCTCTGGGAACGAAGCACAAAGAGAAGGTTAGAGTGAAAAAAAGGAAGTTGGAGAGAGGCACTAAAAGCCCCCAGACTGTTCATAAAACTGGCCACTTGGTTTCCTGCTGCATTTAGCCCATTCATCAGTAATACCCTGCAATCCATCTGTTCAGTCCAGCCACACACTCATCTTCACACATCTTCATCCACCCAGTTATCTGTGTGTGTTTCTCTCTGTAGTGGTCCTCTGTACTGTAAGTAGGGGGTTTCAACAGGTTACAGGTGGAGGTGGTCGAGAAGGAGGCCCACAGGAGGTCCTGCAGATCCCCCCCTCACTGCTCCTCTAACCAGGAGGGCTTGTCAGCCCCTGGAGGCCTCAACTTTATGTTGAACTGCTTCAGCGTCTGCTCCAGCTGCTGCTGGTTGCCAGCAAAGTACGCCGAGATGGCGTTGTGGAAGAGGAGGAGCTGCTTATGCATCACTTTCACCTGAGAGAGAGAAACAAGGAATCTTAGAAACCACGTCAAGTCAAACCTGGATGTTTTTTTCACTCAAGGTTACGTTCACATGTAGCAAGGGTTAGTGTTTTCCAGGGTATTTTTAAATCCCAAAGGTATGATACAGTACCTTCATAGCAAATAAGGTTGTCTGACACCTGTTGTTGCAACTGTTGTGAGATTTTGAACCGGTCGCTAGTGATGTGTGTGATTAGTTAATTAAACGATTAAAATTAACTGGCTTTGTGCGTTATTAAAGTATTAATGATTTAAGATGTTACACAGCTCTTAGCCACTGGCAGGGGCTGCAGCCCCGACAAACAACAGGGCCTCTCTTCCTGCACTAAAGCCCAGATATTGTTGTCACTGGTCTGCTCGGTCTGAAAAGGTAACAGATTTAGTGAGCTGTTGCACAATTCATAGTGCACGGCGCGATGTGCCACCCCTCTCAGTGGCATTCCAAATACAATTTGTTATTGAGGAATGTGATTAACAGCTTCAAATGGCTCTTAATAAACAAAATATTTTTCTAGGCAACATTTAACCTTACTGACTAAATTTTGACTCTTTTCTTACTTTTAGACTAGTCAGCTGATCTAAATTAAAATTTCAATTTGATCAACAAGGAAATTAGGTGCCAGGAACATAGCCCTGAACCAGAGAACAGAGACAATTTTTTTAATTAAGGCTTTTTGTGGAGCAGTGGCTGCTACTTCTGTCCGGAGGGGAGTGTCAACGTGAAGGCAGGAGTGGTGAAATCGTGACATAAATGTCTTCACATTTCATCCAAAATCTCAGGATGTCAGGGGCTTAATCTGATGATGATGCAGGCCTACCCTGCTCACTAACCTTATTCTCCTCCAGGAACTTGAGTTTAATGGTGACATCTGAACGGAGACGTTCATACTTGTCCTTCTGGATTTGGTACTGTTGCTGAGCAGCATCTATGCGGGCCATGGCTACAGCGTCCCTTGGACCCAGACTCAGTTCCTCCAGGTCTGACCGGTAGGCATCGAACTCCAGTCTACTCATGAAGGGAGGAGAGAAAATACAGTTTTAAAGGCCATAAAACCTTGTTCACTATGATAAATGATGGGATTTTCAACTTTAAAAACTGTTTTGGCTTTTCTCACATTAGAGTCTGACAGATACTGGATTTCTGGGGCTGATATTGAACAGCACACAGGCTGATACCAATATATCTGTCATAGACCAATATCTAATCAGTCAAGCTCTATCACACATGATGGATTCATCTATTTGTTTGTGTTTCTTATTTCTGAATCAAATCTTATCAAACCACACTCACACAGTCCTGATGAAGCTGATTATCTGAGTTTTAAAGTGTTTAGAGCTTACAAAAACAACACCAAAGATGTTATTTTCCAAACACTAACTTTGATTGTCACTTAATTTAGTCCTAAAATTTCACTGATTCATAGAAAAAAGTTGACATTTGAAAATGAGTGAGGACTTCATTTGCAAACAACAGATAAACACCATTATTAATATGAATAAATCAACACCAGTCTAACTGATATTCCCCTAAGTGCACGATGAAAAAACATCCCTTATGATGATTTTAAAAATTTGAGATATAAACAACCCAACACCAGTTTGACCGATATTCCTTGGCGTGCACCAACAAAAAAAAGAATACATGATTTGGGAAAACAAATAAAAATAGAGGTGTTTTTTTTTTTTTTTTGCAAATGAACGCTTATAGTTCAGTTGCTGTTACCAAAAGGTGGGTATATTTTAAAGCTCTGAACACTGAATGATGATTTTAAACATCAATATAAAAGCCACTCACACAGCAGCATTCAACATGGGCATCAAGTATTCATCATAGCTTACAGAGATGGAAATATATCCTTGCCATTTATATCATTAAATGAATATAGCAATTTTATTTGGTCAGTGTGGGGATTCAATCAACTCAAAACACACCACCACCACTTAAACCTGATCTGTCTGATCCTCATAATAAATAGAATTTTCAGTGCATCTATGTGTTTGAGAGGTTGCATGTTTAAGTAATTTCTTTATTCTAAACTGTGGCTTGGTCTCAGATTAATGTATTAGGATTTATTGCAATATTTCTTTTGCACCATCATGATATCAGTACTTCCGTTTTTAAGTTTTGTCCATATCCCCTTTGCTTAACCTCATTTAAATAAAGTTACCATACCGTCTCTTTATATATATATTTATATGTATATATATATATATATATATATATATATATATATATTTATATATATATATATATATGTATACACACACACACACACATATATACTAAATGTACTACACGTCCTTACCTAGCATTTTCATACATCTTGATCGTCATCAGAGTGTCCTCCATTGTCTTGTTGACCAGTGTGTTGATGCTTGACACAAAGAAGTTAATAGCACCAAGTAAAGTCTCCCCGTTCTTACACAGCAACTTCTGAGTCTCTGCATTGTAGCCAAACTCATCCTGTAAAGGCAAACACAACAAAACACAAATAGTATCAATACTTTTAAAAGCTGTCTACAGAAACCTAACCAGAGCACCCTTACCTCATGTTATTCAACTTTCAAGCGCAGATCAATTGTCTCAGAGTTAAGAAAAGGCTACATGAAAGATTTTGACGTCTCACCCGTAGCTCTGGAGATTTCTGACTGAGGTCAGCAAAGGTGTCGCCCAGCGCGTGCTGCGTCTGCACCATGTTGTAGAAGTGGTTGGTCAGCGCTCTGGCCAATCGCAGCACATTCTCATATTTCCTCTTAGTGTCTCTCAGCACCTCAATCTGAGCCTCCAGCTCCAGGTCCACAGTCCTAGAACCCCGACCGAAACGCTCTGAGAGCATTTGTTTTGTACACTGAAAAAATGAAGGAAGACACAGACAGATATTAGTAACACAATACAACTTATCTCTGTGACTGTTATCATACTGCATGAAGACATGGGATACCTTGTAAGTATTGAGGCCCCACTTCTTCATTGTTTCTAGCTTTTCCACAGCCACGCCGCGGGTCGTTTCTTCTGCCGTCATTGAAGAGCTGCTGCTGCTGTGGTGCATGTTGGAACCTGAGAGATGAGACCCAAACGTAGAAACATGAGGAAATGGTAAATAACAAACACAAGCAAACAAACACTCTGAGGCAGACGACAAGATTAACCCCCAGCAAAGAGTAGACCAAACAGATAATCGTTAAAGGGATAGTTCAGATTATTTAAAGTGGGGTTGTAAAAGGTACTTATTCATAATCAGTGTATTAACAACAGTATATGTATATAAAACATCAATCAGTCAAAATGTATACTATACTTAGAATACCTATTTTACTATAAGGAAAGCCCTCAGTCTGTTAGTTTGTGTAATTGTGTGACTTTGGTAAATCCAAACTTAACTTTTAAAACACCAAAGTCACAACACAACACAAATTAACTGACCGATTGAGATTGTGGTAAACCAGAAACTCCTGTGTTCTGTGAGGTAAAATTACTGATTTTGCCAGTTGAGTTTGGTTAAGGGAGAGAGAGTCATATTTGGCTCCTATACTGGCAGTTTCCAGTCAGAAAAGGCTGTCAGAAGTTTCTTTTTAAGTGGCCAAAATACTTTCTGTTGCTGACCCTGTACACATCAGTACATTACTTACCTTCTGTGCTGCTACTCATCTCTGCTTCTTAGAAGTGCGCTGTGGTGATACTTATCTACTGTAGTTAATACACTAACTGTCACTAAGTACCTCATACAACGCCTCATAAACCACCATAAAACATGCAAAGCAGTGAGATAGAATTTATGAGTGAGTAAACAGCAGGATCAATCAAACAAGTCTACATACTTTAAACTTCAGGGATATTTTGGGTCACAGATAAAATGGAAATCTGACGTCACCCACTTTCCCTTCCCAATACCTTTGTATTCATTTGATTGGCTCGCTATGTGGTAGAGGAAAGAACTGCTCGGGGGAACGCTACTTCTCCTGGCCGTCGTACGCAGGTCTGTGACAGTGGATGGGCGGTCCGGTATGGATGAAGGAAGGGTTCGGTATGAATCAGGGAAGGGTTCGTGAGCGGGATTTACATTGGGGATTTTTTTTTGAAATGATAGGAATATGTTTTTTTCAGGATTCAGGATTTAAATGATAATTATTGAGGTTGAGCAAGCATGCCAAAAATGGAATGATAATGTAGGAGGAGAAGATTGTGGGGAGGAGCAGGGAGATGTACAGAAAAAGACAGAAAAGTAAGAAGACAAAAGGGAGAAGAGGAAGATGAGCAGCACGTGGGAGGAAATGGTGAAAAGGAGGCGGAGGACAAAGATAGACAAGATGAAAAGACAACATTTAGTGCATGACACTCAGTGAACAATGCAGACAAATGAGTGATGATGATGAAGACGGGGGCAGTTTGAATTGCAGCGATAGTGTGACATTAAATAAACCAGATCAGCTTTCATTACATAACAATAAATGGAAATTATGAACATGAGAGAACTGGGGGCCTCTAAAAAGTTTACACCTAATAATAGCTTCCTTTTGATATATTTTAATATTCAAGGTGTTAATACAAATACACACCAAGACAGACATGAGGATGGTCTCTGTTTTGCAACAGAGAAGTTCAGAGATCAGTTTGGTGAGCTATTCTGGGAAAAACTTTGAAAAGCGTAAACCCCTTAATGGATGAGCTTAAAACTGCAAGAGAAACTGCACAGAAAATAGACCAATAATATAAAAAATATACAGTGTGATAGAAAAAGCCAAAGTATGTTCAAGATGAGCAAAAGGCAGAAAATAGCATACTGCCCCTCTCTCCACTGATTAAGAGAAAAAATTAAGAAAGACGACAGAGACGTTAGCTCCCAGATATTTTTAAAAAAGCACACTCAGTATAAAAAGCACCTTTCCAAAATGAGATATCCATTAGAAACAGTAAAAAACTAAAAAATATTTAGTTTATTAAACAGTTCATTAACACTTCTTTCAATATAACAGTATATAAAAACCGGATGTTCTTTGCTCTATAAACATTCCCCAAAAAAGATTCTATCACATTTTGGAAATAAGCTCTGTGAGGTTAATAATAATTAGGTCTAAGGGGCCACCTAATGCTGTAACTTGGATCCTTTTGTTAAACTCCGCATTGTAGCGCACAGCAGGGCCTGAGAGAGACAGTGGGACAAGATACAGAAATATTAGTATCAAATTAGTGGTAAAGAGAGTGTTGTTATTTCCCTTTGACACTGTGTATACAACTACACTGCTGAAGTCAACGCCTTAAACTAAAAAAACAAAAAACATGTTAATCAATTAAAGCTTAGTATCACACAACATGTGAAGAAACCGAGCTAGAAAAAACGTTCCGTTAACAATCAGTGGGTAGCATCGTGTTTGACGAGGGGCATCTATGAAATTTTTGTCATGATATAGCTTTGAACCATTGATGGACCTTTATTAACACTGACATATTCGATAAGAAACTTTTCAGTAGTGTTACAGCACAGTTAAAGTGCTGCAGTATAACCAACATGAGACGGTCAGGAGTTTTTCTGAGGCATGTAAATTAAGACAATGCAAAGTGTCTGTGTTGTTTGGGGTGGGCTGTTACAGGAACTGATGAGATAATTAAAAGAAAGTCAGTTTAAGGATCCATAAGTCTGAGGGCTCATCAGACATCAAGACATTGCACAGCAGTGTAACTCTGAAAACTTATCATAATCGCAACAATTTTATCTTTGGTTGACATGATTGCAAACTGAACAGTACGAATACTGCATTCACAAAAGCAATTTAAGATAAATGTGCCCTGGCATATAAAGTTAATTGTCATGTTTAATCTAGGTCTGCAACATCTGTAAAATGCCAGACACCCCCCAGTTTCTCAAAGTCCAAGGTGACATGTGTTTAAATGTCTTGTTTTGTCCATCCAAAAACCAAAGATATTCAGTTTATTATGGTGGCAAAAGGAGAAAACTAGGAAATATCCATATTTGAGAGGTTGAAAATGGCATTTCCGGCCATTTTTGCATGAAATATTACTTTAGCCATTAATAAATCATCAAAATAGTTTAATAGCTTAATTCCGTTTTACCAGCTGCTAGATCTAACTTGCAAGTGGGCAATCCTTATCACTGAGCCCCAGGTTAAACTTGTTTGTAGTATGAGCCTGCCTTTTCCTGCTCGAGCTCTTTGTGTCATCACCTGGCACCTCTGATGGAATGAGGAGACTTTGTCCCTCAAAATACACAGCCTTATGCAGTGGCAGAAGATTAAACAGCCCCTTTAAAAGTTTTTTTTTACTTAAATAGCATGGCATTTCTATCCGGTCTGGTAACTACGATAGGTATAGTTTAAAAACTAATCTTTTTCAAACATGCAGTTTGGGACTTAATCCAGTAAATACATTAACTAATAGATTACACACTTTCTCACACATCTGTAAATAGAACAGGGACCTCTGAGGCACATTTTCAGATACAGCGGAGGCCCGAGTGAGGGATGAATCAGCACAGTAATTGACCACCAATTACAACAGATTAATTGCAGCATGATCTCATGGGAAGAATGACTAGAGGCCGCAGAAATCAAACGCTTGTCCTCTGAATAAACTCACTGAGTCAGAGGCTCAGCGCAGAGTCAACAGAAGAAGTCATAATGGGACACCGAGAGTAAAGATAGGAAGAGACTGACAAAATGTCTGAGAGAAGTTAAGTAGGATTCTACCTTTGATTGAGCTGGTGGGGATGATACCCTCTGCTGTTCCTCCATAACCACCAGATACAATGCTTGTTTCATTCAGATTGGGACCCGATACCATCACCTGCTGTAGATCCTGCAAAGCGTATAAATTAAAAAAAAAAAAAGAAGAAGAACAAGAACAGGGAAGGATAGAGAGGGTTTTGGGTAGGGACATGTACAGTAGACAGGAGATTATGACTTGAATGTTAAATTCAGACAATGCAGGTTAAAGGTTTAATCACTAGAGGGGGACAAACACTGCTATGTTAGGAAGGTTAGTCACTACACACAAGGCAATCTAACTTCAACCACTTATCTGGAAGCCAGCAGGGAAAACTACTCAGTTTGTCAGGGACAGAAAACACGCCGCTAAAATGAACAGTCAATAATCAACCGGACTAATCACTTGAACAGAGTCTCCTGTCAGGAAGGGAGCAACCAAGAGGACTACAATACCACAAAGTCTAACCCTGAGCGGTGATTCCAGTGATCTATGGCGCAGGAAATGCTCAAGCAAACTACTTTCCCCTTCCAAAATAATCACAGCCTTTAGTGAAGCTCTGGATCATGAGGGGAACTGTGTTACGAGCCACACGATCCATCTTGTGTGCGTTTCCCTTAATTTAACTCACTTTGTCCTTTTGTTTGCCTTCCTGCTCAAGTATCAGCTAGTAAAGATTTTTGAGGGATTTATGGAAAAGGAAAATCTGGCCTGAACAGGTTTCTCAATTTTGCACACCATATGTGAGCTTGGTTTCAACAACAAACAGGCCTTATTTTAACTCCTGTCTGTGCCATGAGCAAGCCTCTTATTTCATGTGCTACAAACACTGCACAGCGCACACTGACTGAACCTTTGGCAAAGACCCATATCGTCCATCGTAAAAAGTAAACAGAGCATAATATATAGGACACTTCCTGAAACCTTGGGTCTTAGATGCTTCAGTAAGATTGCGATAAGGGAACTCTGGAAGGGAGGCGGCTGTTTCCTTTTTGTAAAAACAAAGAGTGTGTTTGATGCTTCCAAAAGGCAGCAAAAATATAACTGCTGTGATTTCTGCTGCTGGACAGGATTCAATGAGGAAAAAATCAGCATGAAGCAAACTGTGTCTATTACAAATGTGTGTTGGATCTACTTCCAGGGATCATAATACAACCGTTATTACTGCTATTAGTGTTATGTGTACTGTTACATGAGGCTGAGACTGAATTTCACTTTAGTAGTGAAAAGTTCTCTGTCAGTTGATGTTGATGGACTGTTTGTGTTCACATTCAGTGTTTTCACCATCTAGAAAGTTTGGGCTATTGGATGAACATATTGCCGATCAATGATGGGCTGAATCCATTGCCGGTTAATTTTTTTTTTTTTTTTTTTTTTTTTTGCAGATTTTGGGGTAACATTTGTAATTTTATTTTGCTACAGAGAGGACAGACTAACAAAGACAGTTTTGTTGAGTTCTGCAAGTTTTTTCTGGCAACCGCCAATCACCAATGGATGTGCTGATGATGGTCGATTGGAAAATTTTAATGACGAAGGCACGATGACGGCAGTCCAATATCGATGAGTGAAATGTCAATGTTTGCCCGTGATACTTATATTTGATTGGCTAAGTCCCATCTTTAGTCGAAAAATGAAAGCTGTTTCATCATATTGCTGGCGTTTCCACCCTTTATCATTTTACAGACATTACAACTTGCGGTGTTATTATCTTTCTTTGTTAAATGAAGCCACACTTTCGGTTTCTTCCTCCATGTCATGACTCCTCCTTGTTGCAGGTTTCCAGCAGTGTAGATACATAAGTTTGCATCATCATTGTACAACTGTCAAAACACATGCTGGCGTTGATAAAAGGAACTGATAAGCTTGGAGGCTATGGTTCAGATGGATCAGACAATTTCAAACTGGTTCTCAACTAAAACCAGCTCTCAATACTCACTGCTATCTGCTTCAGAGCCTTCTTGGTTTGAACTTGACTTTCTTGCCGAAGCACAACTACATTTTTCATTATGACTGAGACATCGAAACAGATCGAGCACAGCCAATTCAGATCAATATTAAAGCAGTAGTATGATATGATGATTTTTAGTGTGACACCATGTGTGTTTTGTCAACCAACACCTGCTAAAATTAAGGAATCACACTCATACGTCACCCAAGCGCACACAGAATCTGGGCTATATTTGCTCAACACCCGCTAGATGGTTTTGAATCTCATAATCAAATGAAAACAGATTGTAATATGAGATGTGTTAGCTGTCAGCTATTTTGTTAACACTACACAGTTTGAAAGACATCTCTCAAAACATGTTGAGACTGAGAGACTCCCTCTATCTGAGAAGTAGTTAGTATGAGCCAGGTTAACAGGCAGCACAGTTCGAGCTGCACAGTGGTTTGCCATAAAAATGAAATATCTGACAATTTGTGTGATAAACCAACATAGTGATGCAAGGCAATTTAATGCCACACAAAGTCAAACCACTGAGCAGTGCTACAGACACTACAACATAAACACACACACACATACACACACAAATGCACAAATGGCCTGCTCACCCTGGTGCCTCTGGAGCTCCCTACCTTCTCATCTAAGCTCCACTGCAGTTTTGCAGCCTGCACAGAGATGGAGGAGGGGGGATCGACAAACACAACGACAACAAAAAAAAGAAACAAATAGAAAAGGAAAGGAGACAAAAAGAAAAATCCATGACTAAAATCATGAAACAAGATAGAACGATGTAAAAGAAATCTCAGAGAAATCATTGTAATGTCCACACAGACAGCAGGGATGTAGGATGGGGAGCAGTGATGACTGATATCACAGCAGGTCAGGATTCATCATTTAGGATAGATGGTTTATATTTAAGATTAAAGTGGATAATCCGTCTGTTGGGTAAACATGGTTTGCTGGCGTGTTGTAGCCCATCACTCTCCATCTATAGCATAGATATATTATAGACTCCTGTGTAGTAATGCTGGCATCGCGACACAACACCAACTAAAGTGGAAGCTGAAAGCATAATTTTCAGTATTTTTAATATAATTCTTTATGACCAAAATAAGTGTTCACAGTTTGTTTGTTTTTTTTTTGTTTTTTTTACGAGATTAATGCCTGCTTTGCTATTTTTTTTACACTTTGCAAAGTCACCCAGTGGGCCAGATTGGGCCCTTTGGTGGGCTGGTTCTGGCCTCTGAGCCCTATGTTTGACACCGCTGATCTATAATGCGTTACTACATCTTTGCCATGATATTATTCCATCACTGTCTGGACAAAGAAGATACTGATTCTAAAACAACACTGCAAAAATGAAGATAATTTACAAGACATTTATAGACATTAAAAGTTACATTAACATTAAGGGAAATAAATCAGGTAGAAGGAACTGTAAACAAACACAAACATCCACACAAACAAACACCAAATTTGACTGCCCAAACAACAATACTCTATTTCTGCAATTCATTTTGGGGTTGTGTCAGGAGTAACACGTAACCTTTCAGCAAAATGGCCATCATTATAGCAACAGCGCTAATTTCTGTAGCCTAGAACGACAGTTTAACATTTTAACCTTTTGCAAAGACAAATATTTTAACCACACATATTTATAATTCATAAAAACATGAGCATGAGCACTCGATACCTAATCAGTCCTGTCCTAAGGTTGTCAAAAGTATCGAAGTATCAATATTTTTTCAATAGCACATTTCAAACAAAACAATATTAGTTACCGAAAGCACCAAAGCTATAAAGAGATGATCTAAGGACTCATTTCAGATTTCAGTTCAGTCTTTATTGTCCTGCCTGAAATTTAACTTGTCGCCGACAGTGTTTAGTGACGTTTTCTGTACCAACACTGTGAGCAGGTTGTGAATAAAAAAAGGAAGAAAAATCTTACTTTGTGTGCCTCTGACTTGTTTTTCCTTTCTGCTGTTGTATCAAAAGGGGTACTGAGTATCGGCTATTTTTTTTTTAATAGTAATGTATCAAAGTTTAAAATTCTGGTATCATTACAACTCTAATCAACAAAAAAAAATGTGTTAAAATGAAGGACTAAGCCTGCTTAACTTCATACCCTCCTCTTTTCACTCTGTGTATCTCTTTTTATAGAGATCTGCCTCATGTTGTGGCATCTGTTCAATGTGGGAGAGAACTGACGCAGACACCGATGCCTCCCTGGACACTTTGTTGACACAGTGCCTGTTCCCTGAGACGAAGGGAACTCAACACCTTTAAGTCATCATAAAACAATCTGGTTGTCACATCTCAACAATGAGGTTTGGTAGGCTTGTGAAAATATTTTGCCTAGCTGTTCATAAAACAGACTGCCATGGCATCATATACATAGGGTGGACAGCAGAGGCTCTACTTTAAAATGCCACAAACCAATATATTCCAAAATTGGGGTATCTCCAAATTGAAAAGACAAGTAATCACCTCTAAGAACCTGTGTGTAACAGTATAAGTACCTTTACCTTGGTGATTGTCTGAAGAGACACCAGTGAGCCACTGTGATGCATCTGATGCTTTTACCAGGATGCTGCTGGCAGTCAGTCCTATCTCTGTCACTGTCAAGCTGCCAATCACCATCCCCGTTCTGACACAATCGCGATGCAACGACATCTACAACTGAGACTTCTGCTCTTCCTTCACCTGCCACTCTTTGTCTCCATCTGCACAAGCAACACAGACTACTGCAGCAGCTTTAACCAAACACGCTGCACAGTAGATATCAATCTGATTTCAGAGGGCTTTCACCCAAGGACAAAGCAGAGCCAGTTTCAGATTAATTGCAGTGTTGCCATGACAACTGGTTAATATCCAGCACTAAACAGTGCAGCTAAACGCTTCTCATACATGAACACACTGAATGGAGGTAGCCACACCAAATGGTTGAATACTTGTCTCACCAAGCAAGCTCAGTGAGAAGGTGGGGCTTTATTTTACCGCTTGAGCGGAGCGACGCAAAGTTTGGTGAGCAAATAACACAATTAACTGCCAATGCTTCTTCCAGGATCTTGAGCCTGTTTGTCCAACAAGGTGTGCCTCATGACGCAGGAAAATGAGCAGCCTGTTCCACATAACTTACTCTGCAACTGCACTGTTATTCCACTCAAAGTGACTCTGACTAAGACACTCCTCACGATGATGGACACAAAATGTTGCTCAACTCGCTGTGCTGGAGCATACTGTCTTTTGCCTTTAAATACCCCTGTACATATCCGATATATTGACATATTACCCCTTTGGCTATGACAAAAGATCATCAGAGAAAATTCTACTCATGATCCCAACCACCGAACCAAACTGGGTCAATTTGTTGTTTCCTTTCACTCCCCACACACCAAGAAGAAGCTGCAAAGCATACTTAACTTGTATTCTTTGCCCTCTTTTAACTAAACCACATCACTGACTCCCTGATATTGTAAGTCAAACAAAAAAAATAAGTAAAATAAAATAAGTGAGGCCCACAAGTGCTTTGGTACATGAATATTCCCCACCTGGACAGCACCAACTACCACCAAGAGTTTAGCATTTCTGTTAAACACATTGTGTTGGGGTTAACCAAACACTCGAGAGACGTGTCTGAAACCCAGAACAAGAGGCCACATGAGCTGTTAATGGGAACAACTGGTTCTCAAGGAGACAGCTGGTCTCCAACACCTGATTTCCCAATAGGATCCCTTTCCCCAGTTGGAACTGAGCAGTCTCCTGGACTTCTGGCAGTGAGTGACAGCAAATACATAATATAATAAATGTTGAGCCTAGACAGAGGAGAATATTTAAGATCATGAAAAGAGAACAAACACTCTGCTCTGAGCAGCTGAGTAGAGATACATTAACAGTAAGTAACTGGGCTCATTAATGCAGCCACTGTTCATGACTGACAACGGTATTTAGGCCTACTTAGAGGCATGAGTCCTAAATTGCATTGTTCATATTACCGCAGAGTGGTGCTGTGGTGTGAATGGTATTAAAAGAGCAAGTTCGCTTAACTAATCTTGTGATGGCTGAGAACAAAACCCATGACCACAATGCCAACTTCAACAACTGAAGGCATTAACAGTGATATTACATAATGACATCAGATAGCTTAAGTAGGTTTGACTTTATTCATGTGCTCTCATGTGAATGATGTAACCTTTGGGGGGAAAGAACTGTATCATTGAATGCATCACTGAATACATCAAGATAAGGCTATAGTTAGAATTTTCCTTAAGAGGACGAACTAGAGCAAGAAAAAGAAATGTTCCCAAAGAAAGAACTGAAAGTCACTGTGATCTTGATCAAAATCTTTCTGATGATCTTTCAAAACCAACTCCAACTCCATAAACAACATCAAAAATTTTACCTCGCAGAACATGGCAGTTGCTGGTCTACTGCTGCCTTTATTTGTTAGGTTTGTTCGTGTTATCGTGTGACTACAGTGAGTCCGAACTACCCTTTTAAAACACTGACACACACAATGACACACACAAACTAACAGACTGAGGCAGCAGTAGACCAGCAACTGCCATGTTCTGCGTTACAATGACTGATTTCTCCTGAAATGTTTGGTTTGTTTGAAGACCTGACAGGAAGGGAAAGTGGTGAAAATGTTGTTAATATAGTATAAACTTGAACGGATACTGATTTTTTTTTTTTGTTGTTGTTGGTGGACCTTTTTTAAATGGTTAAAAATGCCTTTTGTATCTGATCCTGTCCACAACAGAACATTGCTTGGCTTCTGCGCTGGTATTCCTCTCTGTTTCTCCTAAGCGAGGGCATGCCGACTGTCATTTACTGTAGATAATACACTGACTATTGATAAGGACCTCATACAACCCAACATCAAATAATCCAAACTATCCCTTTAAAACTAATACATGTGTGTAATAGCTAGATGAAACTAAAATCATATTGTTGCTGCTGCTATAAACGGCCAGCAATGATCAACAGTATTAGACCTTCTCTTTAATATAGTAAAAAAATAAGATAAATTACTGGCAAGTAAATGAAAAAGAAAATAAACTCTGTATTCTTTACTGTTTGCTCCTCTGTTTGTTTCAGTTTGGTTTTGAGTATGTAAATTTATTTTCTGACAGCTTGGGACCACAAGTGTGTAAACACTAACAGTTTGCACGTTTCCTTGTGTAATAAGTAAATAACAACTACCCACAGCGATCTCAAAATGTAACACACAATAGGCCGTCACCTGATACAGTAGCTTTGACCCACCTGTTCAAGGCTGTCGTCCTCTGGTAGTGTCCCTGTGTCACCATTACTGTTGATAGGAATCTCCATCGTGGCAGCTTTACTCATAATGCTGTCTGTCATAATGCACTGAATCTGTGAGCAAAACAGAGAGAGATAAAGTGTGGATACAAGAGACCACTGCATGTAAATAAAGTGAAAAAGGCAGAGACAGAAAAACAGCGAGGCCTAAATGCTGCTTTGAAGAGGAGAGACCAAAGAGCGTAGTCAAAACAGCTAAATCATTAGGCAGATGGGATTATAATTGCCACAAACAAGCGAGGAGGTGGTTTTCAAAGAGCAAGGCTACCGGCGCTCAGCATAAAAAAAACCCCCACACACCTCCAAAAGCCCCGTGCAGAGGAGCCGCCACTACAATGAGCTGTCCTGCTGAAGTGGCCACTCTACTCTACAGCTCAATTACACCGGAGCAGATTTTAGCAGCATGATCACCCCTCTCTAAAATCCTAGACTAGAGGGGAGACAGCAATCGAGCTGCAACTGAGGTAATCCTTAGTGTGTTATCATTATCAATTAATCTGTCGATCATTTACTCAATTAACTGATGAATTGTTTGCTTCATAAAATGTATGAAAATGTTGCCCACTGTTCCCAAAGCCCAAAATACAGTCCTCAAATGTCTTGTTTTGTCCACAACTCAAAAGATATTCAGTTCTCTGTCATAGAGGACTTAAGAAATACAAAATATTCACATTTGAGAAGCTGAAATCACAGATTTTTTTTTGAATTTTCAAGCCTTTCCAGTAACATATAGCTGTGATAACTTACATATTTATATACATACACCTGAAATTATTATTTCACTTCTGCATCACAGATGCAAATCAGATGCTACTGTGCTATGAAAGAATGAACTTATTTTATTTCTTTATCTAAAATGCTAACTATTGAGTCAGGAGGCAAGTCATTGTGAACATAATGCAATTACAAACCCAACAGTTGCAAGAACTTCAGCATAAATCCAAGCACTTTTCAAATCTTGAAAACACAAAAACATTCAAGTACTGTCAAGGATTTCCAGCACCCGTACAAACTCTGTTTTTAAATGACAACTGACTGATCAGTCGTTGCAGCTCTACAACATTGTGAAGTCATTATAATGTGTCAAACTGATTTAGAGCTGCAACAATAAATCTAATAATTCTTTTTCTGATTGATTATTAATTAATTGCTAACTACTTTGATGGTCGAAAAAAACAGTCAAAATTCTCTGATTCGAGCTCATTAAATATGAATATTTTCTGGGTTCTTTACTCCTCAGTGACAATAAACTGAATATCTTTGGGATGTGGGCAAAACAAGACATTTGTGGACGTCATCTTGGGCTTTGGAAAACACTGATAGCCATTTTTACACTATTTTCTGGCATTTTATAGACCAACAACAATCAATTAATTGAGAAAATAATCGACAGATTAATCAATGATGAAAATAATTTTTAGTTGCAGCCCTAAACTGATTTGGCCTGTTACAGGTTCAAGTTGTATAACAGCATAATGCAGAACAACATTTGCAAAAAAAAGAAAATGCTAGACAAGCAACTCCTATTTTTGACTTGAACTGTAATAATGAATTCACAGCTTAATGAATTCACTCCCACAAAAACTAATGAGGGGTCTGCATATATGGCCACTGTATGTGTGTGAGAGAAAAGGCCACAGATGACACGGTGGTGCAAAATGCAGGCCAATGTGAGGGCCTCAGATGTGGCGCTTATCATGGTTCTCACATTGCAAAGCAGGGTGTTGGTTAAACAGGTAAACATCACACTTTGATAAAGTCCAGAATGTACAGCAGCACTGCAAAGGGAGACACACAAAAGCCAACAATACAACAGATGATTCATATGCACTTGTGGGTGTTTTGTGGCTTTTTGTTCTTTGGACCAAAAGAAAAGGCCTGGAAACTGTTGTAATGTGTGTTGATTTTATTCAAATGGAGAAACTATCACAGCTGCATTTAAGTGACTGTGACGCTAAAATGTCATATTTTTGGCTGCTAAAAGATGAATCAAAGAACATCTGAAAACTGGTTATTAAAAGTTTAAAATATTTATATTTTTAATTCAACATTCTGTTTTTAATTGATGACTAAACGCTGATAACATGCAGCCTTATAATTAAACATGACTACTGTATATTGTGCTTTTAATCCCATCAGATGTGTAATCTCGCATGCCTTTGAAACAGTAAATCTAGCAGGGTAGGCCATAACTCATATGCAGCATATAACTAATAATGTGGTACTTGAGTTACAAGAAAAGCTTGTTCTTCTTGCAAGATTTGGTGCCACGTGGCTGACTGAACATAATAACATAGCAGGTTTATAGCAGTTAGATCACTTGCTGGCACCAATATCACAGATGTTGCCTGAAGGGAGACATGAGTAGCACTTGTTTACATTTGCTCTGACCTCGCCTAAGTGGGCTTTTCCATTATAAATGCACACTTGGCCATGCCCAGTCCATTTCCTGAGGAATGACACATCTCTGTTGACTTAAGACACTGGAAGCTGTGCTTCTCTTGCACAGCAATACTCAATGCAGAAAGAGTCTCCTAAAACAACTTACTGCACCTGTGTGTCAGAGCTTATAAAGAAATAAATGGCTTGACATCTTGTGTACATTAACAGATACCTCATATTAGTCCAAACTGATTCAACTTGTAGTGTTGTAAACTGGAAATCAAGAGGGCAGTTTGCTCATTGAACTGAGATTCTACACTTATAATACAAGACACTCATAAGCTTTTTATGACAGACTAAACAACTTCATAGCGTGAGCAACCAGCTTAGCTGCTTTGCATATCATCTACATCTGAAACAGGACCTGCCTTGCTGTGCCTCAGTCTACAATATTTTGTCTCCAAGTCACTTAGGTCAGGTTGAATACATGTATGCATGGTTTAAAAACAAGCATAAGGCTGTATTTGTAAATGAGTAGGTACTAGCATGGCTGTGTTGATGCATGTGCGTCTGAATAGATTATGTACAGCTTTTATGTAGATTTTTTAGAATGAACATAATGTACATAAATATAAATGCTGCTTTTAATCAGTTGTTAACTGTGAGCATGAGTATAGGCTAAATAAAGTCAACTCAATCCATGTGAAATGACAACAGGGTGAGCTTGGACAGTAATTCAGATGTTAGTTATTAACTGTTTATTATTAGGAACGAGCAGCTTCCAAAATATCTTAAAATACCCATTTAGAGGCACAGAATATGCTACAACAGAGGGCATGTACTTTCTTAATTCTAAAGGAAGGAAGAGTCAGTAGTTTACTTCTATAGTGCGAGATTTCTATCATGGAGAAGTAACAGAGACTTTACTAAACTTACTTACTAATCCCAGAAAAGAAACTGGCAGTTCTCCTGGGTGAAGGGACAACAGCTCCTCTGGCAGCTAAATATGCATCTGTCTGCCATAGACCGAGGAAAAACTACAAGTTCCCAAAGAAATAGGGAGTTATATGGCACTAAGTTATTGTATTAGATTGTAGTGTATTGTATTATTTTGTAAAGCAACCAAAGAACAAAAAATGTACTGCCTCAGTGTAGTATAGCACCTGAAACACCTGCATTGCTTTTGCAACCATATATTTTTGTTCATGCTAATAAAGCTATTTGAATTAAACCGAATGGAAAGACTGCATCGTTATGAACAAATTGCACAATCTAAAAAAAAATCCTGGTAGCCATAACAGGTGCACGAGCACAGGTGTAAAGTCTCCAGCAGGTAAGGCTACATGCAGGAGGCCCCCGGTGGGTTCAATCTGTCCAACATAGTGGAGATTTATTTAGGCTGGAAAAAATAACACATCATAATCGCTATTTGTTAAGAGTGTGCATTAAACTGAAGCAGTTTTTCAGGCTGGAGATGAATTTGCTCTCCAGAAAAGGCCTGCTTCCACTTCACACATGCAGCTGTTTAGAGGAAGCTGCTGAAAAGATGGTAAACAACCCAGTGAGTTCACTGTGCACAGCGGGACGGTTAACACTGGTACAAATGTGAAATCCCAAACCCAGACAACATGAAATATATTTTCAAACAGTTCGACTTACGGTGTGCTTGGTCCCGTCGTAAACACAGAGCTGTTGGTGAAGCTAGCGAGCAAAGCTAATAACAGGCTAACGGCAGTGCATCCCAGTTCATGCGCGGCTTTAGAGGAGACTGATGTGCCTTTTGTCGGTCCGAGGTTAAAAACTGTCCGTGGGAAACAACGCAGCGCCTCTGTTTAGGAATATTTTAATGACATAGTCAGGTAAATTCTTGTTCTGGCTGCGTTTGTCCTCTGACTCTTCGTAAATAATCCTCTGTCTTATGTTTTAATGAAGCAGGAGGAACGCTTTACGGAACTGACGACACCGAGGAATTCATTTTGCAGACGCGCTCCGCTCCAAAGATCGTCTATTTAAGAGATGATGGCTCAATCGGTTCAAAGGCAAAACGTACTTCTCGCCAAATTCCACATCACAAATGTAAGAGTGATAATAAATAAATAAATAAATAAATAAATAAATAAATAAATATAATGAAAAAAAAACTTCAGTTATTTATATTCATGAAGGGAGTGGAACGATACGTGGTAATTATTTTTCCTCACAAAACAAAAAGGTATCAAAACAATTAATGTAGCCTGTTTAATAGTTTTAATGTGATTATTTTGGTCACACTTGGGTTTTATTTTTATTTCAGTCTATGTAGCCTTTTGTAAATAAATACTTTTATTTTTTAATGTAAACTGTGAATTGGAACTGTTTCACCACACATGCATCATAATTTTCACTGTGCTGCTGAACTCCTGCTACAGTTTCTGTCTTTATCTTTTTGACTTTTTCGCACCTGTGTATCAGACAGCCTGAGTCCACCACTGCTGCCTTTTCATTTGAGATATACGGAGTATTCACTGGGGGATGTAAAAACATTTCAGCTACAAAATATTATAACTGAAGTAGTGTTTTCAGTGGGAATTTACTGTAACAATTAATTTCCACACATCCTTAATGTGATACATTATGTGTGCATGCAGAACGAGTGCACTGGTAATGACCGTTTGACAAACTACGTAGACAGCAGGCTTTGACCACAATTTCTGGTCACACACCTAAATTGTACCAGAAAATGGTAAAGGAGTGAGAGCTCTTAACTTTTCCTCCTTGTAGGCTGCGGCCCATCTTTGGGTGCATGCTGCAGGTGATGTGTGCAGGTTCCAGCCAGCTACTGATGGCTGTACATTAACTCAGGTAGGTGTGAGTTGGACGTGTTCTTTTAATTTTTAAACGCTGGAGCTAATGACCACTGTGAATCCAAAGGTTGGACGCGAACTCCATTATTTCAAGAAGCCCTGCTGCCCCCTGTGGCTGGGACTGTAAATTCATTTTAATTATATTATTGTGGCATAATTATTTGAAAGACAATTATGCAATATCTTAACATTGGCAGCCTTGTATATTTGCAGGTTTAGTGAAAAGGCATATGCATGTTTCAAAGAGCTAAACTGACTCCTCCTCACAGATAAAGGATGATTAGTCGTGTGAGGAAGAGAATACCTATTGTATGCAAGCAAACATGTAAACGCCCCTGCTCATCCCACCTAAAACAGTCAGTTTATCATTAACATACAGTAGCTTGATACAATGGGACAGCAAGAGTAGTGGGGTGGGTGTATGTAAGGAAAATACTTTTAGACATATCCTTTAAAGTGCCATTATTTTCATCTGACACAATAATCTTTCAAACAGAAGAGTAACAAAGAATTCTCATAACATATTGTATTGTTTTCTATTTTTATTTTTTCTCCTGTCTCCTGGTGTAGTGCACACTAGTTAATGTGAAACACACACACACATCATCATCATCATCATCATCATCATCATCATCAGGCATATTTTACCAACAACTAAAAAATGGAAAATGGACAAAGAGAGACTGGCATATCTGTATGTGACAAAAATACCAAAGAAAATAAGAAATTCATTACATTTAATAATTTCTTATAATATATATATATTTATGCACTGGGTCACCTCCATCACTTGTGTGGCACTCTTTCTTATCCTGCTTGTACAGGGTAAGAAAGAGCCTGAGGTTTGAACTTTCAAACCTCAGGCTGTGTCAAGTGAAAAACATCGCTGCATTGCTGCCCTCTGTTGGTCACTTTTAGTATGTGAGGGAAAACCTGCTGGGCCACTACTGTCCTGAGGCTTTTCCTTCAGTGTACTGAACATTTTCATAAAGATCATGAGTGATCTTCAGACATCAGACACAGACAATCAGGCTTTAATGTTATTTTTAAATGGAAATTGAAGTTAAAATTCCTGTTTTTTCATTTGCAAAGGCAATTCAATGATTGTCTGTTTAGCCACAATAAACCACTCTGTATCAATACTGTTTCAAAGGGGGGTGTATATGTTAAAAAAAATAAAACAGTAATTAGTCTGCACAGTCTGTCAGTGCCTCTAAAGTTGAGAACATGCTGACAATCAGAGTTGGCATAAATACATACATTCTTTACTCAAGTAGAGGAGTTGGGTCTCTTTCTCATGTCTGTTTCATCTTGTTATGTTTAGTTAGTTTTTGTCACATCTGTCATATGTGAAGTGCACTGATGGATGAACCAAGGAACTGTCTTTTCTATGTGTTATTGTTCCATTCATTTTAGGGTGAAATTGGTCCTGATGTTGGGAATGTGGCTGTGTACTGGCAAGAATCTGGTGTTACAATACATATCATGATCCAAGGCTTATGATTCAATATATTGCAATATAAACTGTGATACTGTAAACAAGGTGATGTATTGCTGTTTTTTAAAATCTAATTTTAGGAAAACTGTCATATTGTAGAGAACATACCATAGTATGCATAAAATCTGAGTTTAACAAGTTTACTTTTTTATGCAATCAGAGCAGAACACTGCTATCTAGCAGTCAGGTATTTAAACAACACAAAATAAACTGCTGCCACAAAACTTTGCAGTTATATCATGATACAGTGTCTTTGAGAATCGATGCAGTATCACAAAACATGATATCACGATACGCGTATTGATATCTACTTAGACCCCTAGTTGGGAAGGCGGGGCAGAATGAAGCAAAATGAAAATAATTCAACTCAAATTGATCAGAACTAAAGTTGCATATTTGTGTTTCAATATAAAGAGTAAAAAGCTGTCAGAAAAATAAATACCCAGGTAAAGTACAGAGCTGAAAACTCTACTTAATGACAGTAACAAAGTATGTGGTAATTCTTACCTCTGACAACATCTAATAAATAATCTGAATCCTTAGTTGCATTAAATAATAATAATAATAATAATAATAATAATAATAATAATAATAATAATAATAGGATCCTCACAGCCTTTGGACCAGTCAGAATATGGATCTCACGCCAGAGAACAGTGCATTAAAATGGTTCCACAGAAGTTGAAGTAAAGCAATAATCACATCAAGTGCTGCAGTTATGTATGCCCATGAGTACATTTATATTTCTTTGATAAAACGGTTCCTGCCCAAGTGAGCCCAGGTTCCATACATCATACGTCTGGGCATCATCACAGTTTGATTCAGCTGCTAGGTGGCTGAAACACTTTGAATGTCTGAGTGTAACACGGGCACACGAAGCACTTCTTGCACTTCAGTATGAAAGAACAACTATGAACAATGTTAACAGCGCTGGTCTGGACGAGATCCTACAAACACTGACGGGCTGCAGGGATTCAAACAGCTTCTGCAGTCAGAAGGAGGTGGGAAGAGAAAGGGAGGGAAGGAGCGAGCGTTTTTTATTAATGAATAGATTGGACGCTGAAAGAAGTGCGGAGCCAAAAGAAACTCTCAGGGTATTTTTTGGAGGGGGCGTGAAATGCCATATGGGAATGTTTTTGCTAATGGAAGTGTGTGCTTGAATACAGTATGAAGTTTCCAGCTGTCGGTGTGTTTTCTGGTGCCAGCCTGAGTCACTACCTGTTCCACTGAACATGGTACGGTGCGTTTTGTCCAATTCCTCCTTCTTCTTCTTCTTCTCTGTCCTGACAAACAACAAAAATGTTTTACGGCTTGCGAACATGTTAACAACGTAATCACATGCAACATAAATTAGCCACAGCTGTTGCCGCTGCTGCAGATGTGTGCGTACAGTGGTGTCCACCCAGATTATGGCCTGCAGCAGTCACACACACCCCACTCGGATTGGCCGGTTACCATCAATTTCTCCTCATTATGATTCTTATTCAGTTTTATTGTGTAATGAATCTTGATTTATTGGATTGAGTGGATTTATTGACTCTTCCACTAGACATGCTACAGTTAAATTAGTTCCATGTGTTTTGAGATCGGAGGTCACAATACTCGAGAAGGTAGCAAGTAATAATTATAATGATCTTCATGATTTTGTTTGGTGGAAGACATGACCAACAGCATGAGCAGGAAGGAGGAACGCACACCAGAAATGAAGAGGTGGCTACCATGAAAAAGTTCAGGTGTGGAAGATCACATTTTGATCTAATCCTTAAACACCATTTTCTCTAACGGCCTAAATATATCCCTGTCTGTCTCTAACCATATTTCCTTGTGTTTTTTTTAAATAATAGGATTATTTTTATGCAAATTTGTTTTTTCCTCCTTCCTCCTAACTTCATTATAAAAGTGTCTAATATATTTTCCTAATATGATTATTCTAAATTTACCTGGAATGTCATGGTTCAAGGTCTCAGTTTTTGTCTCAGGTCTTCCTCAGCATTATATGACTTGATGAGGTTGTATTCTAGACACTTAATCTTTTTATGACTCTTTCTTTCGCTATTTACATGGAGATGTTTTTAACATATTGTATAAGCTAAACTTGTATAAATGTATCATCCTTTTTTTAACCTTGACATATTGTCTAACTTCATATTTTGACTATATTCATTTCCTAAGATGTTGTAATGAACTTGGTCACTCTTTGCTCCTCCCACAACATGTAGTTTAGGATATTCTATCACGATCCCATTCTTATCAACCGCCCTTTGGTAACAATAAAGGCAACCAAGCTGTACTTGGTGAGAGCTGTTCTTTTTATCGTTGTGCCCTAAATTCACTCCACTTATTTACGTGAACAGTGAGAACCACCAATCACTGCATTCAAGACAAGGCAACTTTATGTACGTAACACTTTTCATACAGACGGTAAATTCAAAATAGTGCCGGTCGGTGTGTTAAGTAAGTTATCTTGAACTCTTCCCTCCAAACAGAATGGCAGATGAAAAACACAGACATGCTATGAAAACAGCTGCATTTTTAATCTTGATGTCAAAGCATCTGCTGTAGAGGTGAGTTGCTTCCACATAGACCTGAGCTTGAGGTTTTTTTTTTTTTTTTTAACCAACATCTCCTCCACATTAACTGCAAATCTGCTTTTTACTGTCTGTGACATATTCATGGACAGTAAACGCATCAATTAAATTCTCACTCACAGAAAACAGTGTCTATCTGTGACAAACATTATGCAAATTAGCACTAGAGGAAAAACAGCATAGAGACAGCATGAACACAGTATTGGTAAAGAACCACACTCACATACAGAGTTCTGCATGACCTCTTATTGGCACGATGGAAAATGCAGAGTTAGCACTGTGAAGCACAGAGGAGGTTTGTCCATATTTGTCTGTTAAATATCATGGTTGTAGAAAGTGGCGGCGAAAGTTTTTGATGTCTGAATTAGTCAGAGACCACGGGAAGCTTGAGTTTGGCCGAAGAGCGACTGGTTACTGGAATCAGGGGAAGTTATTCCTTACTCAGTAATTAGTGAGCAGACTCACCTGTTGAATCATGGGAAGACTCACGCAAATGCAGGGAAAGTCTCGTGCAGACAGGAAACAGCACACGCAGACAGTTTCTCTGCAAACCCTGAACATTAACCAGAAATTAATCTGGCACTAAATACTAACTCACCCAGAACAGTTATTTACGCACTCTATGATTTTCTGTCATCTTTAATATTGTATGACAATGTGGGCTCAAGCATCACCATCTACAACCTGACACCTCACATCCTTATACAGACACTGAAAATAGTAAACAAAAACACATATAGACTAAAAAGATAGAATTAACTCAAATTTGAGAGCTTGACTCACTTTTGTTTTCTGAAATTAGTTTTCAGATATAACAGTCTAGCCCCAGAACCTCTTTCTAGACATATTCAAAAACCTGGTAGTGATATATTAAGTAACTTGCAGCATAGACAATAGCGATTGCAAAATGCCACATCGTAAATCTAAATTTGAACAGTCAGCTTTCTTCATGAAGGCTGTAAAAACTTTATTAAAATCAAGTCAATTCCGATATAAAATTTTAGGTAATTATGCTCAAAAATGCAAAGGTGGCAAAGGTATATTGGTGTTTGGTGTATTTTCCATATCTGAAGTGCATGATAATTTAAACTGTATATTTAAATTACACTGTAGACCTACAAGTAAAACTCCAAACAGGGAAAACAGTTGGAAATTTAGTTATAGACTTTCTGTGCAACACATCAGTTCAATGCTCTGCGTTGGAAATACGTTGAATTGCGTTGTCCCTATCAAATAAAATAAATAAATAATGATAATAATAATAAATAACTACTGAATGAAAAGCAATTTTGATTCATTCTATACCTGATATGCCCTCATGATGGCACCAAACCCCAAACAGTATATAAAGAAGCGGACTTCATATAAGCTACTGCAGACTAACAAGATGCTTCAGCTCTCGTCATCAAAGAGACAATTCAGTTCAAAAGCTGATGAAGCAAAGCATCTTGGACATCATCTGCGCGAGGAAAAATGATGTGGCCACAGGATGATGACTACAGCAGCTTTTACGATCATCCTCATGACTAACAGCCTTTCAGAGGAGCCACTTGGAATCATCTGTTGCTGACTTCACATGTGGGCTCCTCAACTTATTGTAAACAGGGCACTTAATGAACATGCCAATCACTACCAGGCCCTGAGCAAATGACAGTGATATATGTATGTTCTCCAAGGAGACCACACCAGCCTTGATTGCTTTTGTTAATCAGCTAATCAGAAACGCTAATAGACGTGTTTGAAGCGTTTACATTGTGGAGAGACACCCCACCCCCTTTTAAAACAAAGAGCGTTTGACCTCGCAGTGGTGGTTTAACACCAAAGCTGGATGCTGTATTCATGTAGACAAATTCCATGTTAAGCAGCCTCACATGCACAGAAATACACTTTTGTCTTCTGTATTTTAAGGTCACCAAACCGTTTAAATATTTTGACCGACCGTGAAGCTACTGGACGCATGAACAGTGTTCCAATCTTCAATAGCAACCACAAAATGTCCCAAAAAAAGTCCTTCTCATCTCATCTGTTCTGCATCAGGAGCAACAAAAACACCGGCCTCTGCCCTGAGGTTTGCGGGGCCCTCTATCGCTGCGAGTGAGCCGTTCAGGAGTCACCCTGGGTAAATATCACAGGTCATTGCCGTCGAAGGTTTTTCTTTTTCCTTGCAGGATGTCGTGCTGCTGTTTTTGTAAAGCGTGTGTGTAGCTGAGCTATAATATTAGCACAGGAGCTTTCAGAGCTCACTAGTGTAAATCCTGCCTTTCTGTTTCCACTGATAAGTGACTGAAGTTTTAACACATTTCCTGCAGATTCATTTTATATATTTTGTAGATTTCTGTATTTTTTCTGGGTAATGTAGCATTAAATATAGTTCAACCATTAAAGCTCATAATTATTCTAAAATGGTATTCAAACTTTACCCGTATAGGCTTAACTTGAAACAACAGAGGAGGAACAGTGTTATGACCTAACTGAGCCATCTCCATGACAACCAGAGCAAAATCCATCCATTGGATAACACCGTAAATGCAGCTGAAAGCTCTGGTAAAGCTAATAAGTGGATCTAGAGTTTCTTGTTAAACTACTCCAAGGTAGGTTCTCCAGAGAGTAAGCTGCAGTAGTATCACTTCTGATACAGTTACTCTGAATACAGAAGCACTTGAAGGATGTGTACTCTCACCTGTTTTGTTTTCCCTATACGCTTATGAAATGCAAATTATGACATCAACATGACAATTGTATAATTGTGCTGATGATCATACGCAGACTGGCGACACAATTAATCAGTCTAAATATTTTCATCATGTTGATGAGCTTGCTGTGGTGTGAAGACAGTGCTCTTTTTTATTACCCAAAGTAAGACTAAGGAGCTGGTTATTGTGAGACAATGCCATGTCATTTTTTTTGCCTCCTGTTGTTATTAATGACCAGCCTGTTGAACTAGTAGAGGGGTTTAAATATTTAGGAACTATTTGTATTGAACTTCACACCCAAAACAGAATACATTTGTTTACAGAAGTCTTGTTGAAAGTGTTTTAACTTTTAATGGTAAGGCCATCTGGGAGCTAAGACCAAAAACAGACCAGTGAAATAATTGGCACAGAGCAGAAACGACTGAGAAATAAAACACAGGTGAAACAAAAAGCATGACAAATTGTGTCTGATCCGGTTCATCCCGTTCTTAAGAATCCTTATATCTGCCCTTTGGAAGGGTCAACAGAATTGCTGCAGCAATTGAGAGCATTTATGAAACATCTTTCATACCAAATACAATAACTTTGCTAAATTCGTCCAAACCATGACTGGAACCATACCTGTTAGTGTTGTCTGTGCTGTGCATGTGCTGTTATGTATCGCAATTTATTGTGATGTGTTTTAATCATTATGTGAAGCCAAATTTCCACATTTGTAGGTGATAAAGAGTAACTAAAACAAAGTATTAACTTTCATAAAGTTTGGATAACACGTTGGCATACTTACTATTTATGGACCTTAATCTATTAATAGCAGACTTTTGGACTCTGGTCACAGACTTGAGTCACAAATTTGATGATTTTAAACTTAACGGAACAAAAGCCAAGAAGACTTGCAACTTGACTTTACTTTAATGTCAGTGGCTTGTGACTTCACTTGGAATTGAGCTTTTTGACTTGAAAATACTTGATGCCTTCCCCAAAGCCCAAAGATGAAAAAGTTTGTTATTTAAAAAAATGAATTGCAGTATGCAAAATGTGCATGTCAAAAATTGCAGGCCGGGACGTAACAACTTCCAACTTTGTTTGACATTTGAAGGTGCACAGTGAATGGTAGGTCAAGGCTAATATTAATATAGTTAGCAAGCTAACAGCTAAGTATGAGGCTGGATACTCACTGTTACAATATAATGTGTTTAGTACAAGAAACTCAAAAGTTTAGGCCTTGCAACTTGAGACTTGTCAATCTTGACTTGGGTCTAAAGTGCAAAGACTTGAGACTTACTTGTAAATTGCAAAACGATGACTTGGACCCACCTCTGTCATATTAGCACTCAACTTTTTTTTTTAAACCTCAACTGACAATCCGATATTAATGTTTCTTACCAGTATACATGGATTAAACACATGATAAATATCATCACTGATGCATGTTGAATATGATATTGCTGTAGTTGATCTCTCCCACTGAAGAATCAGTAATTCATATGGAGGTTTATGCAACTTTGGAAGCATTCAATGTTCCCATGTGTGCCAGAGATGTTATTAATGCTTCCTGAGTTTATTTTGTTTTTGAAATCAGCTACCTGTACTTGGCAGAACACACCGTAACTTGTTAAACACCCACACATGAACACACACACACACGGCCAAATGAGCAGGCTGTGATCAGACGTGTTTGCATTAGTTGCCAAGATTGGTGTTTTACAGCTGCATTTGTTCCTGAATCTGCTGGTTTATGGTATACTCCGGGTCACGCACTACATCTAAACACTGCCAGAGTAAAAAGGGGTCTCGCATGTACCCTTTCACCTCAACCGCTGCCACACACACGGGAGCAATAGGCCTGCCCACACACACTAAGCAGGGCACAACCCACATCAAAGCAAACACACTAATCCCAGCAGGAAACAGGGGATCCATAGGCCCAATCATGAAAGCAGAAAGAAAATGCATATGAACTGAAAATAAATAACAGCTATCTCCTAAACGTGTAAGCCAGCTGCAGTTAATCAGCAGTTAATGAGAGTCAAGATTCTTCTCCTTTGTTTTTCCTGAGGTGACATCTTCGGAGACTGTTAAGATGATTTGTCTTCAAAAAGATTTGTTCACTAGTCATACTTACGGGATAAGTGAGCTCATGTTTGAATCATCTCTAATGAGAGGAACAAGAAAAACAAGATATTAACTATTGAAAAGATTCAAAGAAAGTATCCATACACTATAAATCAATTTAAGGTGGTTCAACTTAAAAATGTAAGTTCCCCTGCTGCCTTAAAATGTGAGCGAACTGAACATGAATTGAATAGTAGGTCAAAGTTGTCAAAAATGTAAAATCAGTCAAGTTAACTGAATTTGAGAAAACAAGTTCAATAAATTAAAGATGTACATTTGTACTGGGGCAGGGACAGAATTTGAAACTAGCCTTTGGTTACCATCATTTTCATTATTATGAAATGAAACAACCATGATTTGTCTTAACATGTATTAAAAACACACAGCAAGTTTCCAATATGTTTTCTTCAGACTGCAAAACAGAAAAGTCTGTGGAGAGTTGTAACTCTAAAACAATGCATGCTGGGAAGTCTGGTAATATGCAGATCATGTTTCTTTAGAAACTTAATTTAATGAGTTGAGTGAACTGACTGAACTCATGTTTGTATGTTATGGCCCAAAAAATAGAAAGTAGAAATTCAAATTTGACTAAATTGAGACTTTTGAAACATATTTGTTAATGAATAAGCACAAACAAAATATGCATACTATTCTGGCTCTGTCCTGAAACTATATAGTTATGAGGAAATGTTCATATGATCATTATCATATATCATATGTACTGTACTTTTGTAATATGACAGCAGATATGGTGTTAAGAAAAGAGAGAGATTTTCTAACTTTTACTCCCTACATTTAAACACAAATATCTGTACTTTCTTTTTATTTGAACATATGCACTGCATTCCCAGCATCAGGACTAATTTTAACCCAAATGGACAATAACACGTTGAAAAGACGATTCCTTGGTACATTCATCAGCGCATATCACACATCACGTACGTAAAGATGAAAACAACATAAAAGATGTTACAAGACAAAACAAGGTGAGGACTCTAGCTTCGCACAGAAACAGCCAGTAACAACGTCCTTCAGATGCCTACTCTTTACTTTTATTTGTTACACTTTGAGCCTGTACTTTTTTACTTTTACTTGAGTAAAGAAGTTGAATCAGAGTCTTTTTGTTCTTCTGTACTTTGACTTGAATAAAGGATGTTTGCCACATCTGGTCACAGGAATAAATAGGTTTTGTATAGACAGGGCGATCCAAATCTTTTCATATTTTCCTTCTTCTCTTTTGTGGGTATGTGACCTTTTTGTAATGTTAAAGCAATAAAAATAAAATATGCATATCCAGTTGTGAGAAATTTTTACATGAGCAAGGCACAAACGCAAAAATGTGACTCGTAAAAAAAAAAAACCAAAAAAAAAAAACCTGCATACACTTTTACATTTCTGTAAATGTTCACATGGAATTTATGTGCAGGGTTGTGAAAGCGAAGAAAGGCAGTTGACGAAGGCAGTTGACCAGGATCATTACAAAAATAAAAAAAATAAAAATAAATCTTGAATCTGGTGGTCCCTTCAAACCAATATTTCAATGCAATGTTTAGGGGCTTAGAGGACCTCCAACATATTGTGTATCCTGAGGAGTCCTTTTTCAAATCAAGGAGCTTAAAGGCACCTCTTTGATCTTTTTCTATGTCCCAGGGTTCTTTGAAATTGTTCTAACGGACCCATAATTTTTGCAGCGAGCCCGAAAGCCCCTAAACCAACCTCAGTCAGCACCTTCAGGAGGTTCGAGCGCTGCGGGATCGCGGTGGGTTTGGTTCACAGAGGAGAGCTGGCCAGCCACCTGGTGGGGCTGTGGGAGAGGGGAAATGGACTGTAATCAAACGAGCCGCCACAGAAACACCAAGCGCTGGCTGGGTTTATGAGGCAGTCACATCCAGTCAACCACTAACAATGAAAGAGGAAACACCTTCTTTCACAGACATTCCATGTTGCTCTCTGCCTTAAAAATCCATTTTATTCATGGTCCGCTGTTATGAAACTAATTAAGACAATATGATAAACCCACCATTATTAATTCCACAGGATTAATGAGCTGAATTACATTTTTGTGGAGGAGGCATTTAGAATCACATTCCTGTGAGTGTAACACTGCTACATGTCTCTACAAATCTGTTTGAACTACAAACCTCTGAACACAGCACCCCCAAGTTAAAGTAGCAACACTGCACTGTGAAAATACCCCAGTACAAGTAAGGGTCCTGCATTCAAAACAAGATACAAGAGATTTATTTATCATTATACATGATTTATTTATCATACATCTAGTTGTATAGCTACATCTGGATGTAGTTCCCTCTTTTCTTCTCATGAAAAACAACATAAAATGATATGCAGAAGAGATAAAAAAAAATCTAAAACAAATTATTTTACATCATGGAGAGTTGAGGACAAATTAAACTGTCTCACAGTTTGAAGGAGGAAGCTGCTCTTCAGTCTGGTGGTACGACAGTGAACACGTCTGTATCTCCTGCCAAACGGCAGCAGGGTAAAAAGATGATGTTTTAGTTATTCACCGTAGAGTCCCTGTCCTGGGCCAAGCACACCCCATGCCAGTTTGTGATGTTGCAGTCATGATGCTTTCAGTTGCTCCTATTGCTAAAAGTTTTGAAGAACTTGGCAAGGGAATTTTGCCTTCTTAACTTTCCTTAAGAAATATAGCTGGTGATGTCGATGACAGGTTCTCTGTGATATTGATTTCCAGGAACCTAAAACTGTTCACCTGTTTCTCTTCAGCTCCACTGATGTAGACAGGGATCTGCGCCCACCTCCGAGCCACTTATGTCAATGTATTAGTATTAGTCAATGTATTTTTCCTGCTAATCCAAGGGGTTTTAAATACTTAATTCTAATTAAAAATCAGCAGCGGTGGAAACATGGTTTTCAGTGGACAGATAGGGAATGAAAAATTCTAATTTTAAAAGCTGACAGACAAATGCAGTAGAAAAGTACAATATTTGCCTCTGAGATGTAGCTGGATAGAAGTATACAGCTGCATAAAATGGAAATACTGAAGTAAAGTACAAATACCTTGGAATTATACTCAAGTACAGTACTTAAATGTACTTGGTTCTAATATAATCCTTTCACAAACACACAGACACTGGCACGCTTGGTTTTGTCTGTGGTTGCTGTCTGAGCTCCTTGGTGACATTTACATTATTCAGCCTTATGAGACCCATTACTCTGACTGCACTGTGTGCCGAGTCCAGTCTGGTGTGGAGCTTTCCATTACGCCGGTCAGCTGGAACTGTTGGGAAATGCTTGTGGGGAAAAAAAGAGACAGAAAAGTTAGGAGACAGAAATAGGGCAGATGAACAATGGTAGAGATCGACACTTTGGTACTTAAAGAGTTCGAAGTTCTGTGAGAATCTCTGTGAATGTTTTTCAGTCTTGGCGGCATCCCAGCACCAAAGAAAAATACATGACCTCAGCAACAGTAGGAGTGACTGTGATGCTATATCACAAACAAAAAAAATACACAACTTGCATAAGGTGCAATGAACACAGCATGTTTTACGAAGTGCATGACTGTTTATTTCCTGTTAACGCTATAGTAATGTTACCTTCCCCTGCAAACATGATTTTTCATCTTCAAGTTAGTAACTTGCATTTTGACAACCGAGTTAGATGGGGAAATATTTGGAGATTGGTGAGAGGGAGACTGGACATCAGAGAAGCAGCGAGGAGCGAAGTCGTACCGCCAGAATATTCACATCTATCATAGTGAATTAAGGGTTTATTTCGACCTGATTTTTTGACTGATTTTTGAAACAGTGGAAAGACGAGCCAAGATATTTATTGGTGAGTTTTATTTTGTTTCCGCTGAGTTTTAATGAAGATGACAAAGCTAGTTGGCTGGCTAACACTTACAGTTTGCTAACAGGTATCTAAGATATTGCAGTGCTCACCAAAATGCTCAAAAAATAGCCTATAACTAACAGTAAATAATATTAACAATATGTACCAAGCTAACTGTGAAAAGTGAACTAACTAACTTAAGGATGAAAAGTTTATGGGTTAAAGCAAAGTCACAGTTTACAGGAAGTAAACAGACGTGCAGCCAGTGAAACAGATATGTCACACGACATTATGCAAGGAGAGAATTATTTGTTAAGGACAAAGAGAGGCAACTAAACTTAAAGTCAACATTTACTCCTGTACAAGCAGCCAGAAGTTATACTCCTTTGTGCACCACATTTATTCTCAAATCCAAAGCTGCATTAAGTAATGTGCCCAAGATGCCAAGAATGTGTCTGTTTACCAGGCAACGGCACAATATGAGCCTCACTGGAGCATTCGTCTTAAAGGATAATGTCCAAATTTATGTCAAACAGACCGCTGACAGGCCAAATGTGATTATAGGCACTACAACTATTAACAAGCAAGGACATAACTGCATAGATACACATAAATAACAAGACACAATTCCTCTTTTCCTCAGACAGATACATGCGCCACTTATTATATGCTTACTTAATCTTCACATATTTATTAAGTCTTAAGAAAATCTGCACAGAAAATAGCAGAAACCACAGAACAGATGCATGAGTCTGTAATGTGTCATCTCTTGCCATACTATACACCACTATTACCCTCCCTTCACCTCTAGCACCCCCTCTGTACCTCCAGCCGTAACAGCAGTGCAGCAGGCCAGATGTGTGGGACACGGAGGTGCAGAAAGATCCTATCCAGCCCCCCAGAGATTCCCAAGTCCATTTGGTCCTCATGTTTCAGACCGTCAAGTGCCAGGCTCCGCATGATGGAGGCCTGTAGCAGACAGACCGCTGTCACTGGTCACGCTCAGTGGCGGCTCGCGTAAATGATTTAGAGGGTGATTTGTGTGCGTATGCACGAGTGTGTGGATGCTTGCACAGTCTCCCGACGTCTATTTTTATTATCTGTTTCTATCTACACTACGTTTTGCCTGTTCTTTCTCTTGCTGTGCTGCATTGCTTTCATTCTTTCTCACACACACACTCACAGCACATGCATACTGACATTCCTTTGGCGTATATGTTGCTCTAGAGACATATTGGTCTTTTTTGGCAATGATCCTCTAAATATGTAGTTTATATCCACATGCACATACACACAAAATCACAAGAGATGAATGTATCAAACTAGGCAGTTAAAGGGATAGTTCAAATTATTTCAACTAAGGTTGTGTTAAGTACTTATCCATAGTCAGTGTATTAAAGTTTCAGTTCAAACTTTACTGGCATGATATTTTAGATTAAACATGTTGCCAAAGCAAAAAGTCATATTACAGTACATACAATATAATATACAGTATATAGTATAAAGTATCACCCGCAGTAGGTCAATATACCCCCAGTTTGGAGAAGCAGGAGTATCCATGTAGGACAGGAAGCAAAGCTAGTATTAGTTTAAGTCTAAGCGATATTGAGAATATTCTCACCATTTTACTTTGTCTTCATGGGAAACTGTAGTTAAAGTACTCATTAAACCAAACTCCTCTGAGTTGCTGGTCTACTGCTGCCTTGATCTGTTAGTTTGTTTGTGTTATTGTGTGACTTCTGTGGGGTTTTTTTTATGTATACGACCACAATCGTGCATCGCTCAGCTTCTGTGCTGGTACTCATGCAGCTTCTCCAAACTGGGGACATGCCGACTGCCATCCAGTGTAGTTAATACACTGGTAATCATTAAGTTCCTTATACAACTCAACTTCAGATATTCCGAACTATCCCTCTAATACACTCGCAATCTGGTACGTACAACATTGTTCTACAGCTCAATGAGAAGAATATGTTTATCTAAGTATTTCTAAAGACAGAGTACTGAATTGTGTTTTGCTAAGTTCTATAAAAACACAAAATCTCAAACTCCTGAACCTCTGATGAGTGCATTAAAATGTAAACTAGTTTCATGGGATTTCATTAATATGGACTATATCCTCCCTTCATGTCAGCATAATGGAAATTCCATTGTGATATTTACTTTAATAATGGTATTTTTCCATGTGTGCTGGGGCATATCTGTTGGACTTTGTGCAATCAGTCACGGGGCAGAATTGGTCCATTCCTCTTGGGCTTTTCTCCCCTGAAATGTGCAGAGAGAAAGATAGATGCCTCCAGTCCTTTTAAGCCATTAAGAGGGTGAGCAAACATCCCCTCGAAACCCTTTAAAATGACAAGACCGTCTCCCCAACCCCCTGCAAAAAAAGCAAATAACCTTTCCTGCTCTCCCTTACTTTCCTCATCCTTCGTCCTGTGCTGTTACTCCTCTTCCTAATTTCAGCTACAACATCTTGGAGATGTTAATAACGCATAAAGTAAAAGCCAGTTGTTGACCTCTGCCTTCTATAGCTGCTGTTGAAGCAATTGCAAAGAGAGAAACTGACAACACTGACATCCGTCTACAGACACAGGATGTTGTTTAATGGCTTTGAAATCATTCAGTCCAGAGAATAAACAACAGACCTAAAAGAGAAATTGTTAGTATTTTACAGAACATGAAGACGTAACAAGCTGATACTTTGTATGAAAAGTAGAGTAATAATATGTTCTTTATTTGACAATAAACAAATATAACTATTGCCCTAATTAGACACCATATATCTAATTATACACAATAAGACATAATAAGCTCTACTTTGACAATACAGTGCTTTATTAGACCCTTATTAGACTTTCTTAGTTGGTATTTAGGAACACATTACTATAGAGCTGCACTGTAAACTCAAGTGTATTATTTTGCAATGTTAGATCCTTATTAGACTTTCTTAGGCTGGAGATATACTTGCTTTTAACCAAGCGTTTGCACCTCTACCCATTCATACAGATCATGGTTGCCTCGTGTATCCTGCGCCCATTTGGAGCAATGGCTGATTCCTCAGAAATTAATGCTGTGCATACAAGAACACAAACATGTGGTTAAAGAGCAAATACATCTCCGGATCAAAGAAGAGGGCATCAATCTTGGTTACTCTGCCAATTGTTTGGGATCAGGCAAAGATGATGACTCTCAAGTAGCAGATATGTGATTTTACTTTAGTTTAAACAGCAATTCTGTTGTAATTTGTCCCTAATTACCCTCATAAAGTCTAATAAGGGTCGAATACTGTCTAATAAAGAACATATTATGACTAGTTTTTGTCTAATTTGATACAACTATGCCTTATTACATCTTATTGGTGTAAAATTAGGTGTATAGTCGCTAATTAGGCTGTAGCTGTGTTTGTTTACTGACTAATAAAGAACATAACAATTTCTGGTTTTTGTCTAGTTTAATATAAGGACAGCTTATTACATCTTATTAGTATACTGTAAAATAAAATGCAATGGAAAAATACATCACTATCACTTTACTGGGAAAAAACTATGGATATATAGATATTTGGTAGCACCTGTGCAGAAGCACGTAGAAACAGATAGAGTTCATTCTGTTACCTGTGATGGGGGACAGAAGGATCTCAAATAAAAACTCGCCTGGAAGTGAATTCCTCAAGAGGGATAATTTATAGAGAGCTTATAAGGATTTAGGTATGCAGGAGGCCACAGCCACCCAAATAGCTGCTTCCTAAGCCTTTCTCCTGTGGATAAGAAACTCATCAAAATGAACTTACCTGTCAAATCTATTAAAAGAGGAGGCCAACAATGGGGCAGACTCATTCAGGAGATCCAAAACGTTGACCTCTGTATCTCTGTGTCTGCCTCTGTCTGTCTGTCTCTGCAGGGCGAGCACATCTGTGACCCTCCCCGGCCTCAGCACGAAGTGAAAGCGAGTCAGATTTGGCACAGTAGGCTGTTGTTACCCTGAAGCAAGTTTTAGAGGTCGGACACGAACGCTCGGCCCACCTGCTTTCTCTCTTCTCTTGCAGATTTTACACTTTCTCGATTTTCCCCTCCTTTCATTCTTGTATTCCCTCCAAACCCATTCCATGTTTTATCCCCGGACTCCTTTAAGAAACAGCGGGCGCAGAGGATCCAGAAAAGCTTCTAACGGATGAGAAACTGTTGCACCGTTGGAACATTACAGCATGATTCTGACATGTTTGGATTGGGAGGACCACATGTGACATTGTGAAATAGAGAAATTGATAAGTTATATCAGACTGAGAGGTTTCATTGATTCCTTTTTGGGCACTCAGGCGGAGGCTGAGGATTTACCCAAATGTTTTATTTGGGAAAGCGTTATATTTCAAATAGCATGTTAGGAAAAATAATAAAAAATAAAGTTGATATTTTATTGTACATGGTGAAATATATTGCTTGGATGGAGCAAATGTGAGAAAAATTCCAGCCCCATGAGTAGACTACCTTATGTTATATAGTGCACGGTTTCATCCACTGTTTGGACAGATTGGACAAAAGTGCACAAAACAATCAGAATATTCATTACATCAAAGGTAAACACAACAAAGACATCATAAATTTGCTTGTCATGAACACTTAAGCAACCGCTGACATATTGCATTCCCTAACCCCAAACCCTAACCCAGTCCACAACAACAACTAGATTTACATGCAGACTAATTTCCCACTATTATTCAAAATATGACAATATTCAAAATTTGATACAGGCTGTGCAAACATCGCATTCTGTTTGTATAATCTGAATTTCTTTTATTTGGAACATAGCATTTTCTGATTGAGACGTGGTATACGCTGGTATTAATCAAGTTATAGGAGCAATCTTATCTTGTATAATCTTGTACACTGCGCACCTGGCTGACCTGCTGTGGCTCGTATATTCGTAATGTCCGCACGGAGACAGCACTGCATCTGACAGCCAGACTGTATATCTTTATATATTGAGTTTACAGAAGTGTTGGAGGGAGACGAAAAGAATAAGAAGACAGCACCGGGATTTTTTTTATTTTCCCTCATTCAAAGAGAGAGAATGAGAGAGAGAGAGACAAAGAGAAGGAGAGAGGAGGGAGCGCATCTGCTTTTCACCTGACTTTTTCATGCGTGTGACATATAGTTGTATAACTGTGGGTTCGCTCTCACACACTTTTTAATCTTACAAAGCACACAGAGTTCGATATAAGCAGAGACATTTTTGGGGCTGAACCGAGACCCAACTTTTCAGATGGACTCCAGTTCTTTGGTCCACACCAAGGTTCAACTGACAGCTTTTACAGCAGCTCAGACAAACCACGCTAAACAGGCAAATGGACCACGGCCTGTTTGAACCGGTCCAAAAGACACAGGTGTGAAAATGCCTCAAGTTTCATATAAGAAGATATTGATAATTATTGATCTGATAGGTTGTGACGACATGTTGTTGACATGTTGAGACCATGGAAGCATGGTGATAAAATAAGTTTGTTGTTGTGTTACTGATTACACACAATGGTGATCTGATAGTTGTCTATCCATCCATCCATCCATCCATCCATCCATCCATCCATCCATCCATCCATTTTCTTCTCTGTCTGCCATTGGGTCGCAGTGGCAGCAGGCTAAGCAGACATCCCACTCCCCAACAACACATTTCTAGCTCCTCCATCTAAACTGGCTCCTTTGGATGTGAAGGAGAAGAGTTTCTGCTCTGAGCTCCCTCCACATGACTGAGCCCCTGACTTAAAATAATACCAAAAACCTTTCTGTCATAGTCATGTTTTGATTGAACAACGCCTCTTAAAAGATGGGCTGTTAGCATGTTACTCATAGCATTTTAGCGCTCAAACATTTTATCAAACTACTTATTTATTACTATCGATGACATGTTGCCGATATATATCGCTTTAACGCCCAGGCCTAATATGGACAAAACAAAGAATATTTTGTGCATGTAAATGTTGTCATTAACAATCACCTAACTCCCTAACCCTTACTTAGCCTGAACCAAAACATAACCTTAACCTTCAAGCCCGGTCTTAACCCTAGAACTGTCTTTTGTCAGCAAAAACGTCCTCACTTTCCAAAGATATCCTCACTCTCAAGGTCTAAAACTCAAACTGGTGTTCACAAAGTACAATAACACACACACACACACACACACACACACACACACACACACACACACACACACACACAGCTGCATTTGAGATTGCAGATCAGGAGACATTATGTCCTTGTATGGTCATGGTGTAATTTCTCTCTCTGAGCTGCTGGCTGGACTCAATCTCAGTGTGTTTAGAGAGTTTATAAAAACCTGTGAACTCGGGCTAGCAGAGGACTTAGAGGAGAAAAAAGACACCAGAGCGGCTCTTCCAAGTGAATCCACTGTTATGATTGTGCAACTGTTGTATGTCAGCTCAGGATTGTACTCATTCACAGCTGACTGAAACCTGTGTTGAATTCTTATTGAAGTCAACTTTTTCCCCCCTAAGCATATTAAAGTAAGAGTTCACCCCAAAATCAAAAATACATATTTTCCCCCTAACCTGTAGTGCTTTTTATCCATCTACATTTTTGGTGTGATTTGCAGAGTTTTGGAAACATTGGCTGCAGAGATGTCTGCTGTCTGTCCAATATATCTACTACAAAGAAAGTAGTTCCCACGTGAAACTGCTCAAGGTCTGTGGATTATCTTGAGTAACTGGGTCATGATTTTTGGAAAGAGACACAAATGTTTTTTTTTCCTCCTATTTCTCGGGTGCTTTGAGCGCCACATGCCGAGTGATATTATACTGGAGTGAAGTGAGACATATCTACAGCTGATATAGTCAAAAACTCTGCAACTCACACCAAAAATCATCCCTTCAAACTATTGTTTATGCAAAGCAGAAAAAAAGACAAAACACAGACACAATAAACTAACACAAACTACAGTTAACCAAACAAGACAAAGGGAGACGAAACAAACTGAGATAAAAACAAAAACAAAACAAAACAAAACAAAAAAATGTGAATCCAGGAGACCCTTAACCCATTGAAGGATACTGCTATGAGGGTAGTGTAGCTCCTTTAAGTGCGTCGCATATGTGCGGTGTGCAAGTGAGAGTGATGGTGCTTCTCGTGGAGCAAAAAGCTAAATTTACCAGTAAGTTGTCAGTCTAGCAGTAAATAAACAGTATAGGTTACAGCATGTCAGTTAATAAAAGCTGCAAGACCAAGAAAAGTCTTGTCTGTTGTTCCCCAGCTGCTGGAAAAATGAAGGAGGTTAGCCCTGAAATAAGCTGAGCAGGACAGGCTAATGTTAAGCTAGTTCTTCCTAGCATTGTATTTGTTTCAATGTTGGCTTTGGTGTGATTGTATCTTTTTCTGAAGTTTTGTAATCCAGCCTTGAACTGAAGGGTCTTTTCTTTTGGAGATGTGGTAAAATAAGTCCATAATGATAAATCCAGGATGTCTTCTGTAGTTATTTATCCATTTTTACATGTTGAAACCAGTTATTGTTATCATTTTGCAATCCCATGATGCCTTGGGTTGAGTGTCAGCCAATCAGAGGTTGTGTTCCTGACTCCTTGTGTGTGTGAGATCTCAAATGCATCGCACAGTGGACTCTTTCCATTGACCCTACAAAATAAAATTCTCAATGACGACTGCATCACATGACCATGGTATTGCGGTAATGTGGTTGTCAGCCCTACTGCCATCCTAACATCTGGAAAGCTTGATACACTTCACACTTCAACATCATACCAAGCTCTGATTCCACATCCTCTTTCCAGGTCAGTTCTATCAGTCCTGACATCATCCTTTGAGATTTCATGGATCCCAGGTACTCAAAGAAGTAGAAGAATAAAAAGGGTTGTCCTTTAAGAATGTGAAGATCCAAAGGAATGATAATTGTTACAGTAAGCAGACACTGAAGCTTATATGATTTATTAGAGCTTGTTTACATATACCTATAATTAGCAAACCTCACATGTTATTTTGTGACTTTGAGGTGCTGAAGACCTCCAGTCCAAACCAGAGCTGCTGGCAGCGTCTAAGTCTGTCCAACCATCCTCTTCCACCTGCCACGAAGGTTTCACTGTACCCTGAATTATGGCATTGTTTTTTCTTTAATCTTTCTTCTCTGCAATTTTCTATGACTTCGGAATTTCTCCTTTCCTCTTTCACCATCCTCTAAAACTCTACAAAGACGGTATGTTCACTGGATCGACTGTAGAGATTAAACAAATCAAAACTAGCCATAAAAACCAGAGTGATCCCCACTTTCTCTTCCAAATCCTTATCCTACTAAAGAAAAAAAAAAAAAAAGTTCAAGAAAACAGCCTCAACTTTATTCTGGGCGAGTGCAGCTTATAACACTGCTCATCACAGCGTCTCAGAGCCTTTCATTGTGGCTTACTGTGAAAGCTGCTCATCTGAGCCCTGACTGAGACATCTGTCCTTCACAGTTAAGAAACATCTTCAGCTCGGTGTTTATTGTGGCCCCGAGTCACATCCACCTCATCTGTATGTACAGTAAGTCTAGGGTGAAGCAGAAAACGGTCTTAACCATTGTATATCCATCTGTGGAAGCTTAAGAACCAGTTTAATACCTCTGACTGCTTGAAGCTCAGCTAGGTTTAGACTGCCAGCGTTGAGACACAGCAAAGAGGTTTTTTATCCTGAATTATAACCAGGATGAACCAAGTAAACTTCAATGTCCTCTTTTCAAAACCCCTCAATGAACTCTCTCTCTCTCTCTCTAACTGTCGTCTCCAGAAATGGGTCAAATGGCCAAAAGGGAAAAATTTGAACATGAATGATTCTCAGCTGTAGAAGTTTTATTAGTTGACAAGCTTGTTGTTTTATCCATGACACACAATTTTAATGTTGAGTATACACACAAAATTTTAGGACTGTCAAAATGACATGAAGACTTGATGTCCACTTGACACAAACACTTATCCCTGGTGAGACCGACATCATGTTTCATGCTGAGTCAACAAGTTTTTGATTTTTCAATTCATTTTATTAAATTTATAAAGGTGATATATCCTGATTAGTTGAAGATCAACACAGACACTGGGCACTTAACATTTACTTTAGTAGATGAATGAACTAAAAATATGGTTACAGAAATATGCACTCATTTTTTTTGTTCATATGACAATTTTGTGGCAAAAACTGCAGAAATTTCCTGTTTTACCAGCTTACTATCTTCTTGTCAAAGTCCCACCCCAGCTAATAAGTAATTAGCTAGTTAGTTAGATTTTTGCTAACATTAGCTAGCTACTTTATTAGTGTTTTGCTAACATTAGTTGACTTAGGATGTGACTATATGTTGCTTTTTCAGGAAAGGAGAAAGCTGAATGAGGTAAGTTTTCTCAACTATTATTGGAGCACAGAGCAAAAGGGGTGGGCTTTAGGAAGGCTCAATTAAACTTAGTTAGCTTAGTTAACTCAACTGGTTTTACAAAAATCAAATAAGACTTTAACCTAATTATTCAGTGATTCGCTCAACCAAGATCAGTGAACTCACACATATAAGACAAATAAGTAACGTATTTAATATACTAAGTCAAAAAATTTCCAAGAAATGTTATTATGAGAGATTTATGAAACATGCTAAGTTGAAATACTGGTTTCTCCAACAGCAATGCTGCAGCTAGCATGTTGTCCTTTGAAATTTCCATTCTGGTCCGTAACATCTGTTTTTGTCTGCCCATTTCATGTTTATTAGGGCTAAAATTTAGAAGAGTAGATGTTTATAACAGTTAAATTGAGCAATATATTAATACAGTCTGGTGGACGGGAAGACAGGCGGTCACTGTACTCCAACTCCACGGTGTGTATTTTTGGAACAGCAGGCTTTTGTTTTCAGGGTAACTGCTTAGCTTTATATTGACAATTGGCAATTATACACAGCTGATCAACTTTACAGCCTAGGATGCGTCATTGCCTGTTGACTCATCACAGTTCAAGTATAATGTTGCGCTTGTCTTGTGCTTGTGTAGGTTCAGTGTTCCTGCAATCTTCTGGTCTTCAACTCTGGAGGGGACTTGCTTCAACCATAGATTGTGTATTTAATAGGGATTCAACCAATTTAATATACAGTCTGTGGCTCCAGCTTGGTATTTGGACCGCTGTGCTCATTTTTGAAGGCTTTTTCTCCTTTAAGTTGAACTAGCTCAAAATTATTTACAATGCATATTAAAAGTTTTGTGCGCAAGCAGTTTCCAAAAAACTTTTAGGTTGAGTGAGCGAACTGGCGTTTGCAGCGTTGGTAAATGAAAGGATGCATGTCTCTTGGTTTCTGGGGGCTTTCCACTTGTTCTCGCACATCATCATCCATCAGTGGATATTTTTGAGTTGGAAACTTTAGGTTCATCCTTCATCCACTTCCCTTCCTCTGTGTCCTGTTTTGTAGTTTGATAGATGCATCATGGGAGACACAAGCACAACCACAACGTGATGTATTTGGTACTGACAGACTCAACATTTGTGATGCACAAGTAACAGCCAAAGCAAGTTTTCCTTTCCCAACTGGCTGAAATACTGTCATAAATATGGAAAACAGGTTGTGTTGTTGTGTTGAGACTTTTGAGTCACACTTGGCAAAAATATTTGCACCTAAAATAGATGCACATGTTGCCTGATGAGTCGGCCTTTTGCTATGCATGCATGTTAGAATGGGCAGATTTGTGTCCAGCTTACATTTGTGTTCGCGCATGGACACACACACACACACACACACACACACAACCATGCCACACACCAGACATGTTTGACTATACCCCTGATTTACTGCCTCCTGTCAGACTGATTGTGCAGTATATTGCAGTCTCTTCCTGCCAAGCTCATATTTTTTGCTTGCTCAAAAAATCCTCTTTTAAATGAAATTGTGTCTTATTGCTTGTTGTTAAATGCATAATTTGATTTTGCTGGATGACAGAGGGCCAGCACATGTTTAAACAAATATAATCACATAGCAAGAACTCATAATATGACGCAAAGGGCTGGCAAAAAAAAAATCTAACTTTTCTCTTGCTACCCTGAATAAAGTTTTGACATTGTCTCAGCTAATATGGCCACATCATAAAAAAGACCAATAACTGGACATTTCAATCAGTTTATACAAGTTAGACCTATGCAATATAGGAAAAACAGGGACAACATGTAACACCGAGCTGCTTGATTTATTCTTGTTGATGAACTGAAATATCCCAAATTGTGTTAAACTGTCCAACACATGAAGTGCGTTAATGAAATATATGTTCCATATACAGTGTTCCATATACGGAACCAAACTGTATTATTTTTATGTTTTCATTTATCACAGATCTATAAATACTCTAGTGAAAGTTGTTTATGCATATGCACACATATGATGCTTATATATACTGTTTGTTATGTACATCATCACAGAGCCTGTTGATATTATATATGTAAATCTAAAATATAGATATGTATGTTTAAATTAGTACAGCAAACATAATACTTAGAATTTTCATAAATAATAGTTGATTTACTATTATAGACTTGCATTTATAATTTAAATATACATTTAGTCAATATATATGGTTGCAATATATAGTACTGTATAAATATCCATTACATTTGTACATTTTTTTTAATTTTTTATAAATCAGTGATATTGGTCATCCTTTATGTCTGTCTATGCATTTTACAAATATTTAACCACTGACAAGTATTAAAAAGAGTTACTAACTTTGATTAAGCAGCATTCAGTTAGTTTAAAAATTTTAATTACCTGAAAAGTAAGTGTTGGACATACAAGGTTTCTGCCCAACAGCGATGATATATGGCGACATCACTCTTTAGGTGCATATACTGTATGTCATTCATTACATTTTGATATGGACTCTAGAACAGAAGAGGCTGTCGATGGCTACAAACCCAACAGTGAATTGTTCTTGTTTATGGAAACTGCTCAGTGCAGGATCTGGATTCAAGATTGCAGTGTGAATGTGCATCTGTTTTATGTTTGACAAAATGACAAACGGCTTCAAGGCAACAATAATCTAACAAACTCTCCATTGTCACTGAGTATGACATCCTGATTCTGATGCTCTCAGGTTTTTACAGAGATTATCCTGCAGAGTGAAAGCAGCATATGTTATAGGAACAGTCAGGTGTGTGTGGCCTTTTCTGGTATGTGATTTTTTTAAAAAGGAAAACCCCGGGGCAGAATTTCTTCTTTTAAGTCATCCTGCATTCTGAAGTTTAAGGTGTTTAATGCTTTTTCTGACTTTCTGCACAGTTTATACATAAATTAGCTGCAAGAGATATCAGGTTACCATTTAGGTTTGTTTTCTTTGCTCTCATAGTCAATCATCCTTGAAGCCTTTCTCACCCCTCTTGAGCACTTTGTGTTTTGACCTTTGACCTCTATACCCAGACCTTGTCCCTTGGGGGATGGCCAGGACCCGGACAGCAATATAAAACACAGAATGACAGAATTAAATTGATTTAAATAATTAATTTAAATAAGCAGATGGAACAAAAAGTGAAAACCAAGGCATAAATCTCTGACCATTTTCTTCTTCTTTTGTAATCATCGATTCACACTCATCATTTGTCACTTGTCTCTGTGTTTTTCCAAAGGGACTAAGTTATCTATTCGATCTGATTCGGTTGACCAGATGTGGGCTCACTGCAGCCAACCGAGAAGCCCACAGAGAAATCCTCCTCCCTCACGTGGGGGCTAACACACAAACAAGTAAATCAATAGATGCATAAATTGCTCTCTTCACCACAAGAGGACCCAAAGGAGAAGTAGAGGAGAGGGAAGGAGAAGGGCAAGTGTGCATCTCTTTAAATAAAACTGATCCCGAACCAAAAGATGCACAGGGCTAGTTTTGCTTTAATGAAGAGAGGCTCACTTTCTGAATTTAAATAAGCAGGCAAGAAAGAGAAGGGTATAGTAATCAGAAAGAGGAGCATCACCTCAGACAAAAAGACTTCATGACTTATTCATGCACCCTGTGTGGCTGGTTAGAGTCTCAGGGGAAGAATTAGATGGGAGGCAGTGAACGCTGCCTGTCGATGTCTCCAGCACCATCAGGTCACATGTGACCCAGCGAGTGGGCAGAAGCTCTCTGAGTGCAGTCTGACCTGTAATACATAGCCTGTTAGACTGCACATCAGTAAACAGAATCACCTCCCTATAAGTATACAGACAGGCCACAAATTCATCGTCTCTTTGTTGAGCAGATGCCTCTGCAGATCTGTGTAGACTTCAGGAGTGTCAGGAGCGTTGAATCAGTACCTCTGCATTTGTCCAAGTCTTTTTTTTACACAAGTATCTGTACTTCTACTTGAGTAAAGAATGTGTATGTGTACTCTTGCCACATTTGATTATTTGTATGGATGAAGACATCTTTGTTCAATGCCCAAAAGCTCCAATCTCTCCCTTTGGTGTCTGTTATTTGAAACTCATGAAAACCTACATCAAAAATGGACAGTGTTTGTTTAGACAAACAAAAACATGGCCTCTGTCGGCTACGGGCTGAAGCATATGCCTGCGAGTTAGCCCAGTCAGTGATTGCATTGGCTGCAGAGTGTGACAATCCAAACCATACCATGCAGGGAGAGGCAGGGGAAGGCAGCGCGCTGGAATGACATTAGCAGATGGATATAATTCACAGTGTAGGAGCTCCCTTGGTTGACGTTGAAGACACAGACACTTAAACGTGGATTCAAACGGCTCTTGGTCTACCTCCAGCAGGACTTTTTGTCCCTGTGAGAATTTAATGGGACTCAAAATTGTGGTGTTGACTCAGTCGAATTGTCTTGGTTTACTGTGGCAACTATTCATTATGTTGGGGCTCTGTGAGCGCAGACTGCACTCAACAATTCTGTTTGTCGAATTGATTGGAATATTTAATGCTGCTGTGTTACTCTGTGGTTGTTTGCGCTGCTGGGAAGCGCACAAAGTTAAAAACAAATATGTCTTTGATAAATGTTGTCTAGGCCTCAGAGACATGATGCAACCTCAGACGACAGTGAGGAGAATAATACTTTACTTAATCAAATTATAATCTTAAAGGCACTTAAATGTAGGGGTGGTAAATCATGCCTTTGTCCCAGACAATATACTCTCTTTGTTCCCTGTGAATCAGACATCATACACACAAAAAAGTATACAGATGTTTTTTGGCATCTGCCTTTAAGGGCATCCCTTTATTGCTCCCCGTCTCTTCCCATATCACATTTATCAATGACTCTTTAGTATTGGAAGAGAAAGCAAGTGGCCACAAGTGGAATACTAATGTAAAACACACATGCACAAATACTGACTGCATAAACACATGAAAATAAGAAATAAATAATATAGCCTGCCACTAATTATTCAAAAGTCCAGTTTGTAAGATTTACAGAGATCTATTGACAAAATATGGCAGACATGGAATACAATATTCATAGGTTTGTGTTCATTTGTGTATAATCACTTGAAAATAAGAGGTTTTTTTTGTTTGTTACCTTAGAATGAGCTGTTAATATCTACAGAAGATGCAGGTCATCTTCCATGAAGGCTGTAATGTTGCACCCATGGATGTGTTAAACACAGGATGTGGTTGCAGCTCAGGACTCCCTAAAAACTTGGTATTTCACCTGAGAGTGGTGCCTTACGTTCTGCTTCACAGAGACTGTTGTGCGCCTGATGCGCTTTCTTGGCAGCTCGCTTTGGGTCCTCTTGTCACTCTCTGGATAAATCAGCAAAACTGTAACCCAAAAAGTAGTTTATGAACCTAATCTTTGCCTTAATCCCGGTGCGCCTGCTGCATGACTGCAACCACCATTAGACTTTAGGCTATCCTGATTTTCAAATGATTAGAGATAAATCCTGACATTGGCTGTCATAATGTCCTACTGGAAAATATCACTACATCAGGAGTGTATTGGTAAATACAGAAATAGAATAATAATAATGAAATTAGCTAATACAGGCTGAGACAGTCACGGAGCTCGTCCATGAGCACGCTGAAGCGTGCACTGCTATGTCCTGAAAAACCACACCCGCCTGAGCAAAATAACGTGTTTTATGAAGTTCTGTTGCTGCTAAGCCTCGCTTCTGATTTTTGCCTGTGACCACTCAGTATTGCAGCGAAAAATTCCCTTATGGCCCAAAAAGCTTTTCCCCCATTTAACCATTATTAAAGAGATGTCTGTAAAACGGTTCACAGGACACCTGTAACTTCATACAAAGTCAGTTATGACTGTCTTTATTATGATTTTTTGATCCATGGTAGGCCTGTGTAGTGTCTATTTTTTCATACCTTCAAACCCTCCTTGTGTAAAACTTGTGTGAAATGGCTCAACTCAACTTTACTCCACTGCTGACATTACTCCCTCGGCATGGGCAGAGCTGGTCATCATAGCGATGCTGGGAGTTGGGAGCCAACACACACTCAGGAGCTTTGCTTTGGTCTTGAGAAGCTGCAGCCTTCATTCACTAACAAACTAAAACCTGCACTGCACATTTACTACCAGGCCAACAAATTCACTGCTCACCTTTATCTCCGTTCAGCCCACATTCATCATCACTCTCTGTCACAATAGACAGTATAATCAGTCTGCCAGTAGCCCTCTCACACGCTTGCTCAACACACAACGCTACTCTGACCAATCAGTAGTCAGTCTGCAGTGTTTGCTGGTTCATCTTTATCATTGGGACTAAGCCCAAAATACTCCCACAGGGGCAGAGCCCCAAAATGCCTCGTGGGAGTGATCATTTTAACCAAAACCATAATCTTTCCCTAACCCTAACCAAGTTCTTTGCCCTTAAATCTGCCCAGATCTTACCACAGTGTTGTCACATTATAAAACATAAGTAGTTTGTGCAACAAGCTCAGTGAAGAAACAAATCTTGAGAGGGTTTTATGAATCAAGGGTTCTCTTCTAGACACAACTTGTTCAGTTCCAAACAGGAAACAGACACTGGTCATCAGATATGCACCAATAATAACAAGAAGACAGAGGAAATATATTCAATGAGAAGAAGGTAAAAATTATTTCAGTACACATCAATAAAAAACAAACCCAAGTGTTGCGTATGTGAGGGATCAGATCTGGGCTTTACTGGGGACATTTTAACTCATAACACCACGGGACAGTTTTATTTGCAGCCAGAGAGAGACGGGGAGAATAAATACAGTATAGCCTGCTCACATTTGGGTCACCCTGTGAAGCTCCCACAAAGTAACAATAAAAAGAATCTACGCTTAGGATAGGAGATACACAGGGAAGGACAAGAGGGAAGGATGGATGGATAGAAAGAGAAGGGCAATAAAAGTGTTCAGGAGGGATCTTTATTTAGTTTAGGACTCAGACTCTAAAGTGAAAGCAGATGGGATTCTAGTCTGGAATAGTTTCCACTTGAAGTCTTGGACTTGTGTTTGCTCTGCTCGCTGTTTCTGAGCCCATTCCAGTTTTCTCCAACCTGTGTTTCTGGGCCTTCAACAAGAGGTTTTGAACCACAGATCGAAACATACACACACAATCCTTCCTGCGCTTACAAGAACGTACAATGTAAACGCTCACTCATCTTAAAAGTTTATTGTAAACAGCTGGCACACAGAACTTTTTATGTGCATGGTAAACAATTTTCTACTTCAACTTAAAGAGAAAGTTAAAAGACAAGTTAACTGAGCTTGGGATGAGTAATTAGTTGAAATTCTTATCTGAGGTTTGCTAAGACCAGTTAATTTAACATAATGTGAGAAAAAATGTTCAATAAGCATAAAATATTAAGACGAACCAATAATTCTTCAGTCACACTGACAATGTGACAGACAAATTAGATTTAGAATTAAATTTTAATTGTATTGACCTAATTCTAGTAACAGTGTTACTGTGAAAACAAACAACTATGACATAGCTTAGAGGCACACAAGTTTCAAAAATGTATGTTTTCTCAATCTAAAAAAAGAAGGGTCTCAAGATAGTTTTAACTCTCACACAATGCATGCTGGGAAGATATTCCACACCTGCACTCCAAAAACAAGCACTGTTTCAACTCATTTTTCTTTTACTAAATTGGGTGTACAAGAAAATAATAAGTTGGTAAAAACACTGCAGCTCCATGTGTTTTTCTTATGTTATTGAACATGAAATTGACTACATGCCATATAAAAATAAAAAAAAACTGGACATCATGCATGAATGTTTTATCATCTTTCTTTTATATTTACTCTTACACAAAGTGGTAAGAGGAAAATAAGAAAATTCTGTGAGGGATTCATCAAACTTGCACTGACAGCCAAATCTATTTTTGCCCACCTGGATATGTTGATGAATGGTGTTAGATCTTAAATTGGATTTGCAATTAGCATAAAGTAATGCTCCAGTACTGAACAGACATGCCACTGTCTTTGTAACCTAATCATTTTTAAGGGTAAGTAGTTACAATTATTAAATGAATAACAAGTTGCATTAAAAAAAATTCTGTGTTTTTCTAACATTAGTTAGTTCGTATGCGTACTGGCTCACATGTTGTCTGGGGCACTATTATATTTTGTTCTTACCAAAGAACACACACAGTATGAAAGTATTGATGAATGCCAAAAAAGTTCCTAAATTGCTCACTCACACAATTTAAGATTAAATCTGTTTGTCCGAATGATTCATGCATGGCACCCGTTGAGGACATATTTTTGCCATTATTTTAACCACTTTCTTAAAGTTCATTCAGCTATCAAAATATTTGCTAAGTGCACAGTGTTGTGTTGCCTTGGCTATATCAGCTTTACACAGAAAGCGAACTTAAAAATCAAAATTAGTTGACTTTGATCTCACAAGGGATGAGTGTTCGTGCCAAATCAACATAAAGTTTTCATATCATTTTGACAATCCTGAACGTCTGTGTGGACTGTAGACTAAAATGTTGTGTCATGGATGAATTGAGGTTTACAGTGCAGCACTTGTACACAGACATTTGAGCGTTCTTTGCAGTGTGTACAAAGATGTGCAGGGAGCAAAATGCTTCATAACAAAGCCAGAGTTCGCTGTGTGAGGTCAACTGAGTGGTATTGGAACGACCCTCCACAGTGACAGGGTGAGCGTGAGAGAAACTCCGAAAACAAAAACAATAAGATGTCTGGCTCAACACTGCAGCTAAACAATGGGTTCATGAGAGGTCAGTTGACAGTGTTGCTGGACTGGCGACACAATAACTTACAGTAACAGCTTACAATGTTGAGGTAGTTTATTTTTCTCCCTTTTTAGAAGACAAGAATGATGTTTGCAACATGCACATCTGTAATGTGACCCAGAGAAGCAAAGTCAGGGAAATAACCAGCTTTTCTATTTATCTTCGTGTAAATGCACAATGCACTCTGGTGAGCCAACTGTGTGATCTCAGCTCACAGAGTTCCCAAAAACAATTGTGTATGATCAGGGCTGACCTGTGGTATAAGCAGTATAGGCAAATGCTATGAATGCTGACTGTCCATAGGGCTGCTCCAAATGAGGAAAGAAAAAAACTCAAAATGATTAACTTTTACCACTTTTTACTAATACTACTATTATTTTGTGGCAACTTTGGGGATGTGAAGGGGTGTTTATTTGTGCTGAGAAAATAACCACTATAAATAATCAGAAGATAATGTTTTATTTCTCTGACTCACCACTTCTCTCACTACCACTGCTCCCTCATCTTATTCAGTCTCAACCTTGATTGCTCACTGCTACGGTCTCTCTCTCTCTCTGTCTAAATAACCTGCTGGTAATAAGTAAAAATTAAATTATGTAATTAATAGTTACAAGCCTTCTCCATTTTCCCTCCAGTTTGGTAATTACTTGCAAGCCTTTACATTTTCACAGTTGATTAGTCCAAACAAATGGTCTGCAACATGTTAGAGGAGGAACATTTATGTTCTGTGCATGAATGCTACATGTAATGACTCTTGCTGTTTGTGTTTAGAACGTTATAGGTTGTAATGAGTGGTGAAAAGTAACTAAGTAGGCTTCATTTACCCAAATATTGTACTAAAGTACAGTTTAGAGGTAGTGAAATATTGTAGGCTACTTTCCATTCCACTACTTTTTTAACAGCTTAAGTTAAAGGAGAGATTTGTAATATATTTACTGTAATAAATAATAAATTGACCATGATATGTCGTCAGAGATTAAGTAAACATGCTATGTTAAAATAGTCACTACTCTGATGATAACACTACAGCCACGGTGTCCTTTGAAATTTCCATTCCAGTTTGGGATGTATTTATGCCCATTCACTTTAATTATAGTTCAAATTAATGCTGAATTTTCACACAATTATTACGTTTCTCATGGAATAGTTATTTTTAAGATTTTAATAAAACAAGTTTTTTTTTTTAATGCAACATACTGTTAAAAGTGTGTGGGTGTCACAGAGTCTAGTCGCCTTCAGTTTTGAGTTGACTGTAAAAAGATCCACGTATGTATTTATAGCCAGCTGTAAATAAGTACAATCAGCGCCTGTTTGGTTCTCTAAACACACACAGTCTGGGCCATGAGTGATCACTCTGCTTGTGCATTGTATAGCCACATGCATGCACAGGCAGACACACATACACATTGTAGGGAATGATTAAGCTGTTTTCAACATCTCTGGCTGTTCTCTCCGGAGAGTCACTGTTTTGGTCACCTTCTCCATCACTTACAGTTGTGCTTGTGCAAGTTTTATTTTTAGCCAATGATTAATGACACCAGCTATTCTTTCGTGAGCAGCTTCCCATATGCCCATTATGCAGTGGAAAACAACAAGAGCACAAGAACAAAGAAATTCTGCTGCTGGGTGTCCGAATTCACACAGAACAACTCATTTTGCACGCTATGCTATCCATGAGGTCGGTCAGCTTGGATCCAGTTCAAGCATCAAGCTCATGGTATGCATTTTTCACAAATCCCAGAGTCTGCTGCCCCGAGGATTAAACTGTCCTCCACCCTCAATCTTTTTTCCATGTCAAGGGCCAAAGTTTGTGAGATGCCAACCTTGAATTTGGCTGCTTTTCTGTACTTCTACCATTAAAAAAAAAAGAAGCATGTTGTCAAATATTTTAGAAGAGAGAGTTTATACAGAGAAGATGTAGAGCAATGATTCAGGTATCTAAACCCAGATTAAGAATTTAAAGTTGTACTTATGCTTAAATATTTGGTTTACATATTACTTTTGGTTACCAAAATAGTATAAGATTAGGTCTTATTTTAAACTTATACTCAACTTCACTTACTTACACTACATGACTATTCTAAAGGTAAAGTCTGCACTACAGCCTGTAACATAAAAGTCAACTTTACAGTGTAGTAAATTAAAAGACATCTTAAATAATTCAAATAATAACAATAATAATAATAATTAATATAATTATTATTAGAATAATTCAATTCAAAATGCATATTTTTTATATTCTGGTCTTTAGGTAACATACTTCTTATATACTTTCACTATCCAAACATAGTTATTTTTTACTAGGAAAAACTTGTCTTGTCCAGAAAACACACAACTACTTATCAAAATTCCCAAAACAACCTTTATGTGGTCTGATTTGTGGAGTAACAGATTACATAATCAGGATACAAAAACAAAGTAACTGTATTCCATTACAGTTACAAAAAAATGTACGTAGATTAGATTTACATTTAGTGAAAATGGGGATTATTAGTAGGTTTACAGTTTTAAAATGAATTTGCAAATGCAACACTTCACGAGTCTCACCACACCCTCTGGTCTCGAGTGAAACCAGCTAATCTTCCAGTCAGTTCGTTATCATGGTGTCTAGTGAAAAAATGTTTCACTGGGTTGGAATTTTTATTTCATTTTATCATTCTGTCTTAATATCCGAAAAGAGGATCATCACAATGACAGTGTGTGGGTAAAAACACAGACCCTAGAATAAGTTTAGGTCAGTTTATAAGTTTGAGTATGATGTTGTAATACAGTAGCTACTTGACAAAGAACATTAAAACATGCATAATTACTACTGTTAATCTAAATGTGCATTTGCACATAACAAAGAAAGGAATATCTGGACAAAAAATAATACACAAAACACACAACAAAAATACAACATATTAGGCTGTCATACATTAATACCATTCTCATGAGGATGGTAAGGATTCAGCCAGCAGCAGGTTGGCTTGTCTCATGGACCAGACAGGTACTGTAGACTCTAGGAAGTGACTGCTGCGAGCCAAGAAATAATTTGGTACATAACCCCCTGTCAAAATGCAACGTGTCATTCTTGCACTTTATTTTTCCACATTTTTTTACGGATTAAACAAACAAGACAGAACATGTTAAATGGTGAGCTTTGTTGGTTGGTTGCTACCTTTGGACTTCTGTTTCTCCCGGTTTCTAATTTCTATGCTAAGCTATACGCCCAGCGGCTGCTGGCTGTAGCCCTGTATTTATTGAACAGCTCTGAGAGTGGTATTGATCCTCTCACATAATTCTCGGCAAGAAAGATAATAAGTGCATATTTCTTATAAAATGTCAAGCTATTCCTTTAAACTGCAGTCATCACAAATACTGGACAGCTTCGGGAATACAGTACATCTCTTTGGCAGCTGATTAAAATTCTGGAATTCCCTGACGTTTAAACCCAGCTGCTGATTTAGACGTCCACTACCTGCAGATATGGAAAGAAATTCATAGTAAGCAGAGAATTCTTTATGTCCAAAGAGTAGAAAAAAAACCCTAAACTGTTTCGCTCTGACTGGCTTCTGTAGTGAAATGGAATTCTCACCTCATCCATCTTATTCCAGCACACAATCTCCTGGGCAAATTTCTCTCTCTCCCTCCTTCATTCATGGCTCGCTAGCCCTGACATCTTACTGTTCCTCTGAGTGACACGCCACGGTGCCAGGAATTCAGTTCATCTGAGCTATGTACAACCACAAACCGTATCCTTTACAACCTGGACGATTCACACAGCGGGGGTCGGGAGAGGTGAGAGAAAGAGGCGGACTGAGGAAAGAAAACTCGCCTCCTGTCAAACATCCCCCCTGCAGTTCCTCTGAAATGTGAGGGGAGATAGTGTTTTGTGTTTACTTGTGTAGCAACCGCATGTGCTGAGTGTTGGTGTTCTGACCGCTGAGCAGAGAGAGCTGGAAAGAATGTCACAAGGCTCATAGCGAAACGTGGATGTTGCTCTAAAGCTGAGAACGCCGCACGGTATAAAAGATAAACAGTGCTCTGACTTGGCCATGGAGATGGATTTTCAAGATCATGCTGTTTTTCTGTGAACAGGTCACCATGGAGGGTCAGTAAATGTTATCATGTAGTTCGCAAGAGTCTTAAGATTCACATCTCTGACCCCTCAACTCAGCAGCAGATCTTTCTCTTCATGATTATATCAAAGACTGACAATTTTGTCCGAACAAATCTGAACGTACTACAACTGCTGCTCAAAAGCAGCTGACTGGGTTAATTTGCAAAAGTGACAAAACCTCCTCAGTGTTGGTCAGGACTTTACCGTTTGGGACGTGCTACATTTGATCTGTCTTAAGACCAGGACTGTAACCATAACTTTTAAATGAATATGATTTGGTGACCTTCCAACCTTGAAAAAAGTTTTGGACAAAAAGAGACATAAAATATACTATATTTCCAATCATCAACTCATTATTTAATGTCAGAAATCTAAATTTGATGATGTTTGAACAGTGCCTGGATTGGCTGTGAATCCTGTTCTCTGAAAAATTTCCTGTTGATCATAGAGACTGTTACAAGTTTGATTCACTGACTCTATAAAAAGATAGTTTGGTTGGAATAATTAATATTATGAATACTTAGTTTCCATCTTAAATAAATGGTGAACAATATACATACATAAAGTTAAGCTTGCGTTAACTAACTATAACCTCAATTTTCCACATTCCCCCAGTCCGTTACTTCCCTTGTAAAGGTACCCAAGTACCCGCTTTTGCAAAGAGTTCAAAAAACAGTCCTCACTTTAGGAACCAGGCAGCCGGAGTGAGGAGGAGAAATGAGAGGGATCAAGTCAAGGTCCAGAGAGTTGCTATTGATTCTAGCTACTGTCTCTTAAAATCACATTACACCTACGCATTTGTCATCCCTGCCTGCAGATATTTTTTCTGGAGGTGGGTGATGTTAGGTGGAACAAATCCAGCACTACTGGTGCATTCCACTTAAACTGGGAAATTGACCAAGTCTCTGAGTTCCCAGTTGATAATTCTAACTGGAGAAAGCCCTGAAGTCAGATTTGTGACTCAGAAAGTCAGGGAACCCTGACCAACCCTGACCTCAAAATCCAATATGGCTGCTCTGCACATTAAAAAAACAAAAATCAGAATCAGAAATGCTTTTGTTGCCGAGCAGGTTTTTACATACAAGTTGCTTATTATTCACCTCCACTGTGAATAATAAGCACTATATGATTGGCCAAACAATTGTTTATCTCCTGTCTTCTTCTGGTCAAACTCACATGGCATTGCCAACCTGTTGCATAGAGTGACAAATCATACAAGCATATTTTGATGTCAAAACGTGTACTTGCTATGCAGAATTGTACAGGTTGGCAGGGATGGGTCTTTCAGGAAATAAGGGGGTCACAAGAGCGATGTTTCCCATATCAGTGAGAATTTTGTTTGTCGACTGAGTAAACTATCCTTCCAGCTTTCTCCATGTCAGCATGACCTACAAAATGGTTTAATCAAGTATAAAACAGTTACATGGACCCGTGTATTCACTCCCTTGGCACCAAGTCATGTTTATGCTTTACTATTGGCGATTCAGCTGACGAAGACCAAATCTCTTGTCTTTCCAGGGTGAGGAGTTACTGGGCTGCCATCTTTTACACTGACACTGCCTGAAACAAATCTTAAAGCACTGATGGGTACCGTGTTTCGTTGTATAAAGATGTGGGTGAGAAAAAACTAGTGTGGAGCAACAGCAGAGAATCAGAGGGAGATAACAATGGATGAAAACACCACCAGTGCACCGTGACTTGCAAAAAAATACCTTATTTTTTCCTTTTTATATTTTTTCCATCCTTCCATCCTGCTGCCAGTGCTTGTTTTTCCTCAATCAGCAAGTGTTTCAGCCTGTGTTTTTCCACGCTGGATATAATTCAAAATGACAGAGCACTGTAAGTATGATAGAAAGGTTCTTTGGAAAGGTGCAATACCCCGATGCATCTATCTAAATCTCTATTAACTATCAGCGTTTGGGGAGAGGGGAGGTGAAGGAGGACACCACAGGGGAGGTGGCAGTGATGGGAGTGAACTCTCACGCTCAGGTTACGGAGGGAGTCGCTTTCTGGACATGACAGGAAACGTGGGATCCATGGGGGACGCCTCGAAGATCCCCGTAAATCTTCATCATTCACAGCTCACTATGTCTGATATCTCTATTATGAGGCCCATGGCTGTCATTGGTAAAAAAGCCAAAACTATTCTTCCAGAGTTCAACCATTCATTATAAGGCTAAAAACCAAAGACAACCTTGTTCAAATGTGACTCATTTTATCTGCAGCCACACCACCCACTTTGACTGAGACAATCCGTTCGAATCTTTTGACCTTTCAAGCACATTAATGGCTGTGGAATAAGCTTCACGCAAAGCTTAGTGCAGTTATAAATCAGCGAAAGTAATCCAGGTTTTTATCAGCCAGAAAACAACATTTTTGGAAGTCGCAAACCCCTAAACCTTGTTAATTTATATGATTTCTTCCATTCTCTACTCCCTCTCTCACCCCTTTCCGTGCAAAAGGGAAGAAATGTGGTTTCATTACTCATGTGGGCCAAAACAGATTGTCCTTTTTTTTTCGTATTTTATTCACAGAAACAGCCTGTGAGAGACACCCTGGGAGACATGTGGAGCCATGAGACTCTTGGTTATAATCAAACACAGGAGCCACAGGATCCTGACTCAGCTACTACTACTACTGACAGCTGCAGTGACTCAGTGCTTTCAAAGAAACACTTAGCTGCTCTTTACAGTAATGATTTTTTCATATAATGAGAACACTGGACACCCACTCAGCTTCCCTGCTGATTTTCTTAAAGGGGGTGCCAGTGTATCATCAGTCCTACCTGGATCAATACAAGTATGACACAGATACAACATGTTCAAAGAACTCTGTGCTTTGATAATACTCACCAGACATAGCCTGGGTTCTGTGCCTGTGAATCATGACCACACCTAAAGTTCTAGATGTGGAGCAGCCTCCCAATTGGCTCCCAAATGTCTGATTGTGTTGTCAACAAATCCAGTGATGCCGCCAACACAGACTATGACTAGCAGGCCACAAAATGGGAGTAAGACACCTTTTCACAGCAGCCATTTTGACATGAAATAGTAAATAAACACAGGAGTAAGCACAATGATACTAATTAGGGTTCTGTTCCATTCAGGTCAAACAGAGTCAAGGTGCTGCTATATTGCATGTTGGCTCACTGAAAAGGCTCTGCTACACTAAATGGAGCCCTACTACTTCAAATTAATATGGCTACCATGACAAAGGTCTATAGTTTAATATTAGATACTGACAGAAGTAAAATATCCCAGACGAGCCCCCATTTGTTACAAACCAGCTCAAGGAGCCCACACAAGGGGTTAATGTAAAAACAAGAATAATTTATTAACCTAAAGCTAACACAGATCAAAACACAAAACAAAAAAGACCACAGGGTGGAGGAAGGGAGAGAGCCAGAATGAGCAAAGGGCCCAGCTTTTAAGCTCAGAGGCCCAGGTGAGCTCAATCAGCTGATGACCCTCCCATGTCAGCCAGTGGACAGCTCCAAGCTTAGGGAACCAATGAGGAGCCTGTCCATTATCACCTGGGGACAAGGGGGGGGGGTGGGAGAAAGGGCGGACAGGAGGGAAAAACAAGATGCAAGCTCTTGTCCTGACTGGCACGTAACACCTTGTCAGTTCTCTAAAAATGTAAAAGCAGCAAAATATGTACAAAACAAGTAATTTGCTAGTTTAAACATTGGCCCTATCTTACACCCGGCACAAAGTGGATGGTGATGGCAATGCTTTTCTTACACAGATGCAATGGTCATTTTGCCACATCTACAAAACAGCAAATGAACCTGCACCTAGTCTGTGTGCCCGTGGGTGGGAAGTCATTTTAATCGAAATCTTGTCAAAACACAAAGTCTGAGCAAAACTGGCATCTCAAGTTGGCATCTTTTCCACAACTGGGTGTATATTCTCCTACTCCCTCTTTAGATTTTCTTCTATACACAGAAATACCATTTTTACAAGGGCTTGATTCTTACTCACTTTCACTGTTTACCACTGCAGCAATGCAGATAGATAATGCAAACTGATGATGCACATCAGACGTTTTCTTTTATAATGATATTGATATGATTAATATTGTATGATTCAGTTGGTGTGATTGTTGCACAGTCCTCATACATCAAACCTGATGCCATACCCAAGTTTAACAGATTCATGTTACACAGTGCAACTTGTAATAAACTTCTAAGATTTGCTGAAGTTTCACAGTCATAAGCTGCACAGATTTTGTGCAGGAATGTTTACAGTATGAAGTATAAGAATATTTGAAATGTGCATTATCTTGTCCCTAGTATTAATGATAAGGATATCTATGCACTTCACCGTTTGCTGTGATTTTTGTCTTGCTGTGATGGCCTGACCAATATACTAATCAATCCACTGGGACAACAAGCAATAATTATGCTAAATTTGCTTCAAAGGGAAAAAAAAGTTTTTTCTTTTCTTTTCTTTCTGTGCCTCGGTTTTAATTGTGTTGCATGCTGTGAGTTTGGAAAATACTTTAGAGACAAGTCATTACTGTCATTTACAGCAAACTTTACTGCTAACTTTAATTTTTATATAGTTTTTGAGCCACAGAGAAGAGAGTAAAATTTTGGTCAACAGATCAAAATGAAAATGTAATGCTCATGTAGCGAGTGCCAGCCATCGGTCCCCGTCTCCTCAGCTTTCACTCTGCAAAGGAGCACAGTGCTGCTGCGTGTAAAGTGTGTCTGTCAAAAAAAAAAAAAAACCCGCTAGATTTGGAGTAAATTTATTTAAGTGCAAATAATGTGGATATAAGCCACGCTGCTTAGCAATACTTTTTCCTTCCAACTTAATCTAAACAAAGTGTTGAGCAAATTTCTCATGCCTAGAGTACTTAAGCAGTCCAATGCTTTAAGCTGAAGCGACAAGCAGTTGGCTTGTCTCGATGATAAGCTTGATCCACGTCTCTTCTTGGCCAAAAACCTCCATAGAACTGATCTCCCTCTTACTGTAAATACTCCCTAATTCCCTGTTTTACTTCTCCACTTTGGGCAGACTCATCTTAAGCTATAAGACTTGTCCACATCGAAGACAGAAAGATGGAGCAGTTCTTTTACAATCAGCCACAGGAGGGTTGCTGGGATTTTTTTTTTTGGTCTGAAGACAAGCAAAGACAGTGAGAAAAGGTTTGGGAACACATTCTGATCTGTAAAGTGTGTCAAGACAACGATTATACATTTTGGTACATGAAGGACATTTGTGAGCACTATATAGTCTGGTACTGAAAATAAAACTTACAGAATGTGTTTTTTAATCAATTTCAAACAGCAATGCTTGATTTTCATACCCAGGACTTTATACTGAGATCCCTTTAGAGAGACTTAAGTGATTTTGTATGTTTGAAAAACAAAATATCGGTGCATGGTAGCTGCAATATGTTTAATGTTCTGTATAGTTACATAACAGCCTCCAAATCATTGTGATGGTACCACTGACTTGTACTGTTTCCCCCTTTGCACCCTGAACGCCTCTTGTAGAATATGATCTCAAATCTCAGTGAGTAACGCTTTATGGCGCTATATTACACCTCACCAAGTGTGTCACTGATTTTAGTAAAAACTTGATTATGCAATAAAAGGCTACAAGACAAATGCCAAGCTGGCCTAGTAAGTAATATTAGGTGGCTTGGTCTTGTTTTGTTGCACTTGGCTGTGTTAGCAAAGTTGTCACCTTGCTAATTTTTTAATCTGAAGTAATGTTATAAAAAAAAAATATGTGTACTGTTAATATTACAAGAGTAGTAAATAAGTGAATTGCCTCTAAAAACTGGGGGTAGCATACTGCAAATAAAACCACACAAAACAATTCTTGTGTAATGTTGTAAAGGTCAGGCTTTGATACTGTACACCTCCACCTGTTCCACCTGCTCACCAGCCCTCTCATTCTTACTCTTCATTGTCTGAATATCACACTACTTCCTGCACTGGCAAGGAACGCTGCCATCAAATGTAAATCATCGCTGCAGAATAGCTGCATATGAATATAATTCACCTGAGACGCGGTTTGGAGAAAGACAGGCACAGGAGGGAGATATTATGAATAAAGTACAAAAAATGGACAAAAGGGAGAAAAAAACATCTGCTCCAAAATATAGCTGACAAAGTTAGCTCTAATTTTAAAGCAAATCTGACTGCAAATCATCATAAAATAAGGTAGTTTCAAACTTAAGCTTTTTGTGGTTTGATGTGAAGTAGCATCTCTGTGGATAATTTTGAAGGATTGGATATTCAAAATGAATAAAAGTAAAGAACAGTAGGAGTACCTCGGCATTATGCCCATTACTGTTATGAAGGAATATTTATTACACTTGGGAATTACGATGATTGCAGGTTGAACTACTAGCTGTGCATCTGTGTAATCTAACTTTTGACCGCCTCTGTCTCTGAGCACATGCGCTATAATCCTTGCCATAAAACAGCTGCACTTCTCACAGTCTCATGGAGAGACTCTGACGGGCATACGCCGCAAAATTTATCAGAAAGACAGAAGCTGCTTACACATGCAAGCGAATAAATCAAATAATTAGAGAAGAATCATAATAGAACTGAGTGAACAGAACAACACTGTAAGCTGGTTCACTACTGGAAACTAATTATGCCTGGCTTGAGTTTCTCTGAATACATTCTTGTCAGATAACAGTCATGGGAGATTAGAATAAAACAGGAAATTAATTAAAAATGAACTTGCAGAGAACACTGCAACTACTTTCTGCTATTGTCTTCACTGTGTATGGCCAAAATGCAAAACAATAAGTGAATACTTTGCTGAGATTGGATATGTCTCTGCTGATTTGCTCTGCTCTTATTGAATCCATTATTTTACATGCGTGAGATTTTGCTCAGGAGTGAGTAGCAGACGAATAATCTGGATGGAATGTTTCTTGTAACCCCGCAAGTAAAGCTTGGCGTTATTGTTTTTATTTGAAAAATCTGCAGAGGATAATGCCTGACGTTTCCTTGACGGTGAGAGGTCAGCGACCTGCACCTCCTTACAGAGCTTTGGGATATACTCCACACACACACAGTGGAAAAACATCAGGTGTACACGTGATATGCAGAGCCACGGGGAAATACAGCAAATGGGCAACTGTGGTGTTTTAAAATGCTGAAAATGCTCAGTGCAAATTCAGAATATAGAGATTTTCCATCTAAGAAAAAGCTTGACTCGCAGTCTATCAATCTATCAATCATAAATCAGTGTAATAGCTTGTAATGTGAAACATATTTTGCCTCCACCACAATAATTTTTTCCCTTTTAAAGGCTTGGTGTAGCCACGTTTGTGTTTGCAGTACTGAAAATAAGTGGTTTTGTTGTCGTGTTGCTTTTCCTCATTGCCTGTGGTGTTGGTTTAACCTTCCTGATTGAGGGGCAAGAGTGTTTTCTTAAGTTCAGTATCTGTGTCAGACCTTTGGCTCAGATCTTGGACTCAAATAGAGTGGGCAAAGAAGAACTGGAGCTGGGAGAGCACAAGAGAGGGGGATGGGATTGTGACAGTGGGATGGATAGAGGAGAAGTAGCTGGAGAAATGGTGAGGCTTCATACAAGGGGTGACACCTTCTGGTTGGTCGGTTGATATGTGCCTGTTCAACCAAAGAGAATTTGGTGATACTTTGATAAGGAGAGAAGTGCTTCTAAGTCCATTATGTTTGGGTGCAGGAAGGACATATGCAAATATGATGTATGCTTTTTGAGTGACAGGCTATTTACTGAACATTTACTGGCTCCAAACTAACTGACACTATGTCAGATTTCCATCACAAATTGTTACATCAGCCCCGGCCTCAGAGGACAGAAGAGCTGAGTGGATAAAAAGTTTATTTTTGATGACAACGTGTGGATTTTACTTCACCGGAATAGTTTCTCAATGAGGCCAGGAATGGTTCAAGTTCAACAGACTGCTGCAGGGATGATGAATTTTTGTAGGCCAGCCCAAAGGGACTTTTCCATTGAATTCTGGATTCTGGAAAAAAAAAAAAGTAAGAAATAAGCACTGTAGCAAAAAGTTTTTGATACTTGAACATTTTGTTCAGAAAGATACATCTTCACAAACACCACTTTTATGATTTTTGAAACATAATTGTATTCACCAGAAGTAAAATGTTAACATTAGGCTATAACATAACTACCCCATGGTCGCACTCAGTCAACATCACCACTAAGTGACTAAGTGTTCGCTGTGATAACGTTTAATTCTCATTGAAGCCTTTGTAGTCTTATTTAGCTATTTGTTAGCAAGCACATTTTTAAAGGCAAGTAAAACCCCCAAACAAGACAGCTATTTGTGACATATTTCATAACATAGAACAAAAAGTTAAGCTCTCTTAAGCTTGTGTTAACCACAGATCCTATTTATGGCAAATAAAGAAAAACTTGTTGACTCTTGACTGAGTCACTGAGAACCTTTTTATATTCTAAAGGTTTTATCTAGAACCCACCCAGGGGGTTCTACCGGGAACTTTTCTATTATTATTATTATTATTATTGTTACAAAGAACCCTTGATGAACTCTTGGCAAAGTTCTTCACGCATTGCAACAGTCCTTGAAGGACTCTTCCTTTGGATGAAATGGGTGCTTGACAAACTTCCTTCAAAAAAGGGTCCTTCAGGAACAAATGGATGTGGGTAGAACCTTGGCCCTTCAGGAAGAACACGTATTTCTAAGTGTGCAGCTACATGTGAAAAAGAAATGGACAGGATTTGATTTGCATGGAGACCAGTTAATCTAGAGATAATATTCAGATTTTTGTTTTTACCCATCAACCAGTTGGTTGAAGAGTAGAATTTCAGTCCACCAAGATGTTCTTTGGTTGTCTACAGCCCTAGTTTATAACTGACTCATGGACATAGAAGTATGCATGAAAGGATGAAAAAAGGCAGGTCAGGGCTGCAAGCCTTTTTGTGAACTCAGAGTAAGCTGCTGCTGACATCCTGACAATCCTTACTGACTAACAGGCTGACAGGCAGTCGGACCAGGACCAGCTCTCCTGCTGCAGTCGCTTTCTGTAGAAAACACAGATCGAGAGAGGAAACAGGAGAGAGTGAACAGGGAGAGGGAATGAAGGAGAAAGAGGTATGGGGTCCATTAGGACTTTTGCAGAGCAGGGCGAAGATTGGAGAATCTTGGCTCGCTCTGCTCCCCTCCCTTTCCTCTGTACCTTCCAACTGGGTGCCATCCACACAACCTTTGAACTCTGTCTTAGTAACCACGTCCCGTAATTCATGCAAATAAAGAATTACTAACTAGAAAAGGCACTCCACCCTATAATGTGTTGGCTGGCGACACCACAACCTGCACAGCGCTGAATGGCTCATTCAAGCTCAGAGCATGAGATCATGAATAAATGGGTTACTGCTCTTCATTCTTCACAATCAGTAAAGGCAGTGGATGGCTGCAACACAGGATTGTGATGTCAAAAGTTTAATCTGTTTGGGGCTGTGCAGTCTGCTGATGTGCGCTGTTTTGTCGCTGACCTTATTCCATGAAGTTTACAAAACACATAATATAAAGGGTGAAGCCTTGGAAAATTTTACAGGAGTCAACTTTGCTCAAGAAACTGCATGGTTAGTAGCACAAGATGATACAAAAAGCTACCAATCAAGAAAAGCAATAAAAGTCTGATTATCAGCAGACCATGTAAGCTGAAAGTGGCTACTAATTAATTTAGGTTCATTATTTCTAGATCACCAAGTAATTATCTTGTCATCTTGAATAAGAAATTGTGCTCAAATGTAGCTTAATAATCTCACAGCTTCACTCGGCCAGTGTAACCATTAGTCAATAATGACTGGTAATGGCAAACAGGAAATGGACACTGCTGTGTATCTGACACTATTGAGTCATGTTATGGTCATGTGCTCCTCAGACAGTCCCATTTCCTGAGTTGGAAAGTCACTCTTCCAACTTTGGTGTGTTCATGAGCTTTTAAATTACAATGTGGAAACACTAAAATATTATGTTGCCTAACTTGTTATCAGAGTTAACGTTAATAAATTACTTTTTTTTGGACTAATCTAGGTTATTCTATGTGGTGGTTAAAACATGTTGCTGGGTGACCTTTAAAAGTGACATATTCATATCTTAAGTTAGCCAGTGATCAGGATTTCTTTAGCCCTGTAAGCCCCATGAACTGACACACAAGCAGCTCCACTCTCCCCTCCTTCACCATCCCTAAGGGTCAGTTGCAAGTGTACCTTAAACGGCTCTCTCAATCTAAATAGGTCCAACAGTTTATTTCAGTTCCAACAACCAGACACAGAAGAAAGCTTAGTTGCTAAAATCCTGTTCATTTAGGAGTATGTGAACATATAAAAAAGTATTTCTGAATGTCTAACAACAAAATTAAGATACTATAGCTTGGCTGTGCCACATTTCCCACCCTGAGGACAAACTGGCCGAAATGTTAGCAGGTCTGTATTTGTTGTTAAGTTTATTACTTGATATTTATACTCCAACAGTCTCACAGCTGTTAACATTGGTAGCTACATTTGGTAAGAGTTCTTGGAACAGTCTTGTATGTAGTTCATATTTCATGTCTTGCCTGAGGTACTTTCTGCCCAGTGAAAAGCCAACAGATTGATTGACTGACCATAAAGTGAAATGTTTAGGCTCTCACCAGAGTATCTGACACCTGCACACTCGCGCACGGAAACATTCAGGAGTAGCTGGGGGAAGTTAGCATGCTTTAATAGCAAGCTGTATTTTTCATAGACTTGTGCTTTGCTTTGCTGACTGATTGGTCTGCGCTGCAATCCAGAGAACAATTTATTTTTTTAAGATTTAAGAAGTTGATTAATAGTGCTATTTTTAAACTATGTACAAACAGCATGCATTAAACACTCTGTCAAAATGGCAATTAGAGAGGCTAAAACGGCACCAAATTCTCAGTGGGATTATTCCCTTCAATTCTTGTAATTTCTCACTAATTAACAGTGTAGCAGAGTTCAAACACCGGCCTGCTATTTTGGCTCTATGATGCAGAGTCTGATTGTATTTCTAAATCCAAACACGTATTGTGGCACTCTACGTTTTGTTTTCTCTCCTCCATCTCCCTCTCCTCCCTCCTGCAGTGTGAGGTGTGAGTGACACTAGTGAGGGAGCCCTGTAACGCAAGGTCAGCACAAATGAGAACCAGGCTCGCACTGACTCAGCTGGCTTCTTTCTCCTGTCATTTTTTCTCCGCTTGACACCGCAGAAAAAAGTGAAAAATCACTAAAAATAGAAATTCAGAGGCCATGAGCCACAGAGACCCAGTGACTGTTTTTCCTCCATGAATCCTTCTGGTCACGCAAGTCGTAACAGCACAAAGGAAAGCAGAAATTAAGTTTATCTTTGGATTGTGTTTCAAGAGAATTCTGCAACTCGTTGGGTTCACAAAACGCTTTGAAAAGCAGGTGGATCATTGTGTTCTAGGCTGTTTCTCAAAAGTTAATATGTGGATGTTTACCACATGACAGCATCAATGTGCCAACAGACCACAAACAAGGTACACAACTTGTACACAAACCCTCTCCACACACACTACACACAACTCGCTAACAATACAGCAATGGAAAACAGTGAGACGCTTTTCCCTTCGCCAGCGGAGATAACAACTGACAAACAGCATGAAACTGGATCTTGGCACCAGAGGTCCTGCTGCGAGTCTTTGAATGTCAGTATGCAGGGATGTATGTGTTCATGGTAATTTCCTGGGGTTGGAGGGATAGCAGAGAGGGGGAACAGATTCACTGGGGGCCCGCCTGACCTTGGAGTAGAAGTTGTCTTAGCCAACTTCCACAGGTCCTGTTTGTAGTTCTGGGAAAGTCTTCAAAGAGATTTCTGGGTGAAGAGGACACTATGAATGAGATACTCTTATCGAACCTCACATGGAAATTTAACTTTGCTTACTCAAATAAAGTCAAATGCAAAATGATATAAAATTTCCTGATTGTAAATGCAGTCAGTTCAAATTGATACTCTTGTTTTATTAAATAACTTAACTTTTTAAACATTCTTTGTGGGAAGTACTCCATCTATTTAATATTGCACTTTCATGAACTTAGTGGACTCACAATAGACTAAAATCTGTGCAGCACAGGCCAAGACATCCTGACTTTAATTCTGGGTTGATGATAGGGATTTGCATCTCCATTACAACAGGGCTGCCCGCTTGAAGATGTCTTAACTGACGAAGAACTCAGCTCGAGGCGAGCGGCTGAAAAGTGACAAATGAACACTGAATAATAAACAAAGTCTGTTGGGTCCCATTGATGAAAATGTTGGGTTTTCATCAGCAGTAACATAACGTGGTTCCTATCCAGCTGAAAGCAAGCAAGAAGCCATAAAATAAAACTGAGTATAAAACAGCAGGGGCAGTTCTAGGGGGTATAAAGTATCTCTTTCTTACAATGAGACTGCGATGACGCCGTATTACTGAGACAAATACCGATCAAATTTTGCACTAAACATAGTATAGTACATAATATATATATTATAAGCAGGGTACTGTCAGATACACACAAAAAGTGAAGACTTTCAATTTTACTGGGCAAAGTTTTTAACTTTTATCTCTAATTTTTTTTAACCCCTTGCAATTGAGTGATGCAGTGTCCATAAATCCACTTAAAAAGAAAGAGGGAAAAAAATGCCTTTTTTTTTTAAAGTAAATATCAAAGTAATCCAGTGATAGTTGGCTGTACATAGACATATGTCAGGAGTTGCTAATAGCTAAATTGGCTGCTTTTAATGGTGTCAAAATATAAACAAATATTGGTATTTTATGTGTGCTGTGCTACTACCATGTGTACTATTACTTGTATTATTTGTGCACATCTGACAAAACAGCTGGCCACAGTCTGCCCCCCCTGTAAATCTGGTCTAGAACCACATCCATCAAACAGCAAAGCAGGAGTAAAACTAAACTTCAAACCACAGAGATTCAGCAACTGCAGCCCCTAGAAGCAGTTCACTCTGGCCCTATTCCAAAGATGGTCCATCTCAGGTTGGTGAGTTAGAATCGGTAATGGAAATGCAGCGCAGCACAGTTTGAGTCGGCGTTACCAAAAGTGCTGATGGAAGGCCCCATTAGTTCTATAATGGGACAAGCAACAATATTGCTGAACCTACATTTCCCATAATGCATTAAGACCCTCGTTCAGTCCCAGGACTGAACCAAAAAAGGTGCCAGTACCCTAATTTAGCCCAACCTTATCCCTAAACAGAACATAAGCCTAACCTTCATTTTTGGGTGTTTTTGGGTGTTTTTTTTTTGCATTTTAACTTTCAGTGTTAAAATTATATACACTTATTTCATGTTTGTGTTTGAGTTTGCATTGTTTGTTGATTTGAATTACATCAACTTCTATCAAACAGCACATAAACATAAGCAAAATGTGTGTTATACAATAATATAAACAGAAACACCCTCTTCTTGCAGGTGCCACACCTCCAGTTTTTTGATGCAGGCTTTCTGTTAGAAATTTAAGATTTCACGCCCCATAATGATCATCACAGTGTTTTTCCAAACTTTGTAAAGCTCCTTCCAGAGTCACATATTATTGAAAAAAATAACTTTTCACCAGTCTTTCATCAGAATCAATTAAATTGAAGTATTGCGATGGGGATCCTCCAGGCAAAATGCTTTCAGTCTTTTTCATACATAACACATACAATACCGCTACACATGTGCAACAGACACCACATTTGGATCTTATTCGAACAACAGTTTTTCATTAATATGTCTTAATGGAAACTTTACTCTACTTCTGACAAATAGCAGTGCTAAAATCCCTGTAGGACCTCAGGCTCAGTTAAAAGTTACAACAAAGATTGTTACTTTCAGGGCTGTTCCTATTTCTGTTCTGTTTTGTTTTTAATCATTTTTCTCTTTTGCTCTCTCTGTCCCACTGTGTACTGACCTATATTCTTGAACACTGTATCTGGTGCGGTGCATCAATATTTGTCTCTAACATACAGCGCACAATACTTCATATTTAACAGCTGCATGCGTATTTTGTGGTTTAGTAGCTGTGCGTAAATGTGCATGTACTGATTCATCATTTAAGAAAGCTGAACTGATCAAAGTCAGAATGAAGAGCACCTGGATACTAACTACAGCGTGGGCCAAGTCTAATATGATGTTTACAGGCTTGATTCCCAGAGAGTGCAGCTGCAGATTACCCAGACCCACTGGAAAGAAAACATGCTCTCTAACAGAGTGTGCTTTCTTGGAATGTTTCTTTAAGGACTGACATTTGTGTAGAGTAAGATTTATCAAAGTACCTAATAGCGTTTCTCCAAAGCTTTCGCTTCTACTCCAAACTCTCATGATGACTTTTCTGGCAATTACAATTAAACAAATTCCAATATCTGTCAGTGAAAGTGATGCTTGATGTTCTGTATTTGTGTTCCACTGCAGACAGTGATGAACTGAAATGGGTCCACTCTCTTGTTTATCATTTAAAATTGTGAAATCGTCTTTATCAGTAACATCTTCCCTCCCGGGATCAATAAAGTATTTCTGATTCTGATTATCGGCCACTTAAATTTTTTGTGATACAATCCTGTGATATCACTCTCATCTTTTACCAAATCTGATATTTTACAGTGATATTCTCAGAGGTCTCAGCACACTCAGAAGGAAAACGTTAAGCATATTAGAGCTCCTCCAAACTTAGTTTCAAATCTCTAGTATTTATCTAACAGCGCACTATTTTGAGCAAAGTTTCTGAGTATTTCTGCCTGTTGCTCACTTTGAAAGTAGGGCTGCAACAAACAATGATTTCATTCAATGAAGAAGCACAGACAAACTGAATTCTCCTCAATTAAATAACTAACCCAATCCAACTTTGGCAGAAAGAACTATGTTCATTTTTACTCATACAAAATAAATAAAAGTTGTCTTTGAAAGACGACAACTCTTGTCAGACCGTTGGATTGCGATTCCTCTCGCTGTTGAAGAATTTTGTGACCCCGTGTCTTTCTGGTTTTCTCTTTAATTCTCTGTGCAACGTAGAACAGTAACAGGTCATCAATATCCATTTTCCCAAAGCCGAGGACACAGCTGGAGTGTGCAGCACGTGTTTGGCACCACTGTTTTATACAATATCATCGTTGAGCAGTGTGGATGGTCACATCATTATCGTTAGTTATATTTGTTTTGGTGCACAACCCATAAAGGTAAAGGAGACAGTGGTTGTTCAGCTGAGCTTACTGGGTCCATCTGGTCCATCTCTTGTCTATATAAATTAGTCTTTTCATAAATAATACATTCATTCAGAGAATTCAAGAGGTTTACAATTTTATCTCAACACCTGATGAATGAGATGTGTAGTGCTGCATTGCGTCTTTCCGCTTCGACACAACTGTCCCAATCTTACACACACGCATGCACACACACACACGTACAAATATCATAGTGTACCAACATGGATTACATATTTGGCTTACATCTTCTCCAGGGGATATACTTCTGCTCCAGACAGATTTCTCCCAGATTTTGCAGCTAAAGAACCTGCCAAGTATGTGCCTGTAGGAGCTGGACGTGGGCCAGTATCAGCTGGGGAGATTGTTGTGGGCCATGTGTGTCACTGTGTAGTAGCCTCTATGTGTGTGTGTGTGTGTGTGTGTGCTTGTGATTATTTGGAGTTGTGAGAGGTTAGTGAAGGAGTAGGCTGCAAAAGCAGTCTTGGGACAGCAGGCTGTAAACACAGCTGTGTGTTGAGGTGAACGTGTGAGCGAGGGCAGTGAGCCTTTCTTCTTTTTTCACAGGCAAGACTGTAGTTAATACGCTCTTAGATTAGCTTGATGAGCGACAACTGTCTATATAGATTAGGATTAATCTGTAACTATCCTGTGAATTGTACAACTGATGTAAGATTGTTCATAATATAAATAACGCAATTGTGTCAACATTCAAATTTAAGTTGTATTTCAAATGTGTAATCCATCAGCACTTCTCATTTCACAAGTAGTGAACGGGAGCTTCTGTCTCTTTTTCTTGCACCTTGTCAAAATCCATGTCCAGCTCCTGCAGTACATAACAATAACAGAGAAACACTGCACGGCTGTGTGTGATGACCAAATGAGGCAGAAATCCCCAGCAGCTATGCAAACATGTCTGTGCTCCACATGAAATAAACATTTTGCAGTTATTCAGCTACGTCAACATCATACGCCTTTATATGAGCTGGGAGATCTGAATCCACTGTTGACTGGATCTTGGCTAGGCCTCAGGTTTCTTCAATACACCACTAAAAACCTTTACTGTACTGTACTTTTACTGTATCTTATGATAGAAAAATTATTTTCCCACAGCTTTATCCAAGACAAGAAGAAACAAATATTTGAGTGCTGGAGATTAACATTTTTTTCAGTGAGAAATAATACATTATATTTCTCAATTTAAAAGATAACTTTACAAGTCAAGAAAGTCAGTTTGTTGTAAAACTGTTGAAGTATGAGACTGTGAAGATACATGAGTCGTGTAAGTGATATGATTTTCTCCTTTCAAAAGGTAACATTATCTGCTGAAGCTACTATGCCTGCTTGCTTGTTCTTTCTCTACACAGCTGATAAAAGGACCAGGAGTCACTGGATAAATCACTTCAGGTAAGATAAAGTTACAAGGGGCAGCATTGTCGGTGTTGTTGACGTATATTGTGCGAGACTAAAGATCTAGTGCACTGAGTGGTTTCACACAAAGCAAAACTAAACTGTGACAAACCTCCCACAAACCGAGACTTTCTTGACCAAAATTATCTTCTCAATAGACACATTTGTGTAATTCATGACAATTAAAACGAGAACAAAAACTTATTTGTCTGAAGAAGGGTCCCATGAGGCAGAATTGGGTTAAGCTGGTATGTGTGTATGTGGTATGTTTTAAATGTTGTGTTGTAGAGTTTGGGGAACTTTTCTTCCATCACTCTCTGCTTCCACCGGTTGTAGCTTATACTTTGCTTCTGGCTACATCCTCACATACGGCTGTTAGCCCCTTGGTTTTGCTTTGAAAGGTCCATGGCAACTGAAGTCAAAATTGGAATAATGTGAAGTCTGAGTGCCACTACTCTTCCCATAAAATAATTGCGCAGCCAGTGCAGAGCGTTTTTACTGCTGATCATGTGTAGGCACTTTGATATGCAGCCTGTTGTATCTTGATTTGCTGGTATTTACTAAGATTTACATCATTTTGTAAAGTCGGAGGTACAATGTGCAGATTATCTCAGTCTTTGTTGTATTTTACAGTTATATATTACATATATTCTCTCATTTTACTTAGTTTGCAAACATAATTTTGTTTTTCACAATTTTTTAGTTGTTTTTTTTTTCTTTTCTTTTTTTTGTTGGAAATTAGTCATCTCAGTTTAAACTGTTATCACTGGGGATTCAGCCAAACCAAACCAAATTAAAACAATTTAAATGTATATATCATAATGGTAATATACTGTATTAACCTATATTGCATATAGGGCTACTGTTTAGTTTTACCTTGGGGTGAATATTTGCTGTTCTTGGAAGCCAGATGGTGTCCATACTGGATGTAGGTCTCAGTGTCCTGGCTCGCTGCCCTCATAAGGTCTGCTGTGATTCTGCCCGAAGCCAAGTCTGCCCCTCCCATTAGTAATAGCCTTCTCATAAATGACTGAATTCAACTCAAGCTCTTCAAAGTTACCATTCACAGCTCAGATAACTGGAACACCTTTAAACTTTAATTATTTTTCCCGTCTTCCCTCAAAGTCTTGGTTTGAATTCTGAAAAAAAAAGATGAGGGCTGACTCCAGTTTGTCAAAAGAGATCAGTAGGAATTTATTATTTGCTTTAAATACATGTACAGCTCTTTTTTTCCTCCTGCCATCGCTCCACTGATCAGTCACTGGCAGTCATCTCAAACTGAACTCCAAATGGAGGTCCTCCAACACAGAAATGTTTGTGAAACAGCATAATTATGAGCGGAGAGAATGTTGTGCTGAAGTTCGGCTCACGGCATGTGTAGCTTTTAGCTGCAGTGCCAGCTTTGCATCGGGCGATTTGTCGGGGTTATGTTGAACAAAGAACAGAGGTAGAAGCCATCTTTTTTTTTAAAATAAGAGGACATCCAATCACTGCTATTACCCCAAAGGATGAAAAACAGGCATGAAGTATAAATACACAGTCTTAAAGCCTTTTGCTACACAAGCAGAGTGCTAAAACTGGATCAGAACAAAAAGAGAAAAGAAAGAAGGTGCAGATGATGAGTTTAACACATGGAACCTGAAAACACCTCATCATGTTGGTGACAATCATGAGTGAATCATAGAAATAAAATGCACAGAACAGAGAGTTAACATGGAAAATAAATACTGCACCGGTTGCTAAATCCTTGTACATTCATCACGGCTCACGCATTCAGGCTTTTGCTTCCCACTCGTCTGGCTCGTGTGCTACGTTGCCATTCAAGGCCTGTGTCCACATAACATTTTTTCTGGGTGCCAGTGACTTTTTTCAATTGTTCACAATGGGGGAAACAGCGTCTGCAGCAACATGTGGCCACTCAAAGAAAATGTCTTTTTTTTTCTCGAGCACTCTGCCTTTTGTGCGCGGCTGCTTCAAGTGTTTCTTGTTGAAAATCTCTGAACTTTTCAGCAAGGCGCTAGTGTCGTCAGCTTCGCTTTTTTCAGGCAATCAATTATATATTAGATGTGGCCTCATCACCTGATACCCAAGAAAATGGAGGAGAAGGTTGTCTTTATGTTTTTTTTCTTCTGATGTGTGCTGGAAAAGCTGAGACTCAACTCATGCCCGGGTTTGAGTCCAGAGAGAAAGACATTCTTAAAAGTGTCTGTGTGTTCAGCTCTCAGTGCTTTGGCAGCTTCTAACTGAATCTCTGTGGTTTGAAATTTAGTTTCTCTTCAGGTATCTACTTTATTTTATGTTTCCAGTTGCTTTTAGCTGTATAAGACTCATATTAAGTTGCTGCTGATGAAAACCCAGCTGCTTCATAATAAAATCTTTTAGTTGACAAAATATATGTGACCTTATATTGTTAAGGACTGATAAGGAATGAAATGTGGTTAACCAACATTTTACAGTGTGCATCAAGACACAATTTAAAGCAGGCAGCCTAGATACAAATCCCTGATGTGCTGGGCTTTGAAATTTGAATATACTGTTGTCATAGAAGCAAAACCTACATGCAGACACAGATGCTTCATCCCAGCCCTTCCAGCTCCCTGCCAGAGGCCTGCTAGCACCGTTCAGCCAGAAAAAAAACGCTATGAGGGCACAGGCCCTTCTGCCACTTTCCAATGAGAATCCCAGCCTATCCACTGCATGCTATTTTTTGTTGTGTTGAGATGAACAACTTCACAGTAAAATGCATTTAAGTTAATGACTGGTGTAATTGACTTTAGGAAGCACTTTCTTTTTCAAAAGACACAGAGGTGATCAGCAAATTGAGTTGTCCCTGAATAACAAAGGGAATGTGCTGTTGTGCATAACTGCACACCACTACAGAGTGCTGAACTGCTGGAGAAGCAGGTTTTTAAATTGATCACAGGTTTTTATCCAGTTGCTGTTTTGGATTCGGGATGATCTACAATTTGACAAAAAAAAAAAAGAAAAATTCTTAAGGTAACAACACAGCATAGTGTGAGCTGTGTTTGGTTTCCTACTGTCGAAAAGTCCTCTTTTCATATAAATAATGCTAAAAACACAAAAGTCTCCCTCTCACTCACATCAGAACTGTCACAAGAGTCTCTAAAAACCTAGGAGACACATACAGTACATAGCGTAGCCTGCATACATACAAATATACATATATGCAAATACACAAAAACAATAACCTCTCCATGTGGAATAATGGCATTTCTGGATCTGAAATCATAATTTCATATAAAAATATATAAAAATAAAAGTAAAAATCAAAAGAAGTGTCATTGGAATTGGTGAGAAAAACAACAATGTCCATTGCTCTTCCACTTGGCAATTCAATGAATCAGTGTCTTTGTCCATTTTTCTGTCCATGGGATTCACACACATGTCCAGAGGCCATTTTAGAAGCAGCCACTAGATGAGTTTAATACTGGAGTGTAAAAAACATCCACAGACACAAAGAGAGGAACAAGGTCCTTAGCTCTCTGGCCAGCCAGCGAGGTAACATGAAAACTACACATCTACCTATCTATCTATCTACACACTAAGGGATCTCCGTCTGCAGGGCATGGTAAGTGCACACTCCCATTGAAGAGGTCAGTTTGCCTCCTAACCCTGTTCAGTTCATAGAGACCTGCGTCACTGTTGACATGGAAAGGTGGGCTGGTCCTGTCAACCCAGGCACATGTTCCACTTTTGTGTATTCCTGTAACACTGTCGACCAACAGAAATACCTAAAAGAATGCAAATATTCTACCAGGAGAAGGTTAAGTTATGTTTTTGTGTTCCAAAATTCATATGGTCAGACACTTGAAACAAACGTCACTATATGGACATTTGTGAGACCTTCTTTTTATGATTTCTGAGAAATGACAGAACAACTTGCTTTCTTTTGTTCCATGAAAAAGAGCAGCCAAAAGGATCTCCCAACATGCTTTGTTCAGGTTGTCTATCTTTAAGTTCTTGCTTAAATAGTTTTCTACTGTTTCCTTCATATTCTCATCTCGTGATCAGGACTCTGGTCCAGCGAGGGCTCTCTGGTGCTGATCATGGATGCAGAGGGTCCTTGGTTGACTCCAAAGGGAGAAACAGCTGGAGATCGAGCTGCCAGAGGGGACAGAGAGGGAGAGAAGCTGGGGGACATTGCTGCTGATGAAATGGACCCCTCATGACTGATAGGGGACCTTCGGAGTGAGGCCAAGTGGGGGAATGTCCGTCCAATCACAGGGACCTTGGGGGGAACTGACATAGCCCCTGGGTGGGCCACTGATGTGATGAGCGGCGGAGGGTCAATTCTAGGTTTGGGATCCATTTTGTGCTTGGGCTGGAAGGGTTGGCGAGGGTTTTGGCTCTGTTGGGCGGTTTCATCTTTCAGCCTGGCGATCTCTGTGAAGACATTCGCTAGAGGCTGGAACTGAGGGCACCAGTTGAGCAGGTAATCCCAGTTATAGCTTCCACGGAGCTCCTCATCACTGGCAACAATAGCTGTGAGGGAACCATCCACTGAAGGTTTACCATCCTCAGGGAAGGCGTAATCCTTAGGGAGGGAGATGTTGAGGCCGCGACCTACTCCTAGGTACCCACCTCCTTCGTCCCGATAAACTGGGAGCTGGCCAGAGAGCAAGGTTCCACTGAGACTGCCTCCCAGTTTCTTTCCTTTGAACCAGGTGCTGCCCTCCAAAGCTGCAGGCTCACAGGAGATATCCGAGAGCTGGTCAGCATCCTGCTGAATTCCAGAGTCTGGTCCTCTGGCCGAGATGTGCTCCTGCATGGATGAGGTGATGGAGGCGACTCGGGGGTATTCGTTTATCATTCTGATCTCATCATCCTCCGCTGCCTCAGCTGACCCTCTTCCACTGGAGTGAGAGGGATCCAGTGAACCCCCTCTGGTGTACGGACCACCACCAGCCCCACCCTGATCTCCAGCATAGCCTGGCAAGGCCTGGTGGTAGATCCTCTCCCCTCCTGGTCCTGGGTTGCAATCATCCAATTTCTGCAGGGCAGTTCCTGAGGCAACGGTTCTGTTTCCTGCATCCTGGGCTTTCTTCCTCCGGCGGGACTTGACGAGGAATATCACCACAGCCATGACAACAAGCAACACAATAAAACCAAGGGACACAGCAATAATGCTAATCAGTAGGATGTTGACATCAGGGGCCAGGCCAAAGTTGGTGTTTGTGACATCAATGGAGACCTGGGCAGTAGAGGTGCGAGATGTATCTAGAGGACTGTGGGCTTTCACATCCAGGGTCATCAGCCTGGTCTCCCGTTTGCTCCGACCTGAGCCACTGCTACTACTGCTGCCTGAACCATCCAGCTTCAGGAAAATCACCCCAGTGGTTTTGTTCACATCAAAGTATGGAGAGCTGGTGGGAAGAGAATATAGAACAATACCGTCCACTCCTCCATCCTCATCATTTGCCTGGACCTGGCCAATGCTCTGGCCTTTCTTAGCTCCCTCTGGAACTTCAAAGGAGAAATCAGAGGACGTGAAGAGTGGGTCATACTCATCCTCACCTGTGACAAACACCTGCACAGTCACAGTGGCTGAGTGGTTCCCTGAATCGATTGCTACTGCTACAAAATTAAAGGAGTTGATCTTCTCAAAGTCAAAGGGAATTCTGCTTCTGATTTCTCCTGAATTTTGATCCACGGCGAAACTGTCTTTTCCTGCACCAGTCCGCTCCAATATGTAATACTTCAGTTGGCCAAAAACCCCTGTGTCATGGTCTATGGCATGTAAAACGGTCACAGCTGAGTTTGCTGGCTGGTTTTCCCTGATGCTGGCTGTCAGGACTTCCACAGGGAAGAATGGATGGTTGTCATTTACATCTTTGACTTCAACAATGACTGGAGCTAGAGCAAAGTGGCCCTGTCCATCTGTGGCCTGGATGATGACAATATGTGTGGACTGGTGTTCACGGTCCAGTGCTCGTTGAAGCCGCAAGGCTCCAGTCCACTGGTCCATGGTAAATAAGTTCACCTCATCACCAGAGCTGATGGTATACTGGACCTCAGCATTGGGAGTTGAGTCAGGGTCTGAAAAGAAAGAAACAAAGACAAAGTAAGACAGGAATAGTGAAAAGGGGAGAGAAAATGAGACACAACTGGACAAAAAGAGAAAATTGTAACATTTTATTTGAAACGGTGTCTGTAAGACTGTCATAACCATGTCAGGACCCCTGTTATGAATGTCTGTTGCAAAAGTTCATGACTGTTGTCATTAAGTGTGTCACAAACATTTTCCTTGATCTCAAATAGAGTGGTACATTATTGCCTCGTCATTAAGATATCATTAGGTTTTATTGCACAAATACTTTTGTGATTGTGTCATGAATAATTCGCTTAACCTCAACTAATGAGGTACCATTTGGTTTAATAAAGATGTCATTAAATGCTATAAGGCCAGTTTGATGACAGAGTACAGTAACAAGGTAATTTACAGTTACCCGATGGACAGATAGCTGTTACCTGGTTTACTTATTGCTAAAGTAGGCTAATAGGTATCTGCTGAACTGTAGCTGGTCTTAGCTAGTTAGCTTGGTTAGCCGTGGAGCTAGCCACTAATTGGCTGACACAGACCTGGGGTGACAGGAGCCAAACCTCGTAAGCAAACCATCATGTCAAACTGGTCGCTGTAGGTTTCAGAGGCTGTCATTAATCCCGGCCCAGCTGGGATCTCCTTTTCTGCCAGTTTAATATCAAGGTGTCATACAAAGACATTATTGGCTTAATCAATGTCAAACTGTCATAATTGGCATCTCAAATAATGCCAACTTTGCATTAAAAATGGAATAACTGACCAAATGATACTTAATGACAACAATCATAAATATTCATAAAGACTCCTTCATGTTAATGACAGGTGCCATGGCATAGTTAAGTCAGTTCAACAGTCTTTTGCACACCCCATTCAAACAAAGTGTTCCTGAAGACTTTTGCCCACCTGTAGCAGTCAGTCGTATGATCTCAGTCCCAGCTGCAGCTCCCTCGCTCAGAGACACAGTGTATTCGGCTCTGCTGAACACTGGAGGGTTATCGTTGACATCACCAATGGTTATCACCGCAGCAACACTAGAGCTCCTCTGGGGCACACCACGGTCTGACACCACCACAGTGAGGTTGTAAAGTGGTTTGGTTTCAAAGTCAAGCCCCTCTGCCAACAGCAGAGTCCCAACTGTCTGAAAGCCCCGCCCCTCCAGGAACCGCACGCTGCTTTCAATCTGGAATGCATTTCCTTCATTCCCGTTGGCAATGGCAAAGTCAAAGCCACAGTTTTCTCGAGAGAGGTCACTGTCGAAGGCCTCAAAAGTTAGAACTGTGGACCCCGGGATGGTATCCTCAGAAACAGTAGCCCTGCAAACAGAAGAACATTACACACGTAAAGACAGCTGTTGAGGTTACACTATAATACATACAGGTTCTAATGAATATAGACTGACCTGTACTCTGATTGGTGAAACACAGGAGCGTTGTCATTGACGTCAGAGATTTGGACCTGGACTGTGGTGAGGGAGGAGAGTGAAGGGGAGCCTCCGTCACGAGCTTCAATAACAATACTGACTGACGGACGTTCAGGGTCAAACTCAGCTCTGTGATTGATGAACAAGGTCCCTGGATACAGACAGGCAATGTAAGGGAGTCAGACATTGTCACAGAACAGTTTATTTTACATTAATAAATTACTCCTCACTACCTTTTGAAAGTGGAGTTAAACTATGTCAAAAAGAAAGGCAAGGTTGTTTACCGTTGTTGGGGTCAATGTAGAAACCCTCCTGCGTTGATGACATCACTTTGTAGGTGATCTTTCCATTCTCTCCTGAGTCCCTGTCAGTTGCTGTTACTGTGACAACTGCACTTCCTGGTGGGGTGTGCTCAGGCAGAGTTACCTGGAGTGCAGAGATATTAATGAGATCTGAACATTAAGGGCATAAGCAGTGGTGGGAGAAGTACTCAGATATACATATATATATAAAGGTACCAATACAACAATGTAGAAATACTCAATTAGAAGTCAAAGTTCTCTTCCAAAATTGTACCTGAGTACAGTAGTAGTGACAACAAAATGTAATTAAAGTATCAAAGGTATTACAGAAAATACCCCCTGTGACTAATATTATTACAGCTAGTTAATAATAATATCATGTTGAGCAAGTTTTTTACTTAGAATATAGGTAGTTTAGTTCAATGGTTCATAACCTGGGGGTTGATATGTCTGAGATTATTAATGGGAAAAGAAAAGAAAAAAAACAACAACAAAAATAAACAAACTTCTGCTACAGAAATTTGTATTTATTTTCTCCAGTTTTCCCTCATCTTTGATTTTTTTAAGAAAAATACTGGTCACAAGTCAAACAGGTTGGGAACAGTGGTTTAATCTTTAAAAATGTATTATAATTTGTACAGTACAGTACAGTACAGTATTTCAGTAAACGTACTTAGTAACTTTCCACCACTGCAAGTAAGCCAACAACATATCACATAAATACTGTAATAATAAATCCCAGACTCATGGTGAGGAGGTCAACAGGCACTAAACTCACAGAGGAGAAAATTGCATTTCATATTGTAGTTCCTGTTTTTCCTGAGCTCGTGCTTAGTGCCGAGTTCATATCGTTAGACAGAGAAGTAAATTAAACAGGCTCATCTGTGCAACCATTCCCCAGTCAATATTAGGCAGTTAACTTTTATCACCCCCACTGTGTGCATATTGGGAACATGCACATGTGTTTTTTACAGTGTGTGCACATTTCTACAAGTGTAATCTTCTCTTTCTTGATGAAGTAGTCTGCAAGAGAGAAACTGTTTCTGAAGCCATTCACTTCCCTTTCAAACTTTATAAGGTGTGAAGAAAATTGGAAATTAAAAAAATATATATATCTATTATGAGCATTCCCCCAGGTGGCACTATAGGTAGGTGTCAAAAACAAAACACACAAACAAAACAATTCCTGGGAATAGAAATGAATGTCAAGCAACTGTCTTTTAAAGTGCATGTATGCTTTTATCAGAAAAAGACTTGTATAACACACATTTAAAGGGCAAATTCTGCACTTTTTATGTAGATGTCCTGTCAGGGTTGATGGTAAATGTTGTCTGTTGATGCAATCAATTCTTCACCGTGTCCTATAAGCCTAGCACTTCGCCAGTGCCTACATGTACCAGGATGTATTGGTGCAAACTGATGCCCACGCCTGTTCATCACCACCATACCCTATATATTACTTTGTTGGCCACAATATGGCGTTAAGTGACAAAATACTCATCTAGCATATCCCCCTGCCTACCCAGAGGTGAAAACTGGAAATCCAAACTGAAATAGCCTGTAGAACAACAGATTCTCCTGCAGTCAAACTCAGATTTCTCAGTCAATATAGTATGCACTGAGTTGCATCAAATGACTACATTTACCACCGACACTGACTACATCCATGTAAAAAGTGCCACACTTTCCCTTGACACCATGGATGTGATCAATTTACCATAAATTGATTTATAAGCCATGCTACCTGGTAGAGATCGTGGGTGAATGCAGGTGCATTGTCATTGATGTCCTCCACCAGTATTGTAATGTTAGCCTCAGTTTGGTGCTGGCTGTCTGTGGCTCTGACGGTCAGGGTGTACCAAGTCTTCTCCTCGAAGTCCAGAGGGGCGGTGAGTGACACGCCTCCGCTGTAGCGATGGATCCCAAACTTTCCTAAGGCTGTTGGGTCAAGATGCAAGGAGTAGGAGAGGGCAGGACTGGAGTCGACATCGTTACCCGTCACCAGAGTGATCTCTGTGCCGATCAACATATCTGAAAAACGGAGAAAGAGATTTAACAAAAAACTATTATTTTATTTTTGTTTTTAATACTCTTGCACAACCATGATGTACAACATAATCCAATGGTGAAAGAATTTATTTTGTAAATTCCACATAATTGCTGTCAAATGTCAAATACAAGATTCCTTAAAGTCAAAGTACTTACTCTCTGGGATGCGGACTTCTTGGGGCAAGGGAATAGTGGGACTGTTGTCATTCTGGTCAACAATAATCACTGTCAATGTGGCCGAACCAGCCAATCGTGGGCTTCCTCTATCAGTTGCTGTGACTACCAGCCTGTGAGTGGGCAGATAAAAGAAGGGGTTGTCCAAAGAGTCTTCCCAATTTTTAAATCAGTTAGGCAAAAGTTAATAGTTTCCATCCCTCTTTAATACTTACTAGGTCCTGAGAGCAGTCAAATTGATCTTTTATTTATTTGTTGAGGCCTACTTTAATTTGGGTAAACAAGCATCTTCATACTGATTAAACTGAGTGAACTTGGACTTTCTAAATGGAGATTTGTTTTTACTTAGGCAACAGAGCTCAACCGAATTTTAGATTTGGATTTACTCATTTTAAATCTAGTTTTGCTGAACTGGTAATTATAGAGAAAATGTAAAAGGAAATACTAAAATGGTGCATATCTACTTAATTTTACATTTTACATTCTTATATTGTTACAAGAGCAAAATGTTATGAAAATTTTAAAGTGAACAGGAGGTGACTCACAGAGTTTGGCATGCAGATACTGGTTTGCATGGGGGCTTATATCTTAAGCAGACTGTGTAAACCTCCTCAGCAGCTATCTAAATACAAACTAGCTGAGTGAATATGATACATGATGTGCTACGTCTATTTTTTTTTTTGTTCTACACGTTTTCTACGTTTACCTGTGTGTATACGTAATGGACTTTTTCTGTATAACAACATGCTGCAGGGCAAACATTTATTACAGGTAAAATATATGTATATCCATCTCCAAAATGTGCAAATAGAATGGCTCTTGCTGAGGTTTATTCAACCACAGATCTGTACTCACTTTGTCTGAGTAAAGATCTCACGGTCCATGATGGCCGCTGTGGTGATGCTTCCTGTCATCGGGTCAATCTTGAACAGGCCGCTCATGCCCGATGACTGGATGGAATAGGTTACCTGACCATTTTGGCCCTGATCCACATCCTCAGCCACCACCTGGGAGAAGATGGAGGACAGGAAAGAAAAAGAGAGAATGATGAGTTTATCCTTACCTTAACTCCATTAGACCATATACATATATTTGTATTATTTATTATTACAGTTTTCATACCTGTATGATTGGCATTTCATATCCCTGCGCTTCTCTCATATAGGCCACATAATTCTGCAGCTGGAAACGTGGAAGATTGTCATTGACATCCTGCAGGATCAAGTTGATAGCCATAAAGGAAGTGGACGACACAGTTTCAGCCTTAACAACTAGACGGAGTCTGGGGGTGTCTTCAAAGTCCAGCCCCTTGGAGCTCTGCACCCTGATTTCACCTGAAGGACACGCAGATTTAAGTGGAAAATGAGAACCAGGAGATCATCAAATGACAGTTTAAACTGTGATGGTTGTGTTTTAATTTTTTTAAATCCACATATCAGTAACAATCTGTATTTCAAACCTAAAAACAAACAAAAACAAGAAGTTTCACCTGTTGAGGAGCTGATGGTGAAGACCTGCTTTCTGTTCCCACTGAAGAGGCTGTAGCTGATACCCTTTCGTGTGCCATCTGGGTGTTGAGCCTGAGCCTGAGCCACAGCTGTGCCTGAATTTTGGAAGTAGGGCAGAGAAAATATTGTTTAACTGTGACAGCAGAGAGATCTTCAAAGTGTACAGGGGGACAAATTGACTGAGATGATAATTCCAATCCCTAAAAATTAACTGTAACGTTATCAGACCTTTTGCAGCATTCTCCTGTATGCTGACATCTCTGGCATTCCGCGAAAAGCGAATCCCATTGTACTCCACCTCCTTCACATAAATAACCACCACTCCCTGAGCAGACTGAGCGGGACTGCCTTGGTCCATGGCCTCCACGATCAGGGTCCTCTGAGCCTGGGTCAAATCCCCCAGTGGCTCGGTGGCCTGGATCTCCCCAGTCAGGGAGTTGATGCTGAAGCCCTTAACTGGAGTGGCAAAACGGTAAAACACAGAGCCATTGGCTCCAAAGTCCTTGTCCTCGGCCTTCATGGTGGCCAGAACACGCTGGGAACGTCTGCTGGACACCTCAATGATCAGCGGATCCTGAATAAAGAAAGGAGTGTTGTCGTTGACGTCTAGGATGGTGACGGTCACCTAGTAGAAAGAGATCACATGTGGATTAAATGCCAAAGTAATGGGCATAAAAATGACTATACTTCATCTTATTGATGTGTACTATATACAGTAGATGGTGATCAGCACACCTGCAATTTGAAGCAGCAGCAGGAGTATCAGCACAGAAGCTAAGCAATGCACTGCTGTGACAGAGTTTGGCAGCAAAATGTATTTGAACTTCTTAATAAAAGGCCAATCTAAAATAATTAATATCACTTTAAGTGTGCCCTATATTTAGAATAGAGGTGATTTAGTGATATTTGGCTTATATAACAGTAGTTTCCTGTCTAAAAAGGCTGTTGGACTGCAAGGAAAAGCTGTGAAAATATTCTAAATATAGCACAAACTTGAGCAAACATTGATTTTTTTTTAGGTGGATAAAAAATTCAGTACTGGCACTCCTCTCTGCTTCTCCAAACTGGAGGCATGTCAACCGTCATCATAATACACTGACTATCGATGAGTTCCTATTACAACCCCACTTCATTTTATCTGAACTATCCCTTTAATAATCACCTTCTAAATCTAACCCTTTATTTACCTGTGCAGAGGTGTTCCTGGGTGCAGCAGGTGAAAGGTCAACAGCAAACACCTGGAAGCTGTACGAAGCCCATTTTTCCCGGTCCAAAGGTGCAGATGTGGTGATAACACCCGTGTTCTCATCCACAGTGAACGCTCCGTGTGCCTCTCGGCTGAGGAAATACAGAACCTTCCCGTTCAGGTCTTCATCAGCATCTACGGCTGACACCTGGAAAGAGAAAAATCAGTTTTTATCATTGTCACATAAGGATTATATACTGTATAGTAAATCTAAATTTCCATTTCTACTTACCTCCAGAACTTTGGTCCCCTCTGCAGCATCCTCTGAAACTTCAACAGAATAGCTACTTTTGCTGAAGACGGGGCTGTTGTCATTGACATCCAGCACTTTGACTTCTACTGTGACAGTAGTGCTGAGAGCTGGGCTGCCTCGGTCCATGGCCACCACCTCTAAAGTATATTGAGCCCTCGTCTCCCTGTCTAGGCCACGTGACGTGGAAAAGGCTCCTGTACCGGCGTCGAGGTGGAAATCTCCATCAGGGTCCCCAGCTGGATAGGGAGAAGAGAAGAGAAAAACCTTTAAAAAATTCAAGAGTTCTCTGTGGATTGAGTGTTAAAAGAAGACAGGAGAGGGGAGCATATATGCCAACTCTGCACTTAAGTCACAGTTTTAATGTGCTCCAGACAGTTATATGGAATGTACTATAATTGAAATAAGACAGAAGAATTTCAGGAGGGAGTCTTGGGTAGCTGTATGCACATTTGATCTTTCTGTCAAAAGCAATACATATGTCCAAATCCTGCATACACTGTATCCCCTCCTTACAAGGTCAAACCAAGTCTACTCCTGCACATTGTCAGTACAACTTTACATGTAATCAGACATGGCCCAAGCAAACCTGCTGATTAAAGCTAGAGTTGGTAACTTTTTTTGTCACAGCTGCTGAAACTGTCACTATATTCTGATTGCAGTACATGAGACAAATAATGTGGAAAAAAACAGGCTCCTCTGGCTCCTAATCGCATTTGCAAGAATCCACTGCGCCTGGACAAAAACATAGAGCTAACTCCCCCCGTCCTGCCCAAAAGAGACTAAATGTTTTATTTTTGGATTTGAACTAATTTATGTTTCCTCATTTCATTTCAGCTCAAAGTGATCAAAGCCTTTGCTGTATTTTGCTGTTATTAGGGATGTTAATGATTAATAATTCATCAATTAATTATTTTAAATTAATCAATCCTCACTGGATAATCTTTTGTCAGGAAGAGCAATTTGTTGAATAAGAAAACTTAAAATAAAAGTTAATATGGGAAAAAAGAGAAAAAAATGAAAATGAGATGTTTTGTATCTTAGTAACTATTAATGATTAATTGTTTATCTTTTATCTTTTTAGGAAAATGTAGAAACACACACACACACACACACACACACACACACACAGGTGACAGGAGTCACTCCTCCGCGCCCTGCGACTCATTCCCAGATCGTCAAATACAGATGTTTTCATTCTGCCGAGGTGGATTCTTGCACATGTCAACAGGAGCATGAAGAGGAGATTTTTAATTTTCACACATCTTTTTCATGTGCTGCCGTCAGGATATAGTGACAGTTTCAGAAAATATGACAAAAAGTTATTTTTATAGAAGTTACCAACTGTAGCTTTAATACAAGTGTGATTTGGTTGCACAACATAACATACAGTACAAACACAATGACTGCCAATTGTAATAATCTGTCAACAACCTGTCAAATTAAACTTGATCATTTTAAGACCGAAAAACACCAAATATGACAAAAATTTAGTGTCTCTCCCAAAATATTGTTATTTTCACATTCACCACACCCGGAAACAGCAATTACAGCAATTGTGGCGAAGTAAATCGCTCTTTAAATCCATCCTAATAAAACAAAACACTTGGGTTAGACACAGAACACTGTTTCTCACCAGTGATCCTGTACTCCAGCTCTCCACCAGGACCGGAGTCGGGGTCTGTGGCCTTGAGAAAGCAAAGCTCAACAGGGGCCTGGTTCTCTGGCACCTCCAGCCCGTACCACGGCTTTGCAAAGACCGGAGCGTTGTCATTCACATCCTGCACCTCCACGCGGACTACAGCCTTGGCAAAGTTAGGGGGCAGCCCTCTGTCCCTGGCATACACTGGTAAGAGATGGAAACTGTTAAGCTGATGAATTGTTGGATCCCATTTTAAACTGAAGTAGTTGAAAGGTGATCTGTAGAAATTAATGAACTTGAGCTCAGTTAGTGTGTGACAGGTCAAATAGAGAATGTATATAGTAGTACCAGTGAGTGTGTAGTGGTCCTGCAGCTCTGCGTCCAGCTCCTTCGTGGTGGTGATGACTCCGGTCACAGGGTTGATGATGAAGCCTTCCTCTGTCACACCTCCATATGTCACTTGGCCATTGGAACCTGCATTGAAACAGAAAACAGACACAAATAAAAATAAATGGCCGGGAACTCTATGAAACTGGCAATAAAGAAAATAGGCTACATTCAGCATAATAAGGCCGTAATATTAATGAATCCAGAGCTGCATTGAGCCGCTGGCAACTCCTAATGAAAGCTCCAGAAACATCAGGCTCTGGTCAATGACTGTAACCACACATTTTCATTAGCATCAGCTTGTGGTTTGGTTTAAAGTCATTTGGTTTCTACAAACCATTTATGCATCTCTATTGTTTAGTTCCTACTGCTGGCAAATAGTATGTTCTGTGTATCAGCCGTACCTTTTCATTCATTTATACTGCATTGGATTTTGGAATATTTCTTGTTTTCATATCTCACATTTCTCCTACAACCATCCCTCTTGATATTATCCAGAATTCTTCCTGGCCAAGTGAAACAAATGGGTTCCTGTGCAGGCTCATACAAAATCTACAGACATTACTGGAATATTTTTGTGGAATTATCAAGCAGTACATTTTGCAAAATACCTCAATTGCTACCATAAAAAGGTGTTTTTCAAAGTTCTCTTGGGGTGCTGTGCCATGATGGCGGAAGTATTCAAATCCTTTACTTGAGTAAAAGTGATAATATCACACTGTAAAAATACTGCATTGAAAATGTAAATGTTAAGGGATTAAAAGTAAAGTAAAAGTTCTCCTTCCAGAAAAGTGTCCCCTGTGACTGCTATATAATTAGATATTATATCATTAGATTATTATTACTCATCTTTTAATGTAACCGCAGCATTTTACTGGTTTAGTTGGTTAAGTTGAAGCCCATTTTGAACTATGTTGTACAGGACTACCACTAAGAATTGTTTTCATTATGAATTAATCTGAAGATTATTTTCTTGATTAATTGATCAATTGTTTGGTTATTAAAATTTCTGAAAATAGTGTGAAATTTTGTTGCAATTACCCAGAGCCAAAAGTGACACCTTCACACTGTTTTGTCTGATCAACAGTCTAGACCTCAACTTTTTCACAAATACATTTAATTTTTTAAAATAATTAAAAGGAAAACCAGAAAATTGCTACATTTGTAGAGCTGCAACCATGTTTTTATATGAAACGATGATCAAAATCCTAGAATTATCCAAATCTAGTAACTACAGCTGTCAGATAAATGAAGTAAAGTAAAAAAAAGTAATTTCTCTTCAAAATGTAGTGGAGTAGAAGTAGAAAGTAGCATGAAAAGAAAAGACTCAGATAATTAGAAGTACCTTAAACTTGTACAGTGGGTCAGTACTTGAGTAAAGTATTTAGTCCGTGTGTAACTACTCACTATATTTATTCTTGATATTAAAACGACACGTTAAAACCCACCTTGGTCCCGGTCGGTGGCAGTTACTGTCAGTACGGTCGTTCCTGGTCCTTTGTTTTCCATCACCTGGGCCTCGAACTCGGCTCGTTGGAACACCGGAGCTTCATCGTTCACATCAATCACCTGCACAGACAGCACCTGAGAGGTGGAGAGCTGAGGTATCCCATGATCCTCTGCTACAATGGTCAGATTGAAGACCTCCTGCTCCTCCCGGTCTAAAGCTTTAAGGATGGAGAGAGAACCTACGAAAGAGAAAAAAAAAGACTCACTGAAAACTTTCCAGATTACTTCACTTTAAATCTCTTTTCTCGTTTTTTTTTGGTGTTGAAATCTGTGCGTGTAGATGTGTTTATTGTGTGTTTGAATTATTTTTGTGACCATGTAATCTTGTGTACCTGAGAGAGGCAGTATTTGTAAGCCTAGAGGACCAGTAAAACGAAACCCTTGCAGCTTTGCTTTATGAGAGTTTCCACAGTAAGCGAGAGACCACAGTTACTTCACACCAGCTATTCTGTTTCTATTCTGGCGCTCAAATGAAGTGAAGCAGTGTGCTGCAGTGCTTTATCATGTATCATGTATGATTATCACAAAACACAAGTGCAGGGAAACACACAGAAATAAATAAATACAACCTGGAAATCAAACTATAACCTCCCCTAAAATTAGGTTGTTTTTTCCATTTTTCTTTACATCATCTCTTAGCATTAGTTGGAGTGTGTTTTATATAAATGGTTCAGATAGAGTCTGTGAATCAGATCACTGCGTCTCAGACTCTGGCTTCAGTTCCTCTCTGCCCAGGACTACAAGGAGGGTCAGCCAAAGTGAAAAAATATGAGTGTGTGTGTGTGTGAGTACTCTTCGCAGCAGTGTACAAGTTTAGCTGGCATGCGGTGCCTGAGAGACGTGTGTAATTTATAAATGCCACAGCATGCCAAACACATACATCGTGTGTTGACTGTTGGTGTTGGAGGCCGAGGCGCAGATGATTCCTGTGAGGTTTTTCTAGCTCCCGTTGTTGCAGCCAAACGCAAACAGATGCAAAACATTTACTGTACTATTTCATCCTCCTCTGTAGTCAATTTAGTGTTACTGATACAGTATGGAGCACATGATAAAGGTGCTTTTATACCCTCTCTGGATTACCTTCGCTCACATGAAACTTTATTGTAATGCTACCGAAGATCTCAAGGTTTGGAAAGATACAAAATATGTCATACTGAATTTCGGGAAAATGTGCTGCACAAAACAGACAGAATTTTTTCATTTTAATGCATGAAGGATTTAATGCAAGGATTTGTATATTTTATTTATATACTGTGAAATGGATAAAGCTTTAATGATGAACAGCAGATATAGAATAAAATATCTATGTTCTCAAACAGCATGACTAAAATCTATGCTGCATCATAAGTAATTTTTATTTAAGATGCCAAAATGCAGAGTACTACAAATTAAATGTATCCGGTTCAGAAACGGAGCTTAATATTTAAAACCTACATGATTTATTCAAAGTAAGAAAAAGACGAAATACATTTTGTCAGTTTTCACTATGGGATGCCAGGAATGAGTTTGGGTGTTCTAACAAACCATCAACAGCCTTATGCAGCCACTGTAATAGTTTCTTACTTTGAATATTTCATATAGGTTTTATATTTTTAAAGTTCTGTTCATAAAGTAATTCTCAGAATTTTGCCGTCTTGCATAAAAATTACTGATGATGAAACACAGATCCTTTAAATGCACAATATTTTATATATTATGTTATAGCATATTACATTACATTACTACATTATTTATTCAACCATTTCAGCTCCACTGTCACCTTACTTTACACTGACAAGTTCTTGCACTGCACTCTGTCACTTTGGGATTACTGCACTTTACAACGGTTCAACGTTAACATTTTTCTTCACTTGCCCGGTTGGACAAGAAGGTCAGACACCTCTGCTCATTTATTAGCAGTTATCTAATAACAACAAAGACTAAAATTAATTGTTATGTTAAATCGAGGGCTGCGATGTCTATAAAATATCAGAAATTGTTTTGTTTCGTCAGTCTAAATACCAAAGATATTCAGCTTAATATAATAATACATAGAGAAAAGCATAAAATCTCCAGATTTGAGAGGCTGAAAACAGTATTTTCTGCCATTTTGCATGAAAAATTACTTTTGTCATGAAATCAATTATCAAAATAACAGTTTATTTCTTTTTTTTACCACTTGCCCAGTCTTTCAATCCTTATTGTTGAGCCCTGCCTTCCTGTCTCTGATCTGATAGATTTAAGATCCCTCAAAGAACTACCATACTACTCCAATAAACTAGTTTACAACTAGTCAAGAGCATCCATTAGACACTTAACTTATTATTCATCATAAGTCACATTTATAATGTTTTATGACTGTTAACATAGTGCGTTAGAAATAATAATGTGTGTTATAAGTATGGTCATAAAAGCATTATGGATGCATTATAGTTCAGCATGAATGCTTCTATAACTCACTATAAATTTGGTCTATATTGAAAGTAATGTTTCATCTAATTAAAGCTACTGGTGAATAAATGAAAGGACACATAAGAAACATTAGTTTTACAGTGGTTAATAAAACTAGCAGCGAAGCAGCCATAATGGGAAATAACAGAAAGTTCATGTTGGCAGCGCAGACGTATAATTTATAAGCAGTAATCAGGCTAATGATACCCCCCACATTAGCCAGGCAGTTTGGTAAATGTTTTCTCAATACAAAGCTAATCTGCTATTACAGTTATTATTAACCATGAGCTTAACACCACAGACTCTGAGAAACAAACCAGAAGTGAAATCAGCCCCTACTAATACACCCGACACTTGACAGTAATGAAGAAAAGACTTTCCTCCATCTGGAAGCTGCATTAAGTGTCCGTCTTATAGCTCCTAATCCCATCTCAGCCAGATCTGAGCACACCCACACCACCCGGCTCCGACGATGATGACGAGATTACACATACACATACGGTATATAAGATATCAAAGGCTGTCCACGTCCACCAGCCCAAATCGGTTCCCACGAACAAACCCGTCAAGAAAAGAACACTAAAACATTATTCAAGTGAAATATCGCTCGGAGGCACTGAAAGATCATCTAGTAAAGAGGGTTATGAGGGTTATGAGTGTTTTAGCAGTTGAAACCCTGTAGACGCAGCACTTCAGTGGGTAATTACAATCTTCTGGAAAGTTTTGTTCATCTAGGGGGCTTCTATTGGGTGGGATGCTGATTATCTATCAATCATGAAACCCAACAGAAAAAAACTACGTACCACTCTTGCTGTGTTAAATCATTCAAAGCAGGATTGTAAATGCATGAAATGATGTGAATTTTACCCTAATCATCTCTTGATGGAGTGTAAATTGGGTATTTATGGGGAAATCCCTGCTCTGCACAGACCCTGTTATACATTATTGTAACATTACTATATTTTTAGATGCTGAGTCTCGTCCTAAAAATAAGCTTACCAGTGTTGGGGTTCAGACTGAAGCGACCGGCGCTGTTTCCTGCCTGGATTCTGTATGACACTCGGCCATTTTCTCCTTCATCTTCATCTCGAGCCATCACGTACAAAATCACAAACCTGACGATGGAGATACAAACAAAATATCAGATTATAACAAACATGACAATAATTTCCACTTGCTTGAAGATATAAAAGTTAATGTACTTGATTATTTTTTAGCCCTGGAAGTGCTAGGATACCATAACTACTAAAACTCCTGTAACCTGTCATTTTGACATCAATATCTTTATCCCGTTAGGATATAAAGGGATACAGTTTGTTTAATTATGTATTCATCAATATGCATGTCATCACATATAGTAAATTGTAATAAGTTAACAGCAGTATTTTTCTGTAGAGTAATTAGTAACCATCACTTGAGTCCACATCAGACTTGAGACCACTTGCAAAGTTTCTTCGACAGACACAATGATTGTTGCTAAGCAATCAAGATGCATCTCAAACCACACGAATACTTGACAGCAATTTCCATGCAGGCTATATTGCTGCTTATTACATGGCTTTGTCAATTAGAGCATTCTCAGGTCTGTTATTTCTGTATAGCACACCGTTGCTATGTATAACAGACCATTTCTACAAAGAACAGATTGTTGTTGAGGCCACAGTTCTGACCATAGACTCTGGAGGAGCAATAAAATAATTTTTAAATCCATAAAATAATTTTAAAAATTATATTTTGTGTCATGTTATTGATTGTTTTTGGTAAGTAACTATGTAATAAGTGGGATAATGCACAGTGAGCAGGCCATTATTGTGAAATAAACCCTGGCAGGGTGGCAGTGATTTTTTTTAATTTAACAAAGTTATTGCACATATAATTTAGAAAATAGTTTCATTCTAGTGTTACTTTAGGGTTCTATGATGTTCTTCTCTCGTGGCCTGATGGATGAAATCTGTCAAAGTAATGACAGAAATGTGTATTGTCGTATCAAAAAAAGACTACAGTTAGACATGCCACTCACCCTACAGGCTGATCCTCCATGACGCTGACCGCAGACGGTGAGCTGAAGACAGGAGCGTTGTCGTTTTCGTCCGTCACAAACACTCGGGCAGTGACCGAGCCCCAGCGCCTCTGAGAGGGATCCACTGCTTGGTCCGTGGCCCGCACCACCAGGTAGAGGGTTGGTGTAGACTCGCGATCTAACTTCTGCCCCAGGCTCAGGACTCCAGTGGAGGGATCCAGGTTCAGGAGGTCAGGCGTGTCGGGCCAGTAGTGCTCGATGGAATAAAGCAGGTTACTGTTGGGTCCGCTGCCGTCCTATAAAAAAGAAATGAGATGAAATACACAGTTTGATCCAACAAGGAAAAACACTTAAAATCACAAGCGTGACAGTTCATTCTTGTATTAGTGCCGAGCCACAAGGGGGAAAAATAAGAGGAGGAGGATTTTTTTTTTAATTTAAACTTTTAAATTTTGCATTTTAAATTTTGCATTTTGAGAATACAGTCAAAATGCATATTATGCTTTGTAATATATTCTGTTTCACACCTGATCCACAGCCTGGAAGGTATATATGGAGGCCCCCGTCTCTGTGTGCTCTGGGATCACAATGGTGACGGGATCTTCTGTGAACTGGGGGGCGTGGTCATTGCTGTCCTGCACGTTGATATCCAGCTGTACTAGGTGGCTGCTGGGAAAAGCTTGGGAGAAGTCAGACACCTCAATGTGCAGCGTGTACCTCGACCCTTTCTCGTAGTCCAGCTCGCGAACCAGGTACACGTCACCCTTCAAACGGTCCACCATGAAAGTCCCATCTCGGTCCGTCCCCCCCACTACCAGGTAGGTCACCTGGCCCTCCAATAAAGCAGATTCTTGCTGGTCGTGTGGGCGGACTGAGCCAATGACGGAGCCCGGAGGGGCCCCTTCGACTGTGTTCAGAGTCATGGAGAGCACGTTGGGTTTGGGGCTGGACTTGGAAGAGCTAAGAACCTGAAAGAAAAGAAAGTAGTTCTGTTGTAATATGTCCCAAATTATCCTCCAAGAAAGTCTAATAAGGATCTAACAGTAGGAAAGACTTTAGTTTACAGTACAGTTCTGTTGTTATTGCCTGCTAATAAAGTCTAATAAGAGTCTCACAGTGGGAAACAATAGAATTTAGTTTACAGTACAATTCTGTTGTAATGTGTCCCAAATTATCCTCTAATAAAGTCTAATACGGGTTTAATAAAGGTTTTAAATACTGTCTTATAAAGAACATATTATTTGTGTATTTTGTAAAATTTGATAAAAAGTACGGCTTGTTACTTCTTAATAGCGTACTGTAAAATAAAGTGGGACCTTAAAGTGTGAAGGTGGATGCTGTGTTGTGCATGTTACTGGATCTGTCTTCTTTTGGTATTCTGCAGACAAAGAAGCTATATGGCTCTCACCCCAGCCCATCCCTAAACATAGCCTTGGGCTGTAGTCTGTTTCTGTTTTCTTGCTATTACTATAATAACCCTCTCAGGCATTCTCATTGTGCGTGAAGACATTATGTACAATCCTTCCAGTAAATATCTTGACACTGCAGCATTTTGGCTTTGAGATGAGAGTCAAGAGTTTCTGACCTGTGACAAAATAATGATGGAGGGTGTAATGGGAGGGAAAACTGTAAATATTCCAGTTCAAATAATGCAGAGCAATAAGCGCAGCCTCCATATGCTGCAGTCTGGTCAGATGGAAAACAAGTGCGTGCCAGGGGGCTTTCGCCACTCCGAGCAACAGCCTCAGGGTTCAATATTGTTCTGGGACAGATCAAAGAGCTCTGAAGACAGCAAACAAAAGCAGATTTTAACAAGCTCTGGTTTCATCATCCAAAAAAATCCATACGCAGAGCATGCCTCGCTTTTGTTAGCAAGATCTATTGCAATGAATTGCATCTTTTCTATATTGAACGTGAATAGAAAGGATAGACTTACAAGAAGACAGACATGATGTGGGTAGTGTGAATAATCACAATCAAAGACTGACCCAATGACAGACATTTACAGCTATAATGCAACACAAACAATATATCAAAGGGCCACATGTTTCATTGTCTTTGCTTCACTGCAGTGATGCAGAAAGCAAAAAAAAAATCATCTTCAATAAGTCTTGATATTTAAAAAAAACCAAAAACTTTTATTTGTTTTTTTTTGTAGTCTTACTTGTAATTGAGTAATATTTAACAGTGCTTGAATACAGGTTTTCAGTACTCTTTCCACAACTAACTATTTGTACTGCTTGGTTTTCCGCAGTGTTTTTTTCCTATACAGGCTATTTAGTGTGTGTACTGTAGTACTTGTGGTGTACAGCAGTATCCCTGTGTCTGATTTTACCCACAGCTATGTGAAATGTTATCTCAAAATCATTATCTGGAAATGTTAGCTCATGAGAGTGTTTGACTGTGTCGTTACAGTGAGTGTGTACGTATGTATCACTGCCTGCTGCTACCGTACAGTCGTATATTCCCTTTCTCTCTGTGTGATTTGATGCAGCTGGCTCTCATCAAATCTCATCTGGGAGCATTTGATTCCAAGGTGCCTGTTTCCCCTCTGTCTAATCTCAGTGTTGCACAAGCAGGGTGCAGGCGAAATCTAAGGCAAGCACTCCGGCTGTAATTAGCATCCTTTTCCTTTCTGAAATCACATCACATAAAAACACTGAGCTCAAAGCTGCACAGTCAAAGCAAACCACCACCCTTCTCTGGCCAAATGCCTCTGTGGCAGACCATTTTTTTTCCTGCTTTTGAATTCCTGATATTGTATGTTGATATGCAGGACTGACCCTCCGAAAGAAAGTTCAGAACAATAACTCAGTCCAGACCAGCTCCCTCCTGCAGCTCAGGGTTTCTCACCTTGGGTTTTGGTTACCCCACTAACTTTCGGGGCAGGAAATACACACTAGATTGGATAGATGCTTTTGTTTGTACAGGCACAGGTTCAGTTTCCCTCCTTCTCATATTTACCTCCTATTCCAATTCCTTTGACAGTTATACTGTTCACTTTGTGCACAGTTTGAGGAAATTACTCGCAGCGAGGAATGCAAAAAGACTGAGGTAATGTGTAGATGTGACAGTTTTAGGTTCGGTCATCAGACTGATCTTTGTTTCCAGTTGCCCGATGCCTTAGAAATGATTTGGAAACTCAATAAATGTGCAGGCGCGTGTACATGCAGCTGAGGGGTGGATGAGGAGATGAAAATGTACAGATCATGTTTACCTGTATCTGTAGCTGGCAGGTGGAGCTGAGGCCTGGTGTGCCGTGGTCAGCAGCGATCACAGTGAAGACGTATTCAGCCCGCTCCGCCCATCGCAAAGGGGAAGCAGTTCTCAGCTCGCCACTGGTTGGGTTAAGGGAGAAACGCTCTGCTCTGGGGCCTGTAGAGGATGCAAAAGATATGGATATCAGCTCAAAGTTAAGTTAAATGGAAAGTGCTTTTTATGTAGAAATGCACTCACCTGATAAAGAGTAGTATACAGTCCCATTCTCGCCCTCGTCTGGGTCTTTAGCTGTCACTGTCCCAACGACTGTCCCAGATGGAAGCCCCTCCATCACCTACACAAGATGGATTTTTAGTCATGTTAATGTATTTCTCTAACATACCATGCCTTTTCTATGTACAGTATCTTCCTATTTCCTATTCCTTATCTCGCCTTTGTTTCCTTTCCAACACTGTGATTATTAAGATGTGAAAGGAAACTGAATTGTTGCTCATATTTCATAGGATCAGGGGTGCCCAAACCTTTTCCCTTGGAGGGACAAAACTGAAACTTAATGGTGGGCCACAGGCCAAAAACAGCTATAGTGCTATTGTACTATATTGTTAAGATCCAAAACAGTACTAGGATCTCAAGTTGCCTTGATTGACTTCCTCTGGAAAGTGTCACACTGTCTGCTGCATTCAGATTATAAAAAATGAATAATTTCAGATCCTACCTATTTAAAAAGCATTTTACCTTAGAAAAAATAAAAGGGCATAAACAGTAGGCTTAGGTGACTGGATAAGCATATCAGCTATGAGTCCATCACTGTTTCGTCTGGATGCAGACTCTAATTCATTGGCACAGTACACACCCACTGAGTGGAAAAAGAAGGGGCAAGAAAACAGCCTGTGGAGCCAAAACATTTTCACATCAAACCCTGTGAAGTGAGGATTTATTTTGACCAAACTAGAGTTGGTGATTGTTGGAAAAGGGAAAGACTAATCAAGATGGTTTTGGTGAGTTTTATTTTATTTTCATGTTGAGTTCAAATGAAGTGTCTTTCACAATGACTTCACAAAGCAATCAAACTTGTCTCTGTTTGGTAAAAGAGATAAACTTAGATTCAGAAGGTGTACGGTTGCATTCTTCTGTTTTTCCCTGTAAGAACACTTAGTTCCTGAGCAAATATAGTGGCGGTTACTGGTTGCTAGGATGACGTTGGTATGCTGGAATTTTAATATTTCCCAACCTTAACCATAATGAATTTAACTTTACCACATTCAAAAATGAAAAGCACCTTCAACAAACTTTTTGTGAATAAAAGTTTGTTGAGGGTACTTTTCATTTCAAATATTTATTATATTAAATCATACAGTATATTTTATTATATTAAATCATACAGTATATGTAAGTCTAATCCGTCATTCTCACCTGAAGGATCAGCTCTCTGTCTGGTCTGGCATGAGTGAAACTGGGGGCGTGGTCATTTTCGTCCAGCACGGTGATATGAGCGGTGCCAGTGGCGCTGCGTGGAGGCGTACCCCCATCCTGTACAACCACAACTAGTTGGTAGCTGGACTGCTGCTCTCTGTCCAGGGCAAGGCGGGTGCTTATCTCACCTAAAGGAAAACAGCAGGAGCGAAGGCCTTAGCTTGCATTACTTGCAATAGTTAGGGAGTAATTACCTTGTTCATTTAACCAACAAATTGTTAATTCCTCAAGGGAAATCATGCTGGTGTTAGTGCTGCTTAGGAAGTAACTACATTTCATCAAGTGTAACACAATTACAACAAACTGTTTCAAGTGTACTATTACTGTTCTTGAATTCAAATAGAAGACATTTTTCACCTGTTTGTGAGTTGATCTGAAAGTGCCTGTCTGTGTGCAGAAGCCTGTAGGTCAGTCGAGCATTTAGTCCGGCGTCTCTGTCCGTCGCAGACACCCTGCCGAAGCCTGTCCCTGCCAGCAGGTTCTCCCTGACAGCCAGGAACACCCTCTCCTGGCTCAGCCTGGGGGAATTGTCATTCTCATCAGTTACGGTCACCCTGACTGTGGCACTGCCAGTTCTCCCTGCTCCTCCTGGGCCTGAAGTGGCCAGGACCGTCAACAAGTACATGTCTTTGACCTCTCGGTCCAGAGAGCTGCGAACAAACAACCAACCACTATCCGGCATGATGCCAAAACCAGCAGCATCACCATCAGGCCTGAGGCGGTAGGAAATAGAGGAGGAGGAAGATGAGGAGGAGCTTCCACCGTTGCCAGAAGCTTCTATATTGAGAGCTCGAACCTGGAGGAAACGTGTGTTGAGAGGTGTGTTTTCCCGTAGCTCTACACGGTAGGTCAGGGTGTCAAAGTTGGGACCTTGTGCATCTTGCGCTTGGATGTGGACCACAAGGGTGAAGGTGGAGCTAAGCTGTGGTGCTCCACCATCCTTGGCAACCACCTGAAGGTCATAGCGTGGGACACTTTCGTATGACAGACTCCCAATCAGACGCACCTCTCCACTGCCCCGGTCAACACCAAACGTCCTCTGGCCACTGCTGCCTGCAGCCCCAGCAGAGACCAGGTCGAAGCTGAGCTGACCATTATGACCAGAGTCCTTGTCGGTGGCTTGAATGGTGTAGATAACAGTCCCCATTTTGGTGATTTCAGGTAAGAGAAGGGACTCTGATGAGGAAGGGAGGAAGGTGGGGGCGTTGTCATTGACATCTGAAATGGTGATTCGTACCCTACTCGTGCCATATGCTGGAGGAGAGCCGGAGCGAGCCTGGATCTCCAGGTCAAGACTGGAACAGGTTTCATGGTCCAGAGGAAGGGCAGTGCGGATGGTGCCAGAGGCACTGTCCACTGTGAAGTAACCATCAGGGTCTCCGGAGGAAATGGAGTAGAAGATATCCTTAGAAACACCTGCATGGAAGATAAAGGAGACAGCAAAAGAAACAAAATGAGTGTCGGAAAAAGACAAAATGACTTACAGGGGCTGCAAAATTTCATAAAATAGTTCAAAGGCATGCCATAAAATTCCCAAGGTGATGTCTTCAAACTTGAAAATTAGTTTACAGTAGGGCATTCACAACTACTGTCTATTATTAGTAGTCATCGACTACTTCCATGGCAGGCATTAAGAATAACTATACAAAAATAGATAAACTTCTCAATAATGGTCTCGCTTACTGGTGTAGGTCATATATTAATTGACTGAGGCTGTTTCATAACCAGTAAAAAACTACTCATAGTGGCTTTAACTAAATTAAAACATACTGGCCATGTGTCAAAAATGCCATAACAAGTCCAGGTCCACTTCTAGTAAACAGGGACGTGGTGTGTTTATGTCTCATCTCAGTGTTAATGAAGGGCTGGATTCAGCAAAAGTGGGTGAAGAGACCGAATCAGCAAAAGCCCTGTACAGTTATACACATTGAGATAAGTGTTATTCTGGCCACTACACCACTGACAGCACTTCACTCTGACTCCCACTCAGAATTACAGCCCCATCCAAATCCATTTCCCCATCATTAATAGTATTGAGAGAGAATAAAAGTCAGACCACAGTGAAAATAACCCCCACAAAAGCCCACACTGTGTGATGGATGTGATTTCTTAATGGAGTGCATACTCTTGTGTATTTGTACAACTGCTGAGGTGAGAGGTAAGAAGACATCATACACACTGCAACCCATTAGTGCATTTTTGTCCTGGTGCAACTGGTTGCATCACACAAACAGGTTACCCAATGCAAACCATGTAAAGTAAAATGATAAACACTGAAGACAGAGTTATAGAAGCACAAAGAGGAAAAACCAGAGGACTTGAGAGCACAGACTCAGACTCCTCACCTGTCTTAGCAGCAGCACGGACCACTCCCACCGCTGTCCCCCTGAGAACGTCCTCAGACACAGTGAAGAAATACTGGGCCTGTTCAAACACGGGAGACGCCACCGAGCCTCCCACCACGCTCACGTTTACCCTGGCGTTGACCGGCGCTGTCAGACCCCCGCCGTCCTCGGCTGATATCACCATGGAGATTACCGTGTTGGCTTTGCCGTGGAGTGAGCGAGACAACGAAATCACACCTGTAGAGGAAGAAAGGTAAGTAGGAAAAGAAAAGTACTCAATATCCTTTGGATTTTAAACACTGAAGCACTTTCACAAGTTATCTTTCCTAAATCCCGCCTGTTTGAACTCTTGGCCACTTCTCTTCCTGCTTGTTTCTATACTTAGTTAGCTAGATATGCTATGTGCTGGACAAATTTTGAAATATGGCTAAAAGATGTTGCTGGAAGACCTTTAAAAATGACACATCTTGAGTTAGCCAATGTTAGCAAAACACTGGCTAAGTAACTAGCAAGCTAGCTAATCCCATGGTTTTCAAAGTGGGGTCTTCTGCGGCTTTGTGACGTTGCGTGTCTGCCGCGGTTTTGTTCCGTCATACGAGCGACCGGAATTTCCACCAGCAGCGTTTCAGAAGCAGCTGAGCGTTTTGCCCGTCTGATTATGTTTACTTGCTCTGATTTTGCTGATTAAGTCCTCCTTCCTTGCTCTTGTGCTTCTACCGTGGATAAGCAGGCTACGTAGTTTATTTTCTGTCTGTCCTCATGATCGCGAGTCTGCACGGGGTCTTTTATTTTGAAAATTAACCGGATTCTCTCTGCCTTTTCCGTGCCTGACCTCCTACCCGTTCGACCTCATCTGTGCTAATTGATGCGCCATCCGTCAAAAATAGACTTGCTGTTATATATACTACTACTATATTCTCTAAATTCTAATGCTAATACAAATTCTAAAATGCGCCGCAGTGCATCAGGTGTAAACAGGTGTATTGACTAGAATGATCGCGAATCGGTCGGAGTGGTGGCTAAGAATATCTGAGCTGCATGGCTTTAGCAAATTGTAGGGAAGATTAAAGAAATAGCTAAAATAAATAACTAAAATATAATACTTATTATTATTATTATTATTAGTGGTAGTGGTAGTAGTATGAGTATTATTTTGAAATATAATTTATAATGTATATATCAGGGGTGTTTTGACTCATGGGCTACACAGAAATACATTCATTTGTTGGGATTTTGTTGGTGTTGCTGCCTATATGTCTAAGTTACCTAGTTAACTGTTTTGCTCTGTAGCAAAACTTGAGCTAACTATCTAGGTAATCGACATCTAATTATAACAATAATAATAATAATCTAATGTTATGATAGGTCCCCCAACAACATGTTTTAACCATCCTCAAAATTTGTTTTCTTTTGCAACACTGAATATAGCATATTGGCTATTGGCACACAGAGCAAAAATGGGGAAGACTTAGGAAGGTCAGTAGCTTATATTTGTTCTGCTGTTAGTAAACTCACACATGCTATTGTATCACGTTTTAATGTGCCATAGAGACTTACAGTGCTTCAAACACACATGTACCTGTGTCCTTGTTTAGAGTAAAGAAAGCAGATCCTCCTCCAGGTACTGCGCGGTAAGTCACCCTGCCATTCTGCCCGGCATCAGGGTCATTCGCTGTTACCTTGACGACAGACGTTCCTGGGGCACTATGTGTACTGAGGCTGACTGTGTAGAGGACTGGGTAGAAGGTGGGCCGGTTGTCATTGATGTCTACCACTGAGACACGCACACGGGCCACTGAGCTCAAACCACCCTGAAAGAGAAGATTTTTTTTGGATTAGATTTGATTCTAGATATTTGCATTCAAATATAATTTTAGCAGAGTATGCAAGGTCACATCATCAGGCACAAGTGATATTACTGACCTTAACTGACTGGTCTACTGAGACAAACAGAGACTAAATCATAAGAATAGTTGTTTTAGTTAAACCACATCCTCCCTTCCTGCACTGTATATCCCCAACGATAACATTCAATTCGTTTCCTAGCCCTTGGTGGAAAGCAACAGTCCAGGACTTTCATGTTATGAAACTTTGACAATAGATTTATGTCACACCGCTAAGACGAAAGCAGCTGCAAAACAGAAAGGATGAGTTCCCGGTTGAAGATCCCTGAATATGGAGCCAATCAACCGTAGTATGCATTTGTCAGTGAGGGGAAGAGCTTGCACTCATTACACTGTATCTGCGGGCTTAGTTTTACGAGCCCATTAAAAACAAGGATAGTTGAGACGGAGGGAACAGACACCAGCTGAAGCGAGCGGGGAATGTGCTGGGGGTGGGAGACAAGATGCATCGTGGGGGTTGAGTTGTAAATTATAGGCCTGAATTCAATCTTCACCTGAACTGGGGTAAATAAAAGAAATAAAAAGTATGAACACTACAACTAATAAGAATACATTTAGAGCAATGGTTATGCACAGTATGTAACCCAAGTATACACAAGAGAATGAATGCTTTATTGCGCCTTATGTGCATCCAACATGATTAAGTGATACTTTAAATGTGCATGAGTCTACTGGGAAGACGCTAGAGCAAAGAGTGTGAATGTAATGTGGTCAAGTAAAGCATCATCATATTTAACTTAAATGGTATCTTACAGTAAAAGCTTATTTAAACTGACTGTTTAAATGGATCTGTTTTCCTACTTCTTTACCTTTTTCCTGCCCACACTCCCTCTCTGTTTGCTCTGATTGCTTTGCCATGCCGCTGCGGTTCCCCTTGGTTTTTTTTGAAGACACACAGTAAGAGACAGGACGCTGTCTTCTTCAAACATGTCTCTTTGATCAGATTTATTTGAGAGCGGCTGTACACATCTTTAATTTGCCTTCAGCTTGAAGCTTTGATGAGAAGGAGCGTTACACACTCAGCAAACTATGTGTTTGGTCATGGAGTAACGCAACGAAATATGCTACTGCTTCGGTTCTAATTCGACTGCACAGAGATGCAAAGGTGGATGTAGCATGTAAGTTTTGGGAAAAGTTTGGCTGCACATCCCTGCCATTTTTGTGTGACTAGCTTGCTATAGCTTTAGCAATACCTTGCCTAGTCCACAAACAGAGTGTGCACAGTTTTGGCATGGGTTTGTAGATAGTCTGGCAGGTTGGTCTTGATCACATTGAATTAAATGATTGGATGAGCTTATTACATGCCTGCTAGCCACAGATACCACATTTTTCTCTTTTTGTCAGATATTTTGACATATTGATTGCTGCTGGAATGTAAAGAGAATTTCAACAAATATAACAAAAATGCTTTTTTAAATACAGTATATTACCTAGCCTAGCTTTAAAGGAATCGTTTGGGGGGAAATATTTAGCTTTTTTGCTTTCTTTGTGAGAGTTGGATGAAGCTACCACCAGTGGCCACTTATTTTAGCTTAGCACAAAGACAGGAAACAGCTAACTTGACTCTGTCTGAGAGCAACAAAATCCACCTAGTAGCTTCATTACCCCTGAAGCTTGGTACTAAACATATTATTTCTGATATTTAATGTGCACAAATCCCACAGTAAGTATAAAACCACTGTAGGATGGCTATTTTCCCCTGCCTCCAGTCTTTTTGCTAAGCTGAGCTAGTCTGCTGGCTGCATAACTTCATATTTATCATATAGACATATCGATCATCTTGTCTAACTCTTGGCAAGAGAGCGAAGCATATTTTCCAAAATGTTTTCCTTTGAGGATTGATTTGTCTGACAAGATGAAAGGTTTACAGAGATCACATGTACTTATTGTTACTCCTCAGAGCAGAGGTTCTCAGTTTTTTCTCAGCCAAGGTCCTCTTACAAGATAGAACATACCCCCTAACGTACAGTCTATTCCTTGGAATAATTTGATGTAGCCTAGTTTTTTTTACACTTAACTATGTGAGAGACCAGCACAAGAGTAATGTACTCAGAGGTAGTTTCCACCATTAATGGATGATGCCTGTGGGACGTATACTTGATTGACAGGAGGGGGATTTTCATATATATATATATTTATTAAGAACTGTAGATTGTTAGTTTAGAATATAATCTATAATCTACTTGTACTGGGCCTCAGAGCACGAGTTAGTGGGCCACATGGTTAGATCAAAAGTTAATTTACAAAACCATTTAATTTAATTGATTTAATTTAATAACTATTTTATATCCGGACGTACTAAAAATTCACAGAAATAAAATTGTCTAATTAAAATTCATAATTTAAGCAACCAAATTCACTTTAATATCACACCAGTTTAGACCCACATCAGGCAGAGGCAAGCATGTTAGCTAGCTAACGTTCCCTTGAATGCAGAGACACATAATGGACCGGCTTTTGGAAGATGGTGTTTCAAAAGTACTATAACATCAGAAGTGGGCCTTAATTTATAAAAGGTTGAGAGCCCACGATGTAAAGGAATGAATCTGAAAACCTTTCATGGACCAGTGGCAGAGTGCCACAAACCCCCTTTTGACAACCACTCTCTTAAATTAAGAGTGTTCTTACTCCATCTGTTGCAGTGACGGTCAAGTCAAACTTGTCCAATCCCTCATCCCGGTCTAGAGTGGTGCGGGTGCAAATCTGACCAGACTCCTTGTCTATGCTGAAGTGGGTTGGTGCTGTACTTCCAGAGCCAGAGCCAGAACCCAGGGTGTAGGTTATAGCGCCAAAGGAACCACGATCCTCATCCGTGGCGGACACCTGCGGGAAAAGAGACATGAGGTAAGACATGGACGGACGGTCCAGCGGTGCCAAACAGCCTGTGAGACATAAGGATTTCACACGAACACACCCAGCAGGTCCAGAAATCTGCGTGAAGGGAAACCTACATGTGTCATAATTATTATATACGAGCTAAGGGTCTTTCTGTTATCACAATAATGTCCCGTAATACAGTCATCTCACAGGCCCATACATCTGCACTTGTCCAAATATCACACACCATAGCCCTACTTGTTATGATTTCCAGGGTGCTATAAAAACCGAGCATCTGTGAGAGCAATTCACTTTTATAGATCACATATAGGGTATGTAAAAAAAAAAAAAAAAAAAAAAAAAAAAGACAGATCTCCCCCGTAGTGTGTTAGAAAAACTGGCAAAGAGACAGGTGGTGCAGCGTTACCATGGATACAGAGGGAGGAAACTGACAGGTAACCTTTAGTGAAAGAGAGGAGAAAGGACAGGAGGGTTTTGACAGAGGTTGCGATTTTGGTTCAGGGGTCAACAGAGGCACTTTACACAATGTTGGAAGGTCAAGTAAGTGACACAAACCTATTTTAAACTGGCTTTTAAATAAGATACAGACTGACTGACTGGGAGAGCCACTTAAAACTCACACCTCAGACATTAATCCATGCTCCATATTTCTCCTACAAAGGACTTCAAGCTGTTTACAAAAAGACTCACATGAGACAGAAGTCTTGACCCAACCCTTGACCTCATTTGTCTCATCTGCCTAACATCCCTCTTTCTACCACACACACACACAAACATACATTGTAGGCGCAGACTAAATCTATTAAAACATTAAATAAAACCCATAATACAACAAAGTTTTCCTTGCAAAACACAAAAGGGAAATGTCCTGCATGCTCCGGGGTCCCGCCTCTGACTGAAGTTTTATACTGGTCCATAACATTGTTTGGTGGCGTTTATGGTGCTTGTTAAAAGTAGCATTCGCCCTCAGATCTCAAAGGCTTGAAGGCGAGCCAAGATCCAGGAGGCTTCATGACATCACTGCCTCTCTGTCGTACAGTCGATTCTCATTCAGAAACAGCAGGATATCCGAAGTGTTTGATTTCCTGGAAACATTTGTGTTAGTTTCTGTTTTTGTCTAACTACTGTTTCTGACAAATTAAAAATATTCTAATGTGTCCAACAAATCCAATATGTAATATTAAATTATATATATTCACAACCATATAGTGGAAATTTTCTGAAAACTCCAAGTTCACAAGTTGTGACATTGTCAGAAATGATGCCATGTAAATAAGGCCATGGACATTATTTTTTTAGTCGGGTGGTTGGTTAGTTTCCTGCATTGTGTGACCTGCTTGCTAGTTTGTTAAATTGGTCTCTAGACACCAACCATTTTGGGAAGAAAATTAATTGCCAGTTATTGCTAATCAATTAATCGTTTCAGTCATTTTTCAAGCAAGAAAAAAATTGCTTGTTCTTCTTAAATGTGAAGATTTTCTGCTTTTCTTTGTCATTTATGATCATAAATAAAGAGTCTTGGGGTTTTAGATTGTTGGTTGGACAGAGCTCTAGGAAATTGTGACGAGCATTTTTCACATTTTTTTATGTTTAATATAGTAAACAGTTAATCATGATAAATAATCAGATTAATTGAAAATATTTTTTAGTTGCAGCCCTTGTCTCCCCAGTATTTTGCTGTAATATCCTCACATAGATCTGCATTCTTTTGATGCACGTAGATGTTGCCTAAGTGTTTTTCACCCTAACCAACCTCTCAAAAAAGGTTAAAATTGAAAAGGACACAAGTAAAAGATACATTTTTTTATTTCAGAGCTTGTTGTGTAATGATTTCATCATACGTCTGAATCCTACATCTGAACTTGGTCTGTCCCTGAACCCCACAGAGCAGAGGACCACCATAGCAGACATCCGGGAATGACCTTCCTTCCGTCCCACCAACACATGTCTTCACCATTATACTTACCTACTGGCTACAGACAGACAGACAGACAGAAACACCACCGCCTAAACTCATACTGTTGCTCCTAAAGAATATTAAAACACGGGAATATTAGAGCGGTTGCGTTGCCGTGGCTAGACAGTTGTGGTTTTTGAGGGGTCATACTGTACCTCCTCCTCTGGCCCGTGTTTACAGCTGGGGGTTTTAGATCATTGCTGGGACTTCCTAGAGAGTAAAGTGTTGAGACTAACACTATCTTTGGGATCTATCTCATGTCTGGCTGTTCGTCGTATCTTTCTGACTAGTCTGTGATGGATTAGCCACCTGTGGTGATGAGAACTGGACGAACGCACACACTCTCACACACAGAGACACTTGAATATATGATGATCCCATCCTTTTCACTAAATCTAATTAAAGAGGCTTAAACACCCATGACCGCCCACCTGGTCATAGGGTGACTTCATCCTCACCTCTATCTTTGTCCCAGAAAGTCTGCAGATCACAAACAAAGACAATGGAAAGGGTGTTCAACCCTGGATAAGGCAGCAAAGGAGACACGACTGAGTTTTTTAGATATATGACATACAGGGTTTGGAAACAGTATGAGCATGAATATGCTTGGAAGTAGATTTTGAATGGAGGATTGGACTAGAAAGAAGCTTGCATAGAGGCTGGGAACATGAAGAAGAGCAGGACATTGATTCGCTACACACCCTAAAATTTAAATACCCTCTGCAGTATGGTATAGATTCTCCATGCTGGAAAAAAACATGCAAGAAAAACACAAGGTTGCACCAAGAAAAGGGCTATGCAAACACACTTTCATGGAAAACTTGGGAGCTATAAAATAAAAGATGTAATGATTTGAGTTTTTCTGCTGCAAAACATACAGTGGCTATATGGATCCAGGCTTGAAATGCTGAAGTAGAACATAGCAGATAATTCAGACGAATAAAGCAGAGATGCAGACGTGAGAAGTATTTTGTTACTGCTCTTGAGTAGAGTTTTTAGGTATCTGTACTTGAGTATTTATTTTTCTGCCAAATTTTTACTTTTGCTCCCTACATTTAAAAAAAAAATGTACTTTCTACTTTGTACATTTCAAAAGACATAATGACTAAAACAGTGCTAAAGACCTGAGACAGACAGGCAGACATGGCCATGGAGAAAAGCTGAGGTTCAGTTTTCTTTGTACAGAAACAGCAGGTTGAGTACAGGTTGAACCAGTACTTTTTCACTTTTGAGTAAAAAAGTTGAATTAGTAGTTCTAGTTTTACCAGAGTCTTTTTTTACACAAGAATCTGTATATCTATTTGAGCAAAAAATTGGTATACTTTTACCACCTCTGCAGAGACGAAGACAAACCTCCAAAGCTGGAAGACATGACAGTGCTGTCAAAGCACAACAGTTTGAAATGTGTAACAGAAGAAAATCATATCAACCCTCCTGCAAAGACAGAAGCTTGTAAGGATCAACTCTGTCATCAGTACATTTCCCTCCTGTCAATTCATCTGACAGCACAGCACCATTGTTCAGTTTACAGTACACGGGCCAGAAGGTTGGATCAAACTGTCATGCAGATTTGATACCAAAAATTCCCAGTTCGCTGCACTGTCCTGCATTTACATCACTTATCTTGACTTGAATGGCACAGCAAAGCCAACAAGATAATCTAGTAAACACACACACACTTGACATGTCTTCTTAAATCAGGAGATCTGGTAGGCCAGACAAGGATGTTTGCCAGGGAGGAATTCCTCCCACGCCAGAGTCTGTCTCTCATCCATGACCAGCCAGCCAGCCTTGCATCTACACACCTATTCCTCATCGTGCTCTCCGGAGGTGTCCCGCTGTGATAAACATACAACTACCTGGCAACACATGCACAGACAGCAGCCCATACCTTTCAACATCTAAATCTCTCGTGCTCTTATGCTTGCGTCTCTGTGATATTTGTGGTTACAATGCCGTATGGATCTTTCATATTTTCACAGATTTTGGTATGAGGGTTTATTTTTGATGGCAGGGTGGTCTAGTTGTATGAAGGCCTGTTTTTTTTTAACTGTAAGGTCAAAAGTTTGGTCCCTGTGTTTTTATATAGTCTACAGAAATGCTGCGGATAAAAAGCCACAAAATAACTCCTTTTACTCCTTACATTACTTCTTGCTGTAAAAAGTAAAGTAACATGTTAATTTTGCATTTCAAAAACTCTGTTGTGTTACAATTTAACAGTATTTCTACCACTGAAACCGCCGCCAGCACCTGTCACAGAAGGATGACTTTTTTGCATTTACTTTGAGGACAGACAGTCTGTGGTCTCAAGGTGGATGTATTGAATAAATTCCCCGTGATCAAATCCTTCTTTGATACCTTCCAGCGTGCCTGTGGAGAGGGTTTTTAGCCTGTGAAGTTTCATCAGAGGAACTGACTATCTGACAAACATTTTGGAAAAACTAAAGAGTGAACTATAGAGAACATTGGCTGGGTGAGTTGAAAAACCTGCGCACTTTTGTTGTTTGTATGTCGCCATGTCTTTTATAAAGCTATCTGGTTCATTAGTTGCGTGTTGCAAAATGATGCATTGCAGCTGTGAAATAAGTGTCTGCCCAGTTCGCTGTCACGTTGTCCAGGCAATAATAGCCAATATGCACAAGGAATTGCAAAGAGGTTTTCATTTTTGGTAATGCAAGTAGTTCTCTCACGAGTTACTTTTCTCAGTGGCTTACACTTTAAAAAAATACTTTTGAATAGCAGTAATCTTGTAATGTAACAGCTTACTTTAGAAAGTAACACCATCCAACACTGGTCGAGAGCATGACCACTGCACCTCTTCAGAACATCATTCTTCACTGTATGTTATTTTGGATGATGCAGCATTGACAAATATGAGTTTAGGTTGAGGGGAAAAAAGTCACATCCTATGGTGGTCATTATTATATTAAAGAACCATAATGGTGGTTTTGAAGGCATGAACTGAATCTAATGGCTGCTTGGAAGGTGCTGAATGCCTGGAGTGTGGTTCGCTATGGAAAATGGCCTGCAGTAAAGCTAAGTACACACAATTTGTAGTTAATGGGCTTAAACGTGCAAAACCACCAATGTGGTTCTTTTTTGTGGGAGCTCTGATATATCCCACCTGATGGGATCACGAAATGCAGCAGTGCATGGAGAAAACATTTGGTAAACATGCACAGAAGCGGAAGCATTGATGATAGCGAGCTACTGTGACAAAAATCAGCATAATCAAAATGTATTCACTCCAATACTATCAACTATTACTACGGAAAATTAGGTAATATCCACTTTAGTTTGTCGTGATACATTTGAAACTCCAACATAAAGAGTCTTTTGGATGTGGATGTTCAGATTGTATATCAACTTTGTCATCAGAGACAGGAATGTCAGCTGATTTTTCAGCTTTTTATATGATGAGAACCACACTCATATGACAGCAACAAGGCTCAAAAATGTCTGCCTTACACACGAATGATAACTGACCTGCAGACTGCAGATCATTTAGACCTGATAATCACTTCTAGTATTCATTATCTGACGTACCTGCTGTGTAGTTCCCTTTTTGACTTTGAGGATATGTACTGGCTTTTCATTTATCAGTGGAAAAATCATCAAATGCATGGCTTCAGTTAAGCATCTGCCAACCATCTGAACTTGTAATACATGAAACATAAATTCATCCAGCATGCTTTCAGCTTAAGATTTTCATACAGTGCTTTGATTTACCTATCGTGTAGTGCGTTGACCGACTACTATATATCTGTTAAAAGACGCAGTCAAAGTCTCACACAGCACATGTCAGCCTGGTAAGGACTATGTGAAAAACAGTCAGGAAGAGCGTGCCGAGTATCGGACTCAGGCCTGAAGTTTTTTGTCCATAGAGAGCCATTCATCCCTGGCTGGGACAGTAGAGAAGCGATCACTCACTGGAGCATTAGCAAAGATCCAGACCTCATCATTCATTTGCCTCACGCTTCTTCTTCACAACCGCCCTCTCTCTCTTTATGTCTCTCTGCCTTCCACTTAGCCTTTCTCTATCACATGCTCCCACTGTCACTTCAATTCTCCTTCTGCAGATACATGGATAGCTCTCCAAGGGTGCGCTTAGATCTCAGCCCTTTCCTATCTACAACTCAAAGCTCACACACATCACAGAGTCATCTGTCAGCGGTATTTAAAGCTTATAACTGACCCATCCTAAGTCCTGCCCCTTTTCACCAGAACCTCAGTCAAACTCCTCCTTTCCTGTTTCCTTCTACTTCATGTGCTCATTTTTTTTGTTGAAAAGAAAATCAGTTTTTGAAGATGACTAAAAGATGTTGCTGAGTGACCTGTAAAAGCTTCAACTTTTGGTTGAAATATCAAATTTTTTACCATTGCATGTCACTAACAATATTTAATGGAAGGGTTTCTATAAAAAAAAAAGCATGTCTGTGAGCGCTCACCTTTTTGTGTTATGTGTTAAAATCCTGGTCCCAGTCTGATTCAAACAACCAATCAGGGTTAGCTAGCACTTAAACAAGGGTCATACTGGTTCTACTTATCTTGGTGTCTTCATGTCTTCTTTATGTCTGAGTCAGACATAACTAGGCGGTTAGGACAGACGTTGGTTTGCTAGTTAGTTAGACACTTCAAACCCAACAAAATGGGCACACATATTTGGTGTACAGTATTGTCAGATGGAAAGTACAGCATTTTTCTGCCACTTTAAAATTATTGTAAAACCACCATATATACTGAAACAACCTGGGAAGGAGCCAGGAGACTACATTGAATGGCAAAATACGGCATGTGCGCCATATTACACGGAGGTTCTGTTGTCTGGACAAAACGGCAACTGTGTGTGACAGAGTCAGTCACAAACCCTTACACAACCAGTTCTTATATTTAATTAAAACAAAAGCCCCATCTACAATGTGTCACTGCTGTCCCGCTGCTTGATCAGTGATGTGCTATAGCAGCATGATCGGTGGTGCTGATGTGATCAGTAGCTCTCAAATCACAAGGTTTCGTTGTACATTCTGGTTGTTTTGAAATTATTCATCGTATATCATACAGTTGTTAAAAGTTTGGCACAAATAAGATAATTATTGTACATCTTGCAACACGGTTGGTGATTTGGTGGGAGGGGCTTAGCAGGGGGATGTGAGGCAGCAGAGAGGTGTACACTCAGACTGTCTTCTACAGCTTTAATGCTGCAGATAAGAACTACTCTCCTCTCTGGGATGTGGTGCAGTTGTGGCAAATGATACTAGTTGGCTAACGTTTGCCGCAAAACCTCACGAGTGACAGGTATGACATCAGCTGAGTTGTTCCAGGTTTTATTGACTTTTACTTCTGTACTGGATTATGTTTTGTCTTTTGTCCTCGTTCACCCCTTTCCCTCTCTGTCCCTCTCTCGTTCATTATACTCATGGCTTTCTCCCTTCATGCTGTACTATATCTCCTCTCTCCTTTCCTCTCTTCTATTCTCATCTTCTCCAGATGTGGGCGCTGGTCCAGGTGGATCCTGCTGTTCTCTGCAGTTTGTCTCTGTAAAACATCAGTTAGTGTCAGAGGGAGTCTGCGCACGGCCCCTCGGACGCAGCTGCAGCTCTACTGCAGCTCTGGACTTTTATAGCTTCTCATGAAAGAGAGGGACAGAGAGATTCTATAGGCTTACGGAGTAAAACCTGTAAAACACAGAGAGTTGTCCCAGTCTAATCTACTCTTCCTCTGATGTTTATAAAGCAATCATCATCTCCGAGGTCAAACAGGCCAGGAGGAAACCTAATATTGATGCAAATGTTGTCGAGCCATATGAAGAATTAAAGGATAATTCTGGTTTATTATAACTTGGATCTTACTTTAATAGTTTTGGCCATCATTTCCCTAAGATATGATGACACTATAGCATTGCAATGGACAGGTACACTAAGTAAACTGTAAAAACAAAAAAGCTGAGAAAATGCAAAAGTCTGTACTGCAATCAAACTCAAACTCTTAAGTTTTGAAATACACAGAAAAATATCTATAATATTAGTAGTAAAAATCGGTAGTTGGTTCAAAACTAACTCCAAAATCTATCACAGTGATCTATTAATTTATTGCCTTGAAATTGTGAGTTGTCTCAAATTTTTCATTTTTTACAGTGTACTTATTATACTTTTTTTTTGCGGTTTTCCTTCAATTTCTGTTTCAAGTTTGGAAAATCTGTTTGTTTTGTTTACCAGGACTGTTCATGGTTTCTTTTCCCATCTGACTTATTTTTAGGGATGTCACCACATTCCCAGATCTCAGAAAATAACTTGAGGACCACAATCTTATTATTGTTACTGATATAACTAATGCCAGAAACTATGTTAATTAGACCCAAGCTGTAATAAACCTGAATTATCCTTTAAAGGAGCAGAGATTACCATAAAAGAGCATGATAGACCTGGAGCTTGTGCACTGAATGCATCATTGTTGGATAATTGCACACAAGCTGAAGTTATTTACAACAAACTGGAATAGGAGTCTGCTGGATTTAAAGGCAATAACAATGTGTTGGAGTGTCGAATAGAGCTAAAACATTCATTTAACTTTTGTTGCTCTTTTTCCACTGACACATTCCTTTGCTCTCCAGTGAGCTGCAATCCTCACATTAGGCATTCTCAAGTCTCCAAATCAATTTCTGACTCTCTGTTGCCAATGAGTTGAGGCACTAAGGGTACAATTAAGATATATTGCAGGGAAGGAGAGAAGGGAGGGGAAGGTACGGGAGAGCACGGGGGGGGGGGGGGGATAGTTTGGCAAAGGAACAAAAGGCAGGGCTAATGATAACATGAGACCTTGAAATGGGAACGAGGAGGACTGAGGCTTCATCTCGCTTTTCGTTCAATCTCCATTCCTCCCTTGACCTCCACTTTCTTTTTTTTTTTTTTTTTTGCGTCCCCCTCCCCTCTTTTCTGTCCTCTCCCTCACTCGTTCTTTCAGCACCCTATTACGGCAAGTGCTTGTTGTCTTTCATGTGGAGTTCACGGCTGGAAATGATTAGGAACATCAAACCACTGACGGGGAGAGAAGGGGAGGGAGGTGAAAGAGACGGAGCAGGAGAGATTGACTTCTATATTTGGAAGAAAGAATGCTAATATTATTAATGAGCATAATAAGGGATGATGGCCACTAAAAGAGCCTCTTTTTCTCTTTCTGTCTCCTACAAATGTGCATACTTGTAGATGCATTTACACACACAGCAGGAAACGTTTGTAAGATGTTCCACACTCAAAGCTAAACAGTAAACTATACCATAGAGTTGCAGCTTCAGCCTGTGGAGTGCAACATGTGGTGTGTGTTAGGAAGTTTATCTTTGGGCTGCATCTCATGTTAAAGGACACAGGAGCCGTTGTTCAGGCATTTTTCACAAGTCTGTTCCAAAGTTGAATCATCTCATATTTATGTCTGTTTGTTTTTCCATTTTTTTCAGTTATACACGAGTTTGCTATGATTTATGCTCCAGACACGTGCTGAAAAATCCTTTAGATTAGAGAGCAAACTCAGTAAAATGCAACTAGACAACTGTTATTGGAGTACAGAGCAAAAAGGGACAGGACTAGAAAAGGTAAATTGCTGAAAATAGTTTATTTATACTTTGTATTAATTACCTCAAATAACAAACTAAAGTTATCAAATAAATGTAGCCTACTGAAGTAAAAAATATAAAAATTGACTCCAAAATGTGGTGAAATGAAGGTATGAATTACTGGATTACTAATAATCATTATCAGTATCTGCCCAGAAAAAAACATATTGGTTGATCTCTAGTAACTGGAATAGTGAATCACAGTGACACAATCTGTTCTAAGCTAGACATCTTCAGCTTTCAAACCCAACAATTAAACCAGGTTTGTCACTATTTGTTCAATAGATCAAGAACAGACTGTCATCTCTTTTCTGAAAATAGGTAAAGGAAGAAAAGAGAAGGAGTCGACTGTGAATGGTGGTTAAAACTGAGGTCAGAGGGAGATAAAAAGCTGGTTACAGGGACGGACACAGGGATAGAAGAGCACAATGAGGGATGACATCACCTTACTGGACTCTGAGGAGTGATAAGAGACGCAGGGGATTTCGATGGTGGTGATCCTATCTCGCACAAAGCCCTGCAATGTGGCAATTCTTAACCCTGGTGTGTGCGACGCCAGTCTACTGTATGTGTGGTGTCGGTGCCTCCCTGCCCCGCCCCTTTTAAAGATTCTTTTCAAAGTGAATCCCGTAGGCCCTGACTGACAGCTGGCCTTATCAGCGCAGGAATCAGCCCTATTTTTTTCTTACTGTTAAATATTTATAGCAGTTTAAACCCTGTCTCTCTGTCTGTGTCCGAGGCCTCAGCCAAACTCACTCTGGCTGGTGCAGCAGCTGCTAGCAACAGATATCTGTGAAATACCAGGGGCTTTTATTATCGCTATCTGCTAACAGGGGAGCTAATGAGGTGTTTGAGGTCAGGTGTCGAAGCTGAAGGGTGAATGTGCACGTCCACCACCCACAGAGACAATTCAGAAATGTTGCTATATATTCACAGCCATGCTCTTAAAGCCTCTGGAAATTTGGCTCAAAATTGTAGAAATGCATAGATATCAAAGCGGAGTGTTATATTAAGCATCCACAAGTATCTGAGTGAAAATAAAATAAAGCTAATTTTGGTGTTTAGACCATCCTGCTTTGAAAGCACCTGTTTGTGAGGGAAAACTGGACGATTTTTTTATGATTGCTCCACGGAATTAAACGCATAATTCTAAAAATAAGCATAACCACACCCAACTCATAACCCAATATTAAGTAAGTGTACAACAACCTTAATGACAATATTTTGAATTTGGATTAAAACTGATTTTTTACACTTTTTACATGCTTTATATTATTGACATAATAAAACCCTAATTTACATAGTTTGTAGACTATTCTGGTTTTGGGTTTCTAGTGGTTTTAATGATAGAAACAACATGGCCCACAATTATCAAGACTCTTAAACATCAGTTGAGAAGCAGGTCTGTTTTTTTTGTGTGTTTTTTTTAAAGCATAACTAGGGAAATCAACATTGCGCCCTTGTAAATGATCCTTGGTCAGCAATCAAAGTCAGACAATTGTGATCTTAATGAGGCTCAACGCTGTAACATTGTTGAGCAGTGCAACTGTTCTGGTTTATGTATTCTGAAAATCAGAGCCGCAATTTTAGTTCTTAATTGATTAGTTGATCAACAATCTACAAAAGAAGCCATTTGAAGATATCGCTTTTAGGCTGTGATGTGCGATGAGCATTTTTCACTTTTTTTTCTGACATTTCACAGATTAACAATTACATGACAAATTGTTAAAATAATTAGCAGTGGACAAAACTGGTAGCGTTTCCAGCGTCCAACATCTAAAATAAAATGATTTAAGAAAAAATCTCTTCCTGCCTCTTTTTAACTTGCATACAAGTCACTGTAACTTTGCACGAGAACATATAAACATTCACAACAAATTCATCTGATGAACAAAATATATGAAAGTTTTTTCTGCAGGCCATCATCTTTGATTTACACAGCGAGGTCTGTCATATACAGTGAGCGATGATTGTCACTTATTGTCCTCCAGTTGTAATTTTGCTCCAGAGATGAAGAGAAAACAATAATTAAGGAGCGAGAGAGCACAAAGACGGCCTGGCGTTGGACCTGAGAGGCAGGGGACCACTGTCTGAAACTGTCTGAGCTGTTGTGTTTTTGGATGAACGAGAGGATGAGTGATTGCGAGTGAGCGGCCCACGGTTGACTCAGGGACACCACTCTGGGTAATTTCAAATCCTTTAACCGGCTAAAACGGTAGTGTGTGTTTAGGAGGATGCATCTGTGTTCTTGCTGCAGCGTCTCTCCCAGTATGGGAGCAGACGTGTGTGTGTGTATATATATAAATTTTGGGCATTTTGGTGGTTTATCCAATACAAACATGACAAAGAGACGGAGAGTGTGGAATCTGTTTTGTTTCTTCCCCTCTGCTGGGACACCACAGGATTTTATTTTCTCTTTGACGAGTGTGTGACTCTACAACCACTTTTAAAAGTATATCATTGGTAGCGGGCACTTGGAATTTGAGGCTTAGCATCTTGCGACAGCTTTTGTTTCTAATTTGTACTTTACGTTCAAAGCATGTCTGTATGGAAAGAGATGCGGGGAGAAGATGGTTCATACTGAAGCACAAGAATAAACTCATTTGCTCTGACAGACATTTTTCAGTTAGTGGGCTGGCAAATGTTGTGTTATGACAACCAATCTATATCAGTGTGTGTGTGTGTTTTGTGGGCAGACACAGTGAGCAGTTCTGATTATGACTATTGATTAGTCCATCTGTGAAAGCAACAAGCACAGAAAAGAAAAGATCAATATGAGTGATTTGAACAATCCATCATGAAGACAGCTGCTGAAAGAATGGAGAAAGTCAATGTCAGCTTCCTCCTTAGATTAAAATATTCTAAATAAGATTCTGTCATCAGCAAAACCAAAAAAAGTCTCATCAAAATGTTTGACAAAAGTTTGCTTGAACTGGTAGTAAAGTGTGTGTGTGCTGCTGAGAAAACTCATCTGTTATCTTCATGTTTACCTGAGTGGGTGAGATTTTCTGATGAAGCTGTTTTACAATCTTAAAATAAACGTTACACTGAAAACAGAGAATTTTTTTGACCAACTGAAAGTATAAAGAGCAGTTTACTACACTATAGTGTTATTTTTGACATAAAGTTGGCTTGACTTAACATTAGCCTGACTCAACAATAGCCGGTTTGGTTCAGCTAATTTACAAAAAACTTTAAAAGCATTTTATTGCATCTATATTGAACATAATACATTACGTAAAATATAATTTTATCCTCTATTTTCTTTTGTTTTCTAAGGTTTTCTAAGGTTCTAAGGTAAGAGAAAATGACGGCTAAACTGCAGGGAGACATGGACATCATGATGTTAGATGCACAGTGCTGACACTCCATTTACATCTGGTATTAAAATGTGAACTGCATCCAACATAAATTGTCCAAGCGTCTTAATGCTACCTGATTGGAACATAATCAGATCTGAAGCTAGTCTGGCTTGTAGGTGTAAACACAATCTGTACAGCTATCTGGATAACATATACAGATAGAAGATACAAATCATATTTTAATACCAGGCATAAATGGGGTGAGAAACTTAACTGACACACTTTTGCTGAAATAAGAATCGCAGGGTAAGAGAACGGGGTGTAATTTCTAGTTGTTATAATCCACAAAATCCATCACTATAACACAAAGCTAAGTGAGACAACATTTTCAAAACATTAAATTACTTCAAGTATTACTAAAATACATAGTGTATTACCACCATCATGATATTAGTCTGAGATGTTTAGACATTTTTTTTCAATCTGGAGCCAACAGTCAACAACCCCTGCCCTCTCAATAACAAGGTTCAGGTTGATACGCAAATAGAGATACACACAATACTTTCTAAACATGCAACACAAAGGTTCAGGCTTATCCCTGCTGATTGGACGGCTTCGCTCCACTAAACCAAAATAGCATCTTTAAGCCTCTGTAGCCCTCCACCCGTTTAGTCATGCTTCCTGGATGTGATCCCTGAGGCCATAGGACAGTTTCATCATGGCCTCGTCAGTCAGCCTGTGAGCTCAAACACTAAGGACAATGGACATTAATTACATAATTAACACCAGACTTCAGCCAAATACAACAATTTTCAAAATCTTTTTCAAAGCAGCATTTCTGACATGAAATCAAAGCTAAATACTGGTTTTAATCAATGATGCTAATTAAGGTACTGCTCCATTTGGGTCAAACAGAGTCAGAATGCTGCTTTTGTGCATGTTGGCTGACTGGTGTGACCGTGATGTGACACACTGGCATTATGGGGGCTGCCATCTTGTTTTCTTTTTGCAACCAGAGCATGTGCAATACTGACAAGAGTGTGGAGCTGGTGGGTGACGTACTGTGACTTGGCAGTGCTTGGTTTTGGCTCACCGGTACAGCAGGAAATAATGGTGGCCTGCCAGGTTCCAGTCTTTCTTGTATTACAACCAAATATTACAATAAAATGTGTTTCTGAAAACATTTTAGGCAAGAAATAGGCAATGCAGTAACATAATCTCCATTCATATTTGATCAACACTGTCTAGTTTGACAGTTTGATCAGAGTTTCAGGAGCCCTGTTTCTAGCATGACTGACTCACTAAGAACAACCTGTCAATCACATGGTAGCCCTATCCTAAAGCATATTTTACTCTAAATGGGACCATAATCTGCAAAATGAACATTGTTCTGTATAGATGAAGACTTGAAACAAGTGATTAAAATCATAAACTCAGAAGGAAGCTGTTTCCTGAGGTCATAAATGAAGTAAGAAGGGTTATTTCGCCTTAGATTTACATACAGTTGGACTTCTTTTCGCAACTAGCTGGATCGCCCTCTGCTTGCCATAAGGACAAATGTAGGTTTAATGCACTTCCACCTTGTCTTGACTTTTCAGACGAAGAAGTCTGTCCCCTTATTCCACTGTCTATGTAGCTCACTGGAAAGACTCTGCTTCACTGAATCACTGAAAGTCATTTATTGACTTTTAGTGATATCATGTTGTGATGATATGATCATTGTTTTTACTGTTGCTGTCCACAGCCAAGCAAACCAAGCAAATTGTAAGCGTAAAAACAAACAAATCAGTTGCTGAAGATTTACACATTTGAAGTTTGGAGCTTTGTCTAATAATAACCATAAAATTAGATTCTTTTTAATACACTATTTTGAAAATGTTATTGTCTGGTAAAACTTCAAAGATACTCGTTTTTGGATGTATCAAAAGACTGTAGCCACTCGACAAAAAAAAAACCAAAAACAATCTTATGACATTTTGCTGTGAGGTGCACACTTTTTGGAGCAGAAAACGCAAACACGATTCATTGAAAAGCCACAAACGTACTACTGCTCTCCACCAAAAGCCCAAAACATGGCAGATAAAAATGGCTGACCTCATGCAAACGCAGAGGTAAACTCCAAAAATAATTTGTCACCGCCACAATGATTCCTTGTATCTTCCGCCTACGGCACTGCCGTGGTTAGGGCATTGTCGTATAAGTTGCCAGATGGAAGCCTTTAACTCAAAGACTTATTACATTATTTATCTATTACTATCTGTGCCTGGGGGCTAAGAAAACAATAAATCTGGCCAAACTTGAGTTAAAGGATTCTACACTGACATGTTTCCAATTCAAACTAAATCACGGGTTTATAAAGTAAATCTGATTGAAACCAAGTCCCCCTCTGTGGAGCAGCGGCCTCTTTTTTTTTTTTTGATGCACGCAGGCTTCCAGGCTAGTTGAAGCCTGATTTTCTCCATGTAAACATTTATGTTTCAGTGTCATTTTATTTCTCGATCTGTAAACCAACACGCAAGCTATGTGGGAGGTTCACACTAATAAGGCAGAGTGTGTTTGTCATTATAAGTAAGCTTGGCGTTATTGGCGAGAGACGGAACTGCCTTTTTCTGCCTTCCAGAAATGGTCACACAAAGAAGCAACGCTCATCTGACGATCTTAGTTTAAGGGATGAGGGTCTCTGCAAACTGTGTGTCTGTGTGTGTGTGATCAAATCAATGTGAGTCTTAAGGTCAAAGGTGAAGCAAACTTCCAGCTGCGCCTTTCTTTCTCTGAACCACAAGAGAAAAGTTTTTGTGTGTGGGGATTTTTGTGCAGGTCACACATACATGAATGTATCCCTCACAAAATAAGAGGGAATAGCACCTGTTACCTCTGACACTCCAGTATTTCAGAAACTTTAATCTGGATCAGAATTATCAATATAGAATGAAATAGCAGGAGATGTGATCCTGATCCTACAAAATTTGTCATATGGATTGGGTAATTCAATTCACAATTCAGATTAAATGTGGTTTGGGGGTTTTTCAAAACTCTGAGGTCAGGATTAGGATAGGTTTTAAGATAAAAGTCAGGATAATCCTGATCTCAGTGGAAGGAGGGTGGATTTAGCATGGAATGAAAGTGGATACAGGACATATGACCTGTATTTAACCATTTTATTCAAGCTTGCACATTAAAATAACACAGGTCATGCAAAAAATCACCCAGTCTAAATTAGACAATTAGCCATTAACCAATATCTTCAATTAAACCACCAAAAACTCCAAGCTTGGTAGATGAAAAAACATGAATTTGGCATTTCTTTCTCCGATGTGCAACAAAATTCTTGGGTGAATATTGATAATATGCAAACCGATTTGCTCCCCTCAATATTTTGACATCTGTGTTGACGAAATGTTACTTTGACCAACAGATGGATGCCTATCCAAAGACTCTGTGATCTTGATCTTGTGGTATTTCTTGTGGGAAATCCTTTGAAAAACAAGGACAAAACCCACAATCTCAGTTTCATCTGGGATAGCAAAAAGGGATTACAAAATCTGGATAATTCTGATCTAGAAGAAAGGTTTTAAAATATTGGGCTAAGAGTTCAGCAGAGTGAATCTCACTTTTTTATGTTTTTGTTTTGTATGTGCGTTTTCTTTCCTCTGTCTCTTTCTACACCTGAATCCCTTGTCAACATCTGTCATTTCTCCCTCTTTCACTTGTTCTGACTGAGGTCACACAGTTAGCAACCTCCGCCTCAGGGAAGTGACAACAGTAAAAGACAGCAGCAGCACCCCTGAGCTCTGAGCTTACATCTGGTGCTGGGTTACTCTGATTGTTGTTGACTGCATAGAGGCTCCAAACCAGAGGGTCCCATATGTGTGTGTGTGTTTGTGCACAGTCTTATACCAAGTCTGCACACTTCAAACTGTAGAAGGAGAAAATATAACAATGTTGATCCATACCCCTATACTGTCTGTCACATCTCCAGTAAGAATACACACTTAAACAAGGGTGAAACACAGGTCAGGATAAATAAGTAAACCGCTAACAGGCCTGCACATGACAGCTGCTGTACGTAACCCTCTCTTCTCCCACACAGCAAAAACACTCAGTCAAATTGAAGTGACAACATTTTAAAGATAAGCTTTTTTTGCTTGAAATAAATCGATTTAGCTCCCAGTGCAGTAAGTGATTTTCACTTGAGTTGATTTGTCGTAAAATAAGATTAAAAAGGGTCATTTCAAGGAATTCTTGTTTAGTGCAGTTAATTAAATTACAAGCCATTTAATACTCAATACTGGGGATCAAATAAGATTAGTGTCATTCTTGTTTCTAGATTAAACACACACACACACACACACTCAAGCAAGAATCCGGCCAAACCAAAATTGCTCAGCAATTGACATTTACATAAGTTAGGTTGAAGAGCCTTAAATAGTCAGCACTAGATAATCAAATACTCCAATCAAGTCAGACCAGACTCCAAATCTAAATATAACATTATCACTTTCTTAGATTATATATTTTTTGCGGTGTGTTGCACATACAAGCAAACACATACACATGTACATGCAGCCAAAGTAATATCTGAACCCAAATGCAATGATTTTCACACAAATTGAGAGCCCCGTGGATAGAAAATGCAGATTTGTACCACAGCAGATGTTAATTAAATGTGAGATATTTAAATAAGCTAATTAAATTGGTTGAGTGTTGGCAACTTGGTTGGAAAGCAAAGGAAAAAAGTTGCAGTTCCAACTTTGGTGATGTTCATGTTCACATTAAAAAAAAAGTCAGCACGCCATGATATCATATCTTTGAAATTTTGACTTTACAAAATGAAAAACAGCAAGTTGTCACATACAACTAAAAGTAAGGTGATTGTTCTCAGCTCTAATAAAGGCAATGTTTAAAACAAAAAAGTTAATCAAATAATTGGTTATAAACCTATGTAGCTGTAAACGTTCTGTAGCTCTGTGTCACATTATTAGTAAAATGCTTCGCTGCACAATCAGGATTTACGTTTCCCAGCATACATCTGCTTTTTGCTGGTAACACATGTAGTTGTCCGGCAGAAGAAAATATAATCGTCCGGTGGAAAATATTCCAAATAGACGAAATAAATAAAATTATCTTAAATGTTGGGGTTGCTTACGATTATTTCCTATTCGATATTGAAGTTTGCTGCATGATGTGAACAGAGTTTAATAAAACAGGAACTTGCAAGAATGACATGCATGTCTGGCTGAGTGACGCTATCCCCAGTACTGAAAAGAGCGTTGAGGGATTTAATTCTTTTTTTGTCATATACAAAGAAATTAACTTTAATGGCTATTTAAAACATGCGCCCTGCAGTTGTTCTATATCGATGGAATTCTGCAATATTAAAGACCATAATGGCTGTAAATAAAAGTAGCATAAAAATATCAGTGTATAATGTAAACATTTACAGTGTTTTAAAGGTGTTCTTGTCTGCTGCTGTTGATGCCTCAGTATTGTTGCTCCCTACAGATGTATTCTGAAAGAATGCAGACATCTGTTAACGGTATGGAAAGATCTTCTCCAGCCAACAGTCAGACTGTATAACCTGAACTAATGTGTATTCAGTGCATCTGATCGTTCCTGTTCAGGCTACAGAACTATACGTTACTGTACATCGCCCTGACCCAGTGCATTTTCTGTGGTCATGTGCATGATAAGGGTCAAACAACAAGCAAAGCTTAATGGCTGTTAATATTGGACGTCAGACTGACAATGGAGCTAAGTTGATTGTGCAGTTAGGAGTAACAGGCAGCTATGATAACTGGATTAGCCTCTCATTGACCTGAGCCTGAACCACAGCCAGAGTCAGAGATGGGTCAGCCGACTGTTGAGAGATACATATAGAGGTTTGTCTGTCTGCGTTAATATTCATTAGCATCAGGGTCGACGAAGGTGAGATGAAACTAAACACAGTTAGCAAATTTAATGTAACTCGGGCCCTGTGCAAGACCCCAAAGGTCTCGAACTCCAACGGTTTAAACACTGATAGGTACTGTTAAAAGACACACACACACACACTCACACATGCACTCATACTGACACACAAACTGCTGAATGGTCAGCTTGCAGTCAAAGCAATCGCATCTTAATGAATTCTATTGATTAACTTTATCCTGCTGAAGGTTCAGGAGCCAAGCACGCACACACGCAGGCCGACAGTTCTGCTTAATTGAGCCACAGAGACACAAAATGCCTCCATGTGTATGTGTGTGGGGGGAGAATATTAGACACTGCAATTACATATTCATACACAGCCTGAGGGGGTGAAAAACTCGCTTATCCTTGTTAAATTAATTTCCTGACTCTGCACATGTGAGGTGAATATGAGGAAGTGGTGAGAAACACAGTCCTGATTCCTAAAGCACCTGTTAAATCACAGTTCGTGTGGGATACCCAGAATTTTGACCGCGTTCAGAAGAGGTGGCCAAGTTATTCCCAGGATAAACCGTTCTGTCTGAAGTGACTTTAGCTGCTTAAATCATCTTTGTCTTTCTCTGTTGTTTTTCCCTTTATTCAGTCCTCACGCTTTTCATCTGCTCTCATCGCTTTCTTGAGCGAGGATTAAAGTTAATTGTTCCTTTGGGCCGGCAGATTTCTCTCATTTGTTCCTCCGTCCCTGTGATTTCAGCACAAACAAAAGACAGTCGGCGTGGACAGTGATGGCTCAGCCAAGCAGCAGGGAACCTATCAGATTAAAGAGAGCACCAGAGGCCTCATAAAACCCAAAACACACACTTGGTAAACCAGGTTGTCAGTGATGTAGAGCATCCATTAAAGACATATTCATGTGCGCAGGGCTTGCGCACATGTGCACAGCCTTCCTCCCCATTATCATCCACATCCTCCACGGCTAGCTCAGCCAACAGGAATTTCCAAGAAAAACAGGTTGGCCAGGCATGATGCAGCCCTGGGGTCAGAGACGCAGCCAACTCCTGCAGGGAGCGAATCAGGCAGCGATGAAGAAAAGGGGAAACAGAAAGGGAGAGTGTGAGAGAAAAAAAAAAGAAGAGGGAGAAGGGGGTTAGCGTTGCACACCTACAGACGTGTGGAAAGAAGTCTTAAATCAGCCGCACGTCCGCACTTCATCAGTCAGCTCACTGGGAAACAGCTTCTCAACACAAAGACCCACTGCAAGCACTGTACGGCACAGTAGTAGCTTCAAACACAAACACTGCAGATGTGAACTGGGCAGACGGGACTCGAGCCACAGATTACTCCATTGTCTCCAATAAAACACTATAAAAACACGCCACAGGTATTCAGAGGAATGTTGAATGCTTAGACAGTTGCTTTATCCGAATGTTGGGAAACTGAAAATCCTAATTGCTTGAACAGAGGCGAAGAGGCAGAGATAAGCCGGGATGAAGATTAATTTAAAGCTGAATAGTCTCCTCATAGAGAGAGTTTAGCTTCAAAGAAAGAAATAATGAGACTCCAGTGACTCTGATTAATTGAGCGACCTTTTCTATCTTCATCACTCCATCTTTGCTGCTATCTGTATCTCTGCTGCTTTCGCTCACTGTGCTGAATCATTAACACTGCGACCCTGACGTCATTCCGGCATGGAAAAAATAAAAACTGCACAGATTACATCATGCAGAAAGTTTTAGCTAATTTACAAGCTGTCACAGCTCTGTTTCCTAGAGATTACATTATTATACAACAAATTTGCTGCAGCAAATAGGTTCTGAGGGAAATGCAATGCTGACTGAAATACATTTTCTATTAACATAATGAGAAAAAGTTGTTAAAAGGCGTACCTGGCAAGTGCAAAATTGCTAAAATGTTAAAACTTAAAGTATCAGTAAAATATTGCCAGACAACCTATTTTATTTGTTTTCCGACTAAATAGGCCATCTTGCAAGACACTATCCAGTTGCAGTGACTACAATCTGTGCAGTGACCACATTTATATTGTCACCACAATTAAATTATGACAACCAAATTAGTAATATATGAACTGAATATCTAGGAAGCAGGGTTGACTGACATACTCCACAAGAAAAAAACATGAGAAACCTTGTTACTGATATTAATTGATGAATTAATTAATTTGTGGAATATTCTCTCAATTAATTGATTAGTAGTTTGGTCTGTAAAATGTCAGAAAGTTGTGAAAAATATTATTCAGCCCTAGATGTCTTGTTTTGTCCACAACCCCAAGATATTCAGTTTATTGTCATAGAGTGATACAGAAACCAGGAAATGTTCTCATTGATGAAGCTGAAATCTCAGAATTTAAACTTTTTTCTTAAAAAAAAAAACTGATTATCAAAATAGTCGATGATGAATTTAATGGTTGACAACTACACACTTAATTGTTGCAGTTCTAGTCTCTGGCTGAGTCAAGAAAAAAGGAAGATGAGCAGCAACACAGATGCTTTTTCCAGCATTTCCGATGGAGTCCACGTCTCAGTGGACATGATCAGCTGCACTCTGCTGGGTAAATCATGATGCACCTGTCACTGCCTTCCCAGATAGAAATAAAGAAGGAGGTGTAAACAGAAGTCAGGACTGAAAGGGATGAAAGAGAGATTCCACTAATAGGTACGATACCAACAGATGAGGTGATGATGTGCCAGTGAAAGTGTGTCGGAGGAGTGGAAATTGTTAGGATAAGGAGTGTGCGTGAGGAAAGGTGGATAGCAAGGGAGGGAGCAGAACTAATGTGGTGTTGTGGAGATGTGAAACAGAGGAAAGATAAAGCAGTCTAAATCCAAGAGAATTAACACTCCACCCAACAAAGATGATGACAGAATAAAATGGCATTTATGGTTTCATTTGAAGTGTGTATGATAGAAAATGTGAATTGTGTGTCTGTGACTCTTCTTTAGATGCCGGATGTGTATTTTGGCATCACTTTCACCCATGAAGGAGGAGGAGGACAGGCGATGAAGGTTGAGAGGTTTAGCTGGGAGTTAGAGAGGAGATTAGCGTAAAGTCACGGGGTAAACAGACCTCCAACACAGTGAGCCAAGGGGTTCAAGGTAGGAGGCGCTGACTAAGATGCACTAAGCCACACAGTAATGGGAAATGATGGGGTCCCAGCTATCACATGGCTGGTCACACCAAGGCTGCCTGGGAGAGGGGTGAGAGGGGGTAGGGGAATGGGGGTGGTGTAGATTATTACCCAGATCAAAGCCTCGTTTGAGTGGATTTGGGTTTCACAAATGGGAGGAGACCAGGGGCAGAGTATTTCAAAGAGCAGTCTTGTTAAATCATAACCCAAGTTTTGTTTTACAATTTCATTTAGTTATTGTCCACCCATTTTATTAAGTAAAAAGGACTGCATCTTAATAGTTGAACAAACCGTCTTTGCATTTATTTACCCTGACTTGGGGGACGACAAAGACATGGTGGGTTCAGGGACAGGAGAGTTGTGAAGTGGGACAAAAGTGAGTTTGAGGCAAATTAATTTGCATGTATAAAAATGAACAGATTAACAATGGACAAAAAGGCTTATGCTTTAGTCAGCCAGGGGCGGGTCTAAACCAGAAAATAGGCAAACAAAATCCAAATCAGTAGGCAAAAAAACCTTAAGACCGTAACACAGAGAAACACTTGACTGGAGGCAAAGATGAACTGACAACTAAAGGAGGGAAACACGTAGACTAAATCCACAGGGAGGCTTATCAGGAACAGGCTAAACTAATCAGTAATCAAAAAAAGACAAAGAGAGGAAGTAAACAGACACATGAGGGGAGACTCCAACCAAAAAGAAAACAGGATATAAAATGAAACCCAAAACCATGACTAATTATTGCAGTTTTGTATGTCTCTGTAATGTAGCAAACAATGAATGATTAAATAACATCCCAAATGCAGTAACTAGTCAACTGATGGCCTGAACGACTGCTAGTTGACTAGGAAAATCTACATTTCCTCTGTTACTAACATCCTGATATGGCATTCTCCATTTCTCTCAGCATGCACCTGCTATGACAGATTTGCATCCCGCTGCCCCCCCTTTCCCAACCCCCAATTTAATGCACTGCTGCCAAATAGAGCTTCTGCCCACCCTTCCTCTCTGTTTGCTTACCCTTTAATGCATTTACTTGACCTCCAAGAGGCATCCACATGATGATGTTTTTCTCACCCCTAAACTCCCCCCCTCAGCTCAAATAGCAGCATCGTACCTTAGCCAGCAAAGCCCATCACCATCACCAGGGTCACATTTAGCTCAGCTCAGCACTTACACAGGAGAATGACAGAGGGACAACTGATACAACTGCAAGGGAAAAAGTGAGATAAGATACAGTGGTAGAGAGAGAAAGATAGAGATGGAGGGATGAAAATGACAGAAGGACGGAGGCATACAAAGCTTGGGGGCTAGGAGAGGAAAAGGGGGGTCCCTGTTGTCTTTAAAGTCTTATTGGTTTTCTCTTTCATTACAGACACGGTGTTGACTCTGCACACTGGCTGCCCCCCTGTGGATTAACCACACTGCTATGACACACACATACACACACAATCAAGCTCTTACTCATATACATTGCTTGAAATACAGGTGCTAACTAGAACCATAAAGGGTTCTTGCTGGCTTGTCCTCATTAGGAGAACCCATTTTGGTTCCTGGCAGAACCTGTTATAAGGGTTCCACTTGGAACCCTTTCATAGGCCTTTTTCGACCAACATGGAACCAGCCCCGTTCCAGTTCCCTCACCTAGTTCTGAGCATTTTTACCAAAAATAAACTAGAAACAGGAACAGGAAAAGTTGCTTCCCAGCAGGAACCAATAAATAAAAGGTTCTTCTTGGGAACCAAAGTGTGTATGTAATATTCTACAGATTGCTGTGCATTGTGTATCTGCCTCCACTGATGACGATCCTTGATTACAGTGGTTCCCCTGGTTCCCAGTCGAAACATGGATTGGTTCACTAGATAGCACCATTGTTCAAAGAATCATTAAAGGACCTGAGTCAGGAACCAGAGCTGATCTACTGGAAAAGTACCAGTAGGACCTATTTAGAACCTTTCCATCTTCTAAGGGTAATAGCAAGAACCCAACTCAGTGGGTTCCAAGAACCCTTTTGTATTCCAAGAGTTTTATAGAACCCATGGAGACTCGTAAATATAAGCAAAGTATAAGTATAGAGTATAGGTAAATAAAAGTGGAACTGTAAACGGTTATTCAGGTTGTCCCCATCGGATAATTCTTTTTGGTTTCTGTTAGAATCTTTCAAAAAGTTCTTCCTTGAACCCAACATAAAGCATTATAGGTATAACCATCTGTAAAAGACTGTGAAAGTCCAACAGAGAACATCTCTACAATATAATGTTCCCCCCAGAACCCTCTAGGGGTTCTATCTGGTACAGTTCCACTTCTTGAGAGTGTCAACGAGAACCCACCCACGGGGTTCTGCCAAGAGCCCTTTTACATTCAAAAAGCTTTATATAGAACACATTCTTCCAAAAGAATTTCTTTCGATGTGTTCTAATGCAACCCTTAGTCTGGCAAGCCCTTTCAAAACAGGGTTCTTCAGAAGTAAATGTTTCTGGATAGAATCTCCGCCCTTCAGGAAGAACCCTTATTTCTAAGAGTGCAGTGAATTCATTTGAGAATCTGTTTATATTATAGTACAAAGATCCCTTGACAAACTCTTCAGCACTTCCAAGATGGGTTCTCTGGATGAAAGGGGTTCTTAAAAACCAAAAATAGAACCCTTAACGAACCCTTTCTTCAAAAAACGGTTCTCATGCAAACTGTCTTCTCTGACACCGTACATAACAGTGATTTAGATTCTTTTTCATTTAAGTAACATCAGTGTGGACCGGATGGTAGCAAAACCCCCAGCATGCAGAGATTTGCCTCCATGTGAAAAGGTAAATATCCCTCCTGTGTCTTTTATGAATGAAGCATGAAAGGAGAGCGATCACACTGCAGGAAAAGACAGCAGCTTCTTGGACGATGTCGAAACAAAATGTCCCTGTAAATTTCTATCTCAAACACATTGCTCCCCGAGGGCCAAGTCAAAACAGGCCTGTCAAACCCAGTTAGCGGGCCACTATGGACACACAATGGTGCCTTGTGTGTGAGGGCCAACCAAAACGTTCCCCAGGTTGTTGGCCCGGTCCCATCTCTGCACCACTGACAGGGTATTTCCCTTTAAAACTGCTTCCTTTTTAAATTTCCCTCTTATCACTTCCTCCTCTCCTCTTCGTCGATCCTTGTCACCCCAATCTCATCATCACGGCCTCTCTCTGTCTCTACGCCTCCCGTCTCTTGACTTTTTTATTGACAATTTGTCTCTGCTGGCTTCAGTCTTAGGGCAACGTGTGCAATATTCTCTGCTGAGAGTAAAATGTGGAAAGCCTGGGTAATTGCCTGTTTAACTGTAATGATTTGCTTTCCTTTTTCTCCACTTTTCTCTTTAATTGAATTTGGTTGTAATCCATCTCTACTTTGGTATTTTAATCCTTCCGTCCAGCTCTATCTTTGTACATGCTTTTGCATTTCAGGTATGTACATTTTTTTTGGATTTGCATTTTTTTCCTCTGTTTTCACTTTTGGTCACTGTTTACTGTCCGTTACTTCACAGACAGGGTGTGTCACATTCATTTCTGGATGTTTTTTGCTACAGTCCACTCTCATTTTGGTTTTGACCAAAGAAGAGAGCCCAAAAATATTTCTGGTCGATTTTTTATTTTATTTCAGTTGCTTTAGGGTGCACTGTGTTTCTTCTGCTGTGCATTCATTCAGCAGTGGTGACACCGCACTGCTGCAACTTTTAAGAAAATAGGACAGATAATCTTCAGTGTCACTGTCCTCCCAGAAACACGTGCAAGACTCATATGTGTACTTTAATCTTAATAAACATTTTGCTATGTCTCTGAACTGCAGCCAGCTCTGACTGAAAGTGGAAATGGGATGGTGATGTGGTTTGTAAATGGACCACAAGCCAAAATTGACTCCAAGTTCTGCTGTTCCAAAAAGAGAAAACACACACATACAGCACACACACACCCACACACACACTGTAAACAATAGATTTTAGTGATGAACAGATGGAAATGCTCAGTTTATAGGACTTTCCACAACTTTCAGCTTTATTTTGATGTCTTCTTCACAAAATTCTAGTGAAACAAACATCCTGGAGTTGCTTCAGCATTTCAGTTGCCATAGTTGTTCAAGGGATAGTTCAGATTATTTGAAGGGGTGTTGTAAGAGGTATTAATTGATAGATAAATAATTTGGAGAAGAAGAGGGGGCAGCAGCACAGAAACTCACAATGTAGGCATACAAGGCAGCAGCAAAACGCATTTTAGCCAGTTAAAAAAAAAAGTTCCACCTAAGACAATCAATGGGTTTAAGTGTACACTATATTTTGAATATTTTCACTGCTTTACTTTGCCATCAGACAGGCTTTCCTGATGACAAACTACTGTTATGTAAACCAAACATCATTCTCTCTAATAAATCAACCAAACTCCATGGGCAAAATCAATATTTTCTACCCTGCAGCACACGGGAGTTTCTGGTCAACCGCTGCCTCTGTTTGTTTATTTTATGTTATTGTGTGATTTTAGTGAACCTGAACTAACCTTTTAAAACTGTTTCGTTAGTCTGGAAAAAGCAATATTTGGCTTATATAATCAGAAACGACAGTCTGACAGCAAAGTAAAGCAATTTAAGCAAATTAAAGCAAATAATCAATTTTTTTAGGTGACTAAAACACCTTTTGTTGAAACTATCTCTTAGGGCTAATGACTGAAAGCCTTGAAACACTTGAGCTTTTTTATTTTGTTCTAATGGTCCTTTACTTCACTCTATATTACCTTAAAAAGGCTCAGGTTTACCTTTGTGAAGCACACCATCCAGCACTGGGGCAACTGATGCTATTGCTAATATGAAAACGTGTGATATCATCTGGTCCTAATGGACAAAAGAACAGCCAAAAAAACCCCTTCTAAAGCAGGGAAAACCCTGTTAAGCCTTCATTCCTTTCTCACTCCTATCCCTGCCAGGTCTTTTTATCCCCAGTGTTTTTAATCTTTGTTTTTCCTCTTTTGTCTTTTGCTTCCCACTCTCCTCCTCCTCCCTCATTTTCTCCATACTCCAGTCAGTGCCAGCCTCCGCTCCCTTTGTTCTCCACTAGGTGTGGCCGATGACAGAAGGCTAGGGGGCAGTAAACTCAGGCGCTGCTCTGACACCGCTTCACTGGTTCCCTGCTTTGATGCTCTCACTAATCTCAAGCACTCGCTGTGGCACATACTGGCACAGAGCTACACAAGCTGTGACTACACACATTCGTACAGGACACAGGCCTGTGCACACACGACTGGTGTGAACAAAGGATAAGGATACAAACAGATTCAGGCTGTACAGTATTTACAGTGAGGGATCACAAAGACATACACAGAGTTCTGACGAGGACACTTGCAAACTTACACACGTCGGAACAATTTCCGTACAAAATAATAAGGCAGAATCTGATCTTTCCATCAGCGTAATGCATATGGACAACTCATATTTAGGCTTACAACAGCAGATCACCAGCTGCAATGCGCCTTCCATTAGAGAGCTGGCTCCATCACTGGATACTGTGTTTCACTCACTCAGTCCTTCGCCAGAACAGCGAACCGAGCAGTGTCAGGTTCAGAAAACAAAGAATGAAGAAAGGCTGAGTGGACACACACCCAGACGAAGCTGATTACTTACTGATGATGATTACTCATCTTCATTGTCTCTGATTGGGCTGTCAAATAACATCGTGAAACGTAATGCACATAAGACTTCACTTCTCTAGTCCTGCACTGACCGTATACAAATATACAAGTTACAAAGAAGAACGCGTACTTAAAGGGTTAGTTTGGATTTTTTTAAAGTTTAAGTGTACACTATAGGAAAGGAAACCATTATATAAGACAAATATCACTCTCTGCAAAGCAACCACACTCCTTTGGCAAAAACTTTTACCTCACAAAACAATGGGGCAGTTGCTGGTCTACTCTTGCCTCAATTGGCTCGTTTCTGTTATTATGTGACTTTGGTGAATCTGAACTAATCCTCGATGACACCAGTCTGATTAAGCTGGTGGAAGACCATGTTCTGCAAAGTAAAATGACTCTTCTGTCTGGTAGCTTTGGAGAGAGCAATATATTGTTCATATAACAGCAGTTTCCTGTCAGAAAAGGGTTGCACAGCAATGAAAATATTCTAAATATAGCATACACTTAAACTAATATGGATTTTTTTAAGGTCAGCCTTTTTCAGGTGGTTAAAATATGTTTTGCTGCTGATCCAAACTGGGGCCATCCCAACTGCCAGCTACTGTAGGTAATACATTTACTACGTTCCTCAATCGATGCCACTTCAAAAAGTCTGAATCATCCATTTCTAGATTTCCATTGCAACATGAGAACATTTTAAAAGTACTTTCTAATCCTTTCTAACAAGTGCATGACTAACGCTACTGTGAATAATGGAACAACTGCAAGGACACCATGACTGCACTGGTTTTACTGGAATATGAGGAAAAATTTGTCACAGCTGGAAGCGAAATTCATTTTTCTGAAACAGAAACTATGAGCGCACTATGAGTCACGGTCTCAGTGCCAATGGACACAAAAAGTGTCACATGATGACATCCTCTAGTCAGGTTTTGATGCTCTAATTTGCTCTTTGGCAGAGAGGAGGTGATATCAAATGCTCTGTCCATAATCATTGTAGCAGAAGAATGTAAATCCTGTTTTTGTTGAAGTTCAATTTGAGTATTTAGGTCAAGGGGGCCTTAAGGCCTTAAAATACTAAACTGTCCTATTTTATATCATTGTAGAAACAGTTAAATTGAATTTAATGAAGGTCATACTTACTTATTTTGTCATTTTGCTATCAGGACACTCTGATACTGATGAACCCATACAGGATGGAGCCAAATGTTTTAACTGCAATAAAGTTATGATGCCAAACTTTATGATTACATATGGTTTGATGGAAGCTAAGATCAGCCAGGAAGATTACACACAATCAGTTCATCATTGCAACACGGCACCACAAGAATGATTTCATTAGACGGCATCCCGAGGCAAGATGAAACACATGACAAGAAGAAAGTTCCAGGCAGAACAATGAACCGTTCCTGCTAAAGCTGAAGTCCTTGTCATTACTCCTGCGTTCAGTTTGCACCACATCCCTGGCCTGGGACTGAGCGTTGGATGGAGAACAGGACTGGATTAAGTTGTCAGCAGTGTGTTAGGTAGTTCTGTCCTCCTCTGACCTGCAGCACACAGCTATAGTCTCTGCAGCCTTCACCGCGCTCCACAGCTGCTGTAAACAAGGCTATGGGCCAGGTGTATCAGGTGACTTCCCTGTCAGACCCTACAGAGGGATTCGACCTCACTGGCGTGAGTTGATTCAGCAATGATGAAATACAGCCCAGTGGAGCACCATGGTTTTGTCATTGTTGAGTATTGTTGAATGCTTGCCTTACATGGGCTTTGAAATAAAACCATAGAAGAGAGAGAGGGAAAGAAGCAAGCTGCTAAGAGTTGGACGAGAAGATTCATGCGTTAGACCACCCGGCCTGTGGCCTTTGATCCATGAGGACATGAAGATGGCTGATAGTCTTTGTGAAAGCCACTCTTAGGATCCCTCTTCTGCACACACACACACACACACACACACACACACACACACACCCACCCACACAGAAACGTAAGCAAGAACAGCATATGTGAAAGAAGAGCAACCTTACCTGGTTATGTGACCTCACAGATAACTGTTACAGCAGACAGGAGATGTGAGAGGAGTGAAGGCATTACATCAGTCACTCCTGTGTTATGTCTTTAGTGAGACTTTGTGTACATTTAAAGTATTTAGGTGTGTATAGTGTCAGCCATTCTGACATGAACTGGTAAAGCAACACAATCATTACCAATGATACTAATTAAGGCTCTGTTTCATTCTGGTAGGTGCGGCTAATGTGCATGTTGGCTCACTGAAAAGGCTCTTCAGTAAATCTAACAGGATCTTAATTAGTATCATTGGTAACACCTGTGTTTACCCTGCTATTTCAATATCAATTTTAATATGGTTGCTGTCAAAAAAGGTCTATGATTCTACAGCTTAAATGGATAGTTCAGACATGGGATTGTATGAGGTATTTATCAGTATTCAGTGTATTAACTACAGTGGATGGTGGCCTGCTCACCACCAGTTTGGAGAAGCAGAGAGGAGCACCAGCACAATGATCTGCTGTGGACGGAGTCAGCAACAAAATATATATTAACCACTTAAAAAAAAGGTCCAACTAAAAAAACAGCTTATGTGCACACTACATTTAGAATATTTTCACCACTTTACCTTGGTGTCAGACAGTTTTTTCTGGCAGAAAAAAACACTATTCTAAAAGCCAAATATCGCTTTTTCCAAACCAACCAAACTCCTTTGGCAAAATCAGTAATTTTACGTCACAGAACATGAGAGTTCCTGGTTTACTGCTGCCTCGATCTGTTAGTTTGTTTGTATTATTGTGACACTACTGTGAATCCAAACTGTCCTTTTAAAGCACCAAAGTCACACAATAACACCAAAAACTAACAGATAGCGTCAGCAGTAGATCAGCAACTAAATTAAGTAAAATTACTGGTTTTGCCTGTGGAGTTTGGTTTGTTAAGAGAGTGTGATATTTGGCTCATATAACCTCTGTTTCCTGTTTCCAGCTAAGTAAATGGTGAGAATATTTGAAATATAATGTAAATTTAAACTGATGTTGATTTTTTTTAGGTAGACCTTTTTTTAAATGTCTTAAATTCCTTTTTGTTGCTGACCCCGTCCACTGTAGTTCATTGATGTCCCTCTCTGCTTCTCCAAACTGGAGGTGTGCTGCCCACCCATCTACTGCAGCTAATAGACTAATAGTACAACCTCACTTAAATAATCCAAACTATCCCTTTAAAAGAGGTAGTGTGCCTGAGGAGCAATTTGAATATTTATTATTTTATTTTAATGTAACACATCAGAAAACCCTGTGAAGTCAGATATACAATACCTAAATTTGACTTTAAAAAAGAAAAGATGAGTGTCATCTTCTCCTGATTTATCTGCCACAAACAGCTGATCTAAATCACTGAATTATAACGCAATTCATCACTGTTACATGCCATTTAAATGTGAGAGAAAGGGGAAATTGCTGCAGAATAAGTGTAACATTTGAATTTTATGGCAAGCTAACACCATGAAGATGACCAGATTACCAGGACATGACTTCATGTTTTTTTTTTACAGTTTATATAGAAAAAAGGACAAAAGATTGATGGTGTATAAAATCACTAAATTAAATTTACAAAATTAAATTAGCTCTGCCTGATCCTTCAACTTTTACCCCGTCCTTGATGACATGGGGGGGCCAGGGGTGGATTTCCAGCCTCTTGGACCGGACACTGTGGTGTGAGACCGTATTAGATCCGAGGCAGGAAATGATGCGAGAAACCAGGAACTTGCCACTATTGTTAGGACCAAAAAACGGAAGTTCTGCTTGGAACGATATGCTCAGGAACTGGACTTCCATGTCGGAGTCTCACAAGAAACCACATGGAGACACCAGACACACACACACCTTCACACACTCCCATTCACACACTCTTTTTCAGCATAACACAAAGCTTTAAGTGATGATCTGCCAAAAAACTTCCTTTAAGGACTTCAACTTCACATTGATTTCATTTGAATACACATCCTTAAAGTCTGTGGTTTCTTTTAGATGTATTTGATTAATGCAAAATAACTGCTGCAACAGCTATGTCAGAGCTATTAATTGACATTCCTCATGCATTGTAGTGTAACAAGGTGGAAAGACTGAGGTCATAACTTAACATCCTAATAAACAAACCCAACAATGGGTTTATCACCACAGTGACACACAGTTTAAAGCTCTATGAAGTGCTGACAAAGTAAGAATCACGTGAAAAGAGTATAAATAGATAATCAAATACACCAGGTCTAATCAATTAATTTTTTAAAGGAGCCAGGCATTTACATTCTCTGTCTGACCTGCAAAGCTAGGACTTGATGTGTAAAACAATGCACCTTTTTATCGTTTTCTTTATTAGTTTTCACGGTTAGAAAAGAAACATGATGTACAAAACAGGGTTTCTGCCGGTTACAGCAGGTTAGATTTAAGACCTTATGTATGCAATTTAAGACATATTTTATGTCCATACTGGCAAGAAAGTACAAACAGCATGATTTTACTGTGTGTAAAGCCCACAGCACGTCCTCTTTTAATGATGGTGTAGATATGCTTAACAATGAAAGCAACCGGAAAATTCAACTGTAGAAAAATAACATTAACTTAATAAATCCAATCTTTTTTTTTTTTTTTTTTTTTTTAGAAAAAAGCCCAAAAATGTAACTTAAAATATTCAGATGATTGGATTTTAGACTTTTTAAGAAGTTTAAAGACCTTGCAGACACCTTGACAAACATACAGGAAAAACAATAACCTTGTAATCTTAAATCAGAAGTAGCTTGTTGTCTTAAACTTTGTTGCATTTAACATCTTTTTAATTTCAGTTTGACTCTACTAATTTCCTTCTATTTAAAAAGTCTGAGTTAACTAATTTTAATAAAATATGTGTCTCTCTGCTCAACAACAGACATAACCAATGAATTCACTAATTAGCCCACAAATAAAATGATGATCATCTAATGATCAAACACTGTAAAAACAAAAATGTTGATGTTGATGAATGGGAATAATTAAAGAGAAAGAAACTCACATTAAAGAAATTATTTATTTCTACTTTTTGTCATATTTAAAAATTATCAAAGACTTGGCTTGAGGTCATTAAAGGGCCAAATTCAAAAAAACCCTTAATAGAGGAGACACGCCTGTCTGGCCAAGGAATAACACATTTATCTACTACAGTGCTATTAGAAATGATTTCATGAAATGAGTTAATGGTTTGTTTCTAGGTAATAAACATTATTAAGTCTTTAAGACTTAGGAGATTACCGAAGCTTTGCCGATAAGGGAGGAAACTCTTTTTTACTTATTTTTATAAGATGTGGACACTATTCTCACAGTTTATGTATATCTACCTGACTCGGTAGACGCCTGCGATTGGACTAAAACTGGTGCAACCACTGTCACACCATTTCTACCACAGCTTGAGAATAAAGAGTGAGAAAATGATGGTGACTGAATTGTACCCTTGCGATTTTCTTAATGACTTAATTATGATGTTTATCATCTTGAACATGTGTATATATACATATATATAGTACCAGTCAAAAGTTTGGACATACCTTACTATTTATTAAATGTGAAAGTGTATCCAAACTTTTAACTGATACTGTATGAGTATATACACTACTTAATTTCTATTACACATATAGCATACATATTTAAATATGAATACATTTGTTAAATATAAGAGAATTTTAAATATATTTATTCTATATTTATATTTTCCCCCTTTCATTTTAGTTACATTGTTAAGTATTTATGGTGGATGGGGGGTGAGGGTTGGGTTATGGGGTGAGGAGCAGGTGATGACAAGGTCACAAATTGGATTTCTCATCTTCTCACACCATATGATCTTTCTCAGACGGTCACATGAAGACAAACAATTATTCCTTTGTTTACGTTTCTTTAAACCTCGCATGATTCAGGATGACAGCCCGAGAGTGATCATGGTCTGACTCAACAATTGCTACAGTTTGCTGAAACACATTTCACACCTCTCCTCCACAGATTCAATTAAACCTTTTTACAGTAACGCCCCAGGAGGAACACGCACACCCCTCCGCCCTGCTTTTGAACACGCTCACCCTCCTCTCAACCCTCCTGTTACACACATAAAACGATTGGTGACAGAAATGTTTTTTTTCTCTTACATTCATTACAAGGCTCCATGTTGCATAGCATTGATTTACACATCTGAGCTACGCTTAAACTCCTTATCGACATTCTGAATTTTCTCGCACAGACGGAGGGAGAGACTGGCACACACAGTGTGAAGCCTTCAAATGGCTTCAAGCAGTGCAGTGTTTTGCTGCATGCTCTTCTTTGTGCGTCTTTCTTTTTGGCGCTCCTTTGCTCTAACAGATCCACCATTTCTATTCACCACACAAACCTCATTATGAACAAGGACAAAAAGGATGTTTGTCAGTCAGAACATGATTAAGTGGGATTTTTGCATGCTACCCACAGCGGCAGACAAACTGTGTGTGTGCACATGTGTGTGAAAATGTATTTGTTTAAGTGAGCGCCCGACAGTGACAGCCAGACTATTCAAGGCGTCGGGGAATAGGTATGAAAACCAATCTCTACCAGCCGTGACCAAAGCTCTGTAAAATAATAAAGAAGAAAAGCTCCGCAGACAGAGGCTGAGATGAAATAGGCCTTTCATTGGTTCATTATGGGAGCCGACTCACAGGAGAACACATCTGGATTACTCATACAGCCTTAATCAAACAGCTGGCCTTGAGTATGACTGGTTCAGAAGAAGACGACAAGGTTAATGCAGTATGTCAGTGTGGGTGTTTGGGTTTACGCTTTTACAAGCATCTCGTTCCATACAGTAATGTGGCTAATTGTGTTAAAATTGATGTTTCAGTTATGGTGAAAGACAACTTGGAAATGGTAGAGAAGACCCTCTGATGTGGTTGTCTCCATGCTTGTTACTATGGCAACATGGTAGTCACACATAGAGACTGTCCTACTCACAAGAGCCATGGGAGAGAACTGGGTCAGATACTATTAGCAAATATATTTCATTTCCTTTGGTTGTTTGTTTTACTGTACTTAGGTGCATCGTGGGTTTAACACTAATAGGAAATTTGGGGATATTTCATTTAGGGAATTAAAAACGTGACACAATTTAAATGGCCTTAATGAGATTAACTGTAGCTCAAATTAACATGTACAGTGGAAACTGCTTAAGGTGATTGAAAAGCTTGGGACACAATCGGTTCTATACAAATGTTGTTCAAACAATTTGCTTAGAATGTAAAAATAAATTATTTTATTAAGTTGTCCAGGCTGCCTTAAAACTTTATGATGACTAGATTTGAAAAGACAATTTGAGGTAATTTTGTAATGATTCAAAACTATAAAAAAGAAGGGTCTCAGGAGAGTTTTAACTTTCGCACAATGTCTGCTAATATGCTGATCATGTTCCTTGAAAATTTAATTTAATGAGTTGATTTAACTCTGTACAGTACATTCATTCAACTCATTATTTCACATGAAAAGACTTCAAGTTAAAATAATTCAAGTTCATAAGTTAAAGTGTCCTTAAAATAAATACTAGAAATTCTAACTTCAGTTTACTTAATGAAATAAAACTTGTATATTTACGTTAAGTTTACAGGAAAAAGATTAGTTGATTATTAGTAACAAAAATAGGCTCCATGCAGGTTTCCAATGTGTAAATTAATCTTTTCCTCTGGATCAATGCAGCTGTTTTTCTATTCCTTGTTCCCTCTTGCTCTTGTTATTCAAGGAAACAGTGGAAGCAGAAGATAATATAATCCAAACCTGGAATTTGCTTGCACGCCTGCCACTCTATGAGCTCCATATCCCCTTGGGAAAATGTTTTGATTTCTCTGTTGACAATGCATAGCATAACACACAACAGGTTCTCACTGCATGTGATATTCTTGGACCCTTCAGCCACGTATTCAAAGGAACTGCAAGGCTGTTTGAAGACGAGGAGCCTTAAAGTTTTGAAACTTTCTAATCAAAGGGCCTCCATCAGCATGGGGCTCACAAGAGAAGGAATGGAAAAAAAACAGAAATGTAACGCAACTTTGATTTCATCAGATGATTTTGAATTTTGGAACACAAGGATGCGCTTAACTCTCTTGGCAGAAAACTCTCTCTTCAAACACCCAAAGTCGACATCCTCCTATCAGCTCAGGCAACGCAGAGCCAGGAGGAACTGAGCCGCTGACTTGTCATCAGAGTCTTTGAAACAAGGGCAATTCCAGGTAATGATTTCCAGAGCGGTTAAGTTCAGGGAGATGCAGAATAATCCTGGCACTTGACATGCCAAGGTTAGAGCTAACACAGACAGATGCTACAGCAAGTGGAGACATAGTATAAACATCCAGGGTCCGTTCTTTGATGCCTTGTGTCTGCTGTTGGGGGGGTCTTCTAAACTGCCCCTTCATACCTGCACATGATCAATAGGCCTGTAAATGTTTTAGTGCAGGAGCTACAAGGGGCATAAAATATTGAAGCGACAGAGTGAAACACAACCTCGAGGGATGAGGGAGGGATTGTATGTATGTATGTGTGTGTGCGTGTGTGTGTGTGTGTGGAGGGGGTGGGGGTAACACTAGAGAGCCAGTCAGCATTATAAACTACCCTATCAGTCACTCTACACCAGTGTTTGTATGAAGAGAGAAAGAAAGACAGGGAAGAGAGATTGTAAATGTCAGAGCAATTTAGCCTGAAACCGCTCTTCAACTAGTTTACATTGATCTTAAAGTTTGCAAGCGATTGGTTTTCTGATAAGAAGATAAACCGTATTTCATTTTCACCATCTCATCAATAATACTTTTGTCTCTGTCATAGGCAATTACTGGTCAATTTATCTGTCCTCACGTGACTAAATAAACACAAACATAAGGGATTGAAGGAGATTATGTATTATTTATTTACATATAAACCATTACATAGCTCAGACTCTGGCTTCCTATTCAACAGCTGATGACATGAGAGATTACCTCCAACCACTCCTGTTCCACCCTGCAGCACGCTTACAAACACTGCACTCAGCTCTGGCTCCACATGATTTACTTGAATGTATATACACAAAATGAACTCAAACCCAAACATGCCTGCTCATACATTTACTGTATGTAGTGCACACACATTAGGGCTGCACTGGATGTCATTTTGTTTTACATTTGAAGCTTCTATTGAGGTTTTTGAATGTCTGGCGTCATATTTTCTGAGGTCATCACACTAAAAAAAACTGAATTTGAATTAAATGGATTTATTGGATCAAATGAGTTGCTCTTTTTTTTTTAAATTAAATTAACTTTCTTTAATAAATATAACTTGTCAGTTTCATCAACATGAATGTGATTTGTGGTGCTGATAGACTGCTTCCAGTCTGCCCTGTAAATACAGGGCGAGTGCCTCCCTTTGTGCATGCAGAGTTTTATTGGACATATTGAAAATGTTTTTGAAAGGCTAAATGCCAGCAAAAGTGGATTCAAACAGAATATTTTGTCAGATAAAAACATGTGTAACAAACAGTTTTGTAAACGATTACATCTGTCCTTTTTCAGTAAATTTTTGTGTTTTGGACTTTACAATGACAGGAGTTATTGGAAATGTTTGGATCACAACTTGGACACATGTCAGAAATGTGCAGTGCTGCAAGACCCACCCGCACAGTTCCTGTACTTCTGGAAAGTGCTACCCCCTCTGACCAGTGACTATCTGGGGGAAAAATAATGTCCTCAGAGCTTAATTTTGTCCCCTCGGTGAAAGCGCACTGAATTTCTCCAAAGGTTCCTGGTCCTTTTGTAAAGTTCCTGAGGTGGAAATGTGGCATGATTCTAGAAATATTATGATACTAATAATATTAGTCTTATCTTTGTGGGCAACTGAGTATTAATATGGACATGGAAAAAAGGTTCATAGCATTTAAATGTGATTTAGAGTTTGAATGTCAGCATTATGAATGAAGCTTCCAACTATTTAGTAGAGCCCTAACACACATAACTTCAGGTAATTTCAGTGCAACCGACTGTGCGGAAGTGGAGCTGACCTCAGGTTACGAATGGTGTTAAATGACAACTGGGCATGAGTGACTGGAAAGCTCGGCCTGAATGCGAGTCCAGTTTATGACGGGAGAAACATGATAGGCTGTGTTTATGACAAAGGAAAAACTGGTCTCTGCTCAGTAGGAAGTTGGTCAGAAGGTGATGAAGGGATTAAAATGGACCATTTCAAGGAAAATTCGGGTTCATTAAAACTTGGATAGTGAGAGCAATCATTTCTATTGGTTATACTAACATCACTATAACAAAGCCTGACAGGGCAAGAAACAGAAGCGGCCAGACAGATCAGATTGTAAGGTTTTAAATAATCCCCCAGGTTAGCCAAAATTACTTTCAAAAGAAAATAAAGGCAAGCAATACAACTATAAAAATAATACCCAACTTGTAGTAAAACAGAATTTTCCTTTAGCCTCCGAATGTGCAGCATATTTCGCTGCCCAAGTTCTGTATTTCCCAATCCACGAACTCTGTTGCAACCCTCTTAACCTGCGTGACCCCGTAACGCCCCCCAGCAGGGACTCAGAAACACAAGCACATGTTCATCTTCACAAAGCGTGTGAGACACTTTATCACTACTGTCAAAAGACCAGTTCTAGTTGTGAATTTTATTTACTTTTTGTTTATTTTCTTATACTCACTGTTGTTATTTCTCTGCTAACAGCCGTCTGTGTGCTGCATGTTGACCTTGATGCTGAAGACAGATGAAAGCCAACATCGAGCACTTGAGAGAGTAAAGATTTCACTGATGCCATTGCATGACATCCTCTTCAAAATGAGTTTACACAGGCATTATGGCCATGAAACCTAATCAGCACATAAATTACCGTGCGATTGTTCAATCCAAGAACAACCGGAGTTTCAAACTTTTTTCCAGTAAATGGCGATCATTATGTAACAGGAGTTTGGTCTCAAAGGTTTGGGTCGCCCTCACGCTCCCTCTTCTGTGTGTGTACATTATGTGAGAGAGACATGGCTGACAGATGGCTTAGGGTCCAAACTCACCACCTCGCGTGAGTAGCGGGCCTCAGACCCAGCTCTCACCCTGGTCCCTGCCCCGGGCCCAGGCCTTAACCCAATCAAGGAGATGGATAAAGCAGACACACACATGTGTATATTTACATACATCTGCTAAAGCTATTCCTTAGGGGAGACAGGATTGAGAGGATGAGACAGACGGACAAATAGATTGACAAGAGGGGTGGAACAAACCAAGACCACAGAAACATGGGGAAATGTCAATTTAAAAGCATGCTCAAGTTTTCTACAATCCTAACAATTTGCTTCTGAAGAACCCTTTTTTTGAAGAAAGGGTTCTTACTCCTTTGTAAGACTAAGGGTTCTCTTAAGAACCCTTTTCCCCTTTTCATGAAAAGAACACTTTTTGGAAGAAAGAGCTCTTCAATGATTGTTCAATGATCCTCACCCCCCAAATATTAAAATGTTTACCCATGTTTCATATGGTATCTTGAAATGTAGATGTATCCGGACTCAGTTCATTTGACTCGTGTTTGATATTTTTTCCCTCAACTGGGGCATTTTTTTTTTGCCTCATCAGTTTAAATACAATATGGTTCTTTGCAGAACCCTAAGAAGAGGGTTAAAGGTTAAACCCCTATTTAAAAAGGATAGTTTAGATCCCCATTGGTGGGTTTTAGATTAAACCTTTAGAATATAAAATATAAACCTTCAGAATATAGAAGCGTTTTTGGTAGAACCACCCGAGCATGTTATAGAATAAATCTTCAGAATATAAAAGCATTCCTGGTAGAACCCTTTGGGTGGTTTTTAAATTGAAACCTGGTAATATATAAGGGTTCTCAGTAGAACCCCCAAGGCAGGTTCTGGATGAAATCTTTAGAATAAAAAATGGCCCTCAGTAGAACCCCCTTGGTTGGTCCTAGATGAAAACCTTTAGAATATGAAAGGGTTCTCAGTAGAATCCCCTCAGTCAGTTCTTGTTAGCACCACTGGAAGGTGAAAATGTTCTGGGTAAAACCCCCAGCGAGGGTTCTGCAGAACCTCTCATAGGGGAATCTGGGTGGAACCTTTCACATATAGTTCTACGTACAAACTTCTATTTTGAGTTCTTGGTACAACCCTCTGAAAGGGTTCCAGGTAGCATCTTAATAAAGGGTTCTACCAGGAACCAAAAATTGTTCTTCCTATGGGGACAAGCCAAACATCCCTTTATTTCTGTGTAAACCAGATCAAAGTCGTCTCCTCTCTTTGTCCCCTCTTCTGTCCTCTGTGTCCCTGCAGCAGATTCAGACCAGTAATAATTAGACTAATTTCCTCACAGCTGACTCACCCCAGAGGTGGTCAGTATTAAACTGTATGCCAGATGGAGAATACGGTGCTACAGTGCTGAGATCATTGTTGATAATTCACTTTTTCCCACCATTCAATACACGAACAGCATTAACAGAGTGATGGAACATGTGGGAGTGTTTCGTGTGGCTTTGTGTGATTGCTTCCAAGTGTGCAAGTGAAAAAGCAAAAGAGAAAATGGGGCAAAGATGGACCAAATATTGGGCTACTTATCGCAAATTAGCTTTTTACTTAAAAGGAAATTTTTCTCATTAAAAAAATAAACCGCCGATGCACAGAAATGAGTAATTCGAGTCGTGACGAGTGGAAAAATGGACATCGTGTGTGGAAATAATTGGAAGAATAGTGAAATACCATCGCAGCTGTAGAAATGCAGCGCCCTTAGTTGATATGCAGCCAACATCCAGCTACACTCCTGTCCACATGCTTCATCACAGAGAAATTAAGAGAGCAACTGCTGCACTGCCAACTTTACCGTGACCAAAATGGACTGAGGAGATGGAGTGAGAAGGGAAGGTGGGGGTGCCTCATGTGATTATCGTAGCCGTAATTGATCAAGACATTGGAGTGAGGTTGAGGGGGGCATTGAAGTTAAAAAACAGGGAGGGGTGGGTTACATGAGAGTCTGACCCTAACCTCAGAGACCCTGCAGGGAAATACTACACAGACCCATGTGTGTACACAGAGGCGCTGAGGTTTACTGCATGTATAAACACACCGCGTACTGTACTCTGTATGGTGGTTTGATGCATGTGTATGCCTGGCCTCAGCGCACAGGGACGATAAGACAGACAAAGTGGGGGACAAAAGCAAAAAGAGGAAAAAGAACAGAGCCAGAGATGCAGACATGAGAGTGTGGACTATGTGAGACCTGTCCACAGTAAATCACAGTAATAGTTCTCTTTGAAAATTCCCATAAGAGAGGACCGGCAGAGGGGACGCTGCTGGCCAGCTTAATAGCACAGATTAAATCTCTATAGCTGGACTATAAACGGACGGCTCTCTGTTTCCATAGGTCTGCTATAGCCAGCGTCTCACATTACCCCTGTCCTGGCTCTGTGGTCTGCCGGCTAACCAAACCTGACTCCCAACCCCTATGTCTCTCCTAGGTGGTGCTCAGATTAGAGCAGCGGCGCCCAGCGTGGAGTCCAGACAACACAAAGTTAGTTTAAGGGGCCACTGAGGGGTCCAAAATCAGATCAGAATAAGTTTGTCAGTTATATTTTGTTTGTCACTTATATCTTTTTGTCACTGTGGAGGTTAGAACAATTCCACAATATAGCATAATGTCTCAGTACACCAGTTACTGTTATCTTTCCACCTGATTCTCCGGTCATGTGAGCCGGACATGTGACACACATTCTTTCCATAACAAATTAATAATAAAACAAAAGATACTTTTTCATCAGCAATGGCGGATATTCAGAGGTCCAGTGTGCAAAGTTTATGGTGTGTATTAGCAGACCATGGCAGGAATGGAATATAATAACCATATGTATATTTTAATTAGAGTATAATCACCTAAAAATAAAAACTGTTGGGTTTTCATTACCTTAGAATGTGAATTACCTGTTTATATATAAAGAGAGCAGTCCTCTTCTAGAATAGCCCAGAGCAGACAAACTAAACTCTGGCTTGAGATACAGCCCCTTGGGTTGTGCACAAGTTCTTTGGCCATCTTAGTTTCTCCTGCACGCTTGGAGAAAGAAACAACGACAAGAAACAATGCTATTTCATGACATCATCAAACTAAATCTTTCGAGGATCAGGCCAATGACCCAAAATTAACTAAATAGTAAAAACAGTAAACAGTTATTGTATCAAAATGACTGCAGAGCATCTATCTTTCCATCTGTCGCTGTCTGTATTTACCTCACCTGCTGGCCACCTTTTGCACACTGCACACTAAATTTAGTGCCATAAACAAAGTGGTCTCCATAATCTTTCATAAATGCTGATTGCAGTGTCTGGAAAATTTCAGGTATAATTTCATCTATCTGATATCAGCATGATATCTTCTATCCTACATTCTATGTCACAACCAATACAGGATTTACTTTAAAGTTTTGCGCCCATTTGGGTCGACTCTAAACCTAGCACCTCATGCATGTCGGTCAAAACTTTGTTCTGCATTCTTTCCCATATTTCTTTTCACGTATGCCCTTGTCTGTCCAACATGAATATGAATTTGGGTGGAAGTTGTGGCTAAGCCTCGAGGATGGAGCTGTCAGCTGTAATTCTGTCACACGTGTCGGGACGTAAATGTACCTTTGTCTCTTGCACCTGAGAAACCCCAGTACATCTGACACACTCATCCTGTTTTGCCCAGCTGAGTCCAACCCCTGGCTTAGTGCAGGACACAGGGAGAAGAACCCCACCCCTCTTCTACTGTAGGTTTCCAAAACCGGGAGAGACTGATGGCTAAACCAGGCAGTATGTTTACGCCCCTGATCCAGGTCTTAGATACTCATTCTTCCATCACTCCACCCAACAGTGGAATCCGAAGGAGTCTGTCTCGGTCTGGGGACAACCCCAACAGATGAAGGAATCTGAACTGTGGCATATTTGGTGCAAACAGCCACTTCAGAAGCCAGCTGTCAGCCATGAAATAACTGTGAGTGTTGTTTTTATGTGTGCACGCTCCAGCTCCAGATCAATTAAGATGTCCCGTTTATCAAAAATAGCACATGGGACACAAAGTTCCAGTGTCTACGACAATAGAATTATTACTGAAAAAACATTCCTAAATAGACATTATTTGGATAAACTGACCACATATTGTCAATCTAGAAGGTTATTTCCTCACCTGTAAAAATATTAAAACTTAATAAAATGATATATCAACAGCTCATGAAATCATTCATGGTCAGTCACTTACGTAGGCGTATTGTTTTGACATGAAGGCCCAGGAACCTGTATAACTAAACACATCACTCAACTCTGAAATTTCACTTGCTCCACAAAATGTCTGTGTAACAACTATGTTAACATCATATGATGTAGAAATGTAATGTTAGTTCCTCATTAATACTGCAACTGTATATGTTTGTATTCTTAGTAACTTTTGAAAACATACTAAGTGTTACATTGCAGCTTTGGCTCAGAGACGGTGTATCCATCAAGCTGGCAGCAGTAGACCTGAGGGAAGCCGACTCTGTATTTTCCCAATCTGGGAATCTGTCAGCTACCGTCTGATGACAATTTAGCATTCATATGCATTTCCACATGCCTAAAGATTATGCATTCATTTGCAGATATCTGTTTAAAGAGATTAGCATTTTCCCCACATGCTTGACAACAGGCAACCCATGTAGCTGTTGCTTCTGGTGAGGACGGGCTGAAACCACCCAGCATGCACCACTGAATTCACAGCTTGCCAATTCTGAGATATCCTGATTGGCCTCCTCAGATCTTTGATGTGAGAAATTAACAGAGCTCATTTTTTAAATTTGAAGAGTTAAGTTCAGACCCACATTGAGGCTACCTAAAATATGCTAATAGTTTGCATAGAATACATTTTTGCTTTTTCAAATTTACAATTTTATTCTAATGAAATGCATTTTCCAGTATTTTGTATTTTATTTAAATGCATTTGAAGAGCAAGTGTTTGTAACTCATAACAAGACACTTTTTAATCTATTTGTGCCCATTTTGAGTACAGCCCATTATAGCTGTCTTAAGGAAATTCCCGATAAGCAGCAATTTCAGAATGAAAAAATAACTTCAGTTTGGGATAATGGTTGTCAATTCTGGGACAGTTCAAAGTAAAATTCTGGACAGTTGCAAGACACTGAGAAAAAAAAGTTAATTTTGAGCGCTGACTCCAGCCAAGATGACCTCTAAATGAACGGGATTATACAAGCCTCTATATTTGTGAGCCTGCAAGCGTGTTTGTGTCTATGTATGTATGCATGTGTGAAAGGTCAGCGGTGTTGGGGGAGGGGGGAGGGTGCACAGTGACCACACACATACAAAAATGAGTGAATGACTGATTTATTAGGTGTATAATTGCCACAGCCTTTTGCTATCTTGGCTGTGGATCTCTGCTGGATGTCCAGTTTGTGTGTGAGTGTGTGTGCTCGTTTGTGTGTGTGTTGGAGTGGGCAACGTGCAACATAGCAGGATTAATGGAACACTCAGCACGCTAACTCCATGCAGACCACCAGCATTGCATTAACCTCGTACACCAAGATATTGAAAGAGAAAGAGCATGAAATCGTGTGTATAGCTGAATATGAGCCTGTTTGCCAGTCCACCCGCACGCCTGTCCATCTCATTTTCATCTTATTCTTCTCTTTCTCTTTTTTCGTGCTTTTTTTTTAAATCTTGGTTGAATATTTTAACATCTCAAAGTTAGATTTTCTACTTCAGGATTTTTCTACCTCAGGATTTTAGCTTTTATCCAGCATCTTCTTTTCACACTCCCCCCCTGAAGAGACTCCAGCATAATTTTATCTGTTACCCTGGCGACTCAATGTATCTCATTTAGGATTTCAGCCAAATACTCTCTGGTGTATATCATGCCTCACTGATGTAAGTCGAAAGAGAGAGAAGCAAAGCTCACACACAAACACACACACACACACACACACACACACACTCTCTCTCTCTCTCTCTCTCTCTCTCTCTCTCCCTCTCAGATGCTCAGAGAGCTGTGCCAGAAGAAGTCTTATTCATCAAACCTAACCTTGTGAAAATGTGGACCTGACTATAGTCCTTTAAATCACTGAGATGGAATGGCAGAGGGAAGAAGAAGCCAAATCACTTTATTACACAGTGCACAGGCTGAGTGGTATTGGAGCCATGACTGAAACCAAAATGAGATGATATGAAAAAGGGTGGTTAGGAAAATAGAAAGCTTTTCCTCCAAAAATAGGAGAACCTGTTTTGTTTTTAGAATAAATGTAAATCTAACTGACGCATACGGCTTAAACACAGTCGCTTATTGACAAATTGCCTTTGCCAGATTCTGTGATTTATTTCTCTTATTTTAAAGGAGCTATGTGTAAAATATGGCCACCTGCCAAAGGCAACACCAAATAAATAGCAGGCTGCATACACCAGCGTAACCGCTCACAGCTCCTCACTATACTCTTTGCTGTAACTATCTTTGGCTATAGCTTGCCTACTAGCTGCCATTAGCTCAGTTAGCCCTGTAGCTAGTGGCTCTATTATGAAGTGTGGCCGGACTTGCAGCTCGTAGCACCCAGTAAGTATTTATGTTTACACTGTGGGCAGTGGAACCAGACTCTGCAGCCTCTCTAGGCTGTTTTTCACCAAGTTAGCTCTGGTTCTTGAACGGGTTCCACTTAAGATCTTCAGAAACTTAGTGTCCTCTAGCAAACCAGACCAGTTTTGAGTGGAACAACACACTCCCGCTTTGGGCCCTCCAAGGAAAACCTGGTATTTTTTAGTTCCAGCTGGGAACCAACTTTTCGGGACAGAACAAATTTATTTTAATGTTTCCACCACTAGACAGTAGGTGTAAAATATTTCCTTTCTTGATATCCTATTTTGTGGTTTATTTAATTTATTTATTAGACTAAATGAAGCTAGGAGACCTTGTGAAAGCAACAGACTCATCGGTCACATACATCTCCCAGCTGAAACTACAGGTGAATTGCTATTATAAACAGGACAGGCTGGCGCTAGCTGGTTAGCATGCATGCATACTTCTGTAGATATCTCTGCAACACAATATAAAGACGTCTGTAACTGTTTCTTCTTCACATTCTGTTGTTTTTTTAATGTTTCAAATTAAAATTCTGAAAAGTTACTCCTTAAATTCATGACTTTCTTCCTGTAAAATCTTTTCCACAGTGAACCTACACCTGCCTCACAAATCCTAAATGAGTCACTGATTGGACTGCTTCAAGCCGAGGTTGAGGTCCTCGCTCCTTTGAATCTTTAACCAATAAAGACAGCCCAGAATTCTGCGCCTTAATTATGTGTCTTCAGGGCCGTGCAGCGGGAGGACATTAATTAAGCTAAACGATCCCTCCCCTACAAAACATCTCGCAGCATTCATCAAGGAACAAGCAGGAGAATCGCTCCCACAGCGTGAAATATAGGTGTGCATTGTGTGGATCTGCGGGCAGCTTGGACCAGCGCTACAGGGTTCACATCCCTCTCCACTGTGAGAGGCAGACAGCTGGAGGGAAAGGCCAGACTAATGTGTAAAATGGAGGATGTGTGATTGGACTGAGAGTAGGACGTCTGCTGGGCAAATAAATATAAAAGAATAATCACCCATGGGGAAAAAAAAAGAGAAAGAAAGAAAGCGCCCACTCTGTTCCGTGTTGTAGTTTTCCATTTTGGGAAGCATGACCCTCCCTCCTTCATATTTCGCAGACAGGGTTGGGATGGATGGGGCTTTCTAGTGGCACTCAGGGATTAGAAACACACACATAAACATACGCAGACACACATACACATGCTTGTCCTACACATGCTTAAACACACAGACACACGAGCAAGAGACTGAGGCAGCCTGTGAGGTGATTGTTACCAGATGGGGGGGGTCGTCCATCCAGCCTCACTCAGTGACAGACAAAAGATTGCACTGACTTCTCCTCATCCTCTGCTCACTGTGTATGTGTGTGTGCATGCACATGTGTGTGAGATTTTTCAAGCGTGTTCAAGTAGTTTTTTTTTTGTGGGGGGAGGGGCTTGTGTCTTTAATGAATTAGGGCTAAACCCCCCCATTTCTTCAGTGGGTTAGCTGGCAGCTGGCATATGTGTGTCCCATTCAAACAGAGTGACATGTTTAATTTGACAATTAAGAAAACAAAGGACTCCATTTAGAGCCACAGTTGGAGGCTGTGTATACTGTGTGTGCACGTGTGTGTGCTTGTCAGGAATCTCTGTTGAATTGAAAGAAACAGAAGGGGAAGTTTTGTGGATGCAGCAGGCCCAAAAAGCTGGAGCAAACCTGAAGCGTCAGTTTAGATAAGCAAGAAAAGAAAAGAAGCCATGTGAGTAAAAGCAGGCCAAAACAGAGTGAACATGATTTTACTTTTCTGCTAATTCAAACCACTAGGCCTGAACCTACTGCTGTGCCAGTCAATCTGGCTCATGCGTGGAGTATTTACAGTTGTGGAAAGCAGGATAAGCATTACCTCAGTTTACCTCAAAGCAGCGGCGGACCACAGGGGATTTAAAGGTGATGCAAATAAAAGCCGCACATGTTGTTTCTTTTCAGTCGGCTGAGAATCGTTAACCTCACATTAAGTCACAAGTTAGGTGTTGGAAAAGCAAGCCAGGCTCTTGCACACGTTCACACACGTTATCTGTCTTGCAAATGTGCATGAAATTATGTTAAGCAAACAAATTGCACACACATGCATGCACATAAAACATAGCACGTTTCCCACACAAGGAGCACTGCCAGTATTAGGGCATGTTTCTTAAGCGGGAGATAAAGGAGTTTCTAACGGTTTTTGGTCTCATGAATTGAGGGGCTATGGAAGCTGTTAAAGAAATAGTTTGGATTATTTGAAGTGGTGTTGTATAAGGGACTTATTCATAATAAGTGTATTATCTATGGTAGATACTGATCTGCACGCCCACAGTGGCACCAGCAATGTACTCCTGCAGACAGGATCAGCAACAAAAGGTATTGTAGCTACTTTAAAAAGTCCTCCTAAAATGTCTTTATCAGTTTAAGGTAAAATTATTGATTTCACTGATGGAGTTTGGTTGGTTTGGAGGCAGTGATATTTGTAAAATGCTTATATACAGCAATATCCCATCCGAAAGAGCTGTCTGATAGCAAGGTAAAGCACTGGAAATATTTTCTTAATACAGCATACACTTATAGTATAATGTAACAACAGTTCTAGCTTCCATGGTGCCCCACTGCTTCTCCTAACTCTATTGATAAGTGCCTCATACAACAGCACATTAAAAAATCCATCCATCCATCCAAATATCCCCTTGTAGAAAAGGTAAAATTGGATATAATTCTGTGAGGGCAAGAACAACTGCAGCCTAGTATAAAGGGATTTTTTAATTAGCTTTAAATTTAACTTGTCGTGTGGCCAGAAAAACCCAACTGCATTCCATATTGGCTCTGAAGCACAGATTTGCATCACCGCTTATCATAAGATACAGACGCCAACCCCGCTCCCAATAATTCCCCCTGTCTCCCCCTCCTTTCCCCCTCCTCCTCCTCCTCCTCTTCGCTTCCCTCCCTGTGGTCCTGAGAGTCCTGTTACCATGGTTACCACTGAACGATGGCTCCAACCCTTTGAAAACCATCATGGTTCCCCCACTCCCGCCACACACATGCACACACGCACATGCTATCTGTATGAAGTAATGGCGGCCATCCTTCACATGGGTGAGTGTTCATGTGAGGAGTCTGCCTGCTCGTCTCTGTGCCCAGTTACAATAACATGACCCTGCTCTCCCCCTGACAGCAATGAAAGATACCTCTGAATAGAAGATTCCTCCCTCCCCTGCACACACACACACACACACACACACACACACACACACACACACACACACACACACACACACACACACACAGACAGACACTCAGAGTCCAATCTGCAGTCATTCTCATCTGCTCATTTTTAATTTGCAAAGACAGATAAAGTCCCCTCATCGCAGCCATTATCATCTCATCAATAGATTTTCTCATGCAGCCTTGTGGCATCTTGTGATATCATTCTCTGCAGGCTTGTCATAGAAGATAAAGTCTTGTAAACAATGGAGAGAATGACAGACTGCTTAAGGGTAAAAAAGACTGAAAAGAAACATTTGTCTTCTTTCACTCTCGGAGGAAAACACTGTGTTAGACGACCTGCGTGCCTCGTCTGCCCACTCCCAGTCTGCTTCTCTTCATCCAATTCTCCACTGGACTGCTCTACTTCTTTTATAAATATGTGTGTGTGAATGTGTAAGGTACAAGAGAAGGAAATAGCCGGTTTCAAGGGCGTACTCAGACAGATAGAGGTGAAGTCACACAAACGCACACACAAGAGTACGCGGTGATGAATTGGCTCGGCCCCACCTCCCCTGACCTGCTTCTACGTCTCTCATTGTCATGGTAACCATCAGCACCTCGGCTGCATCCTGCATTCATGCTTTCACACCACATGCAGCCGCCCTTTTCATCATCACTCTCTCTTCTTTTTTTGCACCCTCGACTGCTGTCTTAAATATGCTGAGTCCTGCTCTTTCAGAAGCTCTTCATTTATTTATAATCAGTCATTCATATATCTGGAAAATTAAGCTCTTCATCATGAAATATTGAGATGTTCATGCATGAGTATTAAATTCCTGGCAAATTTTTTGCTCATGTATAGTTCAACAGTAGACCAGCAACTCTTGTGTTCTGTGAGTTATATCACTGTTTTTGCCAAAGCAGTCTGGTTGCTTTTAGAGAGTGATATTTCCCTTATATAACAATTGTTTCCCATCAGAACAGGCTGTCTGACTACAAGGTAAAGCAGTGAATGAAATGCTATTGATTTTTTTAGGTGGCTCAAATACATTTCTCTGTTGATCCTGTCCATGGCAGTGCATTGCTTGGTTTCCATGCTAGTACTTTTCTCTGCTTCTCCAAACTGGGGGCATGTGGAGCGCCATTTACTGCAAATAAAACAGTGACAATTTATAAGTACCACATACAACTCCATTTCAAAAACTGAATTATCCCTTTAATACATGTAGCCTACAGGAATCACTTACTAATTTCATGCAGGTCAATACCATTACTATATAACATACCAAACAACCATGAATTTGATCAGTCAACATCAGACTTGCAATTCATTACCGTCATTGCATGCTTCATTAAAACATACAGCGTTGAGTGTACATTGCATTGCATGTTATTCACAAAGTAAGCAGTATCATCTGTTCTGCACTTCCTCTGATCTCAGTTTCTCCATCTGCTTGACTTGAAAGAGCCATTCTTTAGATAAGAAACAAAGGCTAGAGAGAAGAAAATACCCTTCGATGGATTCACATTAGGCCTTGTATCCGGTATTAGAGCAGCAGATCCGGCACTCCAAGATTCTTGCAATCAAGCAGCTCCTCTATAATCGTCCCCTGGAGCAGGGCACAAAATTCTCTCGACAGCCCGCCAGTGGTGTGGGTGTTTACCAATGTACACGTGTCTGTGTGTCTGTGTGTCTGTGGGGAAGCATGTTCTATTCATGGGCATGCACATATGTATGTGTGTGTCTTTATGTATCTGTGTGTTGGTGAACACCACTTGACATGAGAAAGCACTTCAAGCATTTCTAAATTGATATTCCCCTGCAGAGAGTAGGAAGCTGGCCAAGATACCAGTGCCTGCCTCCACTAGAGATACAGAGAGGCTGTGCATCCGCAACAGAACAGGGTTCCTCCATTATCAGTCCAGGCTGACACAGTCCTGAGTGGAATGGTTTTTGTATGATTATTAGTACAATTGGAGACACAGCTATAGTCTCTGTTTACACTTTCTCCTCCACACATCATACAAAATAATCTTTGCAACCAACTTTGCATTAATGGTCTATCTACTAAAGTTAGTATGCTAACCAGCACACTTTAGCCCATTCTGCCCATTCCCCCGCCTGCGACTTCCCACTCAGCCTATTTACATTGTGATGACATCACAGATTTTAAAATCACTTTTTTTGGCTCTAGCAAAGTTTACAAATATAAAAACTCCATAGATCTAGAATTAATCACAGAAAGATTCATAATTGACATGTCTATGTCTATGTCCTGAACTGTTTTACAGATTTATAATGGTGGCTTATAGGGAAAATGCTTTTTGGGGCTGTATTTTTCACTGCAATACCACAAGTGGCCCCTGGAAAAAACTGGAAGCAAATCTGAGCAGCAATGTCCTTTCTATGGTCTATTATATGTCTATGAAGCTAACTAGCTTATGACAGCTACAGTTAGCAGCAGTTAACAGTTACTCTAGTGATATTCTGCTTTGTTTGGAGTTTGGATTCAGAGGTGGCCAGTTCTTACATATTGTACTTTTAGGCTGCCACAACTGCAATTCAAGCTCCACATAAAGTTTTAGAAGATCTTTTGTGGATCCAGTTGTGAAATGTTTGTATTCTGTATACAGCATGAAGTATTTTTGACATCCAGCACTTTTTTAATCTTCATATTACCTGTTTTATTGGACTTGTTAGACTTGTCACTGGCCTTTAATTTGCTGATTAATTTGTAGTAATTTGTATATCTATCTCTTTAGGCATGGGGCTGGTGTTGCGAAGAATACTTCAGATGAATCACTATGAATCACCGTCCTTGCCAAACCTCCTTTATTAGAGCATGGCAAGGAACCAAAAACATTTTTCCTCCCTTCTGTGAGAAAATGAATGAGCAGGACATCAGATTCAATGAAAAGCGTATCCCTTTTCATCTTCCAAGCAACCAACTGCTCCTACTTGCCACAACAGTCCCGCTCTGCTGAGCCATAATGTGAAAACATTAAGCTGTGGTGAATGACAGCAGCTAGGACACCAGATGCTGACATTTAAAGATGGCTGGTGCAACTCCCTCCTGTTGTTAATTCCTTTGATCCCTTCAGGACAAGCAGAGCAGAGGAACGTCTTCAAGCAAAGAGACCTGAGTGTCTGATTGCCCTGAAATTCAGACCGAGATGGCAATATATCTGCCTCGTCTGCCTTTCTTTCTCTGAGCACTTTATCTTGAAATCATCATGTAGTAGCACTTTTACTGCTAAATTCTGCAAGATGGACATGTTATTTCAAAACCGAGAGATTTATTCCAAGTAGTATAAAGAACTTCCTAAACCGTGCACTGCACACCGGGGTGTGTTAGGCCGCAGTAAATCTGATCCAAAACCACAGAGCTGAATTTGGGCCACATGCACCAGAAATGTTGGTTCTCCTAAATTGACATTAAATCTGACACATCCTTACTCTAAAAGTTAAATCACTTACAACAGCCAGACAGAACACAGGCCAAATCATATGATTTACCTAACCTCAGGCAACACCTAATGCCCAGGCCAAATGCCTGTAAATGTACTCAGTGTGAGGTTAAAACAACACAAAGCGACTACTGTTTCATGTCAGAGAGATTCATCTCAGAGTCCTTACGCAACTCCAACACAAATACTTTACGCACAGTCCTTACAAACTGTCATAGTCCTTACAAACTGTCAGAGCTCCATCCAAATTGCAGGTTGGGAATAGTGAAAGGCACAGTGACAGGAAAGATGAAGAATCACTTTCCCTTAATAACGAGTTACTGTATGGTTGGTCAGAAAAGGATAGACCACCCTGAAGCAGATGAAAGTGGCTTGAAGCAAAGTTTTGAGTGACCAGAGTATGAAACCTGCCTACCTTGTCAAGAATGTTTAAACCCAAGGGCTTAGAGAAATAATCAAAGCCATTATTGATGAACAGCAAACTCAGAGGCAAAGATTTATAGGTCTATTATTAGCGTTAATGTCAGTGGAGCTTTACAAATATTACAGCGAGTGTTCATTCAAGAGAGTATCATAGCTATTTTGCGCTGACATGATTGATAAATTAGACCTTGGAGAAAGGATAAACGAGACTGCAATAAGCACAGTGGTAGCTTCTAAAATGTCCAACCCACACTGAGCTGGTCATCAATTTAAAAGGGAAAAAAGACACTGAGGTTTATTCCTCATCCCAAGGCTGCTTATTAAATTAATATTCTGCTTGTCCTGCATGGACGGGTTCACTGAGTCCAGAAGGCTATAGTACAGAGGAACCTCCACAGCGCGTCTTAAGATGGGACTGAAGTAAAAAAAAGACAGGCATTTGGGATGGAGACAAAGTTAATTAATCAGGCTCTACAAATACATTTTTCTAGTGTCGATTGATTTTCTGTCCCAACATTTTTATACCCTGTCTGATCACCTCTCCATTCGTTGTCATCACTCTTTCAGTCGTTCCTGTCCCGTCGCCCTCGAGGCTCAAGATTTGTACAGTTCATCGAAACAAATCACAGCAGTTGCCCATGCAAACAGTCAAGTTATTTCCACTCCTGTAGTTCTTCCAGGCCTGTCTGACAGACCACAGCCAGCAACCACAAACACACATGTACGCTCACATGCACAGAAGCCCACAGTGGAAATAAGTCTCCGACTTTTCTGTGGTTTTTGTCCCTAAAGCCAAAGCACCAGAATTTCATGCTGTGCTTTTCTGCTCTGTACATACAATTTATACATATATATGATGTTGTTTAATCACATACTGTATATCAGAGGTGGGAGTAAGTCACACGTGCAAATCACAAGCAAGTTACTGTGTACTGAGTGTTTCATTTTCAAAATTAATGAAAACTGTTGCAGCCTGCTTACACCTCAGAAATCTTACAGATATTTGACCTTTAGTGGCAATCACTAAAAAGCCTCCAAACAATGGAGACTGGGATCACAGGAGTTGCACACAAGAACATGATCTTTCTAGCTAACGCTTTAGTAGCCGATAAGTTATCTAAAAAGAAACATTCATATACATGTTGGGTCATTTTATTTATTTTGTTTTGTTTTGTTTTTTGAACTGCAGACCTTGTATTCGGCTGTTCTCTTACCTCTTACCTCTATCATTATCAATATAATCCTTGAATCCAAATTTTATTATGTTTGGACTAGCCCCCTCCATGATACCTGCCTGTCAGGATTGTGTGTATTCATGACACTAGAAATCTGCGCATGTTTCAAAAACAAAAGATGCTTAACACAGGCCTAACAACTTGCAAGCAACTCTCAAGCCCTCAAATTTGCAACTCAAGTCTGACTCAGGTTAAGTGACTCGAGTCGCCCACCTTTGCTGAATATATACATTATATATGTACAGTGAAATGCTCCACTTCAGCCCATGTACAGCTCAGTGGAACCAGACGGTGATCAAAAATCAGGGAGAAAAGGGGGGTAGCCGAGAGGTTTGAGTGGGCAGGTGGGAAGTAGTAAGAGATTCTCTTAAAAGATTCCACTCTGGGGGAGTGGAAACTTTCTTTCACTCTTTCTGCTGTTGCTTTAACCTTTAATAGACATCTCATGGTGAGAACTATCCTTATAAAAGCTCAAGTCCAAAGAAAAGACAATACGAGGTGCACGCATGACAGAAATGCATCTGGGAGATGTAAAGAAAGCGAGAGACCTGATGTGGACCATATTGAATATAAAATGCTTTTTGTTAGCCGGTGCCATTTCTGTGATCTCATATAGACCAGGCAAGATCAGCGGTATTGTTTAATATTGTGTCTTTTGGCACCGCGAGCGCAACACTAGATCTGGAATACCTCTCTGCCTCTCTCAGCATCTCTCCACGTTTGAGCTCCTGAGGTGAGAAGGAAGACGAAGAGGACAAGTGAGATGATTAAATGGATGATTCATTTGAGAAAACAAACATCTGTAGCTGCACAGTCTTTGACCCCTGAGAGGAAAATAAATAGTTTGGGGAGAGCTGGGACAGACACAACAGCAGAGGAGCAGAGTCAGCCAGATAACGGCTCCGAGGCTGCTGCCACACACAACCACATAGCCACGCACACACAGACACACAAACAACGACCAGAACTCATGCTCTGGAGTAGCAGAAAAAAAAGACAATGTAGAAAAATGAATCGAAGGACTTAAATTATTCATATCTTTCAACACACTACACTCTTAGAAATAAAGGTATAATAAAGTTATTGTTGATATAATAAAGGGATATACCTAGAACCATCCAAGAAAGGTTTCACCCAGAAACCCCTATGAGAGGTTCTACAGAGAACCCTTTTATAGTATAATGATTTCACCCAGTATCTAACAAAACAGCCACTGTTTCCAGTATTAATAGACCTTTTCCACCAACATGAAACAACCCCTTGTTCAAGCACCTAATTTTAAACCATTCAGAACATTTACATCTAAAATAGAAAAAAAAAAGGCAGGTTTCCCTTGGGAACCAAAGTGGGTGTGTCATATTCTACAGGTTGTTGTACATTGTGTGGTGCCTTCTGTTGATGACATCCTTAATTACAATAATCCTGCTAAAAACTGGTGGAAATGTGGGCAGGCACCAGTGTTCAGAACAGTCCAAGAACCAGAGCTCTTTTGGTGAAAAACATTTCGACAATCCTTGAAGAACTCTTTCAAGGATTGAAAAATTTCTGAAGAACTGTTTCGTCAAGGTGTTGTCAGAGCTTTTCTGCATGAAAAGGGCTCTTAATGGAACTCTTAGTCTTACAAAGAACCCTTGACAAACCCTTTCTTCCCATAAAAGGGTCTTCAGAACCTACTGGGTTGAACCTCAGATCTTCAGGAAGAACCTTTTTGGAACCCTTATTTCTAAAACTGTATGACACAACCTCAGCACTCACAGAGAAAAGTCTTGGTCTTGGTCACACCCAACTGTGACTTCAACTCTTTCTCTCTGTAAAGCCGAAATGACAGAATCTGATACACTGGGAAACGAGCGCTTTCGCCGGCCTTCACCCCTAACTTATCGACCACCTGCTGTCCCAAACTGCACAACCCCTCCCAAAGCAAATAGAATCTAGAGAAACACAGGAAGCATACTAATTTACACCAACTTAACTCAATGTGTCATGAAATTAGATTAGTGTGACCAAATGAACTGTGGAGAGCCTCAGGATCACCTGCCGCTCGCGTGTTGGTGTGAGTGTGCGCACGTTTTCTGTGCGCACTCAAGCACAATGTGTGATTGTGTGTGACTATGTGTCTGTGTGTGTGTGTGTGTGTGTGTGTGTGTGTGTGTGTGTGTGTGTGTGTTTGTTCCTTTCACTCTCAAACTCCAGTGTAGGAGGAGTGAAAATGAGGAGCAATAAGAGATGAGACAGCGACAGAGAAAGAGAGGACGTCTGGACGGCAGATAAGTTTGAGAAGAAACACAATGCAAAAGCAGCCCAGGAGGAGCTGGAGTAGAGAGATATGTTGAAGGGAAAAGACTGATAGAAAAAGTGTCCATGTGTGGCTGTGTTGTGTATGGAGGATCCTGTGCCTGCAGCTGTTTGATATCTGCCTGTTCCACAGTCTAGCCGAGCTATCTTGACTGTGTTCTTGTTAAAGCTGAATGTGTCCACCTTGTCAGTTTCAGACTGCGGAAATAAACTCACTGCACAAAGTTTGTGATTCACAAACTTCTTTTCTATACACTTGTATCTTTTATTGTGCAGTTTGACCTGCCAGTAGTGTTTCTTGTTTAGGTATAACAAGATGAATAATTGATCAGATGAAAACTAATCTGCAACAATTTTGATAATTATTAATGGGATAGCTTGGATTTTATTAAGTGGGACTTATCCATCACCAGTGTAGTACCTACAGTAGAAGGTGGTTGGTGCACCCCCAGTTTAATTGTGTGCTATATTTAAAATATTTTCACTGCTTTACCTCGCCATCAGACAGTCTGATCCAACTGGAAACTGCTGCTATATAAGTCAAATACCACTCTTGGCAAAGCTACCAGACTCCTTTGGCCAAATAGAAGTAATTTTACCTTGCAGAATACAGGAGGTGCAGGTTTACCACTGTTTCAATCGGTTGGTTTGTTTGTGTTATTCTGTGACTTTGGTGAATTTGAAATAACCATACGAAACACCAAAGTCACGAAATAACACAAACAATAGATGAAGGAAGTGGTAGACCAGCTTCTGCCAGGTTTGATTTATTTAAGATTTTGGGAATATGAAAACATGGGTTAGGACAGAAAATAAAATACTGCCTGTTTTGGTGTTCAGAGCAAGTGAGCAACTCAGCATAAAGAAAACAACATACTTTCCATATTTAATGTCACTCACTGATGGGAGATTGATTCCTTTAAAATAGCAGAGGAAAAGATAAAGCTGAGACCGGTGCAGGAGCCAAAAGGGTAAAAGCCCGTGAGACATGGGATAAAAAAAAAAAAGAATGGAAAGGGAGATACTCACTAACAGATGAGATGAAGAAATGGAATCGAAACCAGTCAGACTGCAAAGAGACAGACAGAAAGAAAGAGAGAAAAGCCCTCACTGCCATATGGTACAGAGTATTGGGCTTAATGAGGCGTGAGGCCATCCTCTCCACAGAGGCACTGGCCAGTCAGATCACACATGAATGAACACTCTGATAGGTTTAAAACACAGCATATGCCAACAGCTAGTGATATGGAACCAAACTACTGCTTCTGAGGGAAAAACAGAGACAAAAGAACGATTTACAAAATCCGGGCCAGCATCCAAAACCCAGCAAAGAGCAGAAAAATGCTCTTGCAAAAAGAAATCTGTCTGATAAGAGTTGAACATTTTGAAGCTGATTGGTACTGAAAATATTCTAACAGTAAAAGAGATCAGCAGACAATCTGGATTCCTCTGCCAAAAACATTTAACTTAAAAAAAAAAAAAAAAAAAAGTGATATGTAGACTATATCGGTTTAGTCTGGGTAGAACTGCAAATACCTGTGGTTACTGGAGGTAACGGCAAACAGCCACTGGAGTCAGAAATGCAACAGAAGAGGAGCAACGCATGTATCAGTTTCCAGACAAACAGAAGATGCTACTCCACTAAAGAGTCATCACTACTACATAAAGTGACAGTTACAGAATACAAATAGGGTGAATAGTCCAGTGAATACAGTACTATGGTCACCAACTTAGATTAGCATGTTAGGATGCTAACTTTTGCTAATTAGCACTAAACAAAAAGTAAAACTGTGGCTGAGTGGTGTCATTAGTTTTCCAGGTAGTTCTTTCAGGAGTCAATTGCTGGTGCAGGTACGTGCACAGGTAAAAATGAACTAATTATTGGCAGGCAGTGGTTGAGAACAAAAATATGTTGTTATTTTTTCCTGGAGAAGTCAGAACTGAAAATGATTGTGTGGTATTTTTAACATTTAAATCAGCTTATGAAACTAGCTAGCTTGTGACTTTTGATAGCTGCAAGCTGGGTGCATCGTCACAGAGGAAACACATCAACAGCTGCAGAAGCACAGCTGCTGCGCCTTTTCCAAGAGCACAAGTGAGTGACTGTGTATGTGTGTTTAATCACGGGTCCTATATTACGGGTCCAGGTGGGTCCAGATTTAACTCTGCAATAATTGCGGGTAACGGGTTGGTTTTGGCTCTCAGCTTTGCAAGTGCAGGTGGGTGCAGGTTTCTAAAACTGAAACTGTGAAGGACTCTATTTAATGACAGTTCATTCAGAAGTTGTTGAGATATTTTACTCAAAACAAAACGTTAACATCATGGTGGTGCTCAAGAAAAATTCGGTAGGATTCATCCTCTGGGCACAATGAAAGGAAAACTTCATGGAAATCCATCCAATTGTTGTTGAGATATTTTAGTCTGCACCAGAGTGGTGACCCACAGACCAACTGACTGACAGGCCAATGTTGCCATGTCTACGGCCATGTAAGTCAAGGACTGTAACCTTAATATTTCTAAAAACACTCACATCAGTTAGACCTTCTGTTCTCTTGAGAGAGACATAATGGCTACACGGTTAACAAATAAATCCCACCTCATTGTGTAGAAAGTTTAGAGAATGAGCATAAAACCAAGATGGACCTGGTTCCAGTCTCCAGTAGCAAACAGGTGATGAATTCACAGTAAGTGTTGATGGATGTAAGAATAGTTAACATAGCAGACACACCATCCTGATCCCTCGTCACACCCATCCTGTCAACATCGCTGGCAGCTGAGAGATGCGTGAGTCGGTGAGAGAGAAATACAGAACCAGAGCGAGAGTGAGCGTGTCAGAACAGGGGGCCAGCTGTTAACAGCATGAAACGATTCACCAAATTTTCGATCTCGCTGGGGTCCGTTTGTGTGTGAACCCGACCATTTGTCATCGCTGATCACCTGTTAGATGCAACTGAGGCATGTGGTGACAGTGATCGCTCCAACCTGCAGCCTTACTTCACTCAACTATTGATCCCACAAATTAAACACTGACAGATTAATTAAAACACACAAGACAAGCTTTCAAGAGAGCAGCGCCATATTAAAGCACAGCTGCCACTGTACCAAAACAAGCAGGAGGAAAGACATCAAGCGGACAATAAATTTCATCTCCCCCCTGCACACACACATTTTCAAGCTTAATAAAAACTAGAGTGCATGTGTTGTGAGTCTGGGCTGGAGGAGAGCGTGTGAGCTCCAAGTGGAAGCTGTGGTTTGGTCTGGCTCTGGTTTCCACGGGGGCCGGATTCAGCGCGACACCAGCAGGAGACTGGTCCAGTGTTACAGGAAGCTTCCTGTTTTCAGTGCATCACCTTATGTCTTTGGCTCTATTGGTTTATCAAATATGATTAGTCTCAGTGTGGATGCGTGTGCATATGTTTTAAATATGTTTAGTCTTTCCTTATAAAGCCATATAGACTTTGGCCACAGGGTCTCAGACTTTGGACTTCACACCAAATGGGCTGATTGCTCTGACAGACAGACGTGCTGTGTTTATTTAAGCGGTTTTAGGGGAAGTTCAGGAGGACTAACTCCACCTGTCAAAAGAAACCTGTCTCCTTTCCAGCATGTTTTTGCTCTATTTCAGCCACCTTCACACCACACTCACATGTTCTTATTGACTTTCTCTCCTTTTTTTTACCAGCAAGTTCTGCTCAGTAGGTGAGAAAGTCTGTCTGTCAAAAATGTGGTGCATGGCAAAATATCGCTACGTTTGACTAGTGAGACTAGAATGAATCAGCACCGTTGGGTCAACATTTGCATTTGACAAGCGGTTTGGTGTGTGACAAATCTCAAAAACGAATGCCCAGATTTCCATGAAGTTTGCTATGGGGAGTCATGGTCTGCAAATGGGCAGCTTTAATTTAATAGGAAGACAACTTTTGCCAAATCCACGATTTGATCTGACTTTCAATTTTAAGGTCACAACTGAATTTGAGTTTTTGATTTAAAATATTTTTTAACACTGATGGCTATGCCAGTGTTAGACTACAGAGACTTGATTTGTAAAGTTTAACATATAATTCATTTAATGCCTAGACAAATGTCTTACATTTTCAATTTTTAGAAAAGAGTCTATGGTATCAAGTGTGATATAAGTAAGCTACACTGTTTCATCAGTTCTGCCTTTTCTTTTCTTGAAAAGCTCATTTCAATCAATTTTCAACACTAAAATAGTGACACCCCCAGTGTCCCAAATTACATTTGCTGGGCACATCTATGTTCCCCAGAGGATGAAACACTTCTGTTTTGCCAACAGATGTAAGCACACAGAACAGTATCTGCCAATGGAAAAAGCATCCTTACAAGGGAGCATTTGTTCTGTGAGGCATAAAGAAAACTGTGACATCTGTGGAACCCCAGTGTGGTTCTATTCATGGTTTTATTCATGTTTCCAATTTTGCTCTTTCTGATTCCCAAAATATTTCATTCTCAAAGCACATTGTCAAACTATAATCTACCAACAGACAATGCAGTATCGTTACACTACTCTAATGCCAGCTAGCTCTTCTCCATGTCTTTGTACGTGTCTGAGCTGAGCACATCTGTGCGTCTGTCGAGATGATTGAGTGTCGTTTTACAGGCCTGACCAGGAAACCACATGCTGAACATCACAGGGGAGATGCATCACCTGCTGAAAGTGAGTTCTTGGCTTCAGCAGTGTACACAAGTAGCCCACATACACTGATGTATGACACAGGCATGCACATGTACACAAAGCACACCTGCAAACCTCTGCTCTCTGTTTTGCTGTCTTGTCATTTCCCCTTTTTATGAGGACATTGTCTTTTGTTTGGATTTCATTTGATTTGTGATTTTTCTTTATTCTTGAATCAGTGTTTCTTCTGGTTTGCCGCCCATCTGTTGATGTCTGTTGGTGCTGCGTTTGAGTCTTGGCAAGAGCGTGAATGTCACTTCTTGTGAGATCAGCAGTGGCTTCCCAGCGGCCAGGTCATGCTGGAAGTGAGCATGTCATTGGATTTGACAGACACTCTGCAGGGCATGACCCACACAGGAAGGAAAATGTGTTTGGACTCAGAAAAACTCAGATTATACCCAAGAAAAAGATAAAGGAACCTGAAAGTAATCATATCAGCTCTCATCAAAACAGGATCAGATGATTTCAGGAACTTTTGCATGCAAATAAGAGAAAATGCTCCACTCTGAAATATGCTTGTCACTTTTTATCATCAGCTGCAGTTCACACTGTTCTCATGATCTCTACCTTCTCAGGATATGAACCTGAATCAAATGAATGTGCGCACACACATGCTCACACACACACACACACACACACACACACACACACACACACACACACACAATGAGGCACCATAACCTCTCTTGCCTGGGAAATACTTTAAGGAAGTGGGGGAAGAGGAAAGCAGGGAAACCAAGAAATAAATAACTCTTTTGTGTCGCTGCTACATAAACAGTGCAGCACTTTACTGATTACACTATAGTAGATGCACTGATAAGAAAAGCTTCCTACACACTACTGTTGCATGTAGTATATCTGTGTATATGTGAGTGCCCTATAAAAAAAAGTTAAGAAAACTTTTTAACTATCTTCACTAGATTTTTTAATTTTGAATCAAACTCAAACTCTTATGTAATCTTTTGTTGAGATAATTTATTTCACAGTAAGCTGTAAACCTGATTTGTCATTTGGGTGTAAACATTATTTACTTTTACTTCAGTGATTTTACTCAATAGTTTTTCAAACACAAAGTTTGGGAGCTTTTTAAAACTCCAAGGTTCTAGTTTATCTAAACAGTTAAAGCAAATTATCTCAACAAAACATTATTTATTGGGAAAACTTTTTCAGAGTGTAAGAGCTTTTGTTCAGAGACAATGCACGACTCTTCATGAGAAAAAATATACAGAAAGACAAACAGCAAATAAGTAGAATAAGATCACACATGAATGAACAATGAAGAATGAGAGAGACAGATGGAAAAGAGTAAACCTGGAACCTATGAAAACTGGAAAAAAAGAGAAACTATTCCTTACCTTGTCTGCGTGTGTCCCATTGCTTCAAACACTTCTTCTGATAACATATTTCTCTGTTTAGATATTAAACATTTGGTGATTTTCTGATTTTTTTTACACAAAGTGTCCAGAATTCAAACCAGCAAGGCCAGTATAATAATTACTAAAGCCAAACAGTGATTGTTATCTATTGTAAATATTGGTACAATACTGAGAACATTCTCTGTCTCGACTCTGTTAGGAACGTGACGAAAACCCACAACTAGATTATCGTGCCAAAAAACATCGCACAAAAATGTAAACTGGGCCTGGTGGACCACCTGACTCACTTTGTCACTATCTTGACAGAGTCAAATACCAAAAGCTCCACAATCTCGACAGTTGGTTGGCAGGCAGATGGAGAAAATACAGAACAAATCTGGAACGACATCCATTACTCTGTGATTTCAGGTCTAACATTATTTGTGTGTGTGCGTGTGTGTGTGTCCTATCTGAGTGGCCACATGTTCCACTGGTCCAGAAAAAAAAAAAAGTTTACTCCAGCTACCATTATCCTGCAAATAGCATCCCCTGTGGGGAGACTCTCGCCCAGAGAATCTTGGCTTGGTCCGAGCGAGCCTTGAGGAACGTGCCGGAATGAGCAAATCAAGTCTTATTCAGTCACTCTGGCATACTGAAAAACCACCCGTGATGTCTGGCATGGGATTACGCCTGCACCTAGTGCCAGAATAACTGCCGGCTAGGATTAGAAAAACGACTAACAGTTGATTACAACTGTTGCAACCACTGGAATCGAGGTCCAGGGGGTTCATTTAGTTGGTTGAGGGATGTAATAATTCAACAGAGCAGCCTAATTAGGAGCAAATTACAGGGTTCAATAATTCAGCAACGGACAGGCTGTATCACTGATTGTAAAGACACCTCAGGAATAAATCATGTTAAAGGGATAGTTCAGATCTTTTGAAATGAGGTTGTATGAGGTTCTTATCCATAGTCAGTTTATTACCTACAGTACATGGTGGTCAGCATGCCACCAGTTGGAGAAGCAGAGAGGAGCATCAGCATGGAAGCTAAGTAATGAACTGCTGTGGACAGGGTCAGCAACAAAAGTCTATTGTAGCCAAATCAATACTAGCTTAAATGTACGCTATATTTAGAATATTTTCACTATTTTCCCTCGCTGTCACACAGCCTTTTCTACTGGAAGACTGCTGTTATGTAAGCCAAATACCACTCTCTCCAAACCAACCTAACCCTATGGGCAAACTGCAAAATACATGTCACAGCTGCTGAGAGAAAATATGTCATTACATTACAGTTACTAATCAAAATGTTGGTGATTGAAAATGGGTTACATTCAAATATTCTTTTCAGATTGCCCGGCAGACATCTGCACTCTGAGTGCACTCTTTTAATTTCGTTTGCATCTCATATCACTCCTCTTCATTACATTCCCTCACTCCCCTCGTCTCCTGTCTTCCCTAAAGAGTGGGTCCATATGCCAGTTTCCACAGAATACCAACCGACCATCCTTTCCAAATGTATGTTAAATGAAGCTGCAAGAATGTGAAATTCAACTATTTATCTAATTCCACTTCGGTTGGTGCGATTAGGGGTCCAAAGACTTTTATTATAACCACTGCACTTTTAAGCTGTAGCGGTGGGCTTTCTTAAAACTGCTGAGAAACAGAAATGCTTCGTTTTCTTTTCATCCTCTTCATGGCAGAGGGGTAAACCCAACCTGTTAAAACAGTTGGTCTAAACGGTGCATGATGCCAAGGTAAGACCTTGCTGGAAGACAAACAGCCAGTCATCCTTTTTCATTTCTCAGGAGAGGTCCTCCTTATACATAAGAGCTGCTGGAATCGAGATGAAAGCAAGGTGGTCGAGCTGCCGCGAGATAGAGCGCTGATACCGAGGACTAACACCCTACACTGATGGCTTGGTTACCAAGGCAACCATACGAGGTGAGAGAGAGGACATACCAGCACAGAGTAAATCTCCTTGCAGCAGCTTCAGGAATGCAGGTGAACTCCTTCAGTGACTCTTTTTTCTCCGTCCTTTATAAATCTTTTGTTTCTCTATATGAACATGTTGAATGGCTTTGCCTCCCCTCTTACAGCCCAGTTTTTATGAATCACATCACAATGCATCAGAGCTTCCAAGTGCACCATCCTTTTCTGAAGTAAGACTTTGAGACGGCTTTTCACTTCAGACATGACTTTGATTTCCAAACTCATTTATACTGATGTATAAATCAGGCTTTTGCCAGGGGAGTAATCAGAGAGGGCTTAAGGGGAGGGTGCGAGGGAACAGAGAGAGTGAAGAAAGAGATGAGAGGACAAGGGAGACAGTGAAGACTTGGTTTTGGCTGCGTAAGTAGGACAATAGTGTTGTGGCCAACACGCTGCAAGATTGAGCACCATGAGAATTAAAAACGGCAGTTCCCTTAAAAGATAAAGAAGAGTGGAGTGAAAGAGAGCTGGGTGAGAGAGGGCTGAAAGGGAAAGAGAAAATGTCTTCTTACCTCTAAGAAGCAGGTCCCAGCTGGGGTGTTCTCCTTGATAGAGGCATTGTAGAAGTTGCTGGAGAACACAGGTGTGTTATCGTTAACATCCTGCAGCACAATGTCCACCTTCGCTGTGGATGACAGTGGCGGACGGCCACCATCTGTCGCAATGACAGTCACACTAGGTGCCGGCTCTGATTCAAAATCCAGAGCTGTCGCTGTGGTAATGATCCCCGTGACTGGGTCAATGGAAAACCAATCAGAGTGAGAGTTCTTGCCCTTAAGAAGGCTATATCGGACGTCTCCATTAGGTCCCTGGTCCTTGTCCCTGGCAGTAACCTGAAGAACAAAGGAACCAGGATAGACGACCTCAGGAATGGTCTGTCTGTAGGCCTGCTGGTCGAACAGAGGGGGGTTGTCATTGACATCAGTCACCTCAATGGTGAAGGATGACTCCGCCCTGAGAGGCGGCGTGCCGGAGTCTGTGGCCATAACCCTGAGGTCATACGAATCCCGTTCTTCCCTGTCCAATACTTGGTCAACATATATCAGATAGATGATGCTGTCCTTGGTTGTAAGAGCAAACTTCCCATCACCCCCCTCGAGGGACACATTCACGTTGGCGTACTCTCCATAGTCTGGGTCGGTGACAGATATCCGAGCTACGTACTGGCCTGGTTGGGCCCCTTCGGAAATCCTTGGTGAGCCGTCCTCACTGAGGAAGATGATGGTCATGGTGGGCTGGTTGTCATTGTAGTCACGGACATGAATGGTCACAAACGCATTGGTCACCTGGAAAAATGGTGCACGATTCATGTTACTTATTGTTCATTTCTCATTTTGTATCACATTATATATCTTATATTATTATAATATGGAGGTTCACTATTTCTCAATTAGCTCATTTGCCTTTTCCTCAATTTTTCTCAATTTAACTCAAAGGTGTTGGTTTCAAGTTGGTGGATAGCTATAAATAATTGGGTATTGTTCTGGATAACAAACAGTGTTTTGAATCTCATGTTGTTTCCATGACAAAAATAGTCCAACAATGTTTTTGTTGTTGAGGAAAATGTGTTCTTCTGACATGATGGCTCTCTGAAATTGAGTTTATCAAGTTTTATTGAATTAGTTTTAATGTTTTATTGTACTGCTTGGTATGGGAGCTTGTCTTTGGCCAACAAAAACATGCCTGGCGGCCTCAACATCAAAGTTTCTGGTGAGGTTATAGGGAGGAGTAAAGCTCATCTTACAGACCTATGTAACAGGCAGGTTTAGCAAGGCAAACACCGCTCAAGAGCGCCAAGGTCATCCCCTTCAGTTTGAACTGTTTCTTCAGGTTGTCGTTTTAAGGTACTTGTTACGAGGATGGACCAAAAGATACAAGGTTTCCTGCATCCCTGCTGTCATTCATATGTTAAGTGGTAAATTGTTGTCCGCAGATTGCTTTTTTATACAGATTGCTTAATGGACTACTTGTATTTTGACCTGGATGTTTTAGAATCCCCTTCTGAACCATTCTGTAAACTAAGTTTGGTTGTTTGCTGGTTGTCCACCAGTGTTTAGTGTGTTTTTGTGTGATCCGAGCCACAAATCTACTTTCCTATAAGGAACAATAAAGATTCTTTTAACTTTGAACTGCATACTGGATGCACTGTACTGAATACTCATAATGCAGTTACCTCAGGGTGGCTGGCGTTATCCCTGGCCTGGACCACCAGTTCATGGACCCTCTTCAGTTCATAATCCAGGGGCCTGTTCAGAGTGATGATCCCAGACTTGATGTCCATGACGAAGTAGCGGTCAGGGTCACTCTGACGCCGGTTGATTTCATATAGGACCAGACCATTATCACCCTCATCTTCGTCTGTTGCAAACACCTGCAAAGACGAGAAAGTTAAACACTGAAACATCTGGATTTACAGAGGCAAGAACTATTATTCAAGTAGTGAGTCTCTATCTAAACACTGAAAAGAGTTGAGCTAACCTGTAGGATGCTGCTGCCTTGTGGAAGACTTTCAGAGATAATAGCATGGTATCTGCTCTGATTGAAGAGCGGCGCATGATCATTGATGTCAGTAACGGTCACTTCTAGGGTCATGGAGCCCATCCTTCTAGGTGATCCCCCATCAAAAGCTTCCACAACTAGGGTATAAGATGAGCGTTTCTCCCTGTCCAACAGTCCGTTGACCACCAGGTCCAGGTATAGCACCTTGTTAGCAGCTCTCTTGGTCTCCAGTCTGAACGCCTGGCCTACATTGCCCTCTCGAATTGCATAGCCTTGGGTGGTCAACTGGTCTTTGTCCGCATCTGTCGCAGGCTCCAGAGAAAATCTCGTCCCCACTGCTGTGTGCTCAGGGATCTTCAGAACAGCCTTCTTCTTGGGGAACACAGGTGCATGGTCGTTGATGTCGTTGACAGTGATCGACACCTCAATGGTGACTCCCGTCATTGTCACGGCAATAAAGCTATAGTGATCCCTCTGCTCTCGGTCCAGACGGCGTGCAGTGGTAATGATGCCAGTGGTTTCATCAATGTTGAGATCGCTGCCGACGCCTGTGCCCTCATGGTCCGAGATGAAGTAAAGACTTGCGGTTTCACCAGGCGGTAACCCGGCACTGATGTCTCCAACGATGGTCCCCGCCGGCTGCTCTTCATCCAGCTGGAGTTCCAGCGCTCCAAGGACAGTTGTAGACTGAAGAACAAGGATGAGGCAGAAATAAAAGAGTGGCTTCCATCGCCAGAGACTTGAACACACACAGGGTCCACTGACCCAAGCCCTCCGTCTTGACCCTTTACTTGTTAACGGCATGGCTGGGTACTGCTACACCTGTAAGAAAGAATAAGAGAGAAAACGGAGAAATATCAGTCAGAGAGTAGATGTATTTTTTACAAGTAAAGATATATTTCATGATGTGTGAATGCAGCAATTGAGCTTTTTTCATTGTCTATTTGAAAACATCTTGAAAATTCACTTGCTCTCTTAGCACAAAATGAAAACAAATTCTTAAAGTGGAGTACGTATCTTAAATCCTTGCGTGACAACGTGCTAACACTTTTACAATCCAGAACTGATATTAAAGACACTGTCTGATGAATTTCAACTTTTTTATGCCCATAAAATGGCCATATATATCATTTTGGAAAACTCTTCAGCTGGACCAGGAAGCACTGAAAGAGCATGGAAATGGAATTCTGTCCAGGATCCACATTGGCTTAAACCGCACTGAGGACAGAATCATAAACCACATTTATCTGAAGGATAACAAATTTTATTCGCTGGGTGAGAACATTTTAAAGTGTCACACACTGAAATCCCAAGAGAAAACACATTAAAGACATTGAAATAGGCATTGAGATCCTTTGTAAGACTTTTGCTTCAAGATAGCAAATGCTTACACACACACACACACACACACACACACGCACACACGCACACTCACAAATACATGGAATGCATGGGAAAGTAGGCCTATAGCTGCTTTTTTATGTGGAAAACCAGTCATTTAAGACCGTAAGCTTAGCCTCTATGTTCCCCAAACTCTAAATCATGTACAAATCCATAAAGATAATATCCTCCTCATGCTAATGATAAATCAGTCTTATCAGTCATGGGCTGGATCTAATCATGAACAGATATGCATACTGTAACTGTCCACAGAGTCATGCATCAGTCCAGGGTCAAACACTTTTTGCCATAGGTTGTTCATGTGTGCTTTAAGTAGATGGTTTAACAGTAGATGGCTTTTAGCACACCCCCAGATTGGAGAGGCAGAGAGGAGTAGCAGCATAGAAGATATGCACTGCTAATGTACTGCTGCGGACAGAGTCAGCAACAACACATATTTAAGCCCATAAATTAAGGTCCACCTACAAAATAATCAATATGAGTTTGAATTTGTGCTATATGTAGAATATTTACACTGCTTTACTTTGCAGTCAGCCTTTTCCAGTTGTTATACAAGCCAAATATCACTCTCTCCAAACAAGCTAAACTCAAATCAGTAATTTTACCTTGCAGAACACAGGAATTGCTAGTCTACCGCTGCCTCGATCAGTTAGTTTGTTTTATTGTTTGACTGAACTATCTGAGCTATCATTTTAAAACAGCAAAGTATAACAATCATACCAAAGAAACTACAGATCAAGGCAGTGGTAGACCAGCACCTTCCGTACCTGCAAGGTAAAATGACTTTCACCTATGGGTAGATTTGTAGACAACAACATCTGGCTTGAATTTTCCATTGGAAAAGGCTGTCTGATGGCAAAGTGAAGAGGTGAAAATATTCTGAATATAGCGTCCAATTGAACTGATATTGATTTTTTTAAATGGACCTTTTATAAGTGACTAAAATACCTTTTGTAGTTGACCCTGTCCACAGCACTTAATTGCTTAGCTTCTGTACTGGTACTCTTCTCTGCTTCTCCAAGCTTGGGGGTGTGCCAAATGAGATCTACTGCAGCTAATACACTGACTATTAAAGAGTAACTCATACAACCCTACATTAAATAATCCCAACTATGCCGTGTGCCAGAAGCGTGGATATGCCTCAGATGGCACATTTACTGCAGGAAAGGCCATCACAAGAGTTTAAAAGTCCATCTAAAACTCACCTGACACTGTAATCCTGCAGCAAACCCACCATCTGGTACTTCCAGCAAGTTTAAACAAACACCAATAATTATTCGCAAATGGTATTTGACCCAGCTTTGACACACATACTTTTGCACACTACCACAATATTCTGGAAATACACTCACAAAGTAACTGTTCTGGCATATTTAACCTGTATGGTGGCTCTAAACTCTCATGAGATAGATGTTCATTTTACCCCTTGATGAGGTCTGCAAATATTTAGATTATGTTCAAAATGAGACCAGTTGTTTATTCTCGTTCCTCTCGTATTTATAAGGCAAGATTTATTGAGCATATAACTCTTCATAACATCCTGCAATAAGGAGCACCATCTAGCTCTGACACAACTCATTCATCATATTTGAAGACCAGAGGAACGCTGCTTTAATAATCTTCAAAATTAACACCTAAACTCAATGGAATGTGCCTCTATTATAAAATGCTTGGTATGGATTACCAAAACTATGCATGTGTGATGTGGCCACAGAGAGCCAGTAGCAGACAGGAGTTTGGTTGTCAGTGGAGGGTGTTGGCCTTTGCTGGCCAGCCATATTCACCCAGACAATCACTCCCCCTGTGCATGTATAATCTGGACAGTTAACTTTAGGAATGTCTTCACCTCTAGAGAGAAAGCCAGCCTGCTGCCGTTCAGCTGAAGCATTCACACTCACACACATGCAAAAACACCAAAGACTGACCGTCTTGACCGCTATTCCATACACAACAAGAGAGTGAAGACAACTTCTTTCTAATGGATAATAGTTTAACTGAGTGAGTTTTCATGAAACAATCACCATTATGGTGACGCAAAGAGAAATGTTGAAATATTTGCTGGTCTTTGAGCTCAATATAAGATTTACTATTTTCTTGTTTCTTCTCAGTTTCTTCTCAAGATTATAGTCTGAAAAATATTTTTAGGGTGAAACTAATTTATTTCTGCATGAATAATCACACATGCATTGAGTTGCAGAGTTTTGGAGGTAGGAGATAGTAGTTCTGGCAGATTCTACTACAGACAGAGAGTATTTTGAGTAAGTGAGTCGCAATTTTTGGAAAGAGACGGTTGTTTTTACTTTTTTAAATGTATGATCACATTGAGTGTCATTTGGCCCCATTATATTGGAGAGAAGCAGATATCTCTACAGCCGATATATCCAAAACTCTCCAATCACACCCAAAAATCTAGAAGGATAAATAGTACTACAGGCCAAGAGAAAAATGTGTAATCTTGATTTTGGGGTGAACTGTCCCTTTAACTGCAACACAGCTAAATTTTATGGGGATAAAATTAATAATGTCTGGAATAACTTCTGTTGAAATCATTTCTTTAATAGCACATTAGGTTACAGTCTATATGAGAAGGTTAGTTTTGCCATTTAGCCTGCTTCATGTTAGCTAGCTGGGCCATAGTGTTACCTAAAGTTACCGTCACAGTATAGTTTATATCTATAGCTTAAATACATCAATGTGCAATGAAATCAACAATGAAGATGAAGATGTCGTCTTTATTATGAACGACTTCTGTACAGGGATTTATTTTACTTTGTAGGCTGTGAGTTAACTTTAAGTTATTCTTACCACTTTTGTTGGATTTCTTCCTGTAATAAGTGATCTGTTTTTTGGCCAGTGTAGCTACACCAGGACAGAAAAGAAGTCATAATTCTTTGGTCCTCTTGGATGGAGGCAGGTATCACATGCGCCAGTGCAAGCAAACAAACGGTCTCCATGAAAACTGTATGATTTTATCACAGTAAAAGCTCTTTCAATGCAGTAAATGAGGAAAACTTTGAAAAGGATTCAAACACAGAGCCACAGTGTGCCATACTATAGCCCCTGGTACTTTTTAGAGCATACGTGACATAAAAAGTAAATAAAACACATTATTTTATACTGAATGAATCCTCCTGCAATCCTCCACCCGTCCAGCCTTTGTGCTGACCCTGACCTCCTGCGGTAGTTTATGAGACCTCTGAGGAGGAGACATTAATAAAGTCTACAGCTCCACTGGGACAGTGAGGGACACTGATACTGGCCCCTCTGGTATGGTCGCTGACCTCTACAAGCGGTCCAGACGGCTGCTCTGGACAGTTGCTGCTGCAGTCCTAGACAAAGAGGAAAGTGGAGCTGCGAGGGAGCGCAGTCTGGATACACACCCTTCTTTTGTTTGTTTGTGTGTCAAAGTGAGTGTTTCTGTCTAGGGGACTGTCTGTCTTGAACAAGAGTAGAAGGAAAAAAGAGACAAGTTGAAAGAAGAGGTTTGAGAAACAATTAGGGGTGTGATGATGAAAAGAAACCTTTCTGCTGCTGAGTCAGAGCCTTTGGAGACCCCGCTCTGACGAAATGAACCCACAGCGCAGCGCCATAATGCAGCCATTGAGAACACCAGGGAGAACAGAAAAAGAACAAAGCAAAGAGATGGAAAAAGTGGATTTAGGACACAAAAGAAAAAGTTACATTCTGAGGAGTGATTATAGTTTGCTTTGGCTTGGCGGCCTTATTGTCTTTAGGGACCGCCGAGCTGTGTAGGAGAAACCTATGATTGAAAAATGAAGTCAGAGAGGGTGTACTCCAAAGTGCGCATGTGAGTCTTTTTACGTTCTCATTGCTTCAGTCGAGTGTCAGTGAAAGGTTATATTGATGAACAGATCGCACGGCTGCAATCTGTCACTGTCAATGAGCAGTCGGTCTATGACATCATCTCCCTTTTGACGTGCGCTGTAATACACTTGTGTTTATCCTGGAAATACAAGCTGATGAGGAATAGAGAGAGCACGGGCTAAAATATAGCTCATGCTGAAGGGATACTGGCTGGAACAGATGGTCAGTGGAGGAAAACACTGATTCCACCTGATTAACTCCCTCTAGTGGCACTCTTTATACACCCTGTTAATTATGATGAATGATGTTTCTAGTAATGAATTAGAGTGCTGGTACCCAACCTAGAGGTCCCAACCCCTGTCTGAGGCCGCTAAAGCTTCACAGGAAGTTGCAAGGCCTTCTTGATTTTAAGGAGTGTAAGAAAACAAAAGAAAAAAAAAATAGTAGGCCTATATCTCAGCATTTCATTCATTTCTGTGAATGAAAGTGAATGAAATCATTATCTTCAAAGGTGAGATTATTATTTAACATATTAATTTATTAAGAATCTCAGAGGATAAGATCACAGTGAAGACCTGAACACAAGCTATCAACAGAGCCTTCACTCCTACATTCGAATAGGTACGCAGTTAAATCAGCAAAACATCTAACAAAACCAAGCATCAGGTAGAAGAAAACACTGAATTTGTCGAAAAAAAAGAAGAAGAAAACGGCATCTTGGGCTTTGGGAAAAACTAATCAACATTTGTCACCATTTTCTGACATTTTATGGACCAAACAACAAAATGATTAATTGAGAAAACGATTGACAGTATAATCAATAATGACAATGATGATAGAAAGGGGCCTCTTAAGGAAAAAGGTTAGGAACTACTGAATCAAAGGATCTCTCTTCACCCGAAATGCAAAACAGTACATAAAATGAGTAAAATACAACAAACACCACATCTGCACCTGTCTGTCTGGTAGCATGTGTTTATTTACATATGTGTCTTTGTACGCCTGTACACCACATGTGCATGCGAGCAGTGACATCATCTCTGTGCGACCACATTGACAGGCAGGGCAGACCCCGAGGGCTCCATGCAGTCTCCGCCACATTATTATCTGGCATTGCACCCCCATAATCTGCCTCTGCTGTGCGCAAGCCTCAAAGCCTCAAATACATGGGCCTCCACTCTTAAGTGCTGTTACCATATAATAGAAAACCAGAGTGTTTCTATAGGATGGAACCATTTAAAGCTGTACAGTATGTGTTTGACGGTGTATGTGTTAGTTTCTTTACACTGTTGCATCTCAGATGTTGAGAAATAGTCAATTTTCCTCATGCAGTGCCAGTTCTAAACAGGCCTCCCTATCTCCCTATCCCTCCCATGTCCGTCCCTCCTCCTTCCCTCCATCCGTCCCCTCTAATGGATTTAGCAGATCTAGTTGGGCACGCCATGGCTACCCGTGGCCAAGCTAAACAGGACCCAAAGTCACGAAGTTCCAAGCAAAAAATGTCCAGTCCAGCCTGTACTGCCTCTATCTCCACCGTGTTTCTTGTGCTTTGAAGGAACAACACGGGGGTTGCATTCACTAAGTTCCTCAGCGGTTGAGAGGTCTGGCACTGCCTGCAGATAGTTGGCAGCCGCTCGTTCAGCCCTGCAAACTGCCTCTGTGTCACCCAGAACAAACACTGGCCAGATCCTTTGATTGACAGTGAAGTCAGACAGAGGAAGGAATAAAGGGAAAAACTGTCAAAATGAAATACGCAAGTTAACATCAGAAATATGCCTGCCATAAAGACAGACATCGGATACAACATTGCCTTTGCAGATTCAAAACTCCATCTGCAAAAATCACATCTATGGAGGAATTTCCACATTTTGCAACAGCTCTCTTGCAATCCACATCATGCAAAGTGTTGTAGTTTTAGTGCCATTAAAAAGTGTAAAAAAAAACCTTTTTTATGACTGTTCTCAGCAAGTGTACAATTACAGTGTGGCTAGAGCAACACCAAATCTTTAAATGACTGAGAATGAAAGGTTAGGCCAGGTTGTGGTGAAACAGGCTACAGTGGTAAAAAGCTATGTGAGAGGAGGGAGGGCTGGGAGTCTGGTTGGGGGTGGAGGATGGAGGAATGCTTTGCATCTCAGTTTTCATGTCGTTTGGGTTGTGTGTGTTTGGGGGGACGACAACTATGACCCCTGTCTCGCCTTAAGTTGCCTTTCACCGGATCTCTGGATATAGACGTCCAGGTTCCAACCCCAGCTGTCACCAGCACTGTGAACATTTGCATGTGTATGGTGTCTGTGTGTATATTTAAGTCTCCTTCCATGCATATATACCTATGTTTCCTCAGTTTCTCTTTTACTTGTTCTTCAGTTTAAGAGTCTACACTAAAGATGCATATCAGTTTCAATTTATTTCCATAACTGACTCAATTAAAAATCCAATATAGCCTAGCATCAGCCCCTCAGACAGCCAGACAACCACCGTCTGGACAGTTACACACACACTGAAATATACATGCACGTGCAGCACCAAAGCACAATCAATATTAATAACACTATGCACTGAGAGAGTTCATGACTGTGTCATACAATTGGGTTACCTCACCCTAGGGAAGCAGCCGTAAAAGCTCTCACAACCTGTGAAACCCAAACCTATCTGGTTTGTGGAGACTGGTAGCATCTAAGTGAGTAAGTTTGAATTAATTATGATGAAGTGAGGACCAGTTCCCTGCCTACTCTGAGTTACAGCTCACATGGTTGATCTGATAGAGAGTGACAACCAATCCAGTCACAAATAAATACTGTAAAAGGGAAAGAGAAGTCGCTATAACGGATCAGTTGCTATGAGTAACCGTTGGTATGGAAACAGTTCTGATCATAGACTCTGAGCAATAATCTGTAAACCAAAAAATCCTTTTAAAATTAAAATTTTCTGTCAAATTATTGATTTTTTTAACAAGTAGCTTTTCCATAATTAGGATAATGTACAGTCAGCAGGTCATTATTGTGAAATGAACCCCTTTAGGGAGATTCTAGACCTAAGTTCAAGTTTATTTTGCAATAATGACCGTCTCACTGTACACTCTCGATTATTACATGCCGTTGTTGAATACTCAATTCTGATCGGTCAATTACAGCATCTGTGGTCTATTATTTCTGAATAACAAACTTTTGCTATGGACGTAGTTCTGATCATAGACTTTGGAGGACTTGGTGGAAGCAATAAAATCATTTTTTAAATCAATAAAAACATCAGTGAGTGGATCATTGTTGTGAAATAAACCCCTTCAGGGAGCATTATCCCAAACTTGTTTTTGAATCTGTTTATTACTTGCATCTTTTAATTTTTCTTAATATCTAAGTGGGTAGGTAGGTAGCTTTTTAAATCCCCATGGTGAAATTTCAGCCTCACAGCAGCAGAGATAAAAAGGTATATTTAAAAAAAAAGACAGTAAATAGGGAAAAAAAACCTTGGCAATACAATATAAAGAATCTAGAGTAGGGAGTAGAGTAACCTAGACAGCTATATCAGTAAAACTCTGATACAACAGAACTAAGCTTTGCCATTTTTCCCAGTTTACCTCTGTTCTGTGAAAGCCTTTGTTTTTAGCTCTGTCCATGAAATGTTGCTCTGGAGTTTTACTTTATTACTTATTTCCTACATAAATGTCCATGTCAGTGACATCAGTGAGACTGCAGAGGAGAAGGGGGGACCACGTCATCGCAGAGACTAGTCCGTTCACAGTGAGAGTGAGCCTGTGTGCCAGGAGCCTACTGAGACTTAGAGTTTGAGGCTCAGGTCCACACTTTGTTTCCATATTACAGTTTTTGTTCTAGTCTGACGAGCAGCAGAAAAAAATAAACTAGAAGGCAGAAGCCTTATTCTCCAATCAAAGCTGTGACTGTTTGAATGATTTTTTTTTTCTGATCCAAAGGTATTTGGGGAGTGAGATATTTTTTCATGGTTTGGCTCCATACTCTCATTTGGATGTGAAACGATGCGATGAAAATGAGGTTACAGTGCTGACTTGTTGTTTAAATTTTGTTTTATTCTCGGCTATAAAAGAGCAGCCCTGGTTGTACATTATGTGTCCTCATTGTGGGGTCAGTGCTATTTAAGTTATTATTCAATAAACTCATTTTTGGTGTGTCACATCCCATTGGACTGCATGCAAGAAAACCACCAACAGGTTCTCAACGCTTTTCATGGTGGCTGTAAGCGATAGTTTGGATTATGTGAAGTGGTGTTGCATGAGGTAATTATCCATAGTTAGTGTATTACCTATCTGTATCACCTACGTGTTCTATATTTAAAACATTTTCACTGCTTTACCTTGCTATCAGACAGCCTCTTCTGATAGGAAACTGCTGTTTCCTATCCTACTGGTTGGTTTGGAGTGGGAGATATTTGGGTTATATACCGGCAGTCTCCAGTCGGAAAAGACTATCTGATGGCAAAGTAAAGCAGAGAAATAGTCTAAAATTGCATACAAAAATGCATTTTGCTGTTGACCTCATCCCCACCAGAATGATGCATAGCTTCCATGGTGCTACTCCTCTCTACTTCTCCAAATTCCCATAAATAATACACTGACAATTGGTAAGTACCTCATACAGTACAATCCCACTTTAAATAATCCAAACTATCCCTTTAATTCATCCGAGTATTGAGCTATGGACTATATTTAACTAATTCTGTGGTGTAGCACTTTTATCAAATAAGTCTAAATTCACTGTGCTGCTGCAAAAGAACTTAAAGGCATGTTGTACTTAAATTTTTGCATTTCTGCACTAACATTCTTACTCAACTCCATGGGGATATTAGCCGGGGGAAAACAACTGCAGAAAACTGTGAAACTCTGCAGCAGCAGCATAACAATTCAAAGCTGCATGGTGTGATGACTCAGATTTGTTTATTTACCCACACAGAGGCTGTCAAGCTGGAATACAGTCACACACTCTTACAAACTGCACCAAGTCCCCTGTGACAAAACGTCCTAGATTTCACTGCCCGACAGGCCAGGAGGAGAAAGAAAGCACTACAGTCAGAGATGGAAGGAGCAGAAGAAGGGGTAGAGAAGAAAAGTTTGATTTTGGATGAGGTTTCCTTAAAAAAAAAAACACTGCCACGGTGACAGAGACAAAAACGTGAAGGAGCTCAACTCAGTCTGAGTGCTGAAACACACACATGCAGGCAGACTCACATGCATACACATAAATAATGTACCCTCTGGACCATCAGTGAAGCCAGGGAGCAAGTGAAAACACAGCCGGAGGTGATTCACTAACCTTCAAGGCCACGCTGCCAAGTGAATGTGCAGTGATTTTCGTGTCTCTGAAGAGAGTGTGTGTTTGTGTGTTTTGTTTTTGGGGTTTTTAAGAGAAAAATGGAGAAAAGTGGGAAGGAATTCAAAGAGTACAAGACAAGAGTGAGACAATAAACAAAGCAGAGAATACAAGGTCAGTAGAGTAAAAAAAACAAAACAAAGAAAAAGGCATGTCAAGATGTCCCTAAAGGTGAAGCTGCAGCTGCCATCCACCATCACTCATCACCCCCCCACCCCACCCCCCCATCAGACCATGTTTAATATCCCACAAGGGCAAGTTGTCGAGCTGAACCAAGTCCATGACTCTCTGTCAAACATCATTACCTCACCTCACTGGTGAAACAAAGATAAATACCCTTATAGGGGCTCAAACTAACTATTTACGCTCTATCAGGGAGGTGAATCAAAATTCAGTCGTCTGTGGTGAAAAGTAGAACATTTACTGGAAGTAATTTAACATGAGGAAATATTCTTATCAGTGTTGAATGTAGAAGACATTACAATGTGCAAACATGAACTTGATAGCTTCATTTGGATACACATTGTTCTGCAAATGTGCAGTATCAATCACACACACAGTTATGGTTTAATTATAGTTATGCAGTTATAATTTTTAATGTCCCCTTAAAGGAATAGTTTATATTATTTAAAGTGGGGATGTATCAGGCACTTGTTGATAGTCAGTGTTTGACCTATAGATGCCGGTCGGCATGGTCCCAATTTGGAGAAGCAGAAAGTGAGAGTGCAGCAATGAAACGTGGACAGGGTCAACAACAAGAGATATTTTAGACACTTATGCAGGTCAATAAATTCACAATCAGTTTAAGTGTATGCTATATTTAGGATATTTTCACTCTTTTATTTTGTTGTCAGACAAGTCCCTTCAATACTAGTTCCTACCTAATACCTGCTATTGTTTAAGGGGGACAGGTATGAGTGTAATGGAAGAAGAGTGCCATGTGCAACAGTAGAAACAGTGTTTCTAACAGTGTACTGTTTTGCCATGTTGGTGTCTATTAAAAGAAGATTGAAAGGAGACTGTTGAAAGAGAAATTTGTAGCCTGATTATTACCCACAGACCAGAAGGACTGGAGAAAGCCACAAACTAGGAAAAGATGGTTTCAGTAAGTACTAGTAGCATGTTATCACACAGTGTGCATGTGTGAGCATGTTTTGTGGTGTAAAGTCGTGAGCCTTATGCGACTGCTCTTGAGAATCATTACATTTGGATGTTAATGTGATGTAAATGCAATGCAAATAACCACTAACCCCTCTAGAGTTGATTATTCTGCAATTAAAAATTCAATCACAATGTTTGCCAAATTACTTGTTTCGTCTCTGTGTATGATTGTGTAGTACTAATACACACACTTGTGAGGAGAGTGTGTGGATTTTAATTCCCTGTAGGGTTATCCTAACCTTACATGCCTCACCCCAACCTTTAACCTTGCGTTAACCCTAAAACTCATAATTCTGAACCTAAAACTCTAAAGTGAAAGCTAAACTTGGTGGGAAATGGAGTTTTGTTCCTTTTTGGGAGGTGAGTCTTCACATGTGGCGATATGACCAGACGTTTGTCCCTGCAATGTGATGAACACATTAAGCGTGGGTTGCACCAACCTTACTAAATCATGTTACTTATTAGGTGCCGACAGCATTCAACATTATTATTTGTTTATTTATTTAAATTACTCAGAGATTAGTTTTTAATCATGCAACAGAGCTCTTTTTCCATTTTAAATCTGGATTGACTCATTTTAAACTTAGTTTTGCTAAATTCTGATTAGAATTTATCTGAGATCAATCTTTGCTGGTTCAACCCAGTCTATAACAAACACACAGTATTATATTAGAGGAGCCATGGCATTTGTTAATGAATGGACAGAGCGAAAGTTCATAGACAAAACACTCAGATGATAGCCAAAACAGGGTCAGGAGACGGGAAATTGAAGACCCATTTTATAACTTAAACACACACGGGGAAGCACACACTTTAATCTCTCTCTTCATTCCACCCCATGAAAAAAATCAGCGACATGACCAGGCACAAGGTTGTATCAGGTCATGTTATTGTTCCAGAAAACACATAAACATTAATCAGAGTGATAAAATGTTTTGTTGAAAAGTTTGCCAGCTAACAGAGACATTTTTAGGTTGAAAAGAGGTCAGGTCTTCCTATGAGAAACACTACAGTCTTAACTTCACTGGGAGAGATTGGGAATTTGGTTCTTCTTTGGCTGACAGATCTGGGAAACTTATTAACAATCTGTAATTACTCATCTAAAGCTCAGAATATGGGACAGTGACTTGGCTTATTAGTTATTAAATTCTCCGTCAACTCTCGGGTTAGTGGCGCGTCGACAGCTGTTCTCCAGGAGAATGCCTTTGTATCATGTTACTCCATTATATTTCTTGTGGTAAGCCTGGGAATTAAGTCTGTCTGTCTTTGTTTTAATTTGCTCTGTAGAGTTAAACAGACATCAATACTCATCATTTAATAATGAGCGAATTAAATCATGATAAAAAGATGTTAGATGTGACGGGTTTGAAGCTCCAAATGAGAAATTTATGTCCGATTTGATCAATAGCGCTTTGATTCTCTGACAGAAATATCAATGGAAAACAGAACAGAGCAACGTTTTTGATGTTTCTAAAGGTCACTGCTTTCAATCTCTAAATTATCAAGAAACTTTTCTCTTGCCAACTTTTTCTTTTCCTTCCTCCTTGTGTCTCACCACCCACACACATCCAGTCTCTGAATCCCTTAACTTGCATAACACGTTGCACTACCTGAGCTGCGATGCCCTACATGTGGCTCTCAGCTCGGCGCGAGTGTTTGAAGTTACCAGAAGCTCAGATCATCTCACTTACTTCATTAAAAACACATGAGACACTGCACAGACAGGCGCTCCCTCTTCCTCTCCCTGCTCGGCCTGCCTGCTTGCCTCAGAGCTCAGACGCTTCTCATCCGTCAAGCTCCCAGATGGGCAGAAGTTACCACATTTCATTCATCTTTGCTTAGAGCCATTCGCACATTTATCTTTTCATCTGACTAATGAATTTAATACATCACTTCATTCACAAACATGTGTGCATATGTGATGGCCGTCCACTCAGCAGGGTAGAATCGATAAAAGATCAGAGAGGAAATGTCTCTGCTGGCAACTGAAAGACCTGAGGCTACGGTGCTGAAACAACTCGTCAATCGTTGAATTTTTTGATCAGTAGACAGCAGGGGGATATATTGTTAGAATTTTTATGATAAAAAATGCATTGAAAATGCCAATATTGTTGAGAGAATGACATCACACAGAGCAGCAGCAACAAGCATGGCTATAAACAGAAGCAACAGTAGTGTGAAAGTGGTTTGGTTACAAAAGTTCAGATGTACAATAAACCACAGTAAGTAAGAAGTGCAAGAAAACTGCAAGAGCAAAACGTGACAATACAACAAACTAATTTCACCATTTCGAGCAAAAGCACCTGGTTGAGTATGAGGAGAACCAGAAATCCCACAAGGAGAGCTCAACAGCTATTATGAGTTCTAAATAAAAAAAAACACTCCTCCATATTTCATCATCGAGAATATTGTTATCACGGAAATGTTATGATGATATTACAGACAGACAGAAATTCATCCAAAGACAATTAAATCATTCATCGTGTAAAATGCTGAACATCTGCTGGTTTTACTATGTCTTATATAACTGCACATAGAAGAAGTGTCAGTTTTTGACAGGTTGTCAGACAAAACTATGGTTAAACAAATATATCAGCCATCAGTTGAACCTTTTGGATGATCTTTTGGACAATTTTTATCATTTTATTTTTCTAATTTAATGATCTGCCTCTGAAGAAGTAGTGAGAGCCACTGCTCAGGTACAGACCCTAACAACCACTGAGCCAAAGGACCATAAAAAGTCTTTAGAGACAGAATATTTTCACATCTAACGCAGTGAATTGAAGATTCATTTTGACTAAACCAGAGATAATGATTGTTTGAACAGTAGAAAACCTAACCAAGAGTTTTACGAGGAGTTGTCAAGGTAATTAAGCGGGTCTTAGTTCAGTAAAAAGAGAGAAGCTTTCATTTCAGAAGGATAGTTATAGAATAACCTGTTGATGAGACAATAATTAAGAGATGAATCACTGATAAAAATTCCCCTGATATACCTCCAACAACTACACTTGGATATCCTGAGGCCAAACACTCTTGCATGAATACATGCATGCACAGAAACAATCTCACTTATTCCATCCATCTACTGCTACAACGAGAAACCCAGACTTCCAACGATCTAGCCACACTTTGGCACCAAGGAGCCAGTGTCACAGGTCCAACCCACGGTGGAGAAGCACAGGATGGGGAAACTCGAGACAACACCAGGCTTTAGAAAACTTCCATCTGCAGCTTCCTCCAGGAATATAACAACCCATTTCCAGCAGTTATTATATCCTAGATCATAATCATGAGCCAGCTTAAGGCATGGTCGTGCTAAACCAGCCAGTTTCGTTCAATGTCTCTTGTCAAATTTGAAGATAGCTGTAGCATGAAACTTGCTATTTTTTTAAGGGCAGTGGAAAGTCCAAAAGCAGCCTTGCAGACAGCACCTATTGACCTGCACAGTACTTTTTTAATTTGGCCGGTGTCTGTAGTCTTTCCCATTCAGCTGACCCTGATCATTACACTAACAGGATCCCTACTGCCTGGACAAAGACCATGAATAACGATGAAGGCGGTTACTTCAGAACTGGGCTTCAGAACAAACAAAAATGAAATTGCAGTGCACCATCTCAAAACTTCAGCTACTCAATCACTCTGCGTCTGACAGGAGAGTCCAGTCATTTCCTTTGATTGGTCAGGAGTCAGGAGTACAGTAATATCTTCTCCAGAGCAGCAGATAGATGGCTCTTCATACTGTAAGTCGGAAGGTAAGATCTGTATTTCTCTTGGGGGAAAGTCTACGGTCAGATAATAAGCTTCAGTCAGAGCTAAATGATGAGGTATGGCTTTGGATGATTATGTATCAGGGTTTGATTAATTTTGCCAGAATTTTTATTATATAAAAATATTACTACAACCACAGATAGCAAAGTATGAACCTCATAATTCAAATATTATCTCCCAAAGTTGCAGAAGCATGGATGAAAAATGAAACAAGCAAGCATAGTAAACTGGGAAAGGGGAAGAGTAGCCAGCCAAAATAAAATTAGGATATGACAACCCTTGCTTTTATCTTTACTGTTTGATATTTATTGAATAAATTCCACCAGTACATCAATATACTTCAAGAGAAATAGATTTTTTGAAGAGGGGTTGTCTGAGGTACTGAGTCAGTGTATACCCACAGTAGTACAGGGGTAGGAAGCTAAGCAATATACTGCTGTGGCCAGCAGCAAAAGGCCCACCTAAAAAAACATCTATATCAGTTTAAGTGTTTGCTATATTTGGACTATTTTCACCACTTTATGTTGCTGTCAGACAGCATTTTCCAATGGAAAACTGTCGTTATAGAGGCCAAATATTGCTCTCTACAGACCAACCAAACGCCATAAGCAAAATCAGTAGTTTTACCTTGTAGAGCAAGTGTGTTGCTGGTTTTCCACAGCCTCAATCAGTTAGTTTGTTTGTGTTATTGTGTGACTTCAGTGAGTCTGAACTAACTATTTAAAACACCAGAGTCACTCAATAGCACACACAAACTAACAGACTGAGGCAAGCACTAGGTCAGCAACTCCTGTGTTCTGTTCTGTTTGGTTTGTTTGGAGAGAGTGGTATTTGGCTTATATAATGGTTTTGTTATCAGAAAAGGCTATCTGGTGGTAAAGTAAAGTGGTGAAAATATTCTAAATATAGAGTAAACTAATACTGATACTTTTTAGGTTAGGCTAGAATAGCAACGTTGTGCTGCTGACCCTGTCCACAGCAGTATATTGCTTAACTTCCGACACTGGTACTCCTGCTGCTTCTCTGAACTGGACGTGTGCCTATGCCCATCTATAAATAATATGAATAAGAGCCTCATACAACTCAAAAAATCTGAATTATCTCCTTAAAGCTCTGAGATTGTGGTTACCACCTTCTCTGCGCACACGCACACAACTAAAATTTTACAATGCTGTAATTAAATTTCACGATTATAATCACAGCAAGATGGCAGACTTGGTGATTGTAGCTGCCATGGCAACACAGAGGCCCTGAGGGGTGAAGTTAATGAAATGTGGAACAATCAGCAAAGGGGATTCCTTATCAATGGGAATCATATTTTTCTGACTCTACAAACTAAAGCTATTAATAACTGCCTGCTTGGCCTTCCTGTGGATGGATGATGCAAACAGAAGCGGCTTTCCAGGAAACTCCCTCGCGCAAAACACTGGAGCTTAACACTGGTTATAGTTCACATGCTGCCTTATAAACCGAAATTACATGAAATCCCCTCAATATTGAGTCTTCGGTTTATGTTATGTCTAAGACGGTGGTCTGAGTGGTAAATACAAACACCAACACTAACCCCAGGCACCAGCAGCGTGCAGTGAGCGAAAGATGGAGGGTAAATATTTCCACTAGCTACTTGTGGTGCCAGGGAAGAGGAAAACAATCTTATTTATGTTCCTTTTAGTTGGTTGGTTGTCATCTGTTACCCATTCAACACTATGGTGAGTGTGTGTGTTGTGTTTCTACTCTCTTAGAAATTAAGGTGCTAACTAGAACCATATACGGTTCTTTGGCTTGTCCCCATAGGAGACCCCTTCCTTGTTCCTGGTACAAAGGTTTACAAAGGTTCCACCTGACACCCTTTCAGATGGTTCTACCTAGAACCCAACATAAGGGTTATAGTAAAGTGAAAGGTTCCACAGAGAACTCTTTTATGGCGTACATTTCCACCTTGTAAGGGCGCTATATGAACCCACCCAGAGGGCTCTAGAAGGGTTGTATCTAGAAAGAACACACTCAGGTTTATATTCCAAGGGTTTTACCCAGAACACACTCAGAGGTTCTACAGAAAACATATTTATATTCTGAGGGTTTCATCTTCAACCCACCCAGGGGGTTCTCGAAAAAATATGCTTTTATATGCTAATTGTTTAATCTATATCCTCTTCTGAGGGTTCTACAAAGAACCATATTCATGCCATATTTTTATTTTCATATTTTTAAATCGTAGTACAAAACCTCACTAATTGGTTAAAACTAAACGAGCACAGATGACAGAGATATCCTGTCCTACAAATAAGATCCTACAGACTTAAAAAATCATTTCAAATAGATTCCTCCAAAAAGTCACTCCATTGTCATTTTAACGTTTTTCAATCAAAATAACAATAATGATGTAAAAAACATATCATAGCTTCTAATATCGTAGATCATATCGCAATTGCAATATCAGTCAAAATAATCGCGATTAGATATTTCTTCAAAATCATTTAGCTCTACTCTGCATACCGTTGTATGGCATGAAATAACCGCAAAAATTTTAATGGTAGCAGAACACAAGTAAAATGAATTGATTAAGGGAGTTTCAGATACATCTATATTTAAAAATACCATTTGAAACATTTGACTATTTGAGGGTGATAATTCAATGAGTTTTGAAGAACTTTTTCTTCCAAAAGGGATTCTTTGGATGAAAAGGAACCCTTCACTGACCCGTTCATCAAAAAGGGTTCCTCAGATGCAAAAGGATTTGGCTAGAACCTCAACCCTTCAGGAAGAACCCCTTTGGAACCTTTATTTCTAAGAGTGTATACTTGTGGGGGCAAATGGTTATTTTGCCTCTCCGTGCTTTTAAGGTGCTAATTTAGCATTTATAGCACTTCGTGTTAAGAGTTAGGATTTGGTTTGGGTTGGTCTACGGGTCGCAGTTAAGAATATAATGGAGTGAGGTGAGATTAAGCTTGTGGAGGAGCTTATGTTGTGTGTGTGCTTGTGTGTGTGTGTGTGTGTGTGTGTGTGTGTGTGTGTGTGTGTGTGTGTGTGTGTGTGAGTGAGAGAGAGTGAGAGAGAGAGAGAGAGAGAGAGAGAGAGAGAGAGAGAGAGAGTGGGAGAGGGAGTCTGAGTCACTTTCCGATATTTGTACCCAGGCTCTGATTTCCCATGCACAAAAAACAAAACCCAGGAAAAAACAGTTCTGGGATACAATTAGACAGATTTCTGTTTGAGCTGCGACATTTGGGTGGAAAGATGCTTTCTGTTTCCCCTCACTCTCTTTCTCTCTTGGCAGCGCTCCATGATTTGAGTTGATAAGCTGAAGCAGATATCGCACCAAAGCCTTCACTCTCTACAGTTTTCTCTGCAATAGTTTACGTGGAGCCTAGTGTCTGTATTCTTAATTAACAATTCAAATTTGAATTTCTGAGAAAGGGCTTATAGGAAAATCATGCACATAATGAAATTTGACTGAAAAAGACAAATGTTTCTTCTTATGTGGGTTTTTCAAGGAGCCACAAAGAGGACAACCGGTGTATACAGTACAAGCAGGATTTCAGCGTCAATGTGGGTGGCGAAAGCGCAATTTGATTACTCTGTATATCTCCGGAGTTTAAAGTAAACTGTAAACTTGGACATTCCCTAAAGTAATACTGTTAGAATAAACAAAAAAGGTCCTAAAAGGGTTAGGGTTAGAAGCTAAGTTGATTAAAGTTTAAAGGAAAGATTTAGCAATATTTCCCTACATGCCAGCATGATTCAGATGTTAAGATTTTAAGATTCAAGAACAGGATGCGGAAACCAAGTCAAGTCTGATGCCACGTCGCTGCTAACATGCACCCCAAATAATCTGATAAAAAAAGAAAGGATTTTGGGGTTGGAGGATAGTGGATGGTCTTATTAGACGGGCAGTTCGGATTATTTGAAGTGGGGTTGTATGGGATACTTATCAATCAGAATATTAGCTACAGTAGATGCCGGCCAACAGGCCCACAGTTTGGAGAAGCGGAGGGGAGAAAATCATATTTTAGCCATCTAAAAAATGCCCATTGGCAAAATCCATATCAGATTAAGTATACAGTGATTACAAATGGGAAACCAATATTACATTAGCCAAAAATTTACTCTTTCCAAACCAACCAAACTCCACTGGTGAAATTAATAATTTTACCTCTCAGAACACAAGAGTTGTTTGTGTTGACTTTAGTCACTCCAAACTAACCTTTTAAGACACCAAAGTCACACAAACAAATTAACAGATAAAGTCGGCAGTAGACCAGCAACTCTCATTTTCTGCAAGGTACAATTACTAATTTTGCCCATGGGGTCTGGTTGGTTTAAGAGAGATTGATATTTGGCTTATATAACGGTGGTTTCCCATTGGAAAAGGCTGTCTGATGAGTGAAAATATTCTAAATGTAGAGTACACTTATGTTGATATTTATTTTTTTTAGATAGCCAGTTTTGCTGCTGACTTTGTCCACAACATTGTTTCCTAAACCAGGATTCCTGCTGCTTCTTCAAACTGGGGGCGTGCCAATAGCCATCTACTATAGGTAACATACTGACTGTGAGTACACCATACACCCCTGCTTCAAAAAACAGCCCTGATCAGAATCATGCCTCTGACTGTCAGAGTCAGTATAATGCTCACCCATTCAGCTGCACAGAACCACATGAAGTGCAAGGTAAACCACACATTGTTTACTTTGTTGATAAGCTCTACAGAAAGACTTAACTCTTAACTGAATGAACTGTCCTTTCTGCCTTGACGTGTTAGAGACGGTGCTGAAAACACAGGTGAATAAAAAAATCTGTCACAGAGCGTTAGGGATCAAAATGGACACCTCAGCTCCCACACTCCAAAATCAGTCACCCGAAGTTCACATTAAACATTGATCTAGGCTCAAAATCTACATTATGACTTCAAGAATCAAGCCAAGATATAACAGAACTCTCTAAAAATACACAATTGTGAAACGTATCCAGAGTTTGTTACAGTCCTGCTCCTGTAAAGAGGTCTCTCTAAGCAGCTGATGTCAGTAATCATATGTTGTTTGTACAAACACAAGCTCTATTCGGTTGCAGCCGCACCGACAGATATCCATATGGTTCCTGTTAGAAAACGTCTTGCTGCACGCCTCATCACTCTGTGAGAAACCAAACTCTCTCTTATTGGTTGTATGCAGACCAGAGGCTGAGGCCATAATACTGCCGATCTGGAGCACACAGGACCATGTATGTAAGTGGATAGTGTAATAATGCAAAGATCCGTATCCCTCCTTACAGCAGAAAAACCAGGAGCTGTGGATGCCAGCAGACACCAGATATGACTGGAATAACTGTTGTGGTTAGGTGCTTAAATACGCCCCTGGGTTCCCACTTTTGGCCATGCAAACAAATACAGACAGAGGTGGCAGCTAAAAATATACTTTATTTTAAAAAATGTGTCAGAATCTATTTCCTGGATAACAAAACAACATAAAATCCTCTTTGAGTTCTTATTTTTGTATGCTTAACGTATTACGTGGTCACGCAATCTTTTGATTCTGTTTTCATAATCAGAAAGAAAAGAGGAAACCTATTTACATCACCAGCAAGGCCTGCTGTCGCTAATGGTGCAAGGCTACGTTCACACTGCAAGCCTAAGTGACCTGCTTTCGCAAAATAGTAACAACAAAGATTTCACATGCAGCACACTGTCGTATGAAAGTTAACATGAGGGCAGTGAAGTCAGTGTTTACCTTTATAAGCTGATATGCCCCAGCAAATCTGATCATAGCTATATGGCGTTGGTCAGTCCAGGACCATATCCGTATCTTGGACATTGACATTCAGGTAAATATTTGATTGTCAAGGCCATGAGATTTTTTTGACATCTGCTCACGTGCAAGACAGGTGCAGGAAATCAACATGTGATTGAATTATGGTTAACCCTCCTGTGAACGTCAGCATTGGACGACTGTCATAAAAGGACACCATAAAAACTTTCATTCAGCTTCCACAGGGGACGTCTTTTCAACGTACAACAAGACCTTCAAAAGACATCTGTTGGACATATCTTTGCTTAGTGGAGCAGTGAAAGCAACCAAGTTCATGAGCAGTTGAGATCGAGGACAAGGAGTAAGATACCCAAGTTTTTAATTATGGCGTTTCAAAGAGTAATGGCTGCTACTTCTGTCTGAGTGTAGATGCAGAGTCGGAGCCAGGAGACATGGGGTCATGACGCGAACGGCTTCACAGAAACAGATTTCAATCAGAGTTTCTGAGTGTCACAGGCTACTTTTAAACTTCTGAACTCTCGTGGCAAGGCACTTCAGGAGAGTTATGTAAAAGACGCATGAATTCCAATATGACTGTTCAAGGGATGTCACAAGAACCGATACTTCAGTTTCAAGTCGATGCCAAAATTCTGAAAACGTAACAGTACTCATTTTAGTACTAAGAATGCAGTTCTTCTGGGCCTGATGGGAACAGAATGCCTACAAGTGTTCAAGTCTGTTAAGGAAGGAAGAAGAATGACCCTAACCCTAACCCAACAAAACGCTGAGGATGGCAACAGGTAAGAAAAGATCCTGATCCTGAGATGCAAATCATTGTTATTTTTGTTTGAGACATTGTTGTGTACCCAACTATGTTCCACAATGTTTGCAATGGCTAAACACTAAAGCTTACAGTGTTTAGGCTAACATGCTTCCCTAACAGTAAATATCTGCCTCAGTCTTCTGTCCTAAAAGCTCAGAGGAGTGTTTTATTTCAGGTACAAAAGAGAAATAACGATGCCTAAATTGTATTAATGCTTTTGTCTGGTATCGAGAATCGTGGAATTTCACTTGTATTAGTATCGACTGCTAAATTTCTGTATTGTGACATCCCTAGACTGTTCACACTGAGGTCGCCTTGCAAAACTCAGACCTGAATCTGATTTGGGAGCTGATATGAAATGAGTCACATACGAGGGGGAAAAAATCTGACTTGGGCCGCTTTTACCTGCAATCTGGATGGAGAAGGACTGCGACTAACGATTATTTTCATTATCAATTAATCTGTCAGTCATTTTCTTGACTAATTGATTAGTTGTTTGGTCTTTTAAATGTCACAAAATGATGTTGATCAGTGACGTCCTGAAATGTTTTGTTTAGTCCACAGCCCAAAGATATTCCACTTGCTGTCATAGAGGAGTGAAGAAACCAGAAAATGTTTACATATAAGAAGCTGAAATCATAGAATTCTGACTTTTTTCCCCTTTAAAAAAATATTTTAACCAATTATAGTTATTTATTAATTACTGATAAAACAGTTAATTTAGTAGTTGAGAACTAATTGGTTATTCGATTAATCTTTGCAGCTCTATTCTCTAGTGACTTGCGACGCCTCACAGTCTCACTGAATCCCTACACTGTCACATCAGTTGGTCTCACCAGGAAATGGTCCAAAGTATGCTTGCTGGCCCACTTTGTTCACTTCATGGTGTTTCCCATTAAGTGGTTCGGTCTTCCCTCCAAAATAAAGTGTGTTCGTTCTAAATTGGCAACCCTGGTGAGGAAACCACTGACTCACTGTTATTAAATAGTTCCATAAGACATAATGAGCCTATATACTGGCCCACTAGACTAGACTAGCCTCCCTTTCATGTTCAGAACACATTTTTAAAGAAGCGCTTTCCTTCTTTTCTTTTTTTTTTCCTTTTTTTTTTTTTTTTGCCAATCTGGCTGTTTTAGCTGGCTTGGCTGTGAATGAATGGTGATCAATAATCAATATGCTGCATCACCATGATCCATTGATCTCGTCACACTATTGTAGTCCCTCTATAGTATGGTGGTCTCCCCACATCTCAGCACCAGCTACCAGCTCATGCGTGCAAGGTGCAGATGCAGGGTGCACCCAATCTACATGGAGAGCTCATTTCTGCACCTTTCTCCTGCACTGATCAGACGCACCAGTGAACACACACAGGATGAGAATAAAGGGAGCTGTCACTTACATTCATCTGACTCTGGATGTGCGCTCTGGATATCCCCTCCAAACACTGATTAGTATGCAAACCGGTTTCCAATTTCCCCCCACAACGAAAGACAATCCACCAGGACGAAATCTGTGAATGAAGCCGTGCTGACCAGCTGTTTTTACGTAATATCCACAAAAAGATCCAATTCCAGAGATTTTCCAATCCGGTGCACCGTTACTCCTCCAGTGAAGGGTCTTTTTTTGCGTCTCCGGGTCCTCAGTGTCAGGTGAGCGCGTTTGGATCAGCTGGAAAGCCGTCTGTAGCCCTGCAGTGCTCTCTAAACGATTCTCTCCTCTCTTTTCTCTCTCTCAGCATCCAGTCACTCAGACACGGTGAGTGTGTGTGTGTGTGTATCTGTGTGTGTGTGTGTGCTGAGACAGAGCCGCTTCAGGGCACCGTGCACCTCACCGACTGAAAGCCGACTCCTCCGCCACAAGGCCCAGCCCCCCCTACTCTCCTCCTCCTCCTCCCTCCCCTCACCGACGTGGGTTGCTAATTTATTCGGGTATAGCTCCACACAAAAGGGGGGACAGAGCAGAGGAGAGAGGGAGGCTGTGGAGAGGAAAGAGATTGGAGAGCAGACTTTGGTGCCCCCCAGCTCCCTTCAGTGGAAGTAGTCTTTGAGACAAAGGAGCGCACCATGCAGTATCAAAAGAGGAGTTCAGCTCAGCGTGGCACATTATATATGGAAATGAGTCATTAACAGGATCCTGTCTACTCCCCTTCTTCCTGGAGAATTAATATTATATGATTTAGAAGGACACCACAAAAATTACAAAAAATCCCTAAAAAAGTATGAACATGTAAGAAATTTTGGATTTTCACTCATGATTTTATGATGATATGTACAGAATAATCATAGAAATCATGATCATATATTTTAGATGTAAAGCTTCTACTGACTGAACATAAAATAGGTGTTTTGCTTTTAATGATTATGGAGTTTTATTTGTGCATGCATAATACATTTCAAGTTTAAGGATGTGGCAGCTTAGTAAAACAAAACATAGTATAATCATGTAGCCGAAGATGAATAACTTTATACATGAAGTTTTTCAATGGCACATGTTGCAACACTGGTCTATGTAATGTTTTTTCATATGGGATTTAAAGGACTGCTATGTAGGATCGGTGGCATCTATGAGCTATCAGATTGCAAAACACGTTCTCTCACCCTCTCGTTCCTAGCATGTAGGAGAACATACTTTGCCCTCGAAACACAAAAAAGGCCATATCTAAATATCAGTGTTTGGTTTGTCGCTCTGTGCTACTGTAATGATGACATTATGTGATGCACACATGCACAGTTTTTTTTAAAGAGTTTAAATTGTGAAATAACCAGCTGTAAAACAATGAATGTATTTTTTTTAACATGACGTCTGACTTCTGACTCATTTTACTATCAGAATTTGATCCAGGAGCTTCGCTTATGGGGACAGACTAGTGTTGTGGGGACCAAAATGCTGACTCCACACAGGTGGTCAGACCCCTAGTGATGTTAATACATCCATGGATGGCCCATTGAGGAAGAGGACCCACAGCTTCTGTAGGTATAAAAAGCTCATTCTTAGGTAAGAAAACACAATTATTATTATTGTCAGGTGATTGTGCACTAATGAAAACATACTTGTGATTTTTTATTTATTTATTTATTTTGCCAGTCTGCCAATAAACCCCTGTAAATCTTACTCACTAGACCTGTAAAGTAGCCTTATTATTCAGGTTGAATCGAAGCTATTCAATTTCAATGAGGTTTTAGGTCTGGATGTAAAAGCTTAAGACTCTAACCTGAGAGAGGAAGCAGTAGAGCAGGCTGGGCTAAGGTTCAGACACACACACACACACACACACACACACACACACACACACTTTGGACTGCTAGCATCAGCAGGATGGGAGTCATTTATCACCCTAGATTTTAGGTCAAGCCTCCACCTGCATCACTGAGACAGAAACGAGGGAGGAGATGTGGAGGAGGAGGCGGAGGGAGAGGTGGTGTGTAGGTGGGAGGTGTTAACACAGAAGGGTCTGTGGGTGGACAAGGACAGCAATCAATCCATCCCTTCTTGCTTTGGGAGACCACATGTCAGAGGACTGTGAGTGTGTACTGTATGCTGTGAGTCAATGGAGGGAAATGGTATATTTACACATTTGCTAGTAAGTGTCTACATTTGTATATATTGACCATGACAGGATGAGCTGACACTGTGGACTCAGGCTCATTTAACTCTGCAGGAGACCCATTTTTACTTCCCACTTACTCTCATGTTTAGTGGCGGCTGCAAAAAGTAATGATCTATGAAAAACAAACAAACATAATGTCCCTGTTTTCCCTTATTGTGACAGCGGTCACTTGGGGATTGAACCATCAGTCATGGCAATATTAGTGTCATGTGCTTCCTCTTAAAATGAACAAAGTATTAAATCGAATCCCAGAGGAGCAACAAGCCAGAGGGAGTGGTTTGTGCAGTTATATGTACTGTTTTCCTAACATTAAATAGGTCAACATACAGTAACTAATAATATGTAACGTTCTTCCTGCAATTGAGTAGATGTTTTTTGCTGAAATCCCTTTTATTATTGAGCACAAAATAAGGTCGGCTTTGTCATAAATTGGGCAAAAGTGGAGTAAATGGAGAAGAGAAGAGAAAAGCAAATTTAACTGTGTGCTTTATTTTGATATCGTCTCTACTCCTGTCTCAACTTCTTCAATTTCATCCTCTCAACTATGCTATACACACACTAATATCAATGTTTTTCTTTTAATTTTCTGAGCTGCAAACTATCAGTTAAGTATTTGCCCTCCTTAGAAGGCCAACTACATAATTCCCAACCATATTTAACATCTAATTTATTATATTTTTTGGTCTTTGTTGTTATCATAGTGGGTTTAACTTTATTTTTATAGGATGATGGTATGTGTTAGATAAGATTACCAGTGGATACAATGTGTAAACCAACTCCTGTTCTCACCCTTTGGTTCTCACCTCCTGACTGAACCCCAGCAGGCTCCAGATATGTGCTTACATTTCTAAGAAAACATGCCAAAGGGTTAACATGAAAGATGCAATTTATAGTTGAGATAGAAAATGATCCAGCAGTTGATTGTGCTTTGTCCCTCTTGGCTGTGAGTTATGAAGACTGTGCTATGCACGAAACGCTTGCTGCTGACCCGACAGCTTAAAATGCACAAAATCCTCATCCTCATCACTTGTCACTGTAATAAATAGTTCATTCCTGGTCAAATGTGGAACCACTATTGAACCACTGGGGGAATTATTTATACGATGGAGACATTTTTTTCCCCCTAACTTTTTTGTATACATATTCATTTTCAGAGATTTGCAAGCTAGTCTACCTGTTGTGGACTTTAGGGTGGGTTACACCAACGCTATGATGGACACTGAAGCACCTGCCTGTCATCACAGCCTCGGGCCGCAGCCACAGTTTCCAGGGCGGTTACAGCAGTATGAAAGCTCCTTTAAACAAGCCCCCAGACTCACTTCAGAGATAAATACTCCAGGCACATGACTACTTCTTCACACAGCCCATCACTCTGATGGACAGTTAAATCAGTCATATAGCGTCAGTAACCCTCTGACACCAAAACATCTATCGATTTTTACAGTTAAAAATGCACATACACATATCATCATACACTGCCACCTGTATACGGACATGTATACATGCACACTTTTCATTCATGTCTTTGCACTATTTGCATTGTTCACACTTGACTTCCAAACACTTGACTTGTATATAAACTTATTTATATTGTCGGTCATTGGTGACTTTTTTTTAATATACACCTAGTTTTTCACATACTTGTGAATATCACAGGCCTGTCATGTTTTATTCTTTGCTATTCTTTTCCTTCATTTAATCAGTTTTGTTGTTCTTAGCTGTATGTCCACTGTGTAAAGACACTGAAGGCAATGAAAACTGAAATTTCTTGAGATTCTTCTTGATTTCTCACATCTTAAGTCTGTCCTTGTCTTTGTACAGTTTGCATTTGTCCACATGTGCGCTAGTGCTGTCTGTGTGTGTTTGTGTGTGTCCGTAATCAAATTTATTCGGCATCGATTTTGTTGTGTGAACACTTACCACAAAGTTACAATTACACTGCTTTAACCAATAGCAGATGGCTGAGGAGTGACACTTTTGGTGGGGCTCCCCACGATGGAGGAGACCAGTGCAAGATTTATAACGCTGCCGCACACATTCATAAATGTAAAAATTTCTCTCAGCCTTTCTGTCAAATACAAACACACACGAATACACATTAACCCATGTGTACACATACATCATTATATCATGAAATGTACTGTCGAAGGATTTATTTGGCTCCTGTGTCTATCCAGTTTGTCAGTTCCTCCCTCTAACCTCAGAATCCACAGCCTGACCATGATAACCCCGGTCCACATTTCAAACCTTTAGCACACCTCCCAGATTTATAGCCTGTCAAGTCTTAGATAAGCCTTGTATTTATTCCAATTCGACCCACTTTTAACAGAACTGATTAAACCAGAGCTGTAAATTCTCAGAAACCCTTTAGAAAAGGCTTTAATCTGGCCTTTCAAGCCTCATCTGATAGTCCATACTCATGGTCACTGGGAAGACAACACAGAAATTAGTGTGACATGTTTGTTAGTTAACAAGTGGTAGCTGGGAGGTCATTTGGAAATGCACTGTCGGGAGCTAATGGATTGGCCTGTCTGTATTGGCTGTACAATTGGACTTGTTGGCTGGGTCCTATACAAAAACACACAGTTGACCGCAGGACCGTGATGCCTCTGATGTGAATCAAAGCAGCAAATTAGCCAAATTGGCATGTTTGCATGTGCAGTGGACTGAAACTAATTTTTAGATTTCATCACTTGAATACTGTAACATAACGAGCATTATTCCTTTGAGCAAAATCCTCTGGAAAATATGTCTGAAATAATTCCTCGACCGGCCAGCAACACAATATCCCAGTTCCGTATATCCTGGCAGCTCCATCGCAAAAAGAGCTTAATATGTCTTTTTCCACCATGTTTTATTTCATTCAACTGTTATCACTTCATCTTTCTGGATTCAGTCCCTTTCCTGACACAAAGTTCATATCTACCGCACTGCACGTATACACTAAGTGTCTTATTTTCTTATTTTCTTCTTCCACGACCATATATACGACCCTGTATCCATGCAGGTGTCTGTCCTGGCTATCAGATCCACCTTTCCTGTGCAGCAGGATGGGATGAGGTCACAGCTCTGCTCTGTGTGACTCTGTGCCAAGAGAGGAAAGAGTGGTGCCTTAATCAGACCTTCCTTTCCCATGGCCAAAATATCACTTGTCACAAGGCTTTCATTCAAAAACAATTCTGTAGGTCTTGTGAGCAAAGAAAACTTGTTATTCACAGTTCAATATTTTAACTGATAAGTCACGCAATATTCTAGATTTATTCTATATCCCATGAAAAGACCAAAATAAAAACTAATCCTACAATCAAGTGTTGATACAGCTTATTCCTCTGTGCCATAGACTTAAATTAAAGTCCAGACAAAATGGTGTTTCAAGAGTATCTAGTTTCCGTAACATGTTTTTCCGAGTGAAACTCCCTCCCCCTCCCATATCAAAACTTCCTCAGATTTTTACTCTTTTTTCCATTAATCTAAAAAAACTGGTTAAAGCAGAATTAAGAATGTAATAATTCATTTTAATTCCATGAACTGTTAAATGATCACACAGTTGTTTTGTTAATACTATATGCATCATGTGGTTATGTACGTAGTGAACAGTATTTTATAATGCCTGTTGTATGCAATGTATGTGCTGTTTGTATTTTGTTTCACCTGCAGGGATCTTTAAGCTATATCTCTGTATAATGCATCAGATTTCACATATTGACGGTCATGTTGGTCTCTGTCAAATAAACTTGCAAATAAGTAAATAAATGCACATATTTGAACACTGGAAATTGGGTGTGACTGGCTGTTGCTAGATAGTTAACCAATGAATCTTAGCTCTGCGATGCTAAAAGTTGAATATTGATCAGTGGGTAGATTTCATGGTGCTCACATGATCATTTGTTTGACAGGAGAAAATATAATCTGATTTTTTTAGATGAAAACGTTATTTTCATCCAAATGTATTGTACGTTTCATCAAAAGTTTAAGTAAATCAGAAAAAGAAAATGCAATGATTGCTTGTTTTCATACAGTACCTTTATGTAATTATTTAGGAGTTGGTTTATTGAGATAAGCAGTAGATGGTATCAGTTCTCCAATTGGAAAACCACTATACAACTGCAGAAGAAGAGGGTGCAGCAAGATGATGTAAGTAAAATAGTGCCAGTCAAAAAAACAATGTAGACATAAGCATATTTCATGCATTGATGTGACAAAGGTAAAATCAGATCAGTAGCAATCATGGATGAATTATAGAATCATGTGAACAATGGGACTTCAAAAGAAAAAAAAAAAATCAGGAAATTGCAAAAAAAAAAAAAGAAATAAGATGATCAAAATGTGCACAAAAATGCATTGATGTTGAGCCTCTTTCTGTAGCATCACCTCTACTCAGAACACTTATAATACTATTGCCACTTTCCTTAGCTTTTTTTCTTTCTGTTTTTTTCTCAAGTGCCTTCCTTTACCACTGGCAACAAATAGAGCTGTACATGTCTTCATCTGTCCCTGCAGGGTATTCTTAGGGAGATTATTATAGCTTACTTTACTCTGAGGCCAGAGTGCCTTCCATGCAACCACACACCGGCCCAATGACTTTGGCTGTTCTTTCAAAGCTACTACGTTGTGCATTTCTGCAGATGTCACTAAAAAGAGACCAAGAGTTAAGTGGAATAAGATGTATTGAATGTAAACCTATGGGAGAATTGATTTTGTTCTGCCAACAGGAAAAAAACCCTCTGTGTTTCTATTTCATAGGGTGTTGGCACCACATTTCCTGTTGGCTATGTGTGGTTTCCTCTAGACCTTTTTAGCTGTTTCAGTGATTTTTACATTTGCATTGTTTATGTCAGATTGTCTCAGTGGACGAGTGCAGCTTTTGGACTATTTTAGGCAGAGACAGAGGATTAATAGACTGAAGGATGACAGAGCAGGAAATGGGCATTGTTATTAGGAGCTCGGAGTGATTGTACTTCCCCAGAGCTACGCAGAGTGAAATCCCACAAAATGTCCCACATCCAAGCGGAAATAATGTCTGAAATAAAGTGTTTAAAGTTGTGATATCATCATGGCAGCCACTCACCCCTGAAATACCTGCTATACGCAGTAAAGTACTTTCTGAAATCCTCTTTTCACTCAGCAAAGACTTCTTCTAATTCTGAGCTTCATATTTCAGCCTTATCTTGAATTACGTCACCTCCATAATGTGCTTAGAGTTGAAAGAAATGTTAAAACCTGTCTTTCTCTGGCTGAACGGTTCTAACTTCAGAGGCTGGCCTGGTTCCACTTGGCAACCATCACCTGTAAAAGGCCTCCCAGCATTAGCCGAACATTTGCTGAGAAACTTATCTTCTACGTTCAAGCATGAAGGTCATAAGTTTTTGTTCTTATCGAGCAGTAATCTTGAGGTAAAGAGTGAAAACAGGAAAGCAGCAGTCCAGGTTTTATAGTGCGGTTGTAATGCCCCTTACTCTCTCTGTATCTTTACGTGCGGGCCGATATCAGAGAAGGAGATTAAACAGTTCCTCTGACGAGCTTCCAGGTTTTGTGCAATGGAGGAAATTTATGGGTCACAATCCATCTGAGGTTTTCTCACTTTGTTGAGAACATCACTGCATTCCCTTCTCTTACAGTATATATCTCTTGTGAATGTAATGTACCAGGTGTTATTCTGGTTTGTGCTCATTTTTTATGTCTCTTGTCATTATCACACTTCTGTAAGGTACAGTATTCCCAAAGGTTCATCCACCACAGGATGCAGATGTTAATTTCGCCACAGGGACTTGCTCCAAAGAAATCATTTCGGAAGCCATGTGGAGGCTGGTTTAAATATCAACATCTATCTCATTACTTTGGACTGTTTTTGTGATGACACCTTTTATAACTCTCTTCTTACTTCCTCTTCCTCTCCTTTCATCACTACTCCAATCTCGTGGACATCACATCAACACAATACCTGCAGACCGGCACCGTCCTCTCCAGCACTCTTGTCACACTCTTCCCCTCCTCCTCACTAATTTATCTCTGCATGAAACCTCCCTTCCTCCCTCTATCAGAGTGTTTTATTGTTACAAAGCAAATACACTAAGCAGGCAGATCCACTAAATCAGGAAGGCCCCAATTTAAGGACTGCGATTGTTTAGGTTGTGAGGAAACTATTTAGTTGCTGGCTGACTGAAATGCTATAAAACCTTGGCGACCATGAAACATCGGCTCAATGGAACAAAAATTACTCTTTTACAGAGATTTGTCCTATTTTGTACGATGATTTTATCTGTGTTACACCCAGGGGTGTTGCGTTACAGTTTTACAATAAATGTGATATTTAAGACAAAGACTGGGTTGCACCAACAAAGTGTCACTTAATCTAAGATTAGTCAGATCAGAGTTTAGCAAAAAAAGATTTAAAATGAGTAATTCCAGATTGAAAATTCTGCAGAGCCCTGTTGCACAATTAAAAACCAATCTCAGTTTAATTAATCCAAGTTGATGTAAACTGAAATGAAACAGAGTTACAGGTAGATGCTTGCTCACCCAAATTAAAATACATAAATAAATTTAGACCTAGTCAGTAAAAAAATAACTGTGGGGAAACCATTTCTGCTGTGCTGTATTCCTCAATGAAACATTACATTGTTTGCTGGCTAAAAAGTTAACAAAATATTATATTATTTGCATGCAGGCTAAAAAGTTAATTAGCCTGTGTAACTCAGCAGAGAAGGTCTCCTTTCTCCTCTGCGAACTCCTCCTCCATGGCCGCCTACACACACATCCTTTCTGTGCAATTTTGAACAGTTATGATAACAGACTCTGTCCATCTCCCTGCACTTGTATTTTGAGTGTAATTTAAAACAGTCAAAGATAAATTTGACTGATAATATTGTTATTGTGAATTATTTTGGCCATGATAATCATGTAGTGAGACAGCCGTCGTTACACCATAGGAACAAAATGAGGGAATGTGCAGAAAATGCACAATCAGACAGCAGCCATAGAATATGTGTTGTAGTACTCTCATACTAGTTCATTACACTCAGTGAATAGCTGCTGAAAGCCTCCTCTGCTCCACAATGTGTTTCTAATACAGGCGTCTAGCAAACAGGAAGTAGCCAAAGCTGAGAACTTCCTGTATGAGCCCATCTACTGGCCAGCTTCTGCACTATGGGCACAGGAGGTTCCTGAATGCGTCGTCAGTGTGTGTGTGTGTGTGTGTGTGTGTGTGTGTGTGTGTTTGCCGTTCAGCATTCCATCCCCTTCTGCTTCCTTCCCTGCCCCTGGCCTGCTGATGCTCGGCATCGTGGGAAAGAGTGCGTCTCACCTCCACACGCCGCGCTCGCTCACTCACCACACACATAAAGCAGCAGAGATGGGGACAGATTTAGTGGGTGTTGTGAACCAGATGTGCTGCCGCGTGGAACTGTTGTGAAACCGTGCCGTTAATGTGCCACCGTGATGCCGTATTTAGAGTGAGTGACAGATTGATAACACAATCTGCGTGTGGGGGGGAGGAATGAAAAGGAGACATGAGAAAGTGTTTTATTTTACTCAAAGCTCATTAGTTGCATGTTTTATTTGTTCTGGGGCTTCATCACAGAAACTTCCTAAGTCTAAAATCTTTTCTTATCTCAGTTTAGGGCATTCTGTAGGGAGTCTGTAGGGAGTAGTTTCATCACTTCCCAATTGATGAGCAACTGAAAGACAATTGCTGGTGAAAATCTTAAAGTTCCCATGAAATGGCTAGTGGAGTGTTTATTGCTCATTGCCTGTGAAACAGCTAAAGTGAAGCATGAAAGGCTAGGAAGGGGAGCGGTACTGACTCTTTCCGGACTGAGAGCACCTGGTGAATATGGCTGGGCTGAGATCAAAACAGCATCCTAGACCAACAGTGACCAGTTTGACGAGAGGGAGTAGGCGAACAGGTGATTTTCTTGGTGGGTTTGGCTCCCAGCACCCACGGGGCTGAGTCAAAAACCGAGATAAAGGTTAGCAAACCTACTTTAACAACAAGTAAAGCTATGTTTCATTCAGGAAACGTTGTAACCGACCTTGTACTGTATTCCCATTTCTGCTGGTTCTGATGTCTGCTAACGGCAGCTAACAGTTACAGCTAACTTATTGCAATCTGTCCATCAGAAACTCTGTAACTATATAACCAAGAGCTGAAGCTGAGCAGCCAGAGGACATAAGAGGGGAAACCAGAAAATATTTTCTACATAAAGTACAATCCAGTTTCTTCCAAATTAGTAAATAAAGTTATATAGTTGTGGTTTTGTACAGTGAGGCCTGCTCCTGTACTGTGGCCCCTGGACCAGATTCAAACCCCCAGATACACACACACACGCACTCCCTTCCGTTGTTCAACCGTCCCTACCTCCCAAAATAAAATTTACAGCTTTATGTGACAATTACTCCTTTGTTTATGTGTGTACGTGTGTGGTGCGTGTGTTATGGGACGCCTGAACCTTGGCTCAGCCCGTAAAGTACGTGGCGGCAACCTCAGAGGAAGAGGAAGATGAGAGGGTCAAGTGCGTTGCGGGAGATAAGTTGTCCCTCACGTTGCCCTTCTGGATCAGCTGCTTCCTGTTTATTGTTGCGCTGAAGTGTTGTCCTATGAAGATAACAAGGCTTTGACCTTTGACTCCAGCGGAACAGAAGCACATCCTACGACGGATACCATATTGTTTCAGTGCCTCGACACAACTCATCATGTGACCGGTGTGACCTGCCGCCTACTCACATTTAGACAGTTTGCACGTCATAGTGGATCATAGTGCAGCGATATGACTTAATGACTACCTTGACATTATCATTAATATACTGTATATATTCATCATCATCATGGTTCAAATGCAGTTGTTGTGTCCAAGCATTGTTTGAGTGCAGGCAGGATATAATTAGCTGGAAGTAGAAAAAAATTGAACTGAGTTTAAGGTTAACACTGACCCACCTTTTATTTCTCAAAAACATTTAGCACCTTTTCCCACCCACTGAAACAAACATTGCATAAATCCCCTAAAATGAAATAATAAATGAGTACAGATTATTTGAATGTGCACAATTTGCTTGTCTTATCTAAGGAAGTCTTTAAAAGGAAGTCTTTACTCAGCTATAGTCAGTGTATTGTCTACAGTAGATGGCAGTCAACACACCCACAGATTGGGGAAGCGTCAACAGTCCCAGCATAGGAAGTTAAGCAATGTACTGCTGTGGACAGAGTCAGCAGCAAAATGTATTTTAGTCACCTAATATCACGTAATTAGTTCAATCAGTTTAAGGGTACACTATATACTATATCACTTTGCTATCAGACAACATTTTCTGATGGGAAACTGCTGTTATATAGGCCAAATGTCGCTCTCTTGAAACTAACCAAACTCAATAGCCGAAATCAGTAATTTGATCTTGCAGAACACAAGAGTTGCTGGTCTACCACTGCCTTGATCGGTTGGTTAGTTTGGTTAGTTGTTATTGTGTGACTTTGGTGTGTTTAAAAAGTTAGTTATGATTCACCAAAGCCACACAATAAGACAAACAAACTAACAGATCAAAGCAATGGTTGACCAGCAACTCACGTTTTCTGAGGTAAAATTGCTTTTTTTGCAAAGGGAGTTTGGTTCAGCAAGAGAGGGCAATACTTGGCTTATATAATGCCAATTCCTTGATGGAAAAGGCTGTCTTACAGCAAGGTAAAATGGTGAAAACATTCTAAAAAATAGAGTACACTGATAGAGAGTTTTTTAGATGGGTCTTTTTAAGTGGTTTCAATATGTTTTACTGCAGACTATTCACAGGAGTACGTTGCTCAGCTACCTGCACTGTTACTCTTGCTGCTTTTCCAAACCGAGGACATGCCGACCACCATCTGCTGTGGGTAATATACTGACTATGGATAAGTACCTCATATAACCCCGCTTTGAATATTCAAACTATCCCTATAAATGCCTCTTATACACTGAAAGAAACTCGACAGAATCTGGCTTTAACATACAGAGCACAAAACTAGCCCTAAAGCAAAATCTGTTATTTTTCCAGTAAGGTTGAGAGTATAAGTTTACACTGATAGATTATATTCAAGGTTTTATGATACAGTGTTCTCAAAACTTTGCCTATCTTCTTGGAATCAGTGAGCAGGAACTTAAGGCCACTTTTAGTCTGGAAAAAAGTCAAGAAAAACTCCAAAATCGGCTCAGTAACTCTCACAGCTGTCTGTGGCTGGAGCCAGGGCAGAAGCTGGAGAATTTTCTGCATCCGTCCTAGAGTGTGATTTATGTCCAGACCGGTCTTCTCCCACTACTCCGACTTTGTTTGATTGTTTGTTTTTTTGAGAGAGTTTAGGATTTCTTTCTCAATAAATTGCTCGCCGCACAAGGACAATAATCAAGATAAGGTGACGCTAGTTTCCCAACCAGTGCCACACACAGTACGGGTCACATTATGTTTACATTGTGGAGGGCTGTCTGAGCTTTCAGAGGGATTAGGGCCAGGAGATGGAAAGTCTCCAAGAAAGCTCATATTTGTTCATAAGGATGTTTGAGTTAGTTTGGCAAAGTGACAAACATATACAGAGACTTGGAGAAAGATGGAGAGCAACAGTGAAGTTAAGTCGAGGCCACAGTTTAAAAAAAAAAAAAAATCAGACCAAACCAGAGCTGCTCAGGTTCTGATCCCTGGAGTTCAAAAGCATATTTTATCTGTTTTGGACTGCTGTTACTGAAAGGACTCTACTGCTGCAGCCGTTAACAAAGCTCGCGTGAGCAGAATATGACAAAATAAAAAACCCACAACAGGCCGTTCCAGCAGTTTAAGTCAGAAGCTGAGATTGATTTACTTTTGGTTCTGAAACCCCCTCAGCACTGCATAGTGTCTCTATTAGATCTGCTTCGGAGCATTCAAGGCGTGTCGACCACTAAACAGGGGGGTTTATTCATGAAGTGCGTCTCTACCGATGTTGTGACCTGCACTGTGTGTCCCTTAACATGTGACCTGGACCATGCAGTCCGCATCATCCAAGGTCTCCTCTTCACTAAATGGTTCATGAAAGACACACACACACACACACAGAAAGATAATTTTGTAAACACATTTAGACAGTCCTGCGTCCACAGTAAACATGGTAAACAAGGTTAAGCCTAGACTCCACACTGATAAGAGCTGGAGACTGACAGGAGCCGCTGATGATGTGGTTTGTGTTGTCCCAAAACTAAGTCACTAAACTTTAACTGAAACTTAAATTTAAAGGTATGTTTTCTTTTCTTCAGTGGATGGTAGAAAATCTGTACTCAAGTACAATTGTTCCCAAGCAGTAAAATTGCTTTTCTAAGGTTTTTCATTTTTGAAATAAATGTGAAAATTGCCATTTTTAAGAACCTACTCAGGTAAAAGTAAAAAAGTACCTAATAAATTACTCAAAGTACAATTTACTCTCCTTTTTAATATTTCTTAGGGTGTACTATAATTATGAAAGTAATGTTACCACTGAAGTTGGCACTGCATTAGGTTAACAGATTTCTAAGTAAACCAGTTTAATAGCCCAAGAGATCACTAGCTCAAATATTAATGCTTCATAGGACAAATTAACATAGCTAACGTTAGCTAGCTGACTACATTTTCACCAGCAGTATGTGCAACTGAAACACACAATACACCATTACCTTGAATAAATTACAGATTCCTTTGAGTTTGATCATAGTAGGAACCACTTTGGATAATGTAAGGATGCAACTCATCAAAATGTATAACATATGTCTTGCATTTTTAAACTTTTCAATGCAGAAATGTACATATTATAGTTTAAAATCTGATGTGCTTTCAGAGATCAGAAGAGGAGTTTTTAAAAGTGGAGAGCTCAGTGTTTTGGGGAGGTACAGCAAACACTTCATCATGTTACTGCTGTCTTTTTTAAGATTTTGGTATGAAAAGTGTGGCCAGATGTGGCCAGGGATTGTCATTTGAAACTGCTTCTTGTTCTGGTCTTTGCTCCGTCATCATCACATCGTGTCACATGACAGGTGGCATTTAGAGCAGTCTAGATGTAACAAAGGTATAAATGACAAGTAAAACGTATAATACTGGTTCACATATATATATATGAGTAAAAAGTAAAAGAAGAACATGAAAAGTGCTTGTTGCATAAAAAAAAACAACTTTTTTAACATATGCATTACATTGTTATTGTGTGTGTTAATCATTACTCAAGAGGAAATAAAAGAAAGTCTATAAAGTAACACATTCCAATAATGATTGATCGGTGCAGCTTAAAATCAATTCTCATTTAATGCAGTTACCATTGCATATATCATAGTGTAAGAAATCACAGGGGGTTCAGCTCATGCCGTGTTTTGACCGGTGAGTCCGTCCTCAGAGGTTTTAACTCTCTCCTCCCCTGGCAGCTTGGCAGTCGGTAAGACCCAAATATTTACTGCGCCTTGTCTGCCATCTAAACACCCTTTCTACATGACATATTTATTCAATTATGCTTCATTTCACAAAGACAAAAAGAGCTCTGCAGGTCCCGGCCAAGTTGCGAGCATTTTCCACCAACAACTGTACAGTCCCAATGGCTTTGATTCAAAACAGACGGAGAGAAACTTTGGATGCATATATGACATTTGTTAAATACGCTCTGTAAACCATTTTGACTGCTGAGGAAATCATAAACACTACTTTTGCACGATTCAGAGTCCAGGTAGGCAGCTTTAGAGCCGACAGTATGGTGAGGTGTTTTTTGGAATAAGGCCTTTGGCGTTACAAAGAGCACTGTATGAACTACCAGTGATTACCCACCACAAGGGAGGTATTCTCCAATTTACGGCCTTATTTCTCTTTTATTGAAAGTTTGTTATTTTACCCTGCATACCTCCAAAAGTTCATGAATAGTCAGGCCACAAAGTAGTGAGCAAATGCTCCAAAACTTTTCTTTAAAACCATATATTGCAGTAATTTAAATATTTGCAACAGCTGTGATTTTTATAATATTTTTCTTTAAATAACACCAAATTAGTGAGATGGCTATGGATGTCCAAAGAAGCCAACGCTGGCGGCCAATTTTTCATTTTTACCAAGCATGCCTACTTCCGTATGAGCTTGGAATATAATCCACGTGGTTACATGGTTCAGCACAATGTGAAAAACTGCTCTAAGTGATCACTCTGACATCTTGGCAGGGACGCCCTTTGATCAAATTTGTGTTGTAGAACAAGAAGAGTGGTTTGAGTTCCACGTCTGTGTGTCCTGCATCACTTTATATCACAACACTGCTTTCTAGTACTTACATATACTGTGTATGATCAGTGGAGGGTTCAGTATATCCATCATGCAGTGACTAGTGGAGGTGGGGGACTCGAGTCACATGACTTGATTTGAGTCTTAAAAGCATACTATGCATGATTTCTCCCCTAACTTCAATGTACAAACATATAACAATAATTCCTCTCAATTATCAATGACCAATCAGAAGTGTGGTGCACAGACCCTGCACCCTGTATTTTCTTTTCTGTTATTATTTTGTTATGTCTGGGATGCTTTGCCAGCTCAAAGTGTCAGAATTTAATGACCAGGGAATAGGTTTCCTTGGGTTTCCTTCTGATCTGATTGCAAGCAACAACTCACAAATCCTTCTTATTTTAGCTTTTAAGTCTTAAATTTTAACCTTGAGACTTGACGCAGATGACTCAATAGAACTTGAATTTTTAAAGTAAACCTTTGCATTTTTCTAGATATTGAGAAGTTACATTTTGTTTTTTGAAACATGATGGGTGATTTCTAGTGCAATGGGCACAAATCTGGCAAACTATTAGGAACAGCAGAGGCTAAGGGACAACTATCATGGAGAGACATATTATATCATATTGACTTATAGACCCTTTGAGTGCCGACATCATTGTTACATCATGGTGTTAGCTGGGGGCAAAGCACAGAAAAATCAAAGCAACCATGAATCACCTCAGAGTATTAAACCACATAACCAAGTGAAAATGTCATGTTGCTGTGTTGTTCGGTGCCAAAATAGAAGTTGTGATGGTTTAGAATTTAAGTTTTATCACATTAGATGCCACTGCCAGTCAAAAACCCTGAAGACAACTATGGTTAAACATAATAAGATGAAAGCTAGGAGATGTGTGAGAGCCATGACAAAATAAACAAAATGGATGCACAAAATGTCAAGAAAGGAAATATTCTCACATATTTTCCTTATTATACAAAAAATACAGTCCAACATCTTCTGAATTCAAGTTTCTCTCTTTTACAAAACTAAGACAAGTTTTGATTGCCTTGTTAAATCTATGAGACACACTTCATTCAAACTCATCAGACAGAAACAAAACAAAACTCACCAAATCTGTGTCGGTCAGTTTTTCCACTGTTGTAACAATCCTCTCACTCATCCTTCTGGCTCAGTGAACTGTGCCATTAAGGAGCAGTTCATTAAAGAGCAGCATCTGTCACTCACGCAGACCATTAAATTCGCTAAATAAATTGCTAAAAATCACCCAAAAAAAAAACCCGCTGATAAACTCACTCGCCAAAAGCTGATATATTCACCCAATCATCCAACCCTATGACAGTTGTAGAAAGACCATACATCGAGCGTGTACGGGGCGACCACTCTGATTCCATTGGTTAATCTTAACTTTTACAAGTAACGGTTATGGCCCTGGAAAATGAGTGACCATGCATATTCAGAAGAGTTCATATTAATTCAGCCATGGTTAAGAAACAAGCTAACAGAAGCTGCTAACTAACATGTTTAGGGAATTGTTCTACAGCAGGGACTCAAGTTGACTTGCTTGATTCTCACCACAGTAATTTGCTTTTGACTCGCACATGCAGGACTTACTCCCACCTCCGGAGACTACTGATCACAATAGAAGGAATGTGCCAGCTCTGATTAGCACGCAACACTAACATGATTTTAAAAAAAAAGTGTGAATTTGCTGAAATGCATTCCTCTCAGGCTCTGTAGAACGGTTCCTCCTTTGTTTGTGTGTGTGTGTGTGTGTGTGTGTGTGTGTGTGTGTGTGTGTGTGTGTGTGTGTGTGTGTGTGTGTGTGTGTGATCCACTACCACATTTTGTTTATTCTGCTTTGGGAGGAATCCACCCATTTCTCAGTACCTTCCATGAAAGTTAATGAGGCAGTCTTCATTTCCCAGTTCCCTGTTCTGCAGTAATGGTGCCTATCAGGCAGACAGTGAGTTGCCAGTCACCTTTAAATATGAGGTTGACATCATTATGACTTCATCCTCTGGTTTTCAAAGTCACTCAAAGTCAGCGACATCTGTAAACCTAGATGCTTGAGGGTGCTGACATTTGTTATACAACCCACGTGGCCCCAGCTGGCACCCTTCTCCTTTTTTTTTTTTTATTTTGTTTTGCTCTCGACGTCTCTTCTCTTTTTGTCGCTCCCCTCCTTTCTTAACCTAATTGTTACTTTTCTTTCTGAGTTTGCCCCAGAGGCACGACTTAATGCTTTCTTCTGAAATATCACTATGCCTTGCAGAGGCAGTCTGTTTCATGTTGGCGAAGTGTGTCGGGTGCGGGGTGCAGGGATTTGGGGGATACTGAGGCTGTGGCGAGGGGGGGGCTCGCTCGACTCTCTTCCAGGCAACCACTGTTTTATTCCTGAATTTTCCATGCATTAGGCAGTTATTATTTAACTACTGCAGCTTTCGTACACGTGCACACCATCATGCCCATGCCATAATGGTGGTTGTGCGCGGGGCTTACATGGGGACAGAGTGGTCACTGTGTTTCCCATCATTCTCTGCACACACAGATAGCCCTAAATGGAAAAGCAAGGTGGTGTGTGCGCAACCGCAACCAAAAAATCTGCTGCACCGCTTAGGATACCCACCGGCTGTCCACATCACAGTGACCACTGATTTCTGAGCTCTGTAATCACCGTACGCAGGACTATTTTAGAGCAATCTGACTATGGATTAGACAGCAAATTGCCAGGGATAGTGAGCGTTTCCATGGAGAGGGTGGAAGTTGCTTGTAAGGAATAATAAACAGAGTTAGATTAAGATTAGACGTGACGGTCTGAGGGCAGTGGCAGCTGGAGAAGTGTGTGTTTGTGTGTGTACCTATGATGTCCAAGTGTGTGTGTGTTTATGTAAAATGAGAACAAGGAGAGGTCAGTGACATTTTATTTTATGGTGCACTAATAAAATGTAACAAGTTGTACTTTGTATCAAATTAAATAAAAACTAGAAATAAAATGTTATTTATTAGACAGTATTAGACCCTTTATTAGATGTTACCAGGCATTGTTGGAGCTAAAAACAATATGTGAATCTGATCCACCGAGTAATAGCCAATATTATTGTACTGGACCAGCCAAAGAAGGCGTGTCTCGAGTAGCAGAAATGTGATTTCACTTTAGTTTACAATATAGTTCTGTTTTAATGTGTCACTAATAGCCCCCTAATATAGTCCAATGAGGGTCTAACAGTTGAAAATAATATGCTTTATTTTACAGTACAGTTCTGCTGTAATGTGTCCTTAATTATTCTCTAAGAAAGTCTAAACAGGATCTAATACAGGACATTTTATTTCTAGTTTTTGTCTAATTTGATACTAAATACAATTTGTGACATCTTATTGGTGTACCAGAGATTTATATGGGGCAGAACATTAAAAAAGCTGAGAAAAGACTGAAACTATCACACACTTAATCACCTCCATTTGTGCATGTCTAAGTGATGACTTCTTTCTCATCAGCTATTAATCAGTCGTGTGTAATGACAAGCTGACATAGCCATAACTGTTTATACTCTGTCAAGCTCACACATATGTGATGGAGACCCACAAACTTGTCCCAAGCCCTTCCAGAGCTGAATTCATTACAGAGTTTGTGGTTGCAACTGTCATGACAGTCAGCTCAACCCAACAATTAGTTCCTTTAATGAGTAAAAATATGAAAACTCTGACAGAATCCCTCCAGTCTTCTTCTGTCCAATCCATCGCGTATTTATTAAATGTGACTCCCATCAACTGGCAGACTGCTGACAGATTGGCGCACACGCACGGTATGTGTCAGCCACATATGCAAACACACACAGCATGAGAATTATATAGATAGCATGTGGGCCATCTATCACAGAATCGGGAAAATAAACTATGAAAATGTGCTTACGTACACAAACAAAAAAAAAAAAGGCGGCGACGATTTGAACTGCAAACCTCAACATGCATTCCTTGACATTGCCACATCCTCTGTCAGTTGCTTCCTATCCACCACTGCAACATAAAAATATAACCCCCGCACAACTGTAGCACAATATTTCAACAATAGCAATTGAAGAAGACACACATCTTTTTCTACTTCTGCGTGGAATGTTTTCTTAAGTTGTGATGAAATTCTTCAACATGATGGATATATTACTATTCTGCTCTCAACTTTGTATAAAGGCATGTCAGAGATCATTTATAAGACAAGGGAGAGCCGGTAAGAGAGCTGGTGAACGCTGAAAGCCTGCATGCAGATGGTATGTAAATCATGCCAAAGAGAAAGAATCTGAACTGGCTCTATCAATGATAGCGGCGTAAATTATTGAAGGAATAACATCATCACGCAATGAATCATCTCAGCAGGAACTGGGTCGCTGTTGAAAGAGTCGATACATTAAGTCGCTCTCATGAGGTCCACCGCAGAGTTTGTTTTTGTAGCTGATCAGTTTCCAGAAAAAAAATCTAATTTTGGGATTTATAAAAGAAACTCTGTCTTTTTTTATTAAGTTAAATACAAAGCTCGGTTCTCTTTCACTAACTTTTGGAATAATACGTGGGACTCTTGACACTTGAAAGTTATAGTCACTGAAATTTCCGTTTTCTTCTCACAGTAGATCCACTGTACACTCTAGATGCCCATTTGCTCACTCAACTTAAAAGGTCATTGTCTTATTTGAGGTCTGAGCTGAAAGTCTCATTAAATCATATTTACTTTATGAAAAACCAAATGAGTTAAACGCAAAATATGTCAATTCTGTCACTAGAGGACCTGACCACACCTATGCGGGTATTTTCAAAAACGCAGCTTTTTCTATGCATTTGGGCCTTTTGTCCACACACAGACGCCATATTAGGTCATTAAAAATGGAGCTTCTTGAAAACTATTGCCAAAGTAAATATATTTTTAAATTATGTCATCTGTGTTGTGTAGACAGGGAAATATTATGGGTTTGCATTTTTGGGTTGTAACATCAGTGTGTGCCACAGTCTCATTTGTTTGACGTCGGTGTATGCTGTTATCTCATTGGTCACCCTGGTTGTTTGTATGAGGGGCTCTGGAAGGCAGTGAATGGTGACAAAACTTTTGAATAATCAGTAGGGTCGGGTATCATATAAAAATTATGATACAAGTACCAATACTAGTACTCAGAAAGCGATACAGATACCAAAGGAGTGCCTCATTTGATTCCTTTTATTGAATGTTCTTCTTTATGAAGGTGATTGTGGTGATTTGCTGTGAGCAAAACCTTATAAATAATCTAATAATAATAAATGCACAAAGTGAGTGTGTTAAGTAATTAGACCATATCAGCTTTGTACACTTCAGTCATATGAACTCAAAAATCAAAACTTGTTGACTTAACATAAATACTGAGTGTTGTGTCTGAGGGGTGAGTGTCTGTGTCAAGTGAGCATAAAGTCTACATGTTATATTGATAGTTCTGAACATCTGAGTGTACTCAACACATTTTTTGTGCTATGGATGAATTGGAATATGAAACTCTCAGAGTGGTCATCAAATTCAAAGGTAAATGGGTCATGATTTTGACCACATGCTATTGCGTTATTAGTTTTATCGCATTTCCCAGCAAGCAGCACAGCCTCTAATCACCTCTGAAGCTGAGCAGCTACACACACACACACACACACAAACACACACACATGCTCACCTGCGCTCCAACTGCTTAATTTCCTGAACATCAGAGAGATCTGGGGCGGGTTCGACAACAAAGACAGGAAAGAGTTTGAAAAACGGACGGCTTTGATAGTTATGAGCTTATTGTGCTATGCTAAGCGCTCTTTTTGTGTGTGCATGAGTGTGTGTGAAGGGAAATATGGCTGCCATGTGGGGCTGAAGGTGTGAGAGGAAGCCTAACAGGCCTTCCCATTTGTACACCATTAGACTCACCACTATACGCTCTTAGAAATAAAGGTGCTGACTACAACCACAAAGGGTTCTTCGGCCCCTTCAAACCCTCTTTGGTACCTGGTAAAAACCTTTTATAAAGGTTCCATATGGAACCCTTTGAGAGAGTTTTATCCAGAACCCAACATAAAGGAACCATCTGTTGAAGGTATCACCCAGAGCCCGCTATGAGAGGTACCACTCTATGGTGCAATGGTTCCACCCAGAACCTTCTTTGGGGGTTCAGAATCTTTCCACCCTCTACGTGTGCTAGCAAGAACCTTCCTATAATCCAGGGGTTTTACTTAGAACACACACAGGAGGCTCTACTAAGAACGTTTTTTATATTCCAAAGGTTTTATCTCGACCACACTCAGGTCGAGATAAAACCCTTGAATATTCCCACATTCCAAGGGTTTTATCCAGAACCCAACCAGGGACTTCTACAGGGAACATCATCACATTCCAAGGACTTTACCGAGAACCCACCAAGGGGGTCCTACTGAAAACCTTTTTTGTTCTATGGGTGTTATCTAGAACAAGCTCGGGGGGTTCTACCGGGAATGTTTTTATATTCCAGGGTTTTTACTTAGAACCCACTTAGAGGATTGTAACAAGAATCCTTTTATATTATGGTAAAACTTTTTCTTCCAACAAGGGCTCTTTGTATGAAAATGGGTTCTCAATGGAATCTACAGTCTTATAAAGAAGGCTTGACAAACTCTTTCTACAAAAAAGGGTTTCTTCAGAAGCGAATAGTTCTGGGTAGAACTTCAGCTTTTCGGGAGGAACCCTTTTGGAACCCTTTTTTCTAAGAGTGCGGACGAACACTGAAACCACTTTAATGACTGTTCGGGCACCTCGCGCTGAGCTCCAGGTGTTCTGTGCGACCATAAAAGAAACTCTTGACGGTGAACACAGAAGTTCTTGTTCATACTAATAGAATAATAATAACATTTCATTGTGCATTATATCCATGGGTTTGAAAATTATGAAACACTTCCCTGAATGCTACAGATGTGAAGATTTACCAGGCATCCGTGCTTTTTATTCCACCGCTGTGATGATTGCGGCTCAATAAAGATGGCAGGGGGCTGTGATTTTTATGGAGACCCTTCATATGGCTTGTGGCTCCTCTTGTTCTTGCTTTCATTCTGTCCATCTGTCACACTGCTGAGCACGCCAGCATTGTTCATTTCTGGCTAATGCTAAAGGTCTGTCGCCCTCTGATGTGGTGGTTCTCAGAGGGAGATTTTGGGCAACAAGCACGAAGATTTCAGATTGGATTTGATAGGAGGCAAGTGAACAGAGAATCCAGAAAACCTTAAGGGATGTTATCAAAAATATATCAAAAAAACAGAGTGTACTTTGTGTTTTCTGTGCGTGCAGGTCTGCCTGTGTGCCTGCATTTTGTGTGTGGGTGCGTGTGAATGTTAATATATGGCAGTTTTATTTGGATACAGTGTGTGTGAGAGTCTAATTTGGAGCTGATTCTGTAGAGCAAATATAAGCCCCCTGAGGACACTGTGATCAGTCCCAGGCTACAGGGAAGATTCGGGTTGCCTCTGTGATTTTAATTCGCAGGTGGTTTTCATTTTGGTGACAGTATCATCTTCGGATTCTTGTCCTCTTTAGCTGTCTGCCCCTGCACTCGGACCCACCCTCTTCTTCTACGTTACCTAACTCTTGTGTCCCCACTTACCCTCTTCAGACTCCTGTTTTTCTCTCCATTTTTTCTTGGTCTGTTTTGAAAAGTCCCTGAAGCTGCACCAAAAGAAGAAGGCCCTGTTTAGCAGGCCACCATGAGTCATTTAAAATAAAAACATCCAAGAGATTTGTCACCCAATTGATGCCAAATGTAGCGTTTTAACATCAACAAATCATTATGAGGTTAATTTTCAAACACTTTTATAATTTACCGAAGACAGTCCGACTGGTGAAAAAATTTCAGCTGATGCCAGTCTCCAGAATTTGTTTCAAATTTTGTGCCTTCGGGTCAGAATTCACCAAACTCCCTGGATTAGTTTAAGGATTAAGTTGAGAAACGGGCTCAGCTATCCCAGTGCAACAGTTTCTTATAATGGCAGATGGAAGATTTTAAAGAGACCCTCTGCAAGATTTCTATGTTTATCCAACGTGTTTGTCTTCTTCATCAAAGCGGAGACAAAAACTGTCAACCAGAAGAAATAAAGATGCTCTTTACAAAAGGAAGCTGTTTATGGAAAATGCGGTCGTAATTTTAAGAGGCACTTAACGGCGACTGCTGTGGCATAGCAGCTGCAAATCATCTTAACTACGGCCCAATTTTGTTCACAATAATTGCTTAAAAGTCAACTTTAAAGATCCTCTCGACTCATAAATATATTTTTCTTATGTTTATGCACCCTAAAATGACCTCGTCTGACCTTGACCATACTGACTTAAATCTTTGGGAAGTTTTGATACCAGTAAGGTGTCTTCACATTTCAGATCTCTGTGCACTTCCCTAAAGAGATTGAAATGTTGGGTTTTTACCAAAAGTAATTTCAAAACACTATTCAGCTGAAAACAGTAAAATAAAGCAAATACCTGAAAGTACAAAGAGAGGCGCAAGAGAGAAACTGTATTTAAAACAACAGAGGTTCAGCTGGAAGCAGCAAAAGCAGAGTTAAGTCTTAGCTGGTGTAAAACAGTACAATATGCAAAAGCCACCAACAGAAAGAGTAGTGCTTCCATTGCCTTTTCAGTTTGTTAAAACAACGTTTTAGGGAAATCATGTTAAACGTACAATATGTAAGTTCTTCCACTATGGGATCTCTCACATTAAAATAGTAAGAAAAGACAGTCTGATGACGCAGTTGAAATGCTGTAGCATCATGGGAGTTGTTATCTTTACTTTTTAAAATCATGGTCATGGATGAAGTAATATTAAAGCTTGATTGTTTGATGACTTTCCTCACTCTCTGATGTATCCTGTGTTTTTGTGGAAGTTAAAGTAACTAGGTAGCAATGGCTAGCAAGAAAAAAACCTGTCATGTGGAATAAATTTTGGATTTCTCTGCATTTGAACATTTTTAGAAACTTGGGATAATGTAAGTACACATCTTAACGAAATATATAACAAATGTTTGGCGTTTTTAGACTTTTTAATGCAGAAATGTTCCATATTATTGATTAAAAAACATTAATGGCAGCAGAGCATTTTCAGCCTGTACTTTAAAGCATGCCTGGAGGGGAGCTTAAACATTTTGAGATGATTTGCTCTGACATAGACCTACTGAAACATGCAATATAAAAGGAAGCGTCACACTTCTGTAGGCCAGCCCCAAAACTGTCTGGAAAAACAACTAACAGAACACACACGGACAAAATCCTGCACAGTCTTCAGTTATCAATAAATCTCATCTGAGCTTGCTGAGCCTCAGTTTATTGTTTTGACATGATGAACTGAAGTGTCTCCAAAAATGAAGTCAAGAAACACTTAGAAGCATTTGTCATAATAAAGTTTATGGTATACTGATCCATGAAGGAGTTAGTGTTGGATGATGACAGACTCACCCTGTCTTTTCTTCTTTCTCCTCGAGCTAATTGTTGCATTTCTTTATTTTGTCCAGGACCAAAGGAGTCTGGAAAGGTTCATGCTCTGGATTTACATTCCTGGTCCAGATATAATCACCATATGGAGATTGCAGGACTGTTTGAATTACCAACAATTCCAATAACTTTCTTCACTGCCAGTTACAACACAATTAAATAAATATGATCAGAGAAAGCACAAGGTTTTGTTTTCTGGTTCCAACATATTGGAGTAAGCAAGAGAATTATCAGAACAAACAGGGGGCTTGTGGTTTTCACTGAGTTCTGGATCTGAACTGAGACACATCTCATCTTGGTCAAAACAGCAGGGAGAGCCTTGAGGTAACAGTCTTTTCTCTTATTTGTGTGTCATTGATATGAAGTTTCAATTTAACTGTCAGTTCTGTCAACTGTCAACGTCCAACTAACCGTCACAGAATGTTTAGGAATTTAATCTTTGCATTATGTTCGCTGTAGAAAAACTTTAACGTTCAGGGGAATATTCAACTAACCATCCCTGAGCATTTTGGAAATGTTACCAAGAATGTTCCCATTACATTCCCAGAATGTTTCTTCCAGGTCTCTAGACGATTACTCTTCCACAACACTCTAAGGACATTTCACCAATGTTCTTGTTCAATACAACATTCCCCAAATGTTCTAATAACCACATGACACAAGTTTTTTGAAACAGCCTTTTTCACAACATTCTAAGAATGTTGCACAAATGTTTTTGTTCAACATAACATTTCCAAATCAAGAAGCCTTATTAGGTGAATTTTCCAGAATAATGTGGGAACATAACTAAACCGCTACGTTATGAATGTTAAACTAACCTCCCTGAAATGTTCAGCTAGCCTTCTCCGAATCTCGTGAGAATGTAGCCTTTACATTAGCTTTACTGTCGAAAACATTTAACGTGAATGGGAATATCCAACTAATCCTCCCAGAATGCTTTGGGAATGTAACCAGGATGTTAGTTTTACATTTAAAAAAATTTGCTCTTGTAATGCTTAAAGAATTTTCAGGGATGCAGAATTTTCAGGGGGAACGTGCAAGAAAGATATTCAGCTAACCTTCCCAGAACGTTCTGAAAACCTAACCACAATGTTAATTCTTTTAACATACAGTGAATGTTAGTGGAGAATATTCTAGTAACCTTCCTGGAGCATTCAACTAGCTGTTCCAAAATAGTCTGGGAACATAAGAAAAACATTTGATTTATGTTTAGAAACTTTTCATCGTAATATCTGGGGAACGTTGGAGGAGAAATGTAATGTAAGTAACCTTCATGGAACATTCAACTAACCTTTACAGGACATTCAGGTAACGTAACAATAACTGACACTGGAGGGGCATTTGTAAAGCGTAACTCTTGTGTTGCCAGGGGTTTCCAACAAACACATCAGGATCAAAGCGGCACACACAACGGCTCCAGCTGCGTCTTCCCTCCTTCGACACCGTCCTCATCCTTGGAGTGACATCAACAGGACATCCTAAACCAACACTGCTGACCTCAGTAGACCTCAGTTCATGGCACATACATATTTATATATATACTGTAAGTGTGTCTCTGTGTGTTGGCATGTGGTCTGCTTTCCATTCAACTGCATCAAAGAATGTGTTAGCTTTTTAAAGAGCTCCAAGCGCAGGGTGTAATTTTCTAAATTTGCGTTTAGGATGTGATCCTGGAGCTGCTGCAATGTATGTACTGGTTGGGCACTTGGCACAGTCTTTCTTAAAAGACTTCTTAAAATACAGTGGGGCAGCAACAGACCTCATCAAAGCTGGACTTCTGTCTGAAACTCTCACTGCCTGCTAAACTCACTCCCCGGAGTATTTCAAAGGTCAGGTCCATTCACGAAACTTCCTCCATAAACACATATTATGAAGCCGGGCAGTGGGAAAATTTAAGCTGAAGACAAAATAGTTATTGGTTAAGGCATGTTTCAGGTAAGACATTTCAAATGACAGAATAAATACTCAAAACAGCACTTTAAAACAATCATTTACAGTAAGTGGCAAATATTTTATTTACTCAGGTAGTATTAAAGCTTCAAGGTTTGGGGATGTTTGCTTAAAGAGAAGCTCGATACCACAGAGACTGCCCAGTGTTCCACCAGCCCATTATTCCAAAATCCCAATCCAGTCCGAAACATGTCCCCCTTTGAACAAAAGTCCATTTGTTTGACAGGCCGTTATCTCGAAAATAAAAGCCTACTGCTCCAAAATGCATATTCTGGCTCTCCCTGGAGTTTTCTGTCCATAATATTTTAGTGTTTTAGAGGGGTTTTACATTATTTTGGTCGGGCTTTTTGCCTTTTTATAACACAGGCACAGCTAAAGAGACATTTAGCATTGGTTAGTCAATGTTTGTTGAGCCCAGTTAGATCACACAGGCACTAAGTGGAAGGAAATTTTGCAGCAGGGCTGTCGATGACATATTGTCCATAAATCTCAGAGAACAATAGCTTTGTGGTTCCTCTGTAGATTTGGCTTCTAGACCAGAAGGTAGCCGGCATGGCTCCACAAATTTTGTGAAGATTTCAAATGCTGATTTTAGGAAACTGTGACCATTGTGAGGCAGGGTGAGTGGAAAAAGCTAGGGCATAAAATGCTTTTCTTTTCTGTTTAACTGACCTTCCCTTCCCTCATGGAGAGTTTGGCACGATAAAGAGATTTAATGATTAAAAGTGTTGGTCAGTGTTTCACATGGAATGTGATACGAGTCTCTGCCCTCTTAAGTGTGCTGTATCTTTTGCTGAAATATCAGCATTTCACCCATCCCTGTTTCCTGTTTTACTGCAAAGGAACACTAATCAGCAGATATGAGCAGGCCAGGCTGGTAAAGGGATAATCAATAAGGTCAAATGAAGGTTAACCACCCGTCTCTGCATCACTGCTAAACATCATAGTCAGCACCATGCAAGCTGTATCACAAAAACTGCATCTGGAGCTGGTAAGACGACAGAGTTCACCGCCAGATAATTTGGGTCGCATAAGTTCACTTTTTAAAATGGCAACACATGTAAAGTCTAAAACTGACAAGTAGCCAGCTTCTTTTTGGAGCAAAATATTTCACTGTAATGGGAGGAAACACCAAAAGATTCATTCAAGCAACGACATTTAGTACAAATAAAGGTTATATCCCATGCATTTAATGGGATTTTTAAGGTTTAGTTTATGATTAAAGTCTCTTGGCTTCATCCAGAGAGGTGATTTCCATTTTATCAGTGAGTACAGTGGAAGAAAGGGATTCATTTGTCCTGCTTAAAGCATCTGGTTTCACCCCCTGGTGTGGCAGTTAGCGTACAACAGCTGAAATCCAGGAAAAACCTTGGCAACGTTTGTACGTTTCCAGGTGCAGGGAAGTTAAAAGCACCCTCAGCTCCTTTTTCTAACCTTGTAGGGAAAGAAAAGAAAGTTATTGTCTTAAAATACAACATAAAAGACTATGGGAACCAGTGAGACAGGCTGCAAAAAAAAGAGAGGGTGTAAATGTGTTTGCATGCAAACTTACATGCTTGTGTGAGTGTGACCATCTCAGGATGTATGTGTGTGTGTGTGTTTCTGTGGTCTTACAGAGTATTCTTGAAACCAATGTCTGACCATACTTAGAGCTGGAAGACTGACATAGATTGGTATTTGACCAGTGGTTTCCTCTCAGTGAAACACAAGCTGTCATCTGTTTTGCTTGGCACCATCCAGACAAACTGAACACTATATATACATGAAGCTGGAGTTCTATAACAGCTTGAATGGACTGACGACTGTGTGGACATTTCAGAGAAAGCAATGGCCAACTTTACTGTGAACTGTTATGGCTACAAAACAGATAATTGATGTTTTCGGGTTATCACGGGTGTTTAGCTTAACAACCGCCCTGCCAAAAAACATTGAGATTGTGATTAAGCGGGAGATGTGTGTTTTATTTGCCGTGTGTTTTATTTCTGGCAAAATCGCAGCTTTTTGTGTGTTTAGTCGTTATCTTTCTGACTGTGAAGGATAGATCTTTACCCAACACTTTCACACTGCTAAAATCACTCATGATCCAAATGTCAAGGATGGTATTCATCGATTTTGCAGATGACCAAACTTTGTTTGCAATGCAAGGACATGGCAAGGCCAGGCTAAAGTTTCCCAAGCAGCAGCCTGTTTGCTCTCTTTGGCTGAACTGAGGAAAAAAGAAATAGTTGTTTTATTTTTGCTGCTGTAGCTGCAGAAATACAAGTAGCCCACCAAATTAAATCATCATGTCATCCGAACTTCATGGACACAGAGATGAGGCCACCCAGAGCTGTTAAAATCGAACAAACATTTTATCAGGTTATCAGCATAATTTACGAATATCACATTTCTACCATGATTTCATAGAATTTCATGACATTAGTACAGCTCATAAGGGATTGAAGATTGGCTGAGAATAGTTATTACGGTAGTGTGTGAAGGGTTATGAAGGGGTTAGCTTATGATTACATTTCAGTAAGTAAAATAACTTTGAGGCAGATTTTGATTAGGCAACTCGAACAACTTTATTTAAGGTTAGGATTAAGGTTACAGCTTTGTTTGGGGGAGTAAAACAATCAAAATAATGAGAAATAATTAAAAATTTGAGAGTCTTGGCTTTTGTTTTGGATTAAACGAGAAAAAAAGCCAGTTAAAATTGGCAAATGTACTATAATGCATCCCTAAGTCACCAACCACAACAACTCTGGTTTTCACCAGGCATATATAAAATCCAAATACATCTTGCATTGGCATAACATTTTTACTCAGTTTCAATGCACAGAGAGCTGCATTTTAGCGTGCACACAACATATTAATACAGATACATACAGATTTCCTGAGAATGAGTCTCAAAAGATTGCAAATGTGCCAAAAATAAGAGCTTGAATTGTGGAACTGACAGCTAATAAAGCCATCATGTGCACATGTCTGGTTGTCTCAGTCATGTGTATGTGCAGATGTGTTCTCCATATTGCAAATGCATATGTTGGTGTTACATATGTGTTTATGTATTGCTGATATCAGTCACATGGCTTACATCAATCACTGACAGAGATGGGACAGATGTTCAGCAGTGTTCCAGTAGACACAAATAAGTCTAAACAGCTGGGGTAAGAGACCTCTGAAAAGAAGATAAGGGTAACACAGCCCTCAGGATACTCTGTGTGTCCTGAGACTTTCCCTGCTGGTAGGAAGAGGCTCTGCTTCTGCACATGCCTCTGCTTACAAGGCTCTACACACTCCAGGAGGTTTGCGTCTCAGTCCCCTCTCCACTGGAGATGACAGTCAGAACAAAGAAAAGCTCAAGGACATTGCAGTAGTCTGACTCTGGCTGCAAGTTTTCTCTCCAAGAAATATTTGGTAGTGGGAGAGAAAGAGAAGAGATGCCGAGGAAGCCCTTGGGGCTGCATGGACAATAAATTCACCATAATAACTCTGTATCCCCTTCATCCTGACCCCGACCTTCATCATCTGCCGCTGTACCAAACGTGATGGAGACTTCCGTGCTCATGTTTGGATTCAGGGCACTGGCTTGAATACAAATCTATATCAAATAACTGCCTTCATTAAAGCCTAGTCCAGATGTATCATTTGACTCCATTGTTGAACATCGAGGGATTTGCTAATTCAGACAAATGAAAGCAAAACAATAATATTTAAGGGGTCAGTGACAGGGGGGTTCCAGCCAGGGATTGCTGGTTGGGGGAACTTTTGACACAAAGCTGAGTTTTTTATGGTCAATGCAGAGCTCATGAATGCACTTAATATGCTACTTGTGAAATACAGGGGGGCCTTAAAGGTCCAGGGTCCAAGATTTAGGGGGATCTATTGGCAGAATATGGTAGAAAGAGAATAAGAATAAGAATTGTGTTTTTGTTGCCTCAGAATAAGTTGGTTGCAATTTTAAGATCACTGCTGGATGCCACTAAATCTTACACACTGCTCCTTTAAGTTGTTTGTCTCACTGTCAACAAATCACATTAAAAAAAAAAAAAAAAAAACAGAACAACATGAACAATGAACTGATCCCTTACAGCAAGTAACCCTGGTATAGTTTTTTCATCTGTACCAAGCTCAATTGTTGTCCAAAAAATATTAAAAACACATTGATGAGTCACGAGTTGCATTGCTTCATTGTCATAAACACAGCCATTTTAGTTTATTATGAGTCAGTCCGACATAGACATGCATCCCGCTGCAAGAAATACTAATTAGAGCACCAAATCAAAAATTTACTTTTGCTTAATCTCTATAAACAAAAATCTGCATATGGATGCAGAATATGCAGGAAAGGGATAAGAATTTGGTATCAGAAGTGTTCTGTTTTTCCCTCTGTTTGTACTCTGAGTAGTACTGACCAACCACGTTTGAGCAGTGTTTGGTTGCATGCAGGTGAGCAGTGGGGGGGGAAGCCAAAATTCAATCTTGGACCCCATCAGCTATTGGCTCAAGATGATTTAGCCTTTTATTGTTTTTTGTTGTTGTTGTTGTTGTTTGTTTGTTTGATATACAGATATCTGTTTATAGAACTCCATTACTCCATTCTCACATCCGAAGGTGTTAATTGGACTGTAAACAATGTCCACTGGACAGAAAATATCAGTTATTCATATATTTGTGGGCTGGAAGCCCTGAAAACTTGGCTTTTGCTGCCAAGGGCTAAACTACCATCAGCCAATGGTGATGGTGACGATGACATCGTCCATCAGCTCAACCCTAATTGGTTTTGGTCTTTTCATGGGATTTGTTGACAGTACCAAAATATATATATTAAAAAAACACCAGACTCACCTTGCTGTTTTTGATTTTATCCATTTATTTACATGTCCAGAGACTGGGCAAATGAGTTTCAGGATATCAGTAAGATAAAGCTTGATATACCCTGAGCTGTTTATACTGATTTTTAGCTTTTCTGTGGGTAATTTCCACTCCAAGGCCGAAATCAGAAACCTGATGCTCGTGAGTGCTGAGGAAACACTGCTAATGCAAACTGAAAAGAAAATGCCTATTAATAGACCCGGGAAAACCAAACGTAGCCAACTGCAGACTGTAAAAAATGAGCTCATTGCAGAGAACAGCGGCTTGGGTTGGGTCAGTGAAAATCTGATAAATACAGATGTTACTGTGTGCTCACACATCACTCCACAGCAGGCCCGGTTACTGTTTGCCAGTGTGGCTAAACCAAAGGTTTACTGGCTCTGTGGTTGCTATAATGTTAGAGTAAAACAAGAGAGCTTCTGATTTGACCAGAGATACCTCTGTTAGTCAGTTTGTGTGCTTGTGTCTGTGTGTGTTTAAGAGCACGCCCCAACCAAATGCAATTAGTGTGAGCCCACTTAAGACACACGTTGCCGTTAATGTACCCAAAGAGACAATAAAACCTTCACAAGGAAAATTGAGAGCAGATAAATGAGCCTGGAGACCAAAAGAAAGAAGAATCTGGAGTCTTTGCTTGTGAAGAAGATGATGACTACGAAGAAATCATGACAAGGTTAGTGACGACAATAACAGTGTCAGAAGGATCAGTAATGCTCACTGTAATCCCTTTAAAGTACAGACACTGAATGTGGCCCATATATCACTGTTAGTCAAGCCTTCTTCTTTCCATTCCTCGCTGATTATCAGGTCATGACGTCTCCTCCAATCCAGGCGGCGGGCTGATTAGTCTGACGCACTGAAGCAGAACCAGGCAAACGAAAAGCAGAGTATTGATTGTCACAGTGACCTTTCCTCTGCCACTGTAAAGACATGGGGGGGCGGGGGGGGTTGCCATTCTTTAAGACTCCGGCTCACCAGCAGCCGACGTGGCTAAAGACAGGAATGCTGCTCTGCACAAATGACATTCATAGCTTTCACTCACTAAATTGTAATCGTTGTGGTCTCAGTGGGGAGGCTCCAGCACACAACAACCTTCAGCTTGGTTCTCCTAAGTACGGAGGGGATAATAATCAATATAACTCACTGTGTTCATAGAAAATAACAGCCTATGGTCATGACAGGGAGCATGTTTCAATGGAAAAAAAACAAGGACTTGTGTTATTTTAGTAATACAGAATTGTGGAGATAATGCCAATAGTGTAATCATTTTGGCCACAATAGTAATTTAATATTTACTTCATATCACCCATAAAAGCTACCACTAGCACTAAATTTAGATTTTTATCTGTCCCTGGCAATCAAAAAGGCTGCAATACAGTGACTGTATCAATTAACTTGTTGTAGGATTTGATTGTATTTCATTTAAACATAATCTAATACTGAATCCACTTATTAGACACAAATCCTTTCAGATACTTTATCTATTTAGGTGCAGGATTCAGCTATTTAAAGTGTCAATAGTTTTAAATAATTATGTTATTCAAAAGTTGCCATTGAAACTCATTTTTCAGACAAACATTCTTTTCATGGCTTGTTAGACTGCATTCGTGGGGTCCAAAAACTGGGAGCCCACTAAGCTTGTGGAATCCGACCAGCTTCATGTGGCCAAAATGCTGTACCCTACAAGTTTAAAGGGCTGGACTTGGTGTAAGGGTTGGGGTTACAATTCAGTTTAGGTTAAGGGACTGTATAAGGACTTGTGAGTCATGAAATTGCTCTGGAACAGGTCCTAATCTTGGTAATGATAGCTCTTTTTTGTGTGGGAAAACAGCCTACAAAAGTCTCTATATGAGCCTAGATAAAATAAAAGTAAATAAAATAAAAATGAAGTACTTAATTAAAGCTACTACCAGGGGTTTCTGATAATGAAAGTCTCAATTTAATGCTGATGCCTTTATATGACCTCCATGAAGTCTGTTTCTATATAGTTATTCCAGATGCCTGCCACTAGGTCTGATTCTCCTACATTAGCCAGTCAAAAAGAAGCAAGATTTTTTTATTTATTCATTTTATTTTTGATGTTATATTTTGTGGTAATTTGGGTGAAACAGTTTTTTTTTCCACAGGGTTCTCCACAACAAATAAAAAAAGTTCCTTGTAGCTTTAAATAATTCATTTTCAAGGTAAGAGAAAAAAGAAAAACGAGGAAGGAGGAGCAAAATCAGCTAAAACATTCTGACTTTAGGAAATGTGAGGTGCTGAGAAAGAAAACTAAAAACTTAATGGCCTCTAAACAGGTTGTTATGAACTACGTAGACAATGAAGATGAGAGAAAGGTCCAGGGCACACCTAGGTTGAAATCAATGATCCCTGTTTAAATCCAACTCTGAATTTTGAGCTTGAAGTTTTCAGACAAGTAGAACAACATCATTTACTGATCATATATCTGTAAGGGGTAGAGTTAGAGGAAAAGGTTCAGGGCTTGAATAATACAAATCACCCCTAACTGTACCCACCTCAAAAAGCCAAGGTTAGAAAACCAGTCTAATGTCCAAATTGTCGAATGAATGACATGCAGGCACACAAATAAGGAAAGGTCCGTAGAGGGTATCAGAATGTAATTAAGGATTTAAAATCAAACTTTAAAATGTAGGGCTTGGTAGTGTAATAGCACTTCAGAAGACATTTAAGCAACTAAATTAAGATAATAGCATTTGGCTGAGGCTGCGTTTGTGTGTCTGAATGTATATAGAAAGGGGCAGGAGACACATGCAGTGGACGTGCAGGGTGGGGGAGGTGAAGATTTGACTGTAAAACCACTTCTGGAGTCTGAGGCATGATTGGTAGGATGGTTGGAGATGGCAAAGGAGAGATGAGGGGTCTGTGGTTGAGGCGTGTGCCAATAACGGCAGTTACAGATCTATATTTGAAACAGATCATAAAGAAGTCAGTTGATTCTCTTAAGTGAAGCAGTGGAGAGAAAATAAAGAGGATGTGGAGGAGGGAGGTAGTAGGACTGACAGGGGAATCGACATTATTGGCAGTTAAGACGGGAAAAAGACATCTGTGGAAGGAGTGGGTAACCACATGAAGCCGTGCGATCCAGATGGGACAGAAACAGGTAGGCGAATGTGTTGATCTCAGTGATGTGAATGGATAAAACAAAGAAGAGGGACAACCGTACAGTAGGATTTAGGGGAAAGTTGAAAATCTGAAAAGTGATGTGATTGTTTCACATACGACAAGTGATTATAACCCTTCATAGAAAAAGCATAGCAGGGCATGGCAGTAATTATGGTGCAAAGACAGAGCTCCTGGACCTCTGACAAAACATCCAGCTACGCATACACACACATAAAACACAAACACACACACACAGATAGCATGTGGGGAGCACTGAATGATTAGAGCATCAAAAAAAAAGCAAAAAACATTTAACCAACTCACATTATCCACAGTGCATGGCAGGCCTGCCAGCGGGACAAAGCCAACACAGCAGCATGACCTTTGTAGAAAGAAAAAGGGGTGGAAGAAAAAAGAAAAGATGAACGACCTCCTGCTGATGACAATGGTGGAACCAATTGTTCTGGCTAAATTTCTACTGCCAGTCCTGTAACTGTACATCCACAATCAAACAATGTATCTCCATTAAAACTGCAAACACAGCTTGTAAATGTGTTGTATGTGTCTGTTTGGGATGTTTGCTGCATGCACACACATATACATTATATACAACAGTATTAAGTGATACAGTCCTAGTCATGCTATTATAACTGCAAACCCTTGGCTCATTACGAGCGAGAGACGCATTCAACATGCAGTCACAAAGATCATAACCTGCACAGGAACATGCATTAAATGTGTGACCAACAGTCTACTCACTACCTTAACTATCAAGATGCCTTTGAGGGGAAAATAATGTATATGTTGTCTGAGGTTTATAGCCACATTTTCACTGCAGGAACTTTCCCCAGGAACCTTTGCATAAACCTGTTTCCAACCACAAGGACCAAAGTCTAAAATAAGACCTTTCGGGGGCAATATTTTATCCCCAAAAAAATACCTGCTCACGGGGCAGTGCTTTTCAAAAGTACAGGAAATTTTGGGGTTTGGCTCACAGCAATGAATATTTTGGACTGGTCGGTTATTCAGCATTTTATTTCATGCTGAGTCGTTGTTGTATCAGCCATCACGTTTTCATATGTCAGCAGACTAATTCGCCGAATCTCTATGGGTCTTTACACCGTGGTGAAGACGCAGTCAATAAGAGAATTAGTTATCTTGGGACTAAAAGTTCTATGTACTGACATACTTCTTCATGGGTCTTTAGACCATGGTGGAAACAGACGGGCCGAGGGAGTCTTTTAGCTCCCAGGACTAAAAAGGTCTGGGTACTTGGGAAGAAACACGACTCATGTTTGTAAAAACAACTAACATGAAGAAAACAGCTCAGCTGTCATACTCAGCAAAATCTCTCCTGGGTACACAAACAAAAAGAAATGAAATGTTCTGCTTGTACATTAAACTCTACCCACATTCTTATGAACTGTCAGTCTTATAATGAAATTTATTCTCTGTGCTGTTGAGTCTGTTTACTATATGAAAACTGAGAATGAAAATAAATATGCAGTGGATCCTAGTGTGATCAAATGATCCTCAAATGATCAAATCACTCCAGAGCGGGAAGGCCCTCCATTCTGCCCTTCTCAGCTTCAGTCACGCAAACCACCTCAAATGGGTCTTTATATTACAGTGAATTATCTCCTCGGGGCAGCAGAAGGTTGAGATAAAGAGAGGTCTGTTAGCAACTTACTGGATCAACATCAGAGATTGAGCTATTGGTGATGTGATGTGGTGTGGTGCAGATGATCATACTGCTGATTCAGCTCGTTTGGAAACCAGAAACCAAAGACCCCGATCCTCTTGCCTCTATGCTCAACTATACGTTGTCAAACTTCCCTTTAATCCTCAACGACCCCATGCACGCCAGACACACTCCACCACACCACCACCACGACCATCTCCCCCTCTGGGCTCCTCACCCCTGGGAAAACCGTCACTGCTCACCACACCTCCATCTCTAATTTAACCATAAACCTCATGTTTGGTGCCAAGCAGGCCCTGCCTCTGATGATCCCGCATGTAACCTCCAGCGCTGAGAAACTCAGTGTCAACATTACCTTACAATCAAGCTGCAGTCACGGTTCTCAAGACTTGAGGGTGGAAATCAAATAACTGCACATTATGATCAGACGTCATTTCGGTTTCCGTGAATGAAGCCAATTCAAACTGACGTGCCATGTATAAATTAAGAAAAAAGGGGAAAAAAGGAAATTGCACACACTTTCACTGGCATGTTTCTATTTCAACAATGTTCTAAAGCAACAAGATTTTATTTCTCTGAAGTGTGAGGAGGTCTGCTTCATGTTTTCACACTGTACCAGCTTTAAATAAGCGTCTCCAAGTTGTGTTTCTCTCATGGAGGTTTGCCACCCTCCTGTTTGTCACATCTCTCAACAGAGTTTAACACACAGAACGGTGGTGAGTTTGACGTCAGGGAACACAGTACCGAGGTGGTCAGTTAATCAGGCAGCTAGCTCCACGGCTAACAGCTGATAACAGTTAGCCTACTTTCACAAATGTAAGGAGGTTTGCTTAATGCTCTCACACTGAACCAGCTTTAAACAAGCATACCAATGTTGTGTTTCTCACATGGAGGTTTATACCATTTAATGACAATGACAATTTATGACAAGTCCCAAATGGACAACTTTACTTGAGGGCAATCAAAATATACATAACACGCTTATAATGGGCTCACGATGGCCAAAGTAAAAACCAACCACATATGACAGTTTAACGTCATGTTAAAACATAAAGCTAAACAGTTTCTTCACGTCTGATAATTTCAAGTTGTCATGACAAAGATATCTCAAACAATGTCAAAAAAATTTACATAATTGAGCAAATGACACTTAATGACTACAGTCATAAGCATTTGTAAAGATTCCGTCATGTTCATGACAGGTGTTATGACCTGGTTATGACAGTCTTACAGACAGTACACCCCACCCCACAGTCTGCACACCCCATCGAATTAAGTATACTGATAGAACCAATATGCCAATGAAACATCCCAACAGACCCCATTTAAAACTGAGCTGATAACTATATGCATCACATGTAGGTTTAATCTGATTTTATGAGACATATGCAGTGCAGATTCACATGAGTATTGCCTTGGCGGCATCTCCTTTATCTTTTGTAGTGACAGACACTGGTTAAATGCTTCTCTGTTTCCATACTAACCAAGTGGTCCAATAACTAAGCATGCAATCTGATGGGCTCACTGCCAGGATTTGTGACGTCCATTCATCATCCATACGACACACACAGTTTGCATGCTTGCAGGCCTTCCTCGAATCTCACATCTCTCCCAGAGACAGGGTGCGTCTAAGAAAAATAGGTTTTACACACATGCGTGTACGCACAATGACGACCCTTCTCTGCAGAGGACAAAGACAGGAGGTGGGAACCTTGGAAAATGCGGTGCAGGAAAATCAAATACAATAACTGTGAGGTGTGAGATGAATGAGGAACAGTGTTGGGAGCGTGCATTGGTGGAAAAGGGGACTGATGTTTTTTTTCTGATTCACAGAATTGGTTACAAACATAATTTCAGATATAATGATTGCATTTGGTAACATATATTCTGACGAAAGATGACACTCAATACAGTCTTGAAGATCAAAAGGTTGCCTTTAAAGAGAATATCCTAAAAGAGAATTCAAATATTTATTTGAAACCTAACATTGTGCAGATATTTCTCTTTTCTACCCTCCTGTGTAATTTTTTTGGCATGCACCTCTTCCACAAGACTTCTGTTTGGATGTGTGCACACTTGGTACCTCTTCTGATTGTGTGGGGACAGCTTTTTATTGCCAGACCATTTCAATTGCGGCTGTGGAGGCAGCATAATAAAGTTTGTTATGGTTAAACCCACAGTGTTCAATAGTCCCTTTGTAGCTTATGAAAAAACAGGGAATCTAGAGCAGGCCTACACTTTTGAATATATAATGAAGGGGCATTATAGGGCTGTAGGAGCTTCACAGTTGCATTTGTGTCATTTCGTTCATAAAGAAAAAATGACAGAACATCTTTCCGTTATTTCCATGTCAACAACAACTAGTATTTAACGTGGGGCTTTCTATTGCAGATCCATGGTGCTGGCTGATGAAACTGAAGGTGTCTGTTTGCCTGTTAATATGACAAGAGTGACACCTAGTGGTCTTACAACAGCATCACTGAGACAGTTCTGTTCATAACCTGCAGGAAAAGTAGGAATCAGCTTGTTATTTCCCTTGGGCTCATATATAAAAAGATGTTGCTACTGTGACTCAGCATACAGATTTACATAGAGTGACTGCACAGACTTACTACATAGAGTCAAGCTCTAAACACACTCAGCTTTACAGACTACCCAAGACAATGAGCACAAATTGTTGTCAAATGGTTTATAATTAGATATATTCCCTCAGCATGAAAAGGGTCTCCTTCGCCACATGAAAGCATTATATCTTGATGCTCCTGACCTGAATGAAAATGGAGCATTAAGGACTGACTGAGAAAACATAGTCTGATAATAATCAAACTGAAATGGCATTTTGTTTCACTTCCTTTGGTCTATTTCAGAGGTCATTCAGAGGTCTAGAGCTGGACTGAGAACACTCTTGTTTTGTGAAATTGATTGTCTCCCTGATTCCTCAAAGCCTGGCTTGGTGGATGACAAGTATTTAACATTTACAATTCATGCTGGACCTTCAGGTTTTATTAATTTAAATCCCTGACGGTGTTCTTTTTCTTAATTTCTACATTCCAAACCCAACAATCAACATGATAACGAAGTCTGCTTATTTTTACTGAATGGATGTCTAATTAGTGAGACGTTTCCATCAAGATAAAGGTCTCTCTGCAAAAACAGCTTAAGACAAAGCACGTAAATGTTCATCAGTTGTGGTTTTAGTGAGCAGCAGGAAGTCTTAGTGCAAATTTAAAACTGACGAGAATATGGTCTTTCACCAACAGCGAAAACTAGTCTTCTTGATGTTTGGTCTTCTTTGGGATAGTGTTAGAAAAACTCACTGGAATCACACAGGAAAGAAATTATTATTATTATTATTTCTTTAATTCGTAAAAAAAAAAAATGTACATAGACATACACATAAAGGAATAGGATAATCCATATTTCTTCATTAAAAAAAACAACAACTTATGGCAAGGGTCAAATGCACTCCTGGGAAAATCATACAGAAAATTTCATCCTGTTGACTTTCTTGTTAACACACACACACTTTTAATTAAATTTGAATTAAATTAAATTGCATAATATGCAACATTTTCTCTCAGAAAAGAAGATGTATATACTTACATTACATAATCCCTGTCAATCATCACTTACGACCTGCTAGAAGTTTGTGGCGGTGTCTGTGTCTGCAGAGACTGCATCCTTATTTCCTCATTATTTGTTGTGCTTTACTGTACCAAACCAAAATGTTGGTAGTCAATGTCCTGAAAGTGAAACTCAACAATCAGCTCATTTTCTAATGTTTTTAGGAAGAGCTCTGACAAATACTGCTGATTCTACCTAAAATCTGATGGTTTTTCTCATGAATTCCTTTTCAAGAACCAGACACAAGACACTTTGTTTTATATGTAATTGCAATCTTTTTTTTTTCCCTTCATAATGATATTAGGTCTTGTCCTTCCTTGTGATCCCTCAGATCACCAAATATTTAAGTTACAGGACAACCATAGAAAATTATGCTGTAAATAAAAACTATTCATTTCTTATAAAGCACTGATTGATTCTTCCTTCCTGTGGGGGTTTCCTGCTTCATGGTCTTGATCAGATCAGATATATTAACCAAGGGGTTTTAGTGAGTATAATGCATCTAAATTGTAGATTTGTTTATAACTTCTTTCATAGTAAACACGATTTGTGTTACCAAAAATCAGTTTGTTCGGGGCGCTCATCGGTTAGAGATACATGTATACTTGAAAATCGCAAAAAACTCCAAGGCACTCTCTTTTAAAACAATTAAAATGCCTTTATTGTCACAGCATGGTCATGCTCGACCTTAAAACAACAGTTGAACAGATCAACTGGAACATAAGGCCCTTTTATAGTGGTCTTCTACTTAGACATGGAGTTGTGGCCTAAAGAGGGACACCCCCCTGACAATAAAGACATTTTATTTTATTTATTTTTAAGGAGTGCCTTGGAGTGTTCTGTGATTTTTGGGTACACATGTAACTCTAGCACAACAAACAATGTCAATTTGAGCCTAGGAGGAGCTCCTACCCATTCTGACATTTTAAGATATGTGTTATATTGCACATAAAAGGACAGACAAAAGGTAGGACAGATCGGAATCAGTTTCAAAACTATAACCAAATTCTTAAAAATGCAAATCCTATCACGTTATGAAGCTGAACGGGAATCTTTTAGAAAGTGTCGGTAATGTCACAGTCAGGCCATATTGAGGTAAAAATGTCTCAGATGCTCACACACCATTCTTAATTGTTAAATGTAATACACATCACTTAATGGTAATATCCTCTAACTCTTTTAGTGCAACTCCCTGCTGTATCTTCAGAAAAATCAAGTTCAGAAGCACAATCACTGCAACAGAAGCTAAGAGATGAATCTGTAGCCTGCATTATTCATTTATGAAACTGACTATCAGTCACTGAGGTATGTTTAGAAAAAAGTAACTTTGAATAAATGGCTAAAGAAAGAACGAACAAAGTGCTGGTGAGGTTTTGGCAGTCCAGGAAGTAGCTCAGCGAAGAAGAGGACTGTTTTCATTGAGACTTTCAGCAGGATCTTCCTCCCCTGAGAAGACGGGCTCAGGCTGTTTTACCTCTTGTGCAACATCCACTCCTATCAGCCCCACGACCCTGAAACATGGAAAAACAGGGATGAGAGAGGCAGAAAAACATGTGAGGTATATATGATATACTGTTTCTAACAATCACTAACTAAACACACTTTATATCCCACAATGACAGTTAATCAAACTTAATTTAATAGTTATTTAACAGTTACCAAACAAGGAAATAATAACTCATTTTGTTCACTAATTATTAGTGATTCTTTATTTTTTATTTTCTCATTATATTGTGTACCCCAAAAAATAAGTTTATAAATTATATATAATATCATAGCTAGAGACAGTTTATTGTTGTACACAATATAAGATTTTATATATTATATTCAGTCTTTGTTAATGATTACCAAAGGATTTGTAAACATTTAAGAAACATTAAATAGAGAGTTACATCACACTTTGGCAACACTTGTTATTGTAATGTAATGGTTAATAATTACTTTGCAAACCATTTATAAACACTATTTGGATAACTATTACAACATTGCAAATGATGATTATAATATGTTATGTATGTTACATATGTTACATTATGTACACAAACTTACTGTATGTAAGTAACCCACTTATTTTAACCCAAAGCTGATCTTTTCTAAACCGACCCATGTACTTTTGTTTCTTAATCCCAAGGAATTTACCATTTATTAATGATGAACATTTGTTGTTACTAACTGGGTAAGAAGGTGCACTTCTGTTCTGTGAACTCTCTATATATAATAAAACTGGTAGTTCCCTGTAATAAGAGGTGCTGAACATACAGAATACAATGTTCTCATAAAGTCCAAAATGTATTTATTAAATGGGACAGAGGTCTTAAAGTGACTGTTAAACTGAGACTGCTGAACCAGTGGCTTTGTTATTTTTATAACTACTCACTACAGTGACTGAAGCAGCAGTGCACGTGACAGTAGTGGATGAGTTTTATGTTTCACGCTACACCTCAGATCAGACTGACTCAGCAGCACTTCTCTGTCAACTCAGTGACACAAAACAAATGTAAGAATGCGGTGCACCAAGTACCTTCTATGGCCTGTCTTCCTACCACAAAATCAATGTTGATGGTGTATTAGTAACAAAATAAAAACGAAAAGACTCTATGCACATGTCAGAGACTCACATTACTATGAAGAAGGAACCTGTTTGGTGAAGAAAGGTGCTGAATGCAGGAATGAGGAACTGGCTCTGAGGGCCAAAATTAAACACAGCATTTCCTTGTTTTCAAGTCAGAACTGGAAAACAGTAACTTAGCAGAAACTACAGGTAGTGTAATGCAACTTTATCCACAGAGTACAGTTCTACACCTGAAGCATAAACTGCTGTGTTTTTATTGGTATATATTCATACTGAAATACTCTCTGAACTCCTTTTCAATGTCATATTCATGAAAAGGTTCTCTCTCAACAGATTAGTTTACACAGCACCAAGACAAACATCAAATTCACAGGCTGCATTTCTATTAACATAGGAAGGTCCATTAATACATGAGTTCTGAAAAAGGGGAATGGTTCCTGCTTGCAACATGTTAGAACATAACTTGTAGAAAAGAGATGGAGAACTGTGATGGATGGACCTATCTCAAGCAAATTTGCTGCTGCTACACACTGATTTTCAGCATACTAAAAAAAAATTTCACAGCAGACATATTTATAGAAAACAGCAGGGTAAACACAGATGTTACCAACGATACTAATGAAGATGCCGTTGTAGCAGAGCTTTTCCAGTGAGCCAACATGCACAATAACAGCACCCTGACTGAACAGATCCTTAATTAGTATCACTGGTAGCACCTGTGTTTACCCTACTATTTCATATCAAAATGACGGCTGTGTAAAGGGTCTATTAAGGTTTAAAACCATGAATTTTCTAACACATTTCTTATTATACCTTCCAAACACATTAGACCTTTTTCACAGCAGTCATTTTGACATTAAATAAAAAGGTAAACACAGGTGTTACCAATGACACTACTTAAAAAATGGAATATAAAATTCATACAATATTTTTATTCGTGTATAATCAACAGAAAATGAGAAATTTTGTGTTTTCTTTACCTTAGAATGAGCCCTTTATATTAGAGGTGGCACTGAGCCGATACTCAGTATCATTATCTGGATCAGATGTTTGGGCCAAGAAAAGTATGAACAGTATGTGTCATGTGAGTTGTGACGACTGAAACCTGCCAGAAGTGATGTCTCGAGGAAGAAAAAGCAAAGCAGGCACGCTTTGGCATCAAAATGCTATTTTCCCAAGCCCTTCTTGAACTTTCTCCCACGTGACGTACGTTTCTGCATGATGACATTGCTATATAAACCCTGTAAAATATGGCCACCTGTCAAAGTTAACTCCACCAGAATAACTGCTAACTGCTAACTGCTAACCCTGATATGTCTGGCTGAACCTGTAGCTTGGAGCACCGTGGGAGTGTTTATGTTTACATCACAGCCCCCAACTGAACTGAGCACACGAACAGCGGAGTGGGAGTTACCATTTGAAAAACACAAAAAAAGAACAAAGACGAACTCAACCTTTAATGTCGTGCTGTCTACATCAGCAGCATGGTGAACTTACCCGAGGGCAAACAAGGGAATGACACAGAGTCCTGCAGACAACAGGAAGATGAAGCCGGGGTACCACGACACCGTTGCAAAATACACACTGCTGAAGACTGCACTCGATATGTTGTTAGTTAAACTCTCCAGGAAGGACAGGCAGGCAAACAGGGCTCCTGCAAACGCAGACACACAGGAGAGAAGAAAAAATAGTTTTAAGAAGCGATAAGGTTGATGAGCAGCAGAGCACGCCTGAAATCAGTTTAGTTCCAAGATTTCCCTTTGCTCTAACAAACAGAAACTTGGAGTGCTTTGCTGTCAAGTGCATCATGAAGTTGCTGGGGTAGGCAACTCTTCCATGGACTCTGACTCTACAAACACAGACATGGTTCTGTGGCTCCTGTGAAGCTCTGAACCAACTCACCCTGCTCAGACTTTGAGATGATCTTTGACATCATGGAGCGCAGAACAGGGAAAGGCATGATAGACAGAAGCATTGGCACTCTCACTGTGGTGAACAAATAACAGAAGAAAGACATTACATTATTCATTATAATGTAGGGACTTTGATAAAATCGCACCAAATTGTAAAATTCCTTCTTCATAATTAAAGTAAATTCATACTTTATGTGACAGATTTATGTCCTCTCATTTCGCTTCATGACAATTCACATAAACAATATAATGTTAATATATCATAATTATATTGTTTTATCAACTTAGAATACAATAATCTAATAAAACAACGCCCTAGTTAAATTTTTACACCTTGGAAAAGTGATAGCAAAACTAGGTTCTATCAATCAGTAACCTGAACAACCAGCCTGTAATGTTTAGTTACGTAATTTTTTTTTATTACTCTTCAGTGTGCCCTTCCTTTGTTTCTGCAGATAAAATGTCTTTTTAATATGATATATCCTGTCTCTTTACACCCATTCATTTTTTAATAAAGCACTTTCAGCTCCATGTAATATGTTGGAAAAGGGCCTCATAAACAGAGATATTAATATTTATTTTATGGACGTGAAGCACATTAGATAGTTATGAAATGGGGCTATCAGGCCATGAATCATTTCACAATGCAAATCTGAATATCTTACTATAATATTGGTGTTGTAAAACTCAATACTGGTCAGGCTTTAGTTCCTGCACACACCTGACCTTGTAAACAACTGAAATAGAAAGACTTTGGTGTTTTTTCACCAAAAATGACATTCAAAACTATTGAACATCATTGATTTATGCAGCCCAGCTGTCCTGGATGTTTTTCTCACCCATGAACATCAGTAAAGTGGTTTTAGTAAACGCCAGCAGGACCATGCCGGACATGACGGACAGGATCCCCATCAGAACAATGAGCAGCTGTGGCACACCGCAGTATGTGAACGCTGACACTCCCAGAAAACTGGTCACGAACACGGTGGTGGACAGCGCTGAGCCATAGCCGATCAAAATCTCCGTCCAGCACAGCGGTTCATTGAGCTCATACAGTGTCATCAAGGAGATCCCACCGACGTAGGCGAAGGAAAAGCTGGTGAAGATGATTATGAGGAGTACCAAGACAGTTTTACATCTCAGGCTGGTCCCTGTGAACATCTGGTAGACCCCATAGATCATCTGTTTCAAAGCTGAGTGCTGAGGAGACCCGTCTGAAATCACTGCATTAGTGTCAGGCTTCTTCACAGTCTCTTCTAGGATGAAGATTGCATAGAACAGGATCAAACACTGGCACAATGCAGAGGTTATGAAAGGCCAGTTAAAGCCTGCAGCTCTCAGAAAGTAGCCTGTCGATATTGCGGCCACCCCAGACAACAGGCCGATCATCATGTCCAGTCCAGCCATGCGCAGCGTCTTCTGACGATCATCCTCACATAAGTCTGCTATGTAGGCGAAACAGCCGCCCAGAAACGTGCCCAATCCACCAAACAGAGAGCTGAGGAGCGAGGAGCCAATGAGGATGTAAATACTGAGCTCAAAGAAGGACACTGTCAGGAAGGCCAAGGTGTAGATCAACGTGCCAATCAAAGGCATGATAATTGTGATCTTGCGTCCTCCCCGGTCACTGTAGGCCACAAGCATGAGAGTGACAACCAGAGAGGGGATCGTGGAGAGGAGGTCTGAGTAAAGGGAGAAGAGAGAGGCCTGCTTCTGTACCTCCTGGAAACACAGAAAAAGAGAGGGTGGTTAAGTTTAACAAATCATGTAAATGACACAAGAAGAAGATTGAAGTGCTTGTGCTAGTGCTAGCTGCTTTCATTCATCATTTATACAGAGCAAAAAGAGCAGAAGACCAAGGACCCTGTGAGTGGTCACCCCACAGGTGACTGGCATGGCTTCCAACAACTACCCGCCAACCTCGACCCACTGGTCCCTACCTGTCAGATAAGAAGCCATCCAGTTTAGTGCTGTGTTGTCTAACTCAGGGCCTTTAACTTAGTTAAATTTGAAAAGTCAAATTCAAGCCCTTTTCAAGAACTTTCAAGGTGCATTTTCAAGCTTTTCCGGCACCTTACAGCTGTGGTAAATCATACATTCATATACACAGAATAAAAATGATTATTTCAGTTCTTCATCACATTAAATCAAATGTTATTGTGCTATAACACAGGGGTTCCCAAACCTTTCCAAAACAACTCATGTAGAATATGAGCTTTTGCCCTCTGGCAGACGATACAGAGTTCCCCGCTGTAAACTTAACCGATTTAAAAATTAATTTGTTCCTACTTCCATTAAGCTTTTGAACAGTGCTGTTTGAGGCTGCAGGGATTGTCCAATAGTTTCATGGTGTTTTTTACCACAGGGTATGTGCAATATGTGTTACGTATTTGTATGTGCAATATCTGTAATGTGCAATGTGGATTATGTGCAATTTATTTATTATGTTGTTTGTTTTATCACACTGTGGAGGCATGTTGTGTGCAGCATTCGAGTCCAAACTATTCTGTCAGGTAGCAATTTATTATTAAAGTAATTAAAATGCAGTTTAAAGCAGTTTAAAGCAGTTATTTAAAATCCAAGCATTTTTTAAACCTTGGAAACACTCATTAACATTAGAGTGTTCACAAGGATGTCTAGCTCCCACAAAAACCCTGCATCTAATGTCATGAAACCAACCCAGAATGAAAGCACTTCAACCTGTGAATTTTGCCAACACTTCATTGTGAGATTTTCTTAGTCAGGGCCAAAAGAAACAAAGCTTTCTACAGTGTAACAGGTGCAGCAGTGGGTATTTTCTGACAGGCTTTTCCAGATCAGTGTTTCTGTTCTCACTTCCTTGTTGCGTTTCATTTCTCTACTATAAATACATGATAAAAATAAAACATTACTAATACTTTCTGCAGAAGAATATTTAATCTAAACCCTTCTTATAATGCAGTATGCCTTTATGCACTGCAGAAGTAAATACTTCACATTAGAAAGTGATTAAGTGCTCTAAAATGTTTATTGATTTAAGAAGATTATCAGTCTTGAGCAAAAGTGTTGCTTCTACAGTATATCAGTCCGTTTCTGTGCAAGTTCATAAAGGTAAACTTAAGTCACAAGTCTTTCTTGCACATGTCATGTTATGGCAAAGAAGCTGAATCAGCTCTTTTTAGCCGAGCTGTGTTGCTCAAGGCATCTGAAATAATTATTGGAAAACTTATGCTGAGTCATGAGAGAAAAGACACAACACAGACACAGATAGCTGCTGAGACCCAGCCTGCAGTTGTGGAAGAATAGACTGCACCTATGCCCAAGAGCATTACTTTTGGTTACTTTAGAAAGCCTGACTTTTTTGTGTCAGTGAGCGATTTATTTTCATGAACACACAGACACCATGAGACAGCAATAATTAAATCTGTGTCACATGCATAATCTAGTAGGCAGAAAACACAAAGAACAGTGTTTTTTTCCTGCCTCTAAAATACTTCTCAAATAACATTCACTGTATTAACATCATTACAGTGCTACTGTTTATCCTGAAAATATACTGGAAAAGTTGACATAAGTACATTCATTCTTAGTATGTTTTAAAAGGAGGGAAATATCAAATACAAGCTGTTCCTAATATTTGTAACTGACTGTACGTTTTGTGTCTTGAGCTAGTAATTCATAACTAACCTCATGGTAACTTGAGTGGTTGCTGCTGTTACTTGCAGCACATCTGGAGGTGTTGTCAGAAATGGGATATGTGGTGTTTGTCAGCTGTTCCCAGAGCCTTCGGTACACATACTGCTGCACAAGAGGATAGATGAGAAAACTGGAGAAAGCGTACAAGGCAACCACAGGCTCCACAAGGAAAAGGCCCGTCATTTTGAGGAGCTGCAATGTTTTCTGAAAAAGAACATGAAGAGAATAAATTTAGTTTAACAAGATATATGTTGTAGTTAATTTATTTTTTTAAATTAAACTTTCTAGTATACTTTCATAATTGCAAATAGAAATACAGTAAGAATTTCATTGTATTCATTGGTAACTTGTTTATTTCCACATATGTCTAAACAGCCTTTGAATCATTTGACTATGACATTGTACAAACAAGATTTAATTGTACTACAGTTTCAAAATTGTAACTTATTCAGAATATTGATCAGCTTCTTAAAAACTATTTTGCTGTTCTAAGTTCTGAAAACTTAATTTCAACATGTAAGTTCAATGTTCAGGGAAAATATGGTATCAGTGTTCCTCTTTAAATAGCAGAAAAATGATTCCAGTCGTAAAACAGGGTCAACTTGAACGTATTTGTTTGGTTGTTCTGGCATTTAGAGGAGCATTTAGTTTCCACAACATTGTCGACACAACATTTTCTGACAGGTAGTGTAATATATGATAATAAGCAGGTCATATACAGTTTGTTTATGTTAAGTATGGTATGCTGTAGGATGAGCTAGGTAAATATTAGACATCACACAATAGAAGACAACGACAGCTTAGCCCTGTTTTCATAAATGATGTTATAAGAACATGCAGTATTGCACCTACCTTTTAAATAGCCGTTTGTATCATGTTTTATCAATTAAGTGACCCCAGCAAAACATTGTGTTTACCAGGTCGTTCAGGCGAAGCTCCTGTTTTATACAGCAGCGTCTGGCAGTATTATGAAACGCCGAGGTCCCGCCCATTCCCTTTTTTTGATTGGACAGCAGTATTTCTAGGCTGCCTTTACTCGACGATCGAACTGTCATTCATGAGTAAACGCGCACGAGAACAGTTTGTGACTTTGTGCAACAGGCTTTTAATGCATATTAACGTTTATTTGAGATACCTATAAGGAACATCGACTGGATTTAGGTCGCATTTTTTTTTTGTTTACGCACAGTGAATGCTTCTGTTTCCCTTGTTGAAAAGCGCACGCTATCACTCGTCTAAGCATTACGGTAACGTAAGGTAGGCGTTGGAGTTTACAAGGGAATCCTTGATTTGAGAATATCTCGCGATATTCATAAGAGTTGTTTCCTCGTTGTGCACGTTCTACATAGTAATTAAATTATATGACGTGAAAATACTGGTGTTAAAATCTGGGTATCTTAAGGGGCAAAAAAACACTTGATTAGTATTAGGAAAAGATTACGATTTGGGTTACAGTGGTCACTCTCGCGAGATCTTTCGCGGGTTTGGGGTTCCCTCGATAAGACCGTAACGTGAGGTAGGCGTGCTGTGCGTTGGAATGTACCATTTTACCAACACACCGGGAAGGATTTTGTTGTGACAGCGGAGTAACAACCCGGCTGGGGGAGACGGTAAGGTGAAATCTGTAGCTCTTCCTATGTGTAATTAAAATCTAACCCACAATTATAAGATCGATCCGAAATGAACATGTTTGCACAGGTTTATATTTTCAACATCACCGAGTCTCTGCAATTTATGGTTTAGTAAATGTGAGCTTATCATCCCGGTGGACGTGCAGGCAGGTAGTACCACCATCAAAATATCCTCAGCTAGCGAATCATAGCCTATTCCTGTGATTAATTTAGCCAACTTAGCTAACGTTAGAAGCTAGCGCTTGGTAGGTGAAAGACAGCAAGCTGTTTTTGCTTTGTCATTTTTTCCTGTCGCGTTCTTCTCTATAATCTTTTCGTTTCATTCTCCAGCGGACAAGACTCTGGCGATGGGGAACGTTAGCTGGCGGGTAGACATTAGCGTTAGCTTCGCCTACTGCAGTTGCACTATAAAGTCGTGACTGTCCGTGTCAGGATGGATGATATTACAGTCCTTCGGCCTTACGTTATCACAGTTCACAGTGCTCCTGCTGCTCACAATCCACAACTACATACGATATTCAGTTTAAAATAAGATTAGTTATCCTGTGTGCGGGCCTTATCTATGTTTGTACTTGTTAGGCTTCTGATTTGATTTCGCAATGAGTTTTTTCGTCATGCAGCATCCCGGAATTAGTCATGTAGTCTAATTGCTTAATGACAAGACAAATTTACCTAATGAAATGGGAAGAACGGATATTGTACGACCTACAGTCAGAGTGGTTTACAATGATCTACTTAATAGTCTTTACGACGTCTTAATATTTGGTTCAATCATAACATTAGCTATATAAAATGTATTTTTCAACTTCATTTAATTTCATTTAATTTTCATTAACAAACCAGTAAAAAAAAAAAAATAACAGTAGTAATTGTGCATGCCAGCATTCAATAGTACAGGTACATGCACAAAAATTGCTGTAAATATATGTAATGTGTCTATGTGACGTGTGTATAGAGGGAATATGAAAGTTTAGAGTTATTCAGGGCAGTAATAATAGAGTAATTAACCTTATTGTATTCATAAAGCTGTGTCAGGGCTCTACCATTTAGCAAAGGCCTTAAAGGATATGTAATTTGTTCTTTCTGATAACGGTGCCAAACTTTTTGGATCCATGTATTGTATGTGTGAGGTTCTGGTTTCAGATATCTACTGTAGTGGTCCTATGCTTAAAGGCTGCTGTATATTTTAGAGGTATTTCTTGGCCCTCCCATCCAAACATTTAGGTATTACTACCAGTTGCGCTATTGCAGATTTTTGTGGAATATTATGTTGAAAAGATATTTGGGGGCATCAAATACCTCTGTCCAGAATACAGCTAGCTTAGAACATAAGACCAAAACATATGGATGTGAGTGGCAGTGTATGTTCTGAATCTCCTCCAACATGAGCTGTGATATATTGGACCGATTTTGGATATTATTTATGGTGTTGTAATAATAGCAACATTTTTGATCTGAACATCATAAAAAGCAAGTGCTGCATGGTCAGATAATGCCTCATCTCTCCATTAATAATAAATTGAGCATCATACTCCATAAAATGATGGTTCTGTCTGTTTGGTAATGTCTCTAATCAGATCTGGTGTCATTCATTCTGGCTTGGTTTCCAGGTCATAACATAGGTTTTTTCATCTTGGAGTAACAATGGCCTTCAGCAAGGGATATCGCATCTACCACAAGCTGGACCCGCCCCCCTACAGTGTCATAGTGGAAACCAGGACCAGGGAAGAATGCCTCATGTTTGAGTCAGGGGCCGTGGCCGTTCTGTGTAAGGCATCATTTTTAATTGCACTGTAATGAGAGATTTCTAAACACTCTTTAAGGCTTGCCTCAGATAGGAATGATTCAAGAGAAATGCACCTATAAGAGACATGATTATGTGCCATGATTAAGTCACAGTTAAGTTATATTTGTTAAGTTAGATATTTGCTTTTAATGATGTTGCTTTTGTTTGTCTCCAGCGGCAGCAGAGAAAGAGGCCATTAAAAACACATACGCCAAGATTGTTGATGCCTATGGAATCCTGGGCGTCCTCCGCCTAAACCTGGGTGAGCTACAGAAACTTTTTCTCCATTCATTGCTCCTGGTTTAGAAATTTCCTGGGTCCAGTTCAGATCATGACCCCCAGGGCCTTGCATCGTTGTGAGGGCCCTCTGGTTTGTAGTCCTGTTGCTGCTTTACTCATAAGCTGCTTTCTCCTGTCCTCTACTTGACCTTGAAGGCTCCTGTTATCACAACAAGGAAAAAGCCATGTAAAAGATTAAAGCTTAGTATTGTAGATGGCTGAGATTTGACTGGCTGGTGATTTCCTATTAAAGCAGTGGCACCAAAGTTGAATTAACTATTTCATGTCCAGCTTCTTAATGCTTAATGTTTAATTGTATATTTGCTTCATGCAGTGCTTCTTATCTATCAATATTCAGCCTCATTTTTTCTTTGCAATCCACTGGGGTTGTACAGTATGATTTAAAAAAGTCAAATTATGATTATTTTGACAAATATGATTGAGCTATGATTTGCAATCACAACCAAAATACATGGGGCACCGATACAACTAAATCATTTTAACTGCAGGATCATGGATACACTTGAATTTATTTATAATGTAAAAACAAAATAGACCAGCCATGTTGGCGTCTGTACCAAACACTAGAGAACAAGATTTGTATGTCGGTGCATCTCTGCAGCACTACAGTACTTACCAGTGCTGCATTATAATGCTGTTTTGTCACACATTTTACTTAATCATAAAAGAGCAGCTCCTGTGATTTGAATGTTGCTCTGGGCAACATTGCGATTTCTGCAATATTTTGACTAATTGTGCAGCCCTACCATCCAACATCTATGATGATTTCCTACTCATGTCCCTTTCTTTTTCACTATATTCCATCTTACTCCTGTAGGTGATTCCATGCTCCACAGTCTGGTGGTGGTGACAGGATGCAGCTCTGTGGGGAAGGTGCAGGACTCTGAGGTTTTCAGGGTCACACAGACAGACTTTATATCCCTGAAGAATGATCCTGGAGATGAGGACCGTATCGCTGAGGTGCGAAAGGTCCTAAACTCAGGTCACTTCTACTTTGCCTGGTCTTCCACTGGAGTCAGCATGGACTTGAGTCTCAATGCACATCGTAGGACCCTAGAAGACACTACAGATAACCGCTTCTTTTGGTGAGAGCATGAAATGATTGCTGTTCCAAGGTTATAAAGAGACTAGTAGGCAGGTGTTTGGCTTTAAAAAAAATCCCTGAAGTAGTAGATATGAGTAACTAAATGTTCTTCAATCTGGACAGTTTTTCTGGTGTAATAGATTCTTCTGAATGTGTGATCAGACTGTGATTTGCAACTAATGTGTGAAAATCAGCGCTCACACTGAATTTGTTTGTGTATTTACCAGGGGTTTTTGTGCAATTTTGTGCATTTTCCTTAATAACCAATAATTGAACATGTTCACAATCAATAATCGATTAATCATTAATATTTAAGATATAAAATGCACATCTTTTTCTCAGTTTAAGTTTTATTTAAACAGTTCTATCATCATCTTATTTTTGTGATTTCATGACAATTTAAACAAAAAGAATAATAAAACAGTAAGGCTCTTACATCAAAAGATTGGTCTTGTCTGCTCAAAACACCTCTGATATCTTAAGAACTGGTACTCAAAGCAAACATTATAGGTTAATAAATTTTTATTGGTGAAATTCTTAACGCCAATAATGATTAATCATTAACAACCCTTTACTGTTGTGTTTGGTGCCATGAATCAACAGGAATCAATCTTTGCACCTGCACCTGAAACACTACGGAGTAAACTGTGATGACTGGTTGTTGAGGCTGATGTGTGGTGGTGTGGAGATCAGGACCATCTATGCAGGGCACAAACAGGCCAAGGCCTGCATCTTCTCCCGTCTCAGCTCAGAGCGGGCCGGCACGAGATTCAACGTCCGAGGAACAAATGACGATGGACAGGTGGCCAACTTTGTGGAGACTGAACAGGTGAGTCATACGTTTGACAGTTTTATTAAATCACTCTTCTTGTTTGAGACATATTGTGATGAAAGCTGGTGATCAAATCCATCAGTTTGATACTGTAGTTTCATCAGTGACTATAAGCTCTGTGCATTGTGGAACTGTTTTCATGTGCAGGGCAAACAAGACACAAAGCAGGAAGCAGCAACAAACATTTTTTCTTTGTTTATATTTTTCTTTATTAGTGCAGCATAACAAAAGACAGGAAGAGTTAACAGAAAGATGCTCTCTGTAACAAGATATTGCATTACAAGCTCTGCGAGTGGTATGTAATGGTATATACCTCCTGTCTCCTAAGTGTGTTGAATGTGTTGTAAATGTTGTGTGGACAGACAAAAACAGATGCTGTACAAATTTAATGTTTGTGTCTTATTTTGACATCCGTATTTACATGCTTGCTTAATTTTGTTAGAGAGCATATCTGTGTTGCCAGATACAGTGTGACTGGTTTGCTGAGACAGAGACGGGTCTTGAAAAAAAGACTAAAAAAAATAAAATTTTAGTGTCAGAATGTTCAAAAGATATGTGACTTATGAAAAATGGGTCCAGTATTTACCCTCAGTGACTACAGGGTGAGAGAATCAATTATAATCTGTGCTCATGTTCACTTTGAATAGACTCAGGACCTGCTGCTGGTCTCTTAGAGGGTGGGGTTGTGGTGAGACCCATGTGACACACATACAGGAAATTACATTAAAATAGGACAGCAAAACAGTTTGACATCCAACAATGTAGTTACAGATAGAATGAGATTGCAGTGCCAGGTAGCATGGAAGTAGGTGTCAGGAGTGTTTTGTGTACAGCAGATTTCAAACTGTGCCGATCCCATTTTAAACCCAGTGTGGCACATTCTGTGGATTTCCTTGTGCTGTATGAGCTGCTTGTTAGTCATTGAGAAGACATTTGTGTAGATTTGGGTCTGGAAGTCAGAATAAGGATCGATGGATAGATCTTGTTGCCAGTTTTCTGATGGTATGGATAGAGATGTATCATATTTAGATATCAGTTTGTATATCTTAGACAAGAGTCTTTTTTTTTTTTTGGATGGGTGATGTTGAGAAAATCTGAAACTAATGGAGAGAGATCAAAAATTGCTCTTTTGCGTTGATCCTTGTCTGAATGGAAGATTTGACTTGCAGAAATTGAAGAAAGTGTTTATTCCCAATGTCATACTTATGGACGAAGTCAGGAAATGAAGCCAGGGTTTTTATTCTTTAAAGATGTGCCTAAGATATGTTATGTCTTTTAAATCCAAGAGGGAATGATGAGGGGTTTTTGCTAAGTAGAAAATCTTATTCCAGATGGGGGTGAAAATTGATGAAAGTGTGCAGTTTGAGATCTTTCCATAAGTTGTCAGAGCTGTTGCTATTGTCCAGGTTTTGAAACAAGGGTGATGTTTGATGGATTGGCTGAAGAATAGTAAGTCTGTAATTTAAATGTTATTGCACAGGGTTTGTTTTATGTCTTTCCACATGTTGTCTAACCAGGATGGGTCCAATAAAATATATAAGTGGAGTTGGTTTGTAGGAAAAAAGTGCAGCACTTTTAGGCCTCCTTGGGATTTGGGCTTTTGTATGATTGCTAATCTTATCCTAAGTGGTTTATTTTTTCCAGTAGAATGAGGAAAAAATTGAATCTAAAGATTTGAACCAGGTACTCATTGGCTGAATAAGGATAAGTGAAAACAGATCATTTCTTTAGGGAAGTGTTGTCATTCGATTATTGTTATTCTGCCCATAAAGGATATTAGTAGGATTGTCCAACATTGCAGGTCATCATTTATTATTTAGAGTAATGAGGTGAGTTTCAGATTAAATTACTGTAGCAGCTTTGGGGAAATATTGATTCCTTAATATGTAATATTAATAGTATGCATTGGAAGAGATGGTGTTTGGGCTGCTGCATCCCAACCATTTGTGCACAAAGGGAGAATAGTTCATTTTGTCCCGCTGATAAAGTAGCTGTAAATTTTGGAGACTGATTCTGTCAGCATGAGAGTTTCTTGTAATGATATATGGTAGCAGTTAAATTGATATGAACAGAGAGGGGGAGAGTGGACATCCTTTTCTAGCACTCCTGTGTAAGAGCATATGTGCGTATGGTTAATGTCTGTGCAAAGGAAATTCAGATATTTTTGTCTAAACACACATGGACACGGTCCCAGTGTTTTAAAGCAGAGAAAACTGCTCATTGTTTTCTTGATTTTGATACCTGATTTTGTTTACTTGGGTATTTTTTTTAATCATTCAAATTTGTCTGGGTGGTTAATGACACATGTTTCTGTGTTCTCAGAACACATACTTATTAATGCTTTATACAGACTAAATAAATAATAGATTGAGTAGTTCAAGTTGTACTGGCCCTTTAATATGTATCATATGCACATTTGTTAGAGTCACATGACTTTATTTAATAGAGTAAACACTGGTTATCCATTGACCAATTGTCCAGCAGTAAACCTGGAGCAGCCTTGTAATGAAACACTATTGCTCCAGCATTTCGTGCTGTCGCTGTAGATGGAAATTGATTAACACTGAAAATTACAGACATATAATCAGTATTAAACCTAGAGGAGAACCAGCAGCAGGATGATATATTGGCACACTGAGTTATTGGTCAAGTGTCAGTTTGAAGTTCCTTATTGTGTAAAGTTCAGCTCAATCAGAATTTTGCTTTTTCTGTTTTTTTTGGTGTTTTTTTGGATTTTTGCTGAGTCATCACTGTGTCTGAGGACACGTATATTTGAAAGGGCACTCTTCAGCTCACTGTTGAAAGTGACTCAACACGCATTTTCCCTTTTTATAGTTCCCGTTTCAGGATGAAAAACACAAAGCTGTAGGCTAGGTTAAACAGAATAACTGAAACCATTACAATTACCGCACACTGTATTGTAGCACAACACCGCCAGTGTTTCTCTCTCTGTCAGAGTCTGAGTAGAAATATATAATTTAAAGCTTCATATGTGTAGTGGTAAACACAGAAGTTTTGTGTTGGATTATATTGCATTGTCAGGTGTTCTGTTTATTTTGGCCAGTCCCTGTAGTGTTGACAGCTTTTGGTCATGCTGATTGAAGATTTTGGCCTCAAAACTATACCGTCAGCACAGCACAGAAAAATGTAGCCTCCCTACATGTGACACACAGCCTGTTGTTCAGATTTCTCCTTTACATTTCCTTTGTGTCATAACAATGCGGCTTCAGACACACAAGCTGGTGTTGTCCAGTACAGTGAAGTCACTTCATTCTCTGCATTATACAGCCAGAGGAATTAAAATTTTTAGTTCCTTATGGCGTTAATGTTTTTGTTCTTTTTCCTATATATATTTTTTTTGTTGTTGTTGTTTTGAGATTAAAAGTTGTTATACTCTCCATTTCATCTTTATATTTAGTTATTTATTTTCCTCTTTAAATGTGTTTTTAATGTAGTGTTTTTACGACACGTATTTTAAAGGGCTGCAACTAATGATTATTTTCATTGTCAATTAATCTGACAATTATTTTTTCCAAAAATTCAGTTAGTTGTTTGGTCTATGGAGTGTTGGAAAGTGGTGAAAAATGTCAATCTGTGTTTCTGAAACCCCAAGATTGTGTCCAGGTTTTGTTTTGTCCACAACCCAAAGATATTCAGTTTACTGTCATTGAGGACTAAAGAAACCACCAATATTGACATTTAAGAAGCTGAAATCAGAGTGTTTGACTTTTAATCTTAAGAAATATAACTCAAACCAAATATCAAACTAGCTGGTGATTAATTTAATAATTGTCAACTAATAATAATAATATGCTAATTGTTGTAGTTCTAGTTTTTTGTCACATTGCAACTGAACTTAACCTTATTTTCCTCTTGTTTTGAACAGGTTATTTTCCTGGATGATAAAGTTTCATCCTTCATACAGATTCGTGGGTCCATTCCTCTTTTCTGGGAACAGCCAGGAATCCAGGTAAAGGAAACTAAACCTTTCCTGTAAAGCCACCCCACAGTCGTGAATATGAGGTTTTCATATATTACGCCACATTATATGAAACTCATAAAACATCCTTCATGTTTGTGACTAAGTCCTGAGCATTTTGTGATTGCTGCAGCTGTAGATAAGGCTCACACAGTCTCAGCTGATTGCACAGTGCAAGTGTAAACACTGAACTCTGATGAAGCCTACGTGGAGCTCTTGCAAAACAAGAAAAAAAGACTTTCATTAAGATATGTTTGGTAATTATGTCAGTTAAGACAGTATAAGGAGGGTGAAAAGTATCTTTACCCTAGTTTTAACACATTTTGTCCATGCTGTGTTCAGAAAAATTCCATTAAGGGTGTTTTGTTGCAACTGAATGAGAATCGGCACCCTAAACAGCTGGATGAGAACCCCCACCTGGTATAACCCTTTTTATTCTTCGGCTCTTGCTGGTGCTGGTGCTTTCATACTGCAGAGAGGGTGTTTTCTGTGCAATGCCAAAAGGCAGGGATGAAAACCAAGGCAAGGTCCCATACTCAATACATGTCAAGGAAATGCTATACTTGAAATCTAAAGCAGGAACTAGCATCACCCATTAAGTGCACACCATAAACAACGTCACTGGGATCCTCCTGCCCTTGCCTTGACACTGCACAGACTGATGGATTGGATTAAGTCAGGCGTGGGGGAGGTTAATGATAGATACAGCGGTTGGTAAAGGGCATTTTTCTGTTTTCCTCAGCTCCCAGACTTCTTTGGTCAGGTGAGAGCCTGGTCTGAAAACATCCCTTAACCACTCCCTTTTCACTTAGTTTGCTGATATTACCTCAGGTATCTGGATAGGTGTTAATTGATAATATGGAAAAAATAACTGTTAAAGAAAGCCAAGAGAAACCAAGACCATATTAGTCACCTATTCAGTCCACAAGGTCTGCGGTTTGGTCAAATCAGAGGGTAGTGGGCTCGGGATTGTTTTCAGACAGAACCGTAGTCCTCCTGCTTTAAAGCACTGTTTTACCCCTTAGTCCCCTCTACTGATCGTGGCTTTGTAGGCTTATTTTCTCCTCCCCGTACTGTCAAATTCATTCCCTGAGCAGGATGGATAGTTTTGATTTTTTTTCCAAGAAGAGTTATTGATCTTTCTACAGTTAGTTTACTTTAGAAATAGTTGTCATAGGTGTAGTGTCATAAAACCCTGCAGGGAAAGATTTAAATCAGTCAGGCTGCCCCCTCTTAAAGAGATAGTTAGGATGGTTTGGACTGTATGAGATGAGAGGAGTACCAACATGGAAGCTAAAAAGTAAATTGCAGTGGACAGGGTCTACAGCAAAAAATATTTTATCCACTTAAAAAAGGTCCACCTAAAAAGAATCAATTCCACTTCAAGTGTATGCTATATTTAAAATATTTTCCGTGCTTTAATTTTCGTCAGGCAGTCTTCTGTCTGTCTCCAAAGCAACTAGACTACTATGACAAAAACAGCAATTTTACCTTGCACAGCACAGGAGTTGCAGGTCTGCTGCTGCCTCGAGCTGTTAGTTTGTTTGTGTTATTGTGTTACTTTGGTGACTCTGAACTAAGTAACTGAGCAGAAGTCACACAATAGAATAACAAACTTTTTTAGTTGTCTACAATACCATTTGTTGTTGACCCTGTCTACAGCAGTGCAATGCCTTGCTTGTGTGCTGGTACTATACTATCTTCCGAACTATCCCTCTAACACATGTTGTTAGAGTCCTGGTTGATTTCAAAATCTTAGTTAATCGTTAATTTTACATGTTTTGGGGAAAGATCTATTAGTGGTATAAGTCATTAGTACGAAATGATCACATATGCATCGCAATAGTATTCACAAATATGGTTTAGACTTTAATAAGCACTAGGTTTCAAGAAATCCTTCTGAATAATTGCATTCAAACATCTAGTAAATCAATTGTAGATGCAAACATCTAATGAATTAGTTGAGGAAATTCTATGATTAATAGTCAATTGCCAGTTTCTTTAGTCAAGGACAAACCTAGTAAGTAGCGTGAAATATGTAACCTTAAAATATAGTGTTGGCATTTAATTATTTTAGTAGTATTGAACAGTCAAAAGTGAGTTAAAACGGTGATTTGACCAGTGACGCTGCAGGTGTTATCTGTTATCTTAGTGGAGGTTTTGGTCTGAGGTGTGCAGCTGTAACCTGAGTCCTTTATAGATGCCATCTCAGGAAGTTATTAAATATGCATCGTGTAGACTTGCACAACAGTGGAGAGAGGAAGGAGTGACAAAATGGCAGCAGCATGGAGCAAAATGTCTCGCCCTGCCAAACACAGTCACAGGCCCAGCCAAAATAGACGCAGATGAACACAAAGCAGAGGAAAAGATTAGCAGGCGGTACAACAGAAAAGGGAGAGACTGGAGCTGTAAAGACGCAGTGATAGTTTAAGTGCACTCAGGAGAATTCAAATGATGTGTGCAGAGAAAAAGCAGTGATATGATGACTGGTTTAGACCCAGAATGTGAGTTTGTTACTTGTGACCTGAACTGAGTGACCAGTAGAAGGAAGACAGATGGTGTTAGCAGGGATGATGACATTTGATTTTGTTATTTTCAGTCCGTCAGAAGCTATTAAAGACTTTGTTCGCAGGATGTGTAGGGAGCAATGAGGGAACAAGTAAGAACCTGCAGTGCAGAGTGAGTTGCTACTGTGCAAGGGTCCTACTAAGCCTGTCAAGGTGTGGTCATGCGTGGTCATGCCTGCCTTTACTTATCTGTGAAGCTCTTTGCTGTCTCTTTGATTCTGTCAGCACTAGTATACTCTGAAAATGAGGGAATATAAAGGATAATTAGTGAGACAAAAAGCAAGCAGAGAGGAGGGGGGGAATCTGATTAAAAGTTCTAATAAACGTGTTTGAGAGATGATAGGCAACAAGATTTCTCTGCTGCTCAGCGTCTTTGTCTCTGTATGAACAAATGTCCCTGCTGTCCCTGTGTTGCTGTTGTCCTATACCATTCTTTGTCTCTTTTTTTTGCCAGTTAAGGTCTTGTTTCTACTGTTCAAATGTTATCCAAAATGTTTGTCCCAGTGTCATTCTTCACCACCAGGATTTCTGGTCATCTGCAACATATGTGTTTGCGCACCTTTCCTTTTGAAAGGATTTGTTTTTAAGAAAAGAAGGACACTTTGACTTGTGTCTTTCTTGTCTTTACTGTGACCTGCAGGTTGGCTCTCATCGTGTCAAACTCTCAAGGGGATTTGAGGCAAATGCGCCAGCATTCGAAAGGTAATTAAAACATTCTGCTTGTGCATTTGTGTGTAGCTGGTTTATCTGACCTCCAACAGATTACCGCTCCTTTGAGGAACAGAGGAGACACCATAATGCCACGTCTCCTGCAGTTACTACCCGAGCCACAACAGAGAAAAGCTCTCCAGACTCTTGAAGGAGAAGATGTTAATTGAAGTGTGTCCTCAGAGGCCAGTTTATTGCAGGGAACAGAAAGGACACATTGGCAGCCCTTGATTAGCTGTCGACCTTAATAACCTGTATTTTACATTTATTGCTGACAGTTTCTTTTCAAAAGTCCTTCTGTGACTTTTTGTTCATCTCTTTTGGAAGTGAGGTGATTTGACAGTGTACTTACTTAAATGTGTGGGTCTGTGCATTAAAGCTTTTTATAAATCAGCAACAATAAAATTATTGAAATTCTTCACTTGCACATACATAGCATACAGATCCAGAGACTTATTTTATGCAGATTGTGTCTTCTCAGTTGTTGAATCCTTCCAAATCTCACTGAGAAAGTTGCAAAAATAGCTGTGCTGCAGCTTTGGATTGGATCTTTGATTAATCATGTTGCCGTAACTGGCAGTAAATTGTGGAGACCAGGTGGGCAGTGACAAATATGAGCCTCCTAGGAATCATCCTTATCTAAAACAACATTTGTCTTGTTTCTGCACAGAAAGTAGCTCAATGTTTGCGAGTATTACAATGTAATTTCGAGTGTAAATGCTCAAAAAAAATGCTCAAAAAAAGCTGTAAAAATGTATTCGTATACATTTTTTGTTATCAGGCTGACATACATTTTTTTGTTATCATAAGTCTGTGAATATTTTTGCCAGTTCATTTTAACTTTATGTTGGGCATTACATTTGAGAACAGACACATTACAGATGCTGGTCAGCAACAGAGCAGCATCTTTTTAGAACTGCTACTTTACTTAAGGACACTTAAGCCATGTGGATTGTCACTGGGACTAAACCCAGGCCCTCTAGAGGACAGATCAGTCTCAGAGCGGTCATTCTGGTCACTCGGTTCAAGGCAATATGTTGATAAACAGTTATGAAGACCATCAGCTGTACTTTAAATTGTAAACATCTTGGATTTGGCCAGGATGCAGGGCTGAACTCAGTAATAATATCAAGTTTCCCTCTGGTTAATAGTATCTTGAACATGTCAATACAAGCATGTCAGATGGTACACCATTTGTGTTTTGTCATGAATTAGTCATTTTTTCACACCAAGTAGTTGGCTCTGCAACTAGTTTTTTCTCAGTATCTGCCCAGATCAGGACTCATCCTTTGTTATAACCAGTCAGTTTTCTGCAGTGACAGCCTGATATGTCTCTGTTGAAGTTCTGTAGATAGTACAAGGCCAACAATAACATCTTTTTATAAACACAGTAACAGTAACCAGGTGTAGCTTCTGTCACCTTTTCTCTCAGTGGATGATGCTGCTGTTTCATGTCAATATATTAATCCAGAGGTTTTTAAAGTGAGAGGAGGGCCTCCATACAGATTCAGGGGAGGCTCAGTGAATGGAAGTGAAAAAATATTACATTAGTTGTTAAGAAGAGATCACACTGAATAGTCTAAATGTGTGTGATTTGCTTACAGAGACGGTTCAGAGATACTGTAATTTTGAGGAATTTTGCAGTTTTCCCTCTTTCAGTCAGAAACTAATAAATACCTTCGGACAGACCGTTTTTTTATATATCTGGTGTAGTCGGAAGTTATTTCAAACTGCAATATGAGGTTCTCCTGGGTCAATTGTTGGATGTTTATCTCTATAGGATCAAATAACAAGAGGTGCACGGATATGTCTTTATTTGTATCTGTTCAACCAACAAAACTACAAAGGCTGAAGGTTATTAAAGTCTCTCGTCTTGGCACTGTCCCTACTTTTGTCCCACCAGTTTCTTTGAAAAAACATAGGCCCTCCTAAGAAACTGTCCTACTAAGTACACCCTATGATAACGCCTCATGTCTTATGTAATGTATTTCCTCGGCTATTTAGATGCAAGTGTCACAGCTGAAGAAAGTATTGATGTATCGAAATACAAATAAGCTATAAGGCTTATGCAGATTTTGAATTCAGTGCAGATTCGTATTTCACCGCTGAGTCTGAAAAAGTTTAAATCCACATTTGTATGCCATCGTTGTCATTCTCCATTCAAAGTAATTTGCATTCCTTTCCCACACATTTATAAGTGACAGTTCAGTAAACAGAGGACTGTCAGTAGCTTTAAAATGCTGGGAGATACAAAACGATGTATTTTGTCTCTGTGCTGTAGAGGTGTGGCCCAGTAGTTGTGATGATGCTGTACTGCTGACTGATAAACTGAGAGGTCTTCTTTAACAAGCTTAAGCACTGGTTACAAGCATGAAATGTTTAATATTTTATGATGAATGTTGTTTTTTTTGTGCACAATTAGTCTGTGGTGTCATTTTAAACCTTAACAGTGCTTATTATGTGTGTATCTGTGTTGTCTAGACACTTCACTGCACTGCGGAGGTTGTATGGTAAACAGGTGATTGTCAACCTGCTTGGGAGTAAGGAAGGAGAACACATGCTCAGCAAAGCATTTCAGGTGAGAGGAACTGTTCTGTCCCTTTAAACTGATATGTACTGTAAGATAATTATCTGATGCTCCTAATGAAACAGATTTAGTCCAAAACAAAGTGGCATAAAAGTAGTCATAAAACGACAGAGGAAACATACTGTTGAGGTATAAAAGTACACTTCATTGATCAATATCAAAAGCTCTTTCACACACGTTCACTGCAGCTCTGCACTTCTCTAGATATTACCTGGACAAACTGTATGTGTGAATGCAAATGTCCACATTAGATGCCCCAGACTTACTCAACCAGCTCCCAAGTCCGAAATCCAGTTGAACCACATGTATGAATAGAGCAGCTCAGTGTCCTGAACGAGCGAATGGGTGTGCTGATGACGTTGCATGGTGTGCAGCTGCTTCCTACTCTTTTCTGCTTGCCTGTATATCACTTTCCACTCTATTTTATTTTCATACAAACTATCTGCTGATCAATATGAACCTACATGAGTCAATTTTTTACTTTACATTTTAATGCCTTTCTTCATCATCTGTGATGTGAGATCAGAGAACAGATTTCCACATAGTCAGAGAAAGATAAAGTGTGTGTCCAGTTATAAGATTTCAGTGCACCACAAAGCTTCTCATGTGGGGCAGTCAGACTGGAACCACCCTGCCCTTCATTTCTACCTTCCATCTCTGCTTCTATCCCAGTTAGTCAATTTTGAGACTGTTGATTGATTTTGAGACTAGTCTAGATGAGTTCCCCTCCTCCTTCTGCACACTCTACAGCCGCTACTCCTCACCAAAACCACACTGAGCATTTCTGACATGTGAGAACATGTCTGACAAGGACAGTCGCCTGTTTTGTGCTACATTTGTGCAAAGGCACATACGGACAATGTCCCAGTTCATTAGGTGGGGATTCAAATGCCAAAATTTCACTTTGTATGCTATACAATATGGTTCACAAGATGTCAGGCCATGTTTTCATCTAGTGTGGGCTGTGGGTGATTGACTAGCAAAGTGAACTAAATATTTAGTCATACAGTATATCTTTTCTATTAAAGAGGAAGAAAATCTGATAGTGTTAATAACTGTCAGCTGAGCCCTAGTTCCCAAAAAACAATACAGATGACAATCAAAGCCACAATCAAGCCATTAATGAATTCAAAGTATTGATGCTTCATAGTTACAGGAAACACATCTGGCATGAACACCGCTTTTGTATTCAGTTTGAATTTCTAGGAATAAATCCTCCTCTCTCTGTCACTCTCAGAGTCACCTGAAGGCATCAGAGCATGCAGCAGCAGTGAAAATGGTGAACTTTGACTACCATCAAAATGTGAAGGGAGGCAAGGCAGACAAACTCCACAGTGTCCTCAAACCCTACCTCAGCAAGTTCATAGAAGAGTGTGGCTTCTTCTACTACTCTGGAGAGACGGGCATCGCGAGGTGAGAAATCAATACAAACACCTATAAAGTAGTCTTCAGTTGTTGTTATTCCCTCTTAACATTGTAATGTGTCTCTGTAGGACTCAGGGTGGGACCATTAGGACCAACTGCCTGGACTGTCTGGATAGAACCAACAGTGTCCAGGCCTTTTTTGCCCTTGAGGTAGGAGTCTGATACAGTGTGCATCGTTTTGTTTTATTATAAACTTTTTAGTGATGACACTTTTAGTCTAACTCCCTGTTCCTCACCACACCAGATGTTGCCAAAGCAGCTGGAGGAGATGGGCCTGACAGAGAAACCCCAGCTGGTGGCCAGGTTCCAGGAGGTATTTAGGACCATGTGGTCTGCCAACGGAGACTCCATCAGTAAGATCTACGCAGGCACAGGCGCCCTGGATGGCAAGGCCAAGGTACACAATATGTTTACACTAAATACACACACAAATACATAAAGTTCACAGTAAATCACAATTTAACCATTGAGGCAAAAAGAGTAACATCTTTTCCACGACCACAGGATAAGACTTCTGGCATGGTTGTTTAAGTTAAGTTTAAGTTTAAATGAGAAGCTACTCACTAGTTAGGGTTAAATAACTTGCTGCCAGCTGAAACATATTAATCACAGCAGTAGTTCTTATGTATTTGCCTAGTTAAATCCAGGTGGTACAGTACAGTAAACCTGAGAGACGTTCCTAGTTTCTCACTAGTATGAACTCTCACCTAACTCATGACCAGTTAATCTCAGATTGAGCATGTTCACAGCTGCCTAATAACTGTATATGAAATCATGGAAAGGTGGTACAGTAATTGCCACAAATAGAAATGACACAAATGCTCACACAATGAATGTGAAAGCCCTGTGCAGTTTGTTGACAGAAGTTTGCAACTTGAGTTGTTACTGTGCACTTCAGCGATGTTCTGATATATTTTTTCCTTCCTGATACTGATTCTGATACCTGAACTTTGTGTATTATTAGTAGTAGTAGTTTTAATTGCTGTGTACTACTAACTCTTTGGATGTGATATGATTGCTATCATTGTTCTATGTCCTGGCTCAAGTTAAAAATGATGTGCTGCTGCTGGGAAGTAGCAGTCCTATTGCCAGACTAATGAATTAATAAATTATTATGATATTAAATCAGTGTATAGACTCACATACTTGCTGATACCAGGTCAAGTATTTTAGGCAGTATTGGAAGCATTTCCAACATTGGTATTGATATCAGACCAACCCTAGATATTTAACCATAAATGGCACCTTATAATGGGCATGCAGTGTCAGACTTCTGCATGAACTGTTGATCCTCTTCTGCATGTAGAACTGCGTGCTTCTGTTTCTTAACTCTTGTGTGCTGTCTCTTTCTGCTGTCCTCTGGACCTCTCTACCTGTGTGGTAAGTTTACAAGCCAGTTGATGTTGTTGTTGTTGTTGAGCTGTGGATCTATTTCTGGTGCAGTACTGATTTGAGTGTCTGTTGGGTAAATGATGATTAGGATGGAGGATGGGATAGGTGGGACGTCTTTATTTTATTTATAAAATTTGATTTTATTTCCCTTGAGGTATCTTGGTGATGCATTCTTCTTGACCTGGCAACTTTCTAAACCTCGATGGAGATCTCCTCTGACCAACAGGAATCTAGTTAAAAAGAAAAAGTTACAGTATCATTTCCAATTGTTATCTGGTAACATCTGCTGTCGTGATTGGATGAACCTGGAGTAATCAGATCAAAATTATCACCATGTGGCATTAAATCAAACTGTGTTGCACATCAATCAGGGAAAAATGAAGTTGCACCTTGTGAAGCAGGTTTGATTCTTCCTGGTCAGTTCAAAAATGTATGACTTGGATCTCTCTGATGTGGTCCTTCTTTTCTTCTCTTCTGTGGTTGGAGTGGGAGGTACAGACTTGGTTCATGTCAAGTGAGTGCCGCTAATAATTAAGGTGATTTTGTCTAATCCTTTTTTTATTTTTTGTGTGCCTGTCTATTTGTAGGCGGGGAAGCTAAAAGATGGAGCTCGTTCTGTGACGAGGACCATCCAGAACAACTTCTTTGACAGTTCAAAGCAGGAGGCCATAGACATCCTGAGGCTGGGCTCAACGCTCAACAGTGATCTGGCTGACAAAGCTCGAGCCCTGCTCACCACTTCCAGTCTTTACGGTAATTCTTCAAGACAGGGGTAATATGATATAATTATCTTACTGAGTCAACAGATCACATCTTGCCTAAAATATACTCATGAAAAGTGCAACAAAAGCAAGCCTTTGCTCTATATTATATGTCGCAACTCTATGTTTTGTAATTTTCCAGAATAGCTTTTCCTCTCTGCTCCACCAGAGGGAGAATTGTTTGAATATATTAACGAATTTTGACCCATATCTGTTGTAGCCCTGTTACTCTGCACAGTAGAAGGGTTTGTCTGCTCTGTGTCAAGTGGGAAACTGTAATCTCCGTGTGTCAGCTCTCTGTCCCAGTTAGATTAATGCTGACCAACTGCTCTGCTAGCATTATCTGTTGAAGCACTGGTTAACCCGCCCTTCTCTCCCTTCTCTCCCCCCGCCCCGCTCTTGCACACAATCTTAGTCACTGAGCCGGTCTTACAATCAGGTATAGTAACTGACAGACTGCCCCCCAGTGGATGGATCTTTACATCCCATCATACAGTTGTCTTATCATTTGTGTTTGATGCTCATTATTATTTATTCATACATAATAACAATATTGGTATTGGTGCAACTCTGTCTCTTGCATGTCATCAGACTTTTGCAATAGTGATTAAAAAAAGAAAGCAGATGCTGAATTTGCATTGAAACGTTACATTTGAGGGGAAATTTACAGACAGAAATCAGCCATTACCAATGTTGATTATTTGAGTGTTCTGTGTATTTCAGAAAGTCTGGTTTGTATCCTTTTTCCCATGTTTTAGAACATTGTTTCAGTCTCCCTTGTTTTTGGATGTTCTCCCATAGGTTTTGTTGTTTTTGATTAGTGTTTTCCCATTTTTGTTTCCCTGTATGTCACCCTTCCTGCACACACACTCACACATACTGGACCATTTGACACTCTAATCCCACACTCCTGTCCTCTACAGCCTCCCCAAGAGTATTGCTGGGGATGTGTCAGAACTACCACAAATACACAAGGCCCAAGCAGATCCGGGTGTGTGTCGGCACCTGGAATGTAAACGGGGGTAAACAGTTTCGCAGCATCGCTTTCCGCAACCAAACACTCAATGACTGGCTGCTGGATGCTCCAAAGAAGGCAGGACAACCTGAGTTCCAGGGTATGTTTGTGTTTATATATCTGCACAAGCAAAGTATTACAATTTTATGCAGAATCATTTTTCTCCCACAACCCTGAGTAAATAATGACAAGACACTGATATAGATAGAATGGTATGAGGAGTGGAAACAATTTAGTCTCCTTTAGTAACTACTGTGCAGGTACTGCTTACTGTAGCTGAGGTAGGAGCTTAATGGTTAACCACAGCTCAACTGACATTATTCAGACTGGGCATTTTCTAGGTGAATGCATTTATTTGTGAACAAGAGGAATCATAAGGGTGGGCCTCAGACGATTTTCAGATTTCAAAATGGGCTGTGGCATCTTAAAATTATAACACTTAGCACATAGATCATTGGGAAAACTAAATTAATTTTTTATTTAATTATTCTGCTATTCTGCTACGATTCTTATGTTAATATACCATTTTTGATCAGATAGTTATGTTGAACCTTGTGTATTTTTTTTCTCTTTACAGACAGCAAAGCCAACCCCATAGATATCTTTGCCATCGGTTTTGAGGAAATGGTTGAACTGAATGCTGGCAACATTGTCAGTGCGAGGTATGTGTGCAAGATTACTTCCTGAGATAGCTATCCTGTTTTTGTCACCTGTTTATGATTTTAAAGGTGGTTATTTCAGATCCTAAACTTTTTTCTGACAGTAATAAGATCATTAAGAATTAGGAACTGGGCTCCTAAAGCCTGATCTGACAAGGGTACTGTGATTTACTCAGTTGAGAATTCTTTTGGCTTTATATCTTGAAGAAGAACAAAAAGGGTTTTGGATCATTTCAAAACTCACTCTGACTCACTTTATGTTTCTGGCTTGTCTGAGCTTGTTTTTCTTTCATTTTCTGCACTGTGACACATCTTTCTGTTCTTGTCACAGCACTACTAACCAGAAACTTTGGGCAGCTGAGCTACAGAAAAACATATCACGGGACCACAAGTATGTGCTACTGGCTTCAGAGCAGCTGGTGGGAGTGTGTCTGTTTGTTTTCATCCGCCCTCAGCATGCACCCTTCATCAGGTAAGAAACTGTACACGTAGACATTTATCAAATAACACTGTAAATCACAGGTATGGTAACATGTATTAATCCACTTTCCAGGGATGTTGCTGTGGATACTGTGAAAACTGGAATGGGCGGAGCTACAGGCAATAAAGGAGGCGTGGCCATCCGCCTGCTGTTCCACACCACCAGCATCTGCTTCGTCTGCTCCCACTTTGCTGCTGGCCAATCACAGGTCAAGGAGAGGAATGATGACTACAGCGAGATCACACGCAGACTCAGCTTCCCCATGGTAATAACCATGGCATTAAAAAGTGAATTTTTTTGTACAAAAAGCACCTTTTTGCACGACGTAAGCATGACCATATCTATCTTGTCCTTGTCAGGGTCGTCTGCTCTACTCGCACGACTACGTTTTCTGGTGTGGAGACTTTAACTATCGAATCAGCCTGCCCAACGAGGAAGTTAAAGAGCTAATCAAACAGCAGAACTGGGATGCCTTGACAGCTGGGGACCAGCTGTTGGACCAGAAGAACGCTGGTTTGGTATGACCTGACCTACAACACACCTGCACACAAACCATTTTCCAGCCCTAATGGCTTTCACTTCCTCCAAACAGAAAACAGTGAACATGACATTGCTGCTCATAGCCCATTTTAATGCAGACATATCTTCAACAGGTGTTCCGAGGTTTTATTGAGGGGAAGTTAGATTTTGCCCCCACCTATAAGTATGACCTCTTCTCTGAGGATTATGACACCAGTGAGAAATGTCGCACACCAGCCTGGACCGACCGCATTCTCTGGAAGAGGAGGAAGTGGAACTTTGACAAAACAGGTAAGACGCAGAGCCACTGCACATAAGTCCAACCAGCCCAAGTAATCTCCTCCCTTCAATCTCAGACATCTAGACTGAAGACAGCATCACTACACGAGCAAAAATATGATTGCTATAGAGGTTGCGTTTTGTGTTGGATTTTCCAGTCCTGCAAACACTCACTTCACTGTGAGGAAATCCCACAGCATGCACTCCTTCTGCACCAGGGGTGCAGCTGCAACTACAATCCTCCAGTTCGTACCTCCTCAACACACTGTCAGCACCCAGATAGCAAGGCATGAGTACGGGGTCAAGGTCAGCAATGATGCCCACATGCTCCGAGGAGAATATTTTTCTGATAGATTTAGCTACTTCAATGATGTAATCTGTTTGACAGTGTTGTTTTCATCTGTCAAAATGATGGCCGGCCATTGTTAAAAAAATTGAATCAATATACGGTTAACATGACCCTTGTTTTTTGGTAGTGTTTTTGTGTTATGAACTTGCATATGACAGAACAGAGATCTGAACTTTCGAAACATAAGGATACTTAATATATTTGTGCACCTCTGTACATAAGTGCATTTGTGTGTGTTTTGCAGCTGAGGAGATGAATGTAGTTGGGGCAGCTTCTACATCTGGGGAGAATGAGGACGATCCAGATCATCCCTGGAGTGCTGGAACTCTCAAGTACTATGGCAGGGCTGAGCTTAAGACCTCAGATCACAGGTAGGATATGTCTATAAGACTGCTGCATTTCCTTCTTCTGCCACATCTGTGTTAAGTGGAATTGACTGATCCCCTAGATCCTGAATACAGCAATTGTGCACATAAATACTGTGCTATTTTTCTTTAATCTGTAATCACCATCCTCAACTTCTCCTGTCTTTCTTGAGGCCTGTGGTGTCAGTAATAGACGTGGACATTCTGGAGGTCGACCCAGAGGCTCGGCACCAGGTCTACAAAGATGTCATTGCCCTGCAGGGGCCGCCAGACGGCACCATCCTGGTGTCGCTCTGCTCCTCCGGCCCTGACGACTACTTTGATGATGCCCTCATAGACGAGCTGCTGGAAAAGTTTGCTCAATTTGGAGAAGTCATCCTCATCAGGTGAGCCTGATATCCCCAGCACACACACAACCAGACAGACAGAAGTGTATCACCTCCAGACAGTTAGACTGCATTGACACTGTCCTTGTTTATGCAGGTTTGTTGAGGAGAAGATGTGGGTGACTTTCCTGGAAGGTTACTCTGCTCTTGCTGCGCTGTCTCTCAGCGCTTCCACTGTAAGTCATCACTGACTGTATTACTTACTCTTGAGTACATACATATATGCTCTCATAAGTTATAACAATAAAATAATATGTAACAAATAATATGAAATGTGTATCCCTCACTATGGCATAAACTCAAAGTCACATAATTTTAGCCCTAATTTCAACCATGTGCTACATTTGAAGATGTCCACAGTCCCTTTTCCAGTGGACAAAAAACCCTCACTAACATAAGGCATTTGTCTTCAGTGGTAAATGCTACAATCGGTATTCACACCTCGATCAAATGACTCAGCGGTAGTCACATGTATTTATCAGTTCCAGCTCCAGTTGACAGTGATGGAAACATGAGGACAAGCCAATTTTCGCTCCTTTTTCCACACAGTGCAATAAAGGATTGTAACTTCTGGGACTCTTTGTCATCTCAGCCTTATTCCACAGATCTCTGTTCAAGCAGCGCTCTAACATCTTTCCAAATCAGTCAGCACTGAGTTTGAAGGAGAGACTAAAGTAAAACATAAAAAATATAACCATTGGCCCCCATGTTGCTTCCTACTGTTTACTACCCTGTTTTCTGGCATGTTTGTTACATCAAAAAAAAGAGAGAAACACAAACCTGTATACAAGCAATGGGAAAGGAGTCAATCACCTATTTTCAGTGGGTTTACATGCATTTACAAAATCCACATGAACGTGTTAATTTTGGTGTAAAAATGATATATGTCTCTTGGTTACATGGTAGGTTCTTGGCAAAGTGATTGACATCCGTCTGAAGAGTCCAGGCTGGATCAAGAGTCTGGAGGAGGAGATGAGCGTGGAGAGGATCTGTGGAAGCATTCCCACCTCAGCCAGCTCCACCCTGCTCGCTGAGGACACGGACGTGGGCGACGATGATTATGACATGGAAGGTGAGGAGTGACAAGCAGTCCCAATCCTTATTCACAAAAAATGCATATTATGATTGCCAGTATATGTTCATTTTTATCATTAATCTTCTGTATCAGGTGATGTGGATGATGAGGTGGAGGAGATTCTTCCCCAGCACCTTCAGCCTGGAGCCGGCTCTGGCCCCGGATCCAGCCCTCTCCCCTCCCCACGCAGCAGTCCCTGTCCCTCACCCACCCATGGAGAACCTTCGGTCCCCAGCAGGCCTAGTCGCGGACAACCTGCCCGACCTTCACAAGGTAAATGCAGCATGATGCACACCTGGTTGCTGAAAGTACAGTCCAATCATATGTGCAGGCTCCAGTCTTTGGAATATAAATAATTTTGTTCTGTTTGTAATGCATGGAAGCAGATTTAAGCCCATCATCAATGAGGAGAGAAATTTCAGGTAAAATGTGTGATGAATAAATCTCTGTGTAGTGTTAGAAGGCCTGTGGTGTGACTTACAGTAAACTACTCATTTCCTCTTGTTTTATCTTGCAGTATGGAAATGTGTGCTGTGTTTGTTTGCGCTTTGACTTAAAGAAATAGGGCACATAAATGGTTATGTGTTTGACCAGTGTGATTTGTCAAAGAAAATAATCTGTTTATGTTTTTTTAACATTTAAGCCATTAAGACATGTTTTTTTTCCAGAAAAAATATTTTTTCTTTTTACATATAACCAAGGTACATAGAAAGGAATTAAACACCCAAAAGGATAATGAAACAACCCATATCAATATCATATAAATTTGCACGTTTTTTTCCTTCCAGGGCCTCCTGTTGACTTCCAGCCTGGTGCCCCCACATCTCAAAGCGTTGAGCCCAAACGCCCACCTCCCCCTCGTCCTCAAGCCCCTCCAGCCAGACCGGCACCCCCTCAACGCCCACCGCCACCTTCAGGTAAAGTATCATCCTTATCCTTCTTGTATACAGATGACTTAAGTCATAGTTTCTGACATCTGATCATAGAAATATAACCTGCAAACTTAGTCTGAGCATTTAAATAAAATCCTACATTGAGAGTGTGGATATTAATTTTTCAGCATGTTATGGTATGAGATACTTTAGGCAGGTGTTAACATTTTCACCTTTATCCCACTGCTTCATCTCCTTCCTGAAGGAGGCATGAGCCCTCTGCCAGTTAGAAGGGAGTCTGCAGGTAAAGTGATTGCTGTGGAATTGTGTGTTTATGTGCTTACATTGCTGAAGCATTTAAAATAGTGGCTGCTGTTTTCCATGTGACGCTACACACAGAGAAGCACATTTCATTCGTGCTGATTTAGTAAGGTGTCATCATCGATAATCCAGTGAAACACGTACAATAGCTCAACTGTCGTACAGGTGTTCATGATAGGAAACCCTGACTTTGGCCCTCATATATGATTGTTGACAGTTTTACTGCAGTATTTCAGATCATGCTTTGCGTTAATGTCTCTCGACTCATCGTTTTGACTTTGCACAGCCTGCCCACAAATTTGATTTAGCTTATTAGAGGTGTCCATTCAGGCATTTGCTTTGGAAAGTGGTGTTTTCACTGGGCATAGTACAACTAAAGTTAGTCTGCAATTAATTGTATGATACTTGAATTTTAAAAAGTATATTTATTCACTTACATATTATCATGACAAGGGCTGGGGTTTTTGGTTGACGTAATCGACATCATCAACGTCATCACTTATTATTTGCATAATGTGCGTCGACATGTTGCTATGAACTGCTGTGCCTAGCAGAGTCTCGTCGTGATCATCTAAAGTGCAGGAGTATTTTAGAAAAAGATGCAAAAGTTTGGCTCTTTTTTAGCTCCACAAACTAGACATGTCTTAACACAGCAGGTCAGCTGCTCTGCACGAGTGCTGGAAGTGAAGCACTGAGCACTCTGCCCCCCTCCTGCAGCAGCGAAGCAGCAGCATCGCCATGTTTACTTCTGACTTAAGATAGATTTTCTAGATGTTTCTTCATTGCTCCATTGTTTAAAGTGATGTCTGCACCGCTGCTGTTACCTTTACACCATGAGTCACATCAGTGTCGGCTGTTTTATACCTTTATACGTTAAAAACATTTCAGACTGTCTGTAATTCATTTCAATTACTTTCCTCGCCCCACACTGATGCAAAAATACACTGCTAATGATCCTGCTTAAAACTTAAACTGGTTATGACATGGATTTATTTCTCTTGAGTGATATGCAGGATCATTAGTTAGTTAGTTAGTTAGTATTTTTGCATCAGTGTGGGGTGAGGAAAGTAATTGAAATGAATTACAGACAGTCTGAAATGTTAGTTTTTAACATATAAAGATATATTAAAAAATTAGATAAGTTTTCAATATTTGTTTTAGGTAAATGAATTATTACACGAATCAAATAATAAAAAGAATAATTGTCACATTCATTGATAAATTCATCATTAGATCATCGTTGGATTAATTGTATAAAAAATTATCGTTAGGTGCACCCTTATCATGATGTGAACCCTCTCCCACACCTGACTGGGTGTACACATCCCTTGGCTGTCCTGGATGTTTCAACTTGTTAAACATGGGATGGTTTCAAAACAATCCACCCAAATTGGTCTCAGAAGTGGAACTCTGCCATACAGTTGCAGTATCATGCCCATACCTTGGTCAAACTACACGACTTTCCAAGTGTTCAGATCACTGTGAATCTTCAAACTACTTTATACCCTTAAAAGTAATACTACTATTTTGGAAACACTTTGGCTATTTTTTCTATATTTGGGCTTTTCTGGCTGCTCTTCCCTCTCTCCTTTGCATCTCCTCTCCTCCCTCAGCCCATGTCCGCTCTCACTGGCTGTAGCTGGTTGTATGGCTCCCCAACTCATCCCTGACATGACCAGATATAAAACCTGTTTGATATCTTTTGGGCATCAGCAAGCTTAAGATTGTGTCTTTCAACAGTGCACACATAGCGATAGGGATTGAGTATCGATTTGCCTGTGATGTGGGAGCGTTTGACAGCGTTCTCCAAAAACCGTCACCAAGAGGAAAATCAGGGCTACAATTTTTTAGTGGGAACACGACATTAGGTGAAAAACACCTGGACTAAGTACATGCTCATGAGGTTGTTAAGTTAGGAGTTGGTGAATGATCACTTCGGTCAAGTTCAAAATGAAGTACCTCTGCTGCATCATCTAATCACTCCATAAAAAATGTGATTTTTTAATAGTATTTCAAAATATTGCTCCCTGCTGTGGTACATCTGTGAGTGCTGTAAGAGTGTTATTACCTCTGTTGCCCTGTTATTGTTGCCCTAATTTGAATTTAATTACTGTGGGAGTAGCTGGCAGGTCATGATGTATTTTTTTAATATTGTGCCACAAACACTGCTGCAGCTAAAAATCTTTTATTTTTAATCTATCATTGTTTGTTATATCCTGCTGTACTTTATTTTGAAAACACTGTTTCCCTTCTTTGACTTAAAGACTGTGGGGTGGTTCCCAGCCCACTGCTTGGTAGGAGAGGCAGTGAAGGTAACTGGCAGCGTGTCTTTAAATGTCATCTAATCCCTGTAGTATTACACCCAGTCATCAATGTTATTGGTGCTTTTCTGACATTGATGAGTCACTGTTGACCAATTCTGCATCATTGTGGACCATGTTAGTTGTGTTTGTATGTGTGGGAGAGATGTGTCTGGTAAACGGTTTTGCTTATTTAAATTCAAAATAAGCAGAATGCAAGTACCAAAGAGATTTAAGGGCTAGAGAGACCACATACACTCTCACAATTACTTTGCCACTGGTGGTTAATTCAGACTTCCAGATGTCTTTTTTTTTATTAATTGTTTATTAAATTAATTCCCAACTATTTTGATAATCAGTTAATGGGTTTGAGTAATTTTTCAAGGAGGCAAAAGTGAGAATTCTCTGATTATAACTTGTGAATATTTTCAGGTTTCTTTAGTCTTTCATGACAGTAAACTGGGAAAACTGACAGTAATCTTTGGGTTGTCGACAAGACATTTGAGGATGTCATTTTGGGCTTTGGGAAACACAGATTGACATTTTTCACTATGTTCTGACAGTTTACAGACCAAACAACTATTAATCGAATAATCAACAAAATAATTGACCACTTAATCATCTATGAAAATAATTGTTAGTTGCAGCCCAACAAAATTTCCTCTTCCTGATTTAATATTGAGCTGTGGCTTTAAGTGTAATACATCCCCACCAATTAGTGACAAGTGTTACACGGTAATAAAAATAACAGAAAATGGGGGAAGGTATTTTTCTTAATGAGACTTCTTGTTTTGTTTTGTTTTTTTATTGTAAAAATTAGCATTAGGGGCTGAAAGTAAGTATCACAGTTTGTGCAAGAGGGAAGATATGCATCGAAACAATGTTACTTTAATCTGTTATATCATTATAATTAGAGCCCAACTGATATGGGATTTTCGAGACAGATTTTAGTGAGTAAAGATTCACAGATTACCATTATGGTGGCTGAAATAGTGATTTTTTTTTAGCTGGAATAAAAACAGCCCTAGACCTATTCTGTGGGCATTGTGCATATATAGTCAATTGCTGACTATTTTAAGACTGTCAGGCAGTTAGGGGCAAGTTGTAAAACAAGAAACATCTTCTCAGCAATTAGACCTGCCAGGCAAGTCCTCTTGTCCTCATAAAAATTCTCCATTGTGCTAAATTGAAATCATTCCATGCATAGTTTTCTGCATTTTATGTTCTGTAAAAAATGTTTTTGTATCAGTAAGCATATGCTGATATTGGTATATCTGTTTATAGACCCATATCTGACCCGTATATCGGATGACTGATATATCAGGCTCTAATTATAATGGGGAGTAATGATGTTACACACATTACAGAGACCATCTGACTCAAACAGTTCCATATAATGAGGAACACGATACTTCACATGCATGCCCTTTTTCATTATGGACTGAACAAGTATTGATTTGGTGATTATAGTCTTTTAATAACAGGGGAGATGAAGTGAGTTAAAGGGAAATCCCTTTGGTCCAGACTTAAAATGGTCTTAAAGTCAGCTCAGCTACACTAATCCAACGTGATTAGTGGAGAAAATCCACCTCAGGCAGGTAGATATTCAAACTCACAGCATCTCAGGCTTCCTTGCTCTGCTGCATTATTTCCACCACACGCTATTCCTAGTGCTCCTTGTAAAGTGTTGTCATTGGGAACACCTGCTGCTCCGTGTTACCAAGTTGTGTGTAACATTAATGTGGTTTGGTTTCCTTTGTGCTGCAAAGGACCAAAAAGCCCCGCTCTTCCTCGGCCAGATGCTGCTGCAGGTGAGTGCCACAAAGCATGAAGTAGCCTCACTTGGCATTAATGCACCAATGAAAACAGAGCATTGTTCCACAGTTATGTAGGTTTTTATATTTCCCACGAAAGCCCATTTTAGTGTGGAGTTTTCTTGCACTTTTTGTGAGTGATATGGAGCTGCTATTATCCCTGTGTGTGTACTGTAATCCTGTGTTATGTGTTTATTCCCTGACACAAATTAAGCCTACCCCCAGGGTGGAGAATAGGGTTTGGTTGCTTAGCCTGCTGGTGACTTGGCTTGTCTTCAAGTGACCCATTTGTATGGTGTGTGTGTGTGTGGTTAGCTGAATCCCTCCGTCACAGTAAGGATGTGTGTGGTTAGCAGGGTAGACTTACGTTTGGTGACTGTACAGGGAAGAACTACACAGAAGCAGACATCTAAGTCGCGTGGGAACATGTTCACAGGCTATGAGAGGGGTTCAGCATGAGAATAGTGAAAGAAGAGGTGTGTGGTAAGCAGTTGGCTCACAGAACAAGGCCTGCCTCTGCTCGAGACCTCCTGCAGCTCAGGAATGACTGAGTCATCATTAATAATGAAGTCAGCCAAGGGGAATTTTGTCTGTCGTAGGCAGGGGTGGGCTTGCAGTGTACTATACCTTATATTATTATATTTCCCAAGGCCCACATGATTAATACAGGATAGTAATAAACATTTGTGTTACTAATGTCACTGGTTTGTCTGTGTTAACTCTTTCAGGTCGAGGCCAGACAGCAGTGGGAGCTCCTGGACCTGGAGGCGCTACCAGACCGGTGAGTTTACAACTCTGTTTATCCTTATTTCTTCTATTGATTTTTCTCTTAGCAGTCGGCCCCTGCTGACCATTAGAAAGAGGATTAAGGCACTTTCATTTCTGCTTCACTTTTCATACAGTCTGTGCCTTTTATCCCAATAGTTAATTTCTCCCTATTTTCTATTTCTTCTTTGTCATCCAGAATATCCCTCCTCGAGCTGGGGTAATCAGCATGCCCCCTCAGTCTCGTCCGCCACCTCCTTCTCACCCTGGAGCACCCAGACCCATCCCAGAGGTGCATCCCGGGGCCCCTCGGCCCATAGCAGACACCCACCCTGGAGCCCCGAGACCTGTGCCCAGTGCACAGGCCAAACCGACTGACCTGCCTCTGGGTAAGGAAATGAGTTTTTGCACAGTGTGTAATATACTACATTATGAAAATTACAGTGTTTTTATTTTTTGATTATTTTAAATGGGGTTGTATCAGTTTGGAGAAGCAGAAAGCAGTACCAGCATAGAAGCCAAGTAATCTGCTGCTGTGGACAGGGTCCATAGCAAAACATATTTCAGCAGTTTAAGTATATGCTACATTTAGATCACCATTTTACCTTGCCATCAGCCTTTTCCAACAGGCAACTGCCATTACATGAGACAAATATTCTGTCTAAAGCAACCAGACTCCATTCACAAAATCAGACATTTTACCTTGCAGAACACAAGAGTTGCAGCCTTGATCAATTAGTTTGTTTATGATATTGTGTGTCTTCTGTGTTTTAAAAGGTTAGTTTAGATCTACAAAAGGCACACAATAACACAAACTAATTAGCTAATCAAGGCAGCAGTCGACCAGCAACTCCTGTGTACTGCGAGGTAGAATAACTGTTGGTTGAGTAGGAGAGAGTGATATTTGGCTCATATAACGGTGGTTTCCCATCAGAAAAGACTAATGGAGATATAAAGTGGTGAAAATATTTTATATACTATACATGTAAAGGATATTAATTTTTTTTTTCTAGATGGCCCCTTTTTAAGTGGGTAAAATATGTTTTACTGCTGACCATGTTCACAGCATTATATTGTTTAGATTCTGTGCGGTTGCTCTTTTCTGTTTCTCCACACTGGAGATGTGCTGACCACCATCTACTGCAGGTAACACACTGACTCTGGATAAGTGTCTCATACAACCCCACTTCAGAATAATCCAAACTGTCCTTTTAATGCCATGCAGTGAAGTTGAGCTTTAACTCTGTTCTTGTTCCTCCCTCAGGTCCTCCACTGTCAGAGCCCCCTGCAGCGAGACCCCAGGCTCCATCACCCTTGCAGCCACCCATGCAGCCTCAACCAGCTGCCCCTCCAGTTCAGTCCCAACTCCCACCACCAATGCAGCCCACACTTCCGGCTCCACTCCAGCCACAGCAAGCTCCTAAAGCAGGGCCTCCTCCTGCTGCTGCTGCCACTGCTGCTGGTGCCCCTGCTGGGCCTCCACAAGCTCTAGCCTCTCCTAAACCCCCGCCACGTTCCCGCTCCTCTCATGCTCTGCCGCCTGATGCTGCCAAGTCTGAGACAGCCCCAGCTGCACAGGTTGGTGCCAATTTTCCTTTCATTGAATTATTGGAATTTCAGCAACTGAACTGAATACTAAGATAATTATTTATTGAGTGCACTGAGATGTTTCTGCTTGCATGTAGAAACTCTGATTCGAAAAAAGTTGGGATGCAGTGTAAAACATAAATAAAAACTGAATGCAATGATTTACAATCCCATATTCAATTAGGTACAGTGGAAAGACAGTGTATTTAATTATTTATGTAATGTTCAAACTGTTGAAGTTTATTTTTTTTTGTAAATATACACTCATTCTTAATTTGATGTCTGCAACACATTCCAAAAAAAAAAAAGTTGGGACAGGAGTATGTTTATCACTGTGATACATCACCCTATTTTAGCAACACTCAGTAAGCATTTGGGAACTGAAGACATTAAATGTTGGAGTTAAGATCTTTTGCATTCTTGCTTGATATACAACTACAAGTGCTCAGCAGGCCAGGGTCTCTGTTGTATTTGTGGTGTCGCACCACACATTTTTTGCGGGAGTCAGTTCACTGCAGAAAGGCCAGTCTAGCACTCAAACTCTTTTACTACGAAGCCACACTGTTGTAACACACGCAGAATGCATCTTGGCATTTTATTGCTGAAATAAGCAGAGACATCCCTGAAAAAGATGTTGTCTGGATGGCAGCATGTATTGCTCCAAAGCCTGTATGTACCTTTAAGCATCAAAAGGAAATGATTTGCAAATCATGGCATTCCATGTTAATTTACATTTCACACGACATCCCAACTTTTTGGGAATTAGGGTTTGTAAATTAAATCATGTACTACAGATAGTTACTCTAATTCTGCTCGATATACAAGACAAGAATTTTATGCTAAATTGTGACGAGTGAAGGAGGTGGAGACTGAAACAATAATATGGTAGACTCTTTCTGCTTCTGTGTCTCACACCAGATGAGCTTAGTTGTCTGTGTCATTCTTCCTGCTTTTGTCTCTCTGATACATTTGTCTCTCTCTCACAAGCTGGAGAAGCCCTCAGGGTAACAGGTACTTGATATTAAACCACCTCTTTGTCTCATCCTCCATAGCACAAACAGTCCTCTGCTCTGATATTACCACCTCTCATACCCAGTAACCTCCTCCTGTCTCATTTCATATTGATATTCCTTCCTTTTACGTCTTCTCCTATGTTATTTTAACCTTTAGTCCACGGCAAGACCTTGCATGGTTTTGTGCTAGGTTCACAAAATGGAGAATTATTTGTTTTCTTTTTGTCGGTCAACATATCAAACCATGAATGACATGAAAAAGACAAAATGTGATGTTTGTCGTTGGCCATTCTCCCTACACTAGTCCTTTCATATCTGCTCGCCGTAGTTCAGGTCCTGAGGGTGAGCACATATGCAATGACTTCATAATTTTATTTGATGATTTTGTCAATTTGTATTATTTTTTTCATTTGTATTAGAGTTGGTGATTGTACTTGGACTGTGATACATGCATCAGTTGTCAGCTGTAGTCAGTGTAGTAAATTAAACACCATACGTTTGTAAATGTTTTAATGTGGTCACAATAAAGGTACCCTGTGGAGTTTTTGGCCGCCTAGTGGCATTATGGACCGGTGTTTTGATGAGGGGGTTCTCTTGTGTGTGACTCGATGCACATTTCTGCCAAATTCAGAGGACAAACAATAAAACATGGACGAACAGATAATAGATATAAAGTAGATACAACAATAGCAGTACAATGCATCTAATCAGTGCATGTTGTTTTGGCAGTTGTGATAATAAATTAAAGATTGGCCATATTTATCAAGTGTCAACCATTGTTTATTCTGGGAAACTTGATTGAGCATTATGCTCTTTTACAGAAGTCCCCTGAGTTTACAGTTATATTGGCTAAAATGATATGTTTTCAACATCAGTAATAACAATAAAATGTTCCATTTATTTGGTGCAGCAAAGTAAAAGCTAATTTACCAAGCTCAGTATTGATCTGATGAGTTTCAAGGGATGTAAAATCCTGTGAGCGTGTTTGATGAAAAATGGATTTGGGAAATGAGGTAGAAGGATATCTAGAAGAACAGAATTTTGTTTATAAGGCATGGCATTTAGAAATATAATATCTCATTATTCAACTGATTGACAGTAATACACCAAGAAATGCATCAGTGTTAAAATGAAGAAGATGACTGATCACTGATGTAAACATGGATATAAACAATGCGGTTTTGCAAATTCTTTATGGAAAAGGAAATGTATTTGGTACAATAGATTTGTTAAGAACCCAAACACTAGGCTTAAGTAAGAAATACTACAAGAAAACGCATAACTGTTTGTTTACCAGAAAGCTCCACAGGGTATCTTTAAACTTTGTTCTGAGCAAAAGAAAAAACATTGTAGTAAAACTGTATGATCCATTAGGTAGGAAAACATAACAGCAATATTAGCTCATGCTTCATATATCTACACATCATTTGTTGTTACCTCTGAATGGCATTGTCTTTGTTTTGTTCTTCTTTAGACGAACGGACTGAACGGAATCCAAAGAGAAGCACAATGGAAGCCCGACCCCTTCGACACGCTTGCATCTGACATCTTCTCCTCTTCCTCCACCCCCTGGCACGCCACCCAGTCCTTGACCAGAGGCTCCTCTCTGCGTGCTCCTCCTGCAGTTCCTGCGTCCAGAATGTCCTCCAACACTCTCCCTTCATCCTTCTCCCTCCAGTCCTCCGCTCTGTCAGACCTGCAGGCACTTGATTCATCCTCCTCTTCCTCACTCTCCACCCCGTCGCCCTTTGCCTCCGCCCTGCTCCCGCCTCCTCCGATCCCGTCTCGTAGTCGCTCGCAGGAGACACTGCGCGCTTCACCGGGGCCCTTCCCGACTGAACCACTTCCTGCCCGACCCAGCAGCACCAATCCGTTCACAGGCCCGCTGGCGCAGCAGCAGCACCGCTCGCTGACCCCGGACTTCAGCATCCAGCGTCCGGCGGCGACGCTAAACCTTCAGAGGACCGCGTCTGCTCTCACGCCGCCGCTCATCCCAACCTCTGCTGCTCCAACAGCAGCCCCTGCCGCCCCACTCCAAAGGACCATGTCTCTGTTCGGACCCTCATCCGCTCTCAATCCTACACCAGCTCCTCTGCTCCCCCTCGACCCGTCTCCTGCCCCGGCCTTGCCTCTGGCTCCACCTTCCTCCATCCCTCCCACCCTCGCTCCTCGTCGCCAGCCGCCTCCACCAGCGGGGAAACCAGCCCAGCAGTGGGTCACTTTCGATGATGATTTCCCACCTTCAACCAAAACACCACAGGCCCCTGTTTTCCCCTCTAGGTCCCAGACTCTGCCTTCCCACTCCGTGTTCAACTCGGAGCCCGACTGGTTGTCCTCGACCCCGTCGGTATTCCCAACCCTCCCTCCTCCTGTCCCATCCAGAACAGTAACCAGTAACCCAAAGCTCCCAGTGGGACCCATTGACGACTGCTTCTTCCCTAGGGACTCGACACAAAGTTAGAATCACTCTTAATATGTAAAGGGCATATCCAGATATGTATAGATCTATCACAAATGTGTATATGTGTGTGTGTATTGTACAAAAGAGACAGTATTTAAGAAGTATAGATCGACCAATCCCCTTCTGAATCACAGGAAAGGATTTATATCTTGAGCCTAAACGTGTGTTCTAACTCTACCACAGATATGTTTGCTCGTTCCCTTATATTAACATTTATTTTAATATGAATCCTTCTGACGTTTATTTTTATTTATGGCAGCAAACACGTGCCTGTGTCTACAGTATATAGTTATATAAATTACATCTATATACGCACAAATCATGTGTGTAACCACCTGTGCAATATCAAGACACGTCTGTGTGGCTGCGCAGCGCACTGCCAGCTTTCACCAGAATCAGTGTTACCTTTGCATTTGCGGCTCATATCCATCATTTCTACTGATCTGTACATTAGAACAGGATTTCTCAGAGTGGAGGGTAATCTACTCTTGGTTTTGTCGGTTTACATGTAGTAGAAGGCTATGCATTTCAGGTTTGACATTTGCCCTCGAATTTGTCTGCAGCAATCTGAGAATTCCTTTTTTTCTGTTCTTTCGTGTCTGAGGGGTGCAAATTTAAAAAGTCATATTGTGCGCTTGCTTTTACCATGAATGTACTTTACGTTGCACTGGGTTTTGTCATTGCCTCCTCGCCGACACCACAGTGTCATAGTCAAACCGTTCACTGCCGAAGGACTGATGCTCTGTAACATCTTATTCACTTGATGCTGGAGCGCAACCGTACGTCACGTCCCTGTCTTGAGAGCGACTGCCCCCCTTTTGGGTGAAAACAAGCACTATTAAAGTGGCCAGTAAGCATGTCTGGCTGTGGCAAACATTTGATCACGTTAGTTCATGATGTTACTGAGTAAATTACGTGTGCCGATTGTGCCTGTAGATCAGAATGAATCAGATAAGAGTCTTAATGGTGGTGGAATTAAAGCTTTTACTGTAAAAAAAAAAAATATTGCCCTACCATAAAACACCTGCTTTTAGAATGGAGTTTGGTTCAAAAGTACCAAAACAGCTAAATGAAGTGTCTTAACAATATAAAAAGTGACAGATGATGTCTGAAATACATCACCTGAAGATTCAGTAAGGTAGTTGTATATGGCTCATAATACCTTAAAAGAGATGCGGTTTTCTTATTTTATGTGTTTAAACAAAGATCTGAATTTGTATTTTCCTCCAGTCAAACGGACCCTTCCTAAGTTCCACCCCTTTTCTAACCTTGGTCAGCTTTCTCCTTTACTGTTTCCTGCACTTAGATGTGCTACACTCCTGTATAATAAAACAGTTGTTGAAGATGGTTAACAGATGTTGCATAGGTGCCCATAAAAGCAATGTGTACTGTCATATCTAAAGGTAGCTAATGTTAGTTAAAAAAACAAAAAAAGAAGTAAATAAGCTAGCTAATCTACACCAATCGTTAGCTAGATAGTTAGCTAGTGTAGAAAAACACTTGCAAACTGTCCAGCTAATATACATCAATCTTTAGCAAGCTTGTTACATCTGACAGCAAATGTCATTAGCTAGCTAGTTAGCTAGTCTTTTGCTAACATGGCTAACATAGGGTTTGACTATATATGTGGCAAGGTAAGGTTTGTTTTTTTTTTTAAATATAGTTGAACCTAGCACATAGCATATCAAAGTATAGCAAACAAGAAAGGAGAAGTTTGACCAATGTATCAAGCTCCCTTAACTGTTGGAGCACAAAAAAAATGTCAATTAGAGAAGTTGTTTTCACCCAAAATAAAGGCGGGGCATGATGCAGGGGCAAAATACCTGAGTGTGCTGCTCGCATCCATAGTAAAACATTTTGTTCTCTCTCAACTCAGTCATCATTCTTCGTCTACGGGCTGGTACGCTTTAGCTGAATATATTTTGTAGCTCTATATCAAAACCTATACATAGTGATTATGTATAAATGTACGTTTTCAATATGGAAAACTACTTGCTAAATGTGCGTATGTGTGTTTGTGATGACCGTATCAGTGGTTTGCACAATGTAACTGATATGCACTCAAATGCTGTGTGTGTGCTCTGCTTTCATAGTTGTATTCTTGTTGATGGCAGAGTGACAGAGATGAGAGCCTGCAGACTGAACAGATGAGAGGGCTTTTTTGACCTTTCCACCCCCATCGTTTCTTGATTTTTATCCAAAGCATTTAATCATAAATACTATTGTAAATTCAGAGAATGTGGCGTATGCGTGTGTATACTTCTGTTATTTTTAGGTACAAAGATAATGCAGTGATTTGGATCTGTGGGCATGGCGGCAAGGACATGCCATATGTAATAATTATAAGAGGGCACATTTTTTTTTTACTTTGCTTTTCATTTCTAAGGAAAATTACTCTAAATAATCTATTGTTGATACTGTGGTGAGAAGTAATGTGTTGTGTTTGAGGTGCATATTGTCTGTTATGGTGTTTGTGTTTGGATGTGAGTGTGTGTACAGAGTTTAAGAGTGGAATACCAGAGCTTCTCTCTGTAGGAAGTCTGAACTAACAGCCACTGTATTCACTTTCTCATGGCTGTAACTCTGTATTTCCACTGTGGAGTGGCAGCATTGTATGCGAAAATGTTAACGATGCAAGACAAGGAACTTATTTTTCCACAAAGCACCCTCTTCCTGAGTGAGAATTCCCTGGTAGCAACGCTGCTCGGACCCAAAAGCATTATCACCAGATGTTTATTTCCAGTTGTTTGTTGTGTGGTCCACATTCCAAACAGCAGTGTGATTTGAGCGCTGGGTGTCAAACTCTTCTCAGTGTTTGCGATTCCACCCGTGATATCTAACCCGGAGTAATTGTTACTGAGCCTCACTGATTTCATTCATGAGGGTGTGTGTGTGTGTGTGTGTGTGTGTGCGCGTGTGGTGTTGTCAGAGGTGATGTGTCAGTATTGTTCCCTGTACTACCTACTTCACTCTTTTCGTTTCTGTTGAGTTGTATAGGTCGACGTCAGTGATGACAAAGCAATAGTTTTGCAAAAGGATCAGTGAAAGTACAGTCCTCCCTAACATGACACTTGCCAGCTGTGTCAGTCTACCCAGATGTTGTCTCCCCCACGCTTCAGAAATTTGATGGTTCAAGGAGGATAAAACATCTGACCCAAGGAAGTACCAGCTAACTAACGCTTCTGCGCTTTGTTTAAACACCGTGTAAAAATGCGTAAAAAATAATCTTCATTCACTACACTGAAAAGCAGTAGCTATCTATGTAAGCAAGTGTATCGGGTTGCCTTTGCTTACATGTCAATGTCATCTCTAAAAATGCATTTATTGTGTTATCCAGATGTGTGCAGTAGGTACTGTATCTGCATTAAACGTAGGTGACTAGCCAGCGCTTTGTGTCATGTCATGTTCAAGATGAGATTTTATAGGAAACAAAATTGCTCCTTTTGTGAGGTCGGTGTCCCTTTTTATGGCTATAATCCATAGTAAATAAGAGTCTGTGTTGTTGAACATATTCTGTATGTATAAAAGAGAAAACATGAAGCTGCGATTCATGTTAATATCCAACGTTCCATATTTTAAGTGCACAGCTGATTGCACATTTATGTATGAAGCAGTTTATGTTGTATGTATGCAAAAATAAATGTAAGTTTACCTGAATGTTGATGTCTTTTTTTTTTAATGCAGGCTATAACTTAATTCCACATCATAAAAGATATACATTGTGCATTTCATTGTTCCTTGAATCTTCAGGGATTGGGACCAACTGCCCTGCATGTTTTAAATGTTTCCCTGCTCCAGCACACCTGATTCAAATGATCTCCTCGTCAAGCTTCATTCAAATCACCTGTGTTCTAAGAGGAAAACCTCTAACATACAGGACAGTGTGGCCTAGGACTAGGGATGACAAACACTGATATACCTCTACTCAAAATTCAAGAAAACTTTACCAGTGTTTGTTAATGGAGACATTTATGTTTCTACAACAAAATTATGTTAAAATTGGGGCTGTTGCAACATACCAGCAGTGATGATAACTGTGAAATTTAAAAAATGAAATTGAGATATGTTAATAATAAAGATATGATAATATTGCATAAATAATCAAGTGCCTCTTAAACATACTGTATCCTTTTAAATCATGGCCATTTGTTTCTGTTCTCACTTTGTATATCACAGTACTCATCTATGTAATACTAATCAATTTTTTTTTTATAGCCTCAGCTACTTTGTGTTGTATTGTATTGGGTTTTTTTTTTACTTGTAGTTTTAAATATAGTATTTTAGTTTGGCAGTTTATGCAAAGAAACAGATATTTAGGCAAGTGGTTTTCTCTTGCCTGCTGGTTTAACAGCCAGGACAGTGGATTAGCTTGTGTCCACAAGATAACCTATGTTCAGTTATTTTACCAGCTGGGCACCTTGGTGCAAAGCAAATCATCCCTACCGCATCCCTACCATATTTCCACAATACAAAAATCCACTACGTACCACAGAGTTGTACTTGTTCATTACTGACCGCAGTCAAAGACTAGAAACACTTCCTAAGGACCTTGTCCCCTCACTGTACAAAACACAGTCTTATCATAATTTACCATTAGAGGGCAGTGATACTGCTTGGATTAATCTAACCTGCCATAAAACGTTCACAAGAAGAAGAATCTGGACGGAAGAATCCGCTCGTGTCTAGAAGAGAACCCCAGACCCGCAAAGATCTCGCGGGAATGGTTATTTTAACCCAAACCACGAACTTTCCCAAACACTACCTATGTGTTTTTTGTACCTAAATCTACGCGTATCTTAATCACAGCGTTGTCACATTGTAAAACACAATTATTTTGTACAGACCGCACAATGAAGAAACAACGCGTCCAAATCTCACGAGAGTTTCACGACTCGAGAGTTCCCTTCTAGACACGGCGAAGGAATCCTCATGGAAGCTTTAGCTAGCAATGTCACCGGTTACAAATAAAGTGTGAGCCCAGACTGAACAGTGTAGGCTCACACCGTACTTAAGTGTCATAATTTTCACTCTCGGTGTAGAGAAATTACTTTAACATATTTAACGCGAGCGAGTGAATGTGAACAGCTAACAGTTAGCTAAATCAGCTAGCTTGATGAGAGCTGGTATTTCCTGGAAGCGTCCGCAACACGACTGTTGCTATGGTTACACTGTTTTCCTAAAGACCCCGAGCGGTGTTTTCTGCGAACAAATCCTCGTGTAGTTGAGGGTTCATTCAACAAACAAAGTCGCATTACACTTCTGTCTCTAAACGCCTCTTTAAGCGGGTTAACAGGCGGTGAAGTACTGTTAAAGATGGTGCAGCTGCATGTGAAGCGTGGGGACGAGAGCCAGTTTCTGTTCAACACCACCGTGGACTCTCCTCTGGAGACTGTTATCCAGCAGGTTACAACCATTTACAACGGGAGACTTAAAGTGGACAGAATATGTTCAGGTGAGATGACATACACGATGCTTTCTGTGCAGTCTGTGTAGAGATGAGAGGCTTCAACTGGCTGCATTCACACATCTTACTTTACTACTATTTAAACTGGATAACTTCTTGCTGGCAAAACACCACTGGGCTTGTTAAGTTAAAACAAGAGACAAAGAGTAAATAAGTAACTAAGATTTGTCTTCAGTCTAGTAGGACATTGCATGCAGTGACAGATTTGGTTGTTCATTTATAAACCCTCAGAGATCCCAGAGCTGGCAGACCATGGCATCACACTGCCATCCAACATGCAGGGGCTGACAGAGGAGCAGATTGTGGAGCTGAATCTGAAGGATGAATGGGAAGACAAGTGCATACCCAGCGGAGGGCCAGTATTTAAAAAGGATGAGATTGGGAGAAGGAACGGACATGGTGAGACTTTGACTAGTAATTTCATTTACAAAAGGATTCGTAGTTCAACAAATATTATTTTAATTTTTAAATCTGTAATACTTATAGATTACATTTTATGTTATCCGCCCATTGATGGGGAAAACCAGCTTTCTCTAATTTAAGGGACATAGATAAGAGAGTTCTCAGTATATTTTTTTATCTTGTAAGGAGTCCTTGGCTTAGATGTCTGCTGACTACACAGCATAACAAGAAAATTATTCTCATTGCATGTCTAACATTGTTAGGAAGGCCTTTACAGTTGATATCCCTTTTAGACTGTCCTTTTTAGGGAAACTCGACAGCCAACTATCTTTCCCAAAGTTACTTGTAGCAGCTTAGAATAATGTTAATAATTAAAATGCAAGTATGTAATTTCCCTTCCCCTGTTGATTGTACATTACATATATTTATATATAAAAATATGAAACATCATTATTATGGGTTAATTCACCAAGCATTTCTTTCATTTTGCATGGAAATATGTTGGGCCTTTTCAAGCAGGTTAAAAGAAAAAAAAATGTTTTGGTAATGTGACAATTCATCTCTTTTTTTCTACAAGCTCCAAATGATAAAATGAAAGAAGTATTGATGAGAACAGTGGAGGAGGCAAAGGCACTGATCTCCAAAGTGAGTATTAGTATGAACACTAAATCTTACAGTGTCTTATTCACCAAGGTTCAGTGCATTTTATTCAACTGGTCTTTCTCTTCATCTTTCAGAAACAAGTACAAGCTAATATTTGTGTCACCATGGAGATGGTAAAGGAAGCCTTGGATCAGCTAAGGGGTGCGGTCATGATAGTGTATCCTATGGGGCTGCCTCCTCATGACCCTATCAGGATGGAGTTTGAGGACCGGGAAGACCTTTCAGGAACACAGGTAAACAGAGATGAGATTGTCCTTGTTGCTATTGGCTGATAGCTAAATGAAATTAGATTTCAGTCAACATCAAGGTCATAACTTATCTTCATTTGGAGGTGAAGCAGTCTGTACTGTGTCTTTTTTATCTTCCTCCCTCCATTCCTCTGCATCTGCCCTCTCCATCTGTCTCTGTACCTCAGGCATCTCTGCAGGTGATGACGGAGGACGAGTGCCAGCTATGGTGGGCTGCCAAAGAGATGCAGCGTGGAAAAAAACTGCAGGATTACATTGGCAAAAATGAAAAGACAAAGCTTGTGGTCAAAATCCAAAAGGTGAGAACCATTTCCGCCAATCTCAGGCAATTTTTTGTGGTATATGACAGTAGAGTGTTTTTTCTTCTATGTTTTTGTTAGATTTGAGAATAACTGTAATTCAGTTGTTACCGTTCCTTTTAGAAAGGGCAGGGGGCGCCAGCGAGAGAGCCTTTGGTCTCTGATGAGCAGCAGAAACAGATGATGCTGCATTACTACAGGAGGCAGGAGGAGCTCAAGGTGAGGAAAAGCTAAAGACACATTAAAAACTATTTCTCTGTTTGTACTGAATGAGCCTTTCTAACCTTCTTTTGGTGACTTTTTCAGAAACTGGAGGAGGCGGACGATGATAGCCACCTGGACTCAGAGTGGTCAGATAGACAGGCTCTCAAAAAACAGTTTCAAGGCCTCACCAACATCAAATGGGGACCGAGATGAGGACTGTCGTCCCTCAGATTGTCACTTTGGAGCTGCTGCTCTGACCTGGTCATTTACAGGTCTCTATGCAACTCACAAAGATGCCTTATCAGTTCACTGTCTGTGTTATCTGAGATCTTCCAGAGAATATTTTACACTGCAGATGTGCTCATATGCCTTGGAGAAGATGTGTTTTTGAGCTGAAATGTGAAGAAGACTATTGGACACATTGTATGATAGACCAAATACTGATGTCATATGTACAGTGATGTGATAAACCTGATTGTAAAGTTACATTTTTATTGAAGCTGTGCAAATAAAAACAAACAAATGAAAAAAATTAAAAGCCTGTATGTGTACACAAAGATACATTTTGTATTAATGGTGCGTGTTAAAGGCTAACAGGTTTTCTTTTAGCTGGACTGTATTTTCTCATGTTTTTCTGTCAAAGTCACCAACAGTTTTTGAAATTGCTGAACAGCCATCAGCTGTGAAACAGTCTGCAGCGTAGTCCTTACGGGCAGTTGAAATCCATCAAAGTAGGTTCACTAAAAGTGCTTGTCTTGCTACTTACCAGCTCAGATGGCTATTGTAAGCGTCAGCATGATAGAAAGGATCCCTACACTGGTGTTGTTGCCACTGTATGCTGCCTCGTCAAGAAAATGCTGCCATAGCGCAAAACGATAGAAGACTGTGCCTACCACTCGACCTCGACCCAGAGAACCACTGAGCAGCACATATCAACAGCACAACCTCTCTGATGTCTGACCTCACTGTCGCTAGCCTGATATCAGATTTTTTTTTATATTCTGTCAATAATCAGGAAAATGGAGTGGGTGGATTCAAAGCTCTGGACGCATGCAACCCTTCATTTCGACTAAACCGGAGTTTGTGATTGTTGGAGCAGTGTAAAGACAAACCAAGACAGTTTGGGTGAATTTATTCAGTTTCTGTCCAGTTTGAATGAAGTCTGTTTTACAATCAGTCTGGTGGCTTTGGCTGGTTAAACAACAGGGATCTTGTTTCCTCAAACAAAATCGTCTGTCTGTTGTGGGATCTTTTACATACAGACACATAGAATAACAACCTGAACCTGTCAGTGGCAAAACAAACACATAATTGACACACTGTGACAGTTTATAATTGGCCATAAGGACTACAATGCAGCCCGTTTCGCAGCTGGACCAGTTTCAAAAAATGTCCCCATTAGTCATGTAGACACAAAAACATGGAAAATTTGGGTTCGGGTTGAAAAAACTTTCGGCAAAGTCTCAGAGGTAGTGATTCAGCCTGAACACACAGATTTATATCCCTTGGATTGTAGGGACAAGGATGCTACACCTTTCCTCTCTTTGTCCTGTCACACACACACAGACACACGTGAAAGTCGGTGCTGCTCTGAGGCAGGATGTTGCAACATAGTAGATGGTCGTTCCAGTTCTTGTCCCAGCAAGGATGTGGAAGCTGTGGGGTTCTGTTGACAGAGCCGATGCAGTGATTCAGAAAGGTGTGGCTGGTTTCAAGGAACACTGCATTTTAAAAAAAAACATCCTGAACACGATGTGTAGAGTTCAAGGATAATCACACCTTTTGTCCATTCAGTTTAGACGATCTTTAAAGAGAAGTGATCGGTTGTGGCAGGTTTTGGTCTATGGTATGACCAGCAGTTTGTACATGAACCTGCTCACTCTGTCTGTCTTTCCTGTCACATCCATGGTGTCTGATCACTTTCTCAAAAAATTTGAAGTGACATCAGCCTGTAAGTGTAACGTTGGTGCCGATGTTCACCACTTGCCACACTGGTCCATCACATTTAACAGCACTTGGTTGGCAATCATTTCACTGCAGTGACCTGGACTGCTGACTAGGATTCGATTGCAATGCTTCCTGCTAAAATTAGACAGTCAAAGAGGTCGGCACTCTGCTATACTGAAGAAAGTTCTCTTAAGCAGGCCTGCAGGAGACTGGAACGCAAATGACGTAAATCAAACCTGGAATTTCTCTACCTCTCATGGTACCAGTGTGTATGGAATAACAAGGGTGCTGTGTCCGCTGCCAAAGCAGCATTTTTCTCTCGCTTAATCAGTAACAATAAACACATTCCCAGATTTCTTTTTGACAGTAACCAAACATACTTAAAGCAGTCGTCCTACCAGCATTCTCAACCACCTTCCAGCTGAACCTTTTCAAAATACCTGGCCATTCCTGGAACTTACAATGCTGAATATCGTTCATTTATCACTTTCGACTGGCGCTGTCCCCATTACTAGACTAAGACTGATGGTGGTAAACCTCTGGCAGAGAAATCACACCAGGGATAAGCTAATTATCAACCAGTCTCAAACCTTCCATTCTTTAGAAAAGTACTAGAAAGAGTTGTGTTTTAGCAACTAGGAAGCCCTGTTGCCCTGGTATTCACAAATTATTCAAATAGAGGCATGCTTGTCTGCTGTGAAAAACTGAATGTCAGGAAACTTCCTGCTCCTAAATTCTCATAAAACTGACATGCTGGTCATTGGACATCGTTGTAATAAAGTATCAGTAACAGTGGGTGATTTCTCAAAGTTCGACAGCCAACAATCTTGGCATTACGTCTTGTGTTTTGTTGTCAGGCCAGCTGCATGCTAATATGAAAAGCCTTCAAAAGGTTCAGAGAGGTGCATCAAGAATCTTAACTAAAATGACAGAATTTGATCATATTAAATAAATTTAGCTTCCCATCATTTGCTCCCTATCCATGTCAGATTTCTAACTACAGCTTCAGTTGAAGAGGAGTTTTTCTTTACCTGAACCAAGGGTCTAAGGTTAGAGGGTGTTGTATGCTGGACAGATTATAAAATCAAAACCACTGATCTGACCCTTTTTGTAGCAGTAAACAGTGTTTCAACCTGAAATCTCAGCTTCATTTGGTGGTGAATGTGAATAAATACACAATTTAAACAATTACATGTGACCACCCATTTTACAGCTTTAGACCCTGTTGATCCTTTATAAAAAAAAATGGCTAGTACAGTACTGCATTTTCACCCAAACATCACATTCTTCTCCTGCAAAAATGGCAAAACACATGAAAGACTGCTTTAAAATGTAAAAAAAAAAAAAAGTGTCTTGTTCATAATCAAAATCTGTGAGCTGCTGCAGAGAATCCTGAAAAAAAATCCTGAATCCACAGGTCACAGTTTAGTTAACATGAGCTGCCGTTCAGATATGCGTTCATCCAGATCTCCTGTATGATCATCTCTCTCCGCTCGATCCTCTCGGCCCGTTCAGCCGCTTCGCTCACATAAGTCACTTCCTCCCAGCCGTGTATTGCCTTCCTGTCTGCAGCCGAGATTAAAGAGCTTTCAGTTCCATCTTCATCGTCTTCATCGTCGTCTTCGTTATCCTCCTCCTCCTCCTCCTGGCAGTCGACAGCTTGGTTACGAGACTTGGGCGCGAGTCTGAGCCGGCTCCCTCTGCAAGTCACTCGGACTGACACGGCCAGCAGTGTGAGCAGAAGACCAACGCACACACTGGAGGTGAACAGCAGTGCTGCCATTTCTGGATGCTCTGTGAAGGAAATGAAAGGAGGACGTGTATAAAACATGGAGGGGATTCATGAGAGCGTGCATGCATGTGAATCAACAGAGTTTACCTTTGATGTAGGCGTAGGTCAGCAGAGAGTTGCTCATCATGGCTCCTGACTTGTCTGGCCTTCTTGACCCTTTGGAGGAAGGCTCCTCCAGATCTGCAGGAGCTGTTGTGAAAATGTAAAAAGGGTGATGTGAGATAACCTGTGCATTCCAAACATAAGTTTATACCCATACTACCATACTATTTAGTATACCACAAAAAGATTTAGTATGTCCCAATACATTTTATGTCAAATACAGCATGCCAAAAATACCTGGTTGTCCTACTACATCTGGTTGTAATTTGCAGTAGGCACGCCAAGCAGACTTTTCTGGCTATTCTGACCGACAAGTCTCAATCAATCAATGCAAGAGGGTCAAAGTTCAAGATGCTATGTTATGACAAAGTTGTATGTCCCATTTGTATGCATACTGCATGCAATAGTATGTCTTTGTAAGGGAAGCTGCAGTATGTACTAAGAGTTAAAAGAACAAGATTTGGAATTTCAGGAAAATTGCTGAGGAAGGTCCCTCACTGAGTGAGATGACCAAGAAGTATAAGAGCTGGATGGATTTTCTAAATGCTAAGGAAAGGTACTTCAAATTTCTTATCTCTCCTTTAGCACAGGGTACACTGCATAGACACACATACATAGATGATGTCCAGTATGGCGGCAGTGTTGATGTATGATCCAAAGGCCAATGCAGCATCTAAGTATATATGTCTTTGTTACACTGGGTCATCCTTTAAGGAAGCCTACCTTTCAGCTCTTCAGGAAAGCAAATGATCAACATCACTGACATCACTGTGTACGTTGTTATTAATTAATGTGTAATGTGAGAAAAGTTGGATTCTCTCTGCGCTATGATTGTCTTTTGCTAAGTCCTGATGAATTCTGCTTCACATTTTTCTCTTGACCTCATGACATTTTCCATCCAGATCAAGAGAAAGTGTTTAGGAAAAGACAGGATGAAATTGTTTTGACTATTTGATCACAGCTGTGGAATTGCAACGGAGAGCATGATGCAGTTACCTTTTTCTGTGTCCACAGTAGGAGGTAAGGTGGAGCTGAATACAGAAGGGTCTGCCTCTCTTAGTAAAGTCTGCGGCACTGTTGGAAGGAAGACGGAAAAAGTTGCTGTGGAGAAATTGATACAGACTCTACAGTAGACCATTCATTTGCACGTCCCTTCGGTCCACAGTGGAAAGAAATTATGAATGCTTTTTGTCCAATTGTGTTGATAGCGGGTCTACAAGGTTAACTCACATTGTTTTGTTCTAGACAGAGAAAAAAAGTAAAACAAGGCTGAAGTCAAATCTTCCAAATTTTGATACAAGAACAATTTTGCTGCATGACCTCACTAACATTTGTGCCAATCGTGGGAAGTTAAGCAGGATGTCAAATCTGAGCTCACAGTCTGTTATTCTCTGCTACTGTGTTGTTGGGTGTGATGTGATTAGAACAGCTGATGGCTGAGATCAGCAGATAAGAACCCACAGTAGAAAACTACAAACATTCACTGTCACATAATGAATAAAGCAAAAACAAAAACAGACGTGACGTGAGCTATCCATTATATCACCCTATTCCTATTTTGAACCCTGTCTCTGATTTATCACAAGGTTGTAATTGTATCTTGTGAATGAGGAAGTAGAGAGAGTCCTACCACAAGAATAGACCACACTGAGGTACTTCCTGGTTCCTGGAAAGCAGGGGTCCCTAAAGGTCTGGTTGCTGACAGCAACAACACACTTCTGTTTGCTGTAGCAGGACTTGGACACCAAGTGTACGGCCTCATGGTTCAGACACTCTGCAGGGAATAGCAAAGAGAAACTCAGAGAGCCGACTACTGAATAACAAACACTGAGTTTGTGTGTGTGTGCATGTGTGTAATGCTCACTCAACTCTGGGAAAAAAAAGCTCACTTGATATATATTTCAGCTACAAAAGCTGGACTACCGATTCAGTATCTGCAGGAGTTTGGTTGTAGTTTAACCACAATGAAATCGCCGGCCATTTCATGGTTTTTTTTCTTCTGCAAAGTAAATAGTTAACCCAGTGCATCTAAATTAGTTCGATGTCTCCAAACATATTTGGTTTATTCTAAAGCGCTAATTTCCCAAGTAAGTTTAAAGAATTGTGTCACAACATGGTAAAATTAATTAAAATTAAAAATAAAATAAATCAGTATAATTTGGTAGAATTACTAACCAATGACAATGAAATCTAGCCTTTATCTTGCACCATTCTTATAGGCCTTTTTCACAGCAGACATTTTGACTCAGCATACCAGGAACAGCACAGGCGAACTCAATAATGTTAAAAATGGCTGGGGCACGCTCAACTGGAATGAAGCCCTTATTGATGTTATTAGTTACACCTGTGCTTTTCCTTCTATGCCAAAATACACTCAACAAAAATATAAATGCAACACTTGTTTTTGCTCCCATTTTTTCATGAGTTGAAGTAAAAAATCTAAGACTTCTATGCGCACAAGGCACAGAAGACAGAGTAGGGCAGATCATGACTTTGCCATCCTTGAAATAAAAAGGTATCTGTAACTCTGTGTGAAATAGCCATAATTCAGTGCCGAATACATGTCCTTTTTTAAGCTAAAACTGCACATTTTAGACCAGCCCAAGATACACCTGATACAGGAGATACAGGAGAAGTGCTCACTGCCACAGATATCAACAAATTTATGAACAGAATTTGAGAGAAATCAACTTTTTGTGTGTACGTAAAATGTCTAAAATCTTTTATTTAAACTCATGGAAAATGGGAGCAAAAAGAAAAGATGCATTTCTATTTTTGTTGAGTAAACACGCTGTGAAAAAAGCCTCCTGTATAGTTTTTGCTCGTGTTTCTCATTAATTAGGACCACGTGTCCCATACATCCTCATTTCTTTGTGCTGTAAAGCAAATTTCTGATTTGAGTGAGCAGATTAGAGCTGATATTTCCACAGAACCTTTACTCACATCACCATCTGACAGAGGCATTTTGACATGTGACGGTGGGAAACAGCTGCAAATAATGAAATTAATGATGAACTCCATTTAGCTGCTTCTTTTCCAGGGTCCTGGTATAGTGCATGTGACTGACTGTCATGGCTTAACTTAAATAGAGCAGAGCCATGGTTAATCTTATCAGTAAAACCTGTGATTCATGGTCCAAATGTCTGCGGGAAAAAAAGACAACCCTTGTTCACCCTTCGCTTCACTTAACATGGTCATTTTGTACCATTATTAAGAGATATAGGTTTGCACAATGTTAATTTTCATACTTATTAAATTAGAGGGCTCTTGTAGGAGCCATGAATGAATTCAGAGAAGAATGTATTTTTGTAGGTGTATGAAAGTGGGTGACTGTTTTTATTTTTGGTATTTGTTAGTGTTAATGATATCATTTACTGCGTGATCGTGTTGTTTAGGGAGATAGTGGGTCACATGGATGTGGGCAGAGATATTTAGTTATTATGAGCATCCATTCACCTTCTCTGGTTAGAGAGAGTTTTGTTGACCACTATTTCCTTTTTGATCACTGTGATTACTTTAAGTATGAGTTTGTCCATGTTACAATAAATTCATCCTTTTTTTAATTAATAAAAGTTTCAGGCTTCAGATCTCATTTAAATGTTTTGTTTGTGTGTCAGACAGAGTAACCAGGCCCAACCTCAGCCTCTTACATTTTCTAAAATTGTTGCAGCATTATTTAGTAGATAAATTTATTTTAGACAGTCAAAAACACTTCACATTAAATAGTGCATTATTTCTGTTTCGTCATGCCAACATCCTTCATGTGACTGAATGAAACATAACTGAACCCCCCCCCCCAAAAAAAAAAAAAAACGCCAATAGATATGACTAATTAAAATATTTCTTTCTAAATACACTAAGGTTTAAAAAAATTATTAAAGGACCAGTGTGTAGGATTTAGTGGAATCTAGCAGTGAAGTTTCAGACTGCAACCAACTACTCTCACCCTCCCCTTCCAACTGTGTAGGAGAACCTGTTGACTCACCAAATGGGGGTGGTCTTGTCAGGTGTGAGGGGCAGGTGTCAGTCTCACCCAGACTTCTCCCGTAGACAGCTGCATAGATGTTCAGAACCCTGGGGGGCTTACAGCGCAGGATCATCGTCCCCCCCTCACACACCACATGTCTTTTGTGTTCGGCTGAGTGAGTGGAAAAAAAAACAATGAAGATGAAGAGGAGAAGGAAGTGATGGCAGGGGGAAATTGAGGGGGTGGGATCGGCGGAAGGGGTGAGATTATTTTGTATAGCTGTGTTGCTAATCCAATGTTCAGTGTAAATATGTGTAAACCTACTCGGCAACAAATCTGATTCTGATTCTGGAATAGATGTGAACAGGATGGGACAAATGGGAGTTGAGCTTCTGAACTCACTTGGTTTACACTTGTAGTCCACATGGAGGTATTTGGTAGTTCCAGGGCAGGGGTCCTTCCCAAACAGCAGGTGGTTGACAGGCAGCTGGCAATCTCTGTGGCTCTGACACTCTGACAGCAGCTTCTGCACAGTAAACACAAGGGAGGATTTACCAGCACACAGGATTTAATGTTCCACAGTGAGCAAAAAGTAAATCAGAAGCAGAAAGAATGATGCACTAACTGGACGATGGTAAAGCCCTAAACTGACGCAAACAACCTGACTGACTGAGACAGAGGTAGACCAGCATCTCTGGTGTGACAGAGATGGTGACAATTAAAATGACTTGATTTTGGAGTTTGGTTGGTTTGGAGAGAGTGATATCTGGCTCATATAATGATGGTTTCCTGTCAGAAAAGGCTGTCTGATGGCAAGTTAAAGCAGCAGTATATTGCTTAGCGTCTTATAACGATACCCCTGCTGCTTCTCCAAACAGGGGGTGTGCTGACTTTCCCACTGCTGCAGGTAATACACTGACTACCAACGAGTACCTCATACAACCCCACTTCAAAAAATCAGAACTATCCCTTTCACCAGTCAGCAGCATTCACCAGCCAGTTCATCTTAAGGGTGGTGTGGTCACTAAAACTAGCACATATGGGGGAAAAACTTAAGTAAATAAATCAGCTGAAACTAGTGAACACCCACCCATACACAACTGACCCAGCGAAAGTGAAGCGTGCTGTATATCCCAAACATAAACTGCACCTGTAGAGCAGTAAAAGCTGAACAGCTGTGGTTTTTGTGGGCTCTGAGCTGAGGGTCCGCCCCGCACAGCGTTGCCTCGCCTCGCCCGTAGAAGGCAGACTGGATGGAGATGGTGGAGTGACGTGGACAGTGGAGTCGCAGAGGCTGCCCGTCACACGCCTCGGCAGAGTGACTGGTGATGATCCTGGACAAGTAGTCTGTCACACAAAAGACACTGGTTTTAGACTGAAATGCACATGGAAAGATACAGTAGAGTACAGGTCATGAGAAGTACCACTCAGTCTGTGAAAGCACTGGCTTAATAAACTGGAGGGACGTCTTCAAAGTGTGAAAAAAAGACAAAACTATGATGTCATCAGGGTTATCTCAGCTTGGGTGTGAGACCTACATTTTTAACAGAAAGCCTGCATTATGAATTGGAGGTGTGGGATTTGAAAGAAGGGGTCAGACACAGACACTGTTGGAGCTTGGCTCATTCTAGAGACTATAAGTCAGGACTCTGTCATCTAAACTTTCACCATTATTTTTTATGGCGACAGCCGGAGCTGGAGGCATTATGCGCCTTAATGGAATTTCTTCAACCCTAACTCGGCACAAACATCCATATGGGCTCAAGGATGAACAGATTAGATTTTGGTGGCTAAAGGTCACAGTTCAAGGTCACTGTGAGCTCATGTCTGTCCCTTTGTCATGAATGTGATATCTCACTAAGGCCTTGAGGGATTTTCTTCAAACTTGGCACAAACGTTTAGGATGAAGTGATTCGAATTTGGTGGTCAGAGTGCAATACTCGAGATTTGGCTATTAATTCAAAACTTCATACACTAATTATGACAAAATGTCACACAAATATAAAGGTCAATTTCACTGTGACATGTATCTCACCAGCAATTATTCACTGGAATCACACACATCGATCGATACAGTGATAACTTGTATTTTGCCCCCTCCAATACACTTAAAACCTTTCATTAAATTCCTTTAGAGTCTTCACAACATACATTATATGAGTCTGGACAGACGTGGATGTAAACTGCAACTTGACTGGTTGGTGAAGTCACACAACCCTAAGGTGGTAATTCTAGCTTTAATTTGTCTCTTGTGAGTTCCTGAACTTTGTGGAAGTGCAATACAAAATTGCAGGGATACTTCTTTAAATCTGTTTAAACAAATAACCAAATGGACCCTCTATGGGAGGGTGTGCCTCCAGGAAGCCACTACGTCAGGGTATAAATAGGCACACAAACAAAAAAACAGGGATTTAACTTTGAAACAACTTATTACCATTAATCAGTTAAAAAAAAACTTTAATGCATCCATGGTTTCAGATCAGTGTTTGGTCTCTTTGGAGGTCTGTTAGTTTTCTCGTTTTGCTTTGAAAACTCACCCATCACCGAGCGCTGACTGCCAGTTCTCTTTTCTGGGTGGTAAACTCTGCCAACTGGCATTCAACCTAATATGACCCACCTTTGTTGCATGGTGTGCAGATGTGATTAAGTTACTCCTGAGTCGAATTGCACAAAAAGTAGTGCTGAGATGTTGGATGTAACAGGGATTGTGGTCAATATGAATGCAGATCCCACTGTTCTGACTGCATAAAATGAGAAAACTTTCTCTAAACTCAGATTTTTCTGTTCTTCACCCCAAGACAGTTTTCCTAAAATTAGATTAAACAAAAAAAACAATATGTCACCTTGCTTATAGTATTGCAATATACCGAATTGTAATCTGTGTATTGTGATTTATATTGTATCACCAGATTCTTGCCAGTACACAACTCTACAAAATGCATGACCCTGTCTTTTTACATTTCCCCTTCTCAGACAGGTGTGTAGCTCCATGCTGAATCTCAAGTTGGATCTTTGGGACAAATGGTTGATATTTTAGGCACACTGGTGATGTAAAAAAAAAAGACTAGAAACAACACATATCTTCAGTACATTTTTCACTCCCCCACTGTAGTTGCACCACTTACAATGCTGCCAGACCAAACCTAAATTACGGCACTAGAGCCCAACTGATGTATTGATTGACCAGTATCATTGACCCGATGTTTACTTATCACAGCTTTATCGACAGTGCAGATTGTTGATTCATTAACTTTATTGGCAGCATTTTATATGTTTGATGATTTTTCTTACTTCAGGTATAACATATACATACATTTTGCTCTATTTGTGTTTTTTTATTTAGCTATTTATAATTATAAAATAGAAAATATGATAAGAGCAAATAAGATAAGCTAAGATAAGATGAGATAAAATAAGATAATCCTTTATTTGTCCCACAACAGGGAAATTTGCAGTGCACAGAAGCAAAAGGGGTTAGAAATATAGAGGCAGCAATAACATACTGTTTCAGTGTTGTAAAATCATTTTGGACAATATAGTTTATGTTAAACTGCAAAATATCCTGCCTCCTTTACATATCTTTGTCACAAGTATTAATCACTTTTGAGGGGTCCTTGCAAAAAAATGTGTTAATGTATTTTATATTCTGTATCAAGAATATGATGTATTAATATCAGATTTTTTTTACTCCCTAATATTGGTATTGGCTCCACAATTCCAGTATTGGTCGTGCCATGAATAACACTTTATGTTAGTGGGCTTCTTAGGACAAAAACCCTCCTGTCCTCTTTTCTTCTCCCTGTGCATCACCACCATCATCATCACCATCATCACCATCATCACCATCATCATCATCTTACTTGAGAAGTCAGCCAGTGCACTCATGCGTCTGGTCCACAGGAGTAAAGTCAGGTAAAAGAGGCTGTGGCTCCAGTCCAGTCCGTGACCAGGACGCGTCCAGCTCATGACCCGCATCCCCTGTCTCTGAGATCATATTAGACAGACTCGAAAATTCAACTGCGGGCCACAGGACTTCATGACAAAAACCAAAGAAAAACGGGTCAAATAATTCCTGGGTCCTCGGGAGAAAGTCCCCGCTCCATCCATCTGTCTTCTTTCATAGAAAATGCCACCGTATGGAGCAGAAAGCGGCGTGTATCTGGACCACAGAGGAGGTTAGAAATAGCAGCTGCGCAACAAGTTGTTCCAAACTGACAGACGAGCTGATTAATCCGACGCGTGGTGATTCTCCCGGTCCGAGCTTCCTGCTGCCCAACGCGGATTCATTTGTGAATAAAAGCATGTGGAAACTAAACGCGTCTTACAGTAACAGCTGAGTGGGAATTATGGAGTGGGCGTGGCAGATAAAACTATTTTAAAAGGAAGAGGGGTGACACACACACACACACACACACACTCTCTGCTATGACGCACTGCCAGCAGCTTTTATTTTTTCCCCCCCATGGGGCGCATGTTTACTTTTTGGATTATGGGAAAAATGCTTTCATTCAGTGAAGTTTCTCCTCTGCCTTTCTTTCTTTTACTCCTCTGCCTCTCTCTTCCTTTTCCTCTCCACAACTGCAAATTTAAATGTTTCTTACAATGTGAATTTGTTTCATGATATCTGTACCTGTTTATCTGATCACCTGTTAAAAATGTAGCCAGTAACCTCATCCAAGTACCTCAATTTTAAAGTATTGTAACTTGATTACTTTGTTATTTTTGGATTACATCAAGTGAAACTGATTAACATAATATAAAGTTTTTACGTTCTTGTTTAGGTTTCCAGGTGGTCCAGATGCTCCTTCCTTTGTTAAGAACAAATGCACATTGAGATTAAGACCCTGACATGAAGAAGAATCCAGTAGGAGTTTATTTCACAATAATGAACTGCTCACTGTTCATTAACCTGGTAATTGCACGATTGCTTACCAAAAATAAAAATCAATAATTTGACACAACATATTGATTCAAAATCACTTTTCTGATTTAAAAATGATTTCACTGTTCCTCCAGAGTCTATGCTCACAACTGCATCCATAGCAACAGTCTGTTCTTCATAGCAACGGTCTGCAGTCAGAAATGTCAGAAATAATAGACCTTAGAGTGCAGCATGGACTAATCAGAAGCAAGTATTTAACAGAGCTGTGTAATAAGAACATTTAAATGCACTTTAAATACGCCATTCACACTCAAACTTCAAGTAACCTTACATATATTTATTCCAGTCTGGGTCTTATGTATATTGTTCTTTATTTTAAAATATATTTTAAAAGTGTAATCCTGGTAAATAATCCCCATTTTTACTAAATATTACTGAAATCTGCTGCCTTTTTTCTGTAACTATTACGGATTACAGTTACCTTTTTTGTATCCTGATTACATAATCCTGTTACATGTAATCTGTTACTCCCCAAGCCTGCATTATTTATGTAGAGGTAATCAATAAACCCTTCTGGATATTATGTTATCATGTCACTGGGTTGATTTTAAAGGAACAGTTCACGTCAAAATCAAAAATTCATGTTCATCGTCTTCCCTGTAGTGCTATTTATCCATTCAGATCTGTGGTGTCCCTTTTTTCCATTGGAGGGCCAAAAATGAAACATAATGGTGGGCAAAGGGCCAAAGGCAAATACTCATTGTACAAGTTGGACGAATACAAAACATACAAAAAACACAAAAACACATACATAGGCTAAAAAGCGTCATGGCAAGTAATGGCACTCACCTGAAGCAATGGCACCATTCTGTCAAAATCCATTTTTAACAGTATTAGATAGGAACTATTTTCTTTCTACTGAACCACACCTGCCAACTGAATCACCTCGCAGAAGGGAGTGTGCATCTTCTCATGTACAAGAGTCTTGTGCTTGTGACACTGCAGGATGTCTTCACTGATGGCGTCCTCCTCAGCTGAGCTGTAACCTCTCCTCCGTGAGTAGATGCACGCTTTGTCCTGCGCAGTGATTTGGTTAGTGGATGGTAGAAATGAAAAAAATCCCACATGAACCTGCTCACGACAAGATCAGGGTTTATTGTGGATTATCACATCAAAACAATCTAGATCAATAAATAGCACTACGGTCCAGAGGAAAAATGTATAGTCTTGATTTTTTTGGTGAAATGTTTCATTAAGTAATAATAAACAAAAATCTAACTCAAAGGTTTTTGGGGTTATTGTGTTTGATTCAGACTTTTCTTGAGACTTGGGTTTTTGGCATATTTTGTGTAATATCTTTCCCACACAAAATTAATAATGTAGAGTTGTGAATATAAGATTAATATGAAAAGATAGACGGATACTTGACCTTGAAGACAAAGAAAAAAAGCACATCACACTGACCAAATCTTTGTTCAAGAAAGCCATCCTTGAATTAGAAACCAGTAACCAAAAAGCAAGACAAAAAGTTTGATTAGTTGTAACAGTACTTTGTGTGGGACTGTGTCTCCCACCAGTCCATGTTTTCATGTTTTTTTAATCTACAAAGATCAAGTTTCAAGTCAATGATATTTTGATTCTGTTTCTTTTCATAAACTGTCGATGCCCTACCCATGGGGCTTTTGAATGAAGCGGGGGGCCTACTGGGTAAATTGCTTCTCGGCCCACATCCATGACCCACTCCATGGTAACCGGTCAATCTACATGTCAGACCGCGGCGCAGACCTACAACAGTCAAACTGACAGAGACGTTGGGGTCTCCACGCTCGGCTCCGTGGGGGGAAAAACTGGCAGGGGGAGGAACTGCGGAGGTGATATTTTGCATACAAACTGGACAACAGGCCCCCTGGCTGCTTCCATTCTCTGTACTTTAGCTTCAGGCACCCAGGGAGTGGCTCCAAAACCCCTTTCATGTGCTGTTATCCCTCCAAAGCCTGTGGAATTTTGTTGTCAAACCCAAGACGTTTCCCGCACTTTGTTTTTAAGACGAGATTCAGACATGTAGGTCAGAAAGGAAAGCAAAAATGACACAAGTAAATGTACTAATAACATTAGATTAATGTGTAAAGGCAGATGTGAAAAGTTGATATATGTAGATGTGTGAGGAGAGGATATTAAGGTTGTTATGTAAACCTATCAAAATAACCCACTAGAGTTAAGACCAGTTAATGACATAAATGTCTTTACACTTAAGAATAATCTCATTATGTTATAATAATAACAGTAAAATTATTTTTGAAAATATTCTTCCAAAGTTGCCATAAAGAAAATCTAAAACATGTTGTGGTTTATTAAAATGCATCTGGCATGCTAACTTGATTAAAGAAAAATTCTCACACGACATGTAAAAAAAAACAACCTCTCAATTAGACGGCAGAGACGACATGGAAAACAAAGACAAAACATTTGATTAGTGTTTATGATGTTTTGTAACAAACAGGAAGAGGAGGACATAAACCGTATCAAACCGAAGGACAGAGAGATGATGATCTGTATTTTCACAATTCTTTCCAAGAAACCTGCAGTGATGAAAAGATCATTTCCTAGACTGGGGAGGTTTCTTTGTTTACTTAGAGTATTCAAAAGATGGAGACGGTCGTGTGACGTGTTTGAGGCGGTCACAACTGTAGAGACTACATTAAAATGTAAAGGGACAGATTGTCACAGAGAACCGTTCTAAAACGTTCTCCTACTCTGCAACTGAGATACAAAAACAGATGCACAGAAACAGGGTAACAGATTAAAAGGCACGTAACTTTAAGACAGGAAGTTGTAATGAGAAATGTGTGGCCTCAAATTAACTTAAAGGGACAGTTCACCCAAAAACCAAAAATACATATTTTTCCTCTAGCCTGTAGCGCTACTTATCACTCTGGACTGTTTTGACACGAGTTGTCGACTTGTGGAGATATCGGCTGTAGAGACGTCTGCCAAGGTTTACCGCAGTGTAGTGCAAATTTAAAGATGTTTTCTTGAACAATAGTTTACAGTGGAGCAGCTCGGTTGAAAAGACAGCATTCCAAGACTGCATATTATCAGATTCTTTATAAAACTCTACTGTAGTTGTTGACTTTTTTAGAAAACTGTGCTGAATAAATGACTGTAATGATGAAGTAATATTTTCACATCTCCAGTCAGCTTTTAGCACTGACTTATTGCTAGAGCCCCAAGAAATTTGGTTTGACTTTTCTTAATTCTGCAATTCCAGCCATGATTATTCTATCACAGAAACTACAGGGCCCTACCTTAAATGCTGCCATCAGCCTGTCGCTGGCCCACGTCAGGCCCCGTTAAAACAGATGCTTGGCCGCCAACCCCCCCTTAAAAGATACTTGCTACCAGGACTAACAACTCTGCTGGAGGAAACCCTGCCTGCCTTATCATGAATACAGTGGAACTAGATAGCCCTTGGATTCTGGTACCCAAAGTAAAAGTATATTACACAAAAAACATTTAAAATTTAAGCAAACAGATTTTTAGAAAATTAGAATATAAAAAGAACATGGTTTGCAGATAATGAACATTAATTTCCTCGGTAAAAGGAGACTCGGATGGCTGCTGCAATACACAACAAAGAGTCAACAAGACATGGAAATGATTATTTTATTTAACATTTTAAAAGAAAATTTACAGTTCAAAACAGAAAGTATTTCAACATGCTAAATATCTTCACTTGAAATCCATTTTCTTTTCAAGCTGGGAATGAAGTGCAGCCTGTGATTGAGGAAACAAAATGGTATTAAAATAAGATGTGAGCAACTTCATCTCAACCATCACTGAATGAACTATTAAGATACTCAGTTGCATCTGCAGGTTTACCACTGCGGTCCGACCATCTGTAACGTTACACTAATTGCATATATCTGTGTATCAAGATGAAGAGTCCCCCTCAGGAGTAATATTTCACGAGCTTTTACTCAGTCATGTCTGGCAGGAAAACAGACAAAATGTTTTTCGGCCATCCAGCTTTCATCAGTGTGTGCAAACACTTGCAGACATGACTGAGTATAAGCTCGTTAAAAGATATTACTCCTGAGTGAGACTGTCTGGTTTTTTATACATGATTATTAAAATACTCACCAGTTCTCTTTTTGCTTCTTCTATTTTCACTTGAGCAAGTGATGGGCTCTGTTCGGGTTTAGGGGATAAAAAACAAAACAAAAGTTGTGTCCAAGTATCTAGACATGATTCACTAATTTCTGTCAAGCTGGTTTAATTATGCCAAGTCATCGTGCAAATATTTAGGATAATTTGAAACCATTTTTAGTTGTTGGACTGTTATGAGACAAACTGAGAACAGACGTACTGGGCTTAAGTCCATGTAAGGCTCCAGTTTCTTTTTCAGGGGGATGATTTCTTGTTTCAGCACAGTGACTTCCTACAGAGAGAAAAATAAGAGGACACATTTCAAAGCCTCAAAGCAGGAAGTGTTGCATTTTCATTACCCATGGTGCTTGACTGCTGAGATTACCTCAGAAAGCTGCACAATAGCCTGGTGGGTGATGGACTTGTCCATGTTCCTGGATACAAGCTGAGCCTGCAGGATTGATAGAAGAGATTCAAACAGTCGCCAAACCTCCGTGACAGACAATAATATGAAGGGCGTTAGCTGTTTGACGTGTCCATGGCATCGACCAGAGGCAGGAACATGATGCCCACATTGTACCCAGGTCAAACTAGTCTGTCTTCAAAAATAAATCAGGTAACTCCGTCACATGCAGGGACCTCATCTGCTGTTTTTGAGGGAGAACTTTCTGTACATTTGGTCTTTTGTTCCATGGCATATAAACTTATATATTAGCTATCACACGTCATTGATTTTTAGCACCCTGAAGTTTGTCTTCTTTCCCATTGTTAGATACTAGCAGGATTTTCTAGATGATGATCCTCATCCTCTCCATCTTTCACCCATCTAACAATCACAACAGGACATTGGTCCTTTGATTATTTTGGGCTTGTGTTGATTTTCTCTTACTGGTGGTTAAGGACGCAAATAATTTATGCCTTTTCGGTCTGCATAACAAGCTGTGATTAGTACAATTTAGCTTAATTTTCTCACCCAGAACAAACCTCCCACTAAGACATGAATATTTGAAAGGACACAGGGCAAAATGTAAAAGAGCACTCTTAAAGGTTAAGTGTGTAACATTTAAAATGATCTATTCAGAATAATATTCATAAGTTTGTTTTCATAAGTGTATAATCACCTGAAAAGAACAATTGTTGTGTTTTTGTTAACTTAGAATGAGCTGTTTATATCTACATAGACTATGGGTCCTCTCCCATGCAGTGTGCCATGGCTCGGCAATAGCCCAGAATGGAGAAACTACACGCTGGCTCTAGATACAGACTTTGTATTTTTCACAGCCGACATATTTTTGTCCACCCACTTGGCAGGCGAGTTGGTTGAAATCTGCTATTTCACCACTAGATGCCACTAAATCCTACACACTGGTTCTTCACTGTAAATATCTTGGCATTTTTCACGCCTTATCTTTTGCAATAGGAGTATATCATAACATCTATCAACTTAAAGCTGGAGTGGGGAATTCAAAACAAACATAGTTAATTGTTGAGTCACATTTCCCAGGTTGTTTTGGTTTGGAAGCTCTGTCTGAGCCACCTGCGTTAAAGACATTTTTACATATTATCTGTCTCATGTACCTCTGTCAGGATATAGTGACGGTTTCAGCAAATGTAACAAAAAAGTTCTCTTTGTAAGTTACCTTTTAGTTAACTTTTAGTGCACAACTTAACTTGCAGTATACAGCCATTACAAAAACAGGTATGTAACACCGCAACACACCTCTGCCCTCTCCCGTCTGTTGGCGAGCTCTTTTGCCTTTGCCGTCACAAAATCCATGTGCAGCAGTCTCTCCTCTGCTTTAGCGTTCTCCACCGCTTGAGATTTGACAGTTTTACCGACATCCCTGAAGACAAATAAAAACACTGATTACAGATGAAGTACATCATGTATGTGATTGGATTTTGGGATGCATCTCCACACAGAATGTGACAGCCAGGACTGTGGATTTGTTTTTTACTATAACAATGGGTACAAAGCAATAGTAATATCAGCATGACAAAGTCATCCTCTGTATCTATTCTCTTACTCTTGTAAGTTGCTCCGCAGCACCAGAGTAGCACTGAGCCTCTTTCTGAGGGCCCGGAGCTCCCTCTCAAGTCTCCTGTTTGACTTCTCTGCATCCAGAAGTTCATTGGTGAGGTTGTTCACTGCAGGCATGAAGCTAGACAAGACAGACAAACACGGATCAGTCTGGGATCTCTCAGACTGTTTGCCATTACCAACGGACGCAGATCAAAATGCATCTGGACGCAGCTGGACAGACCTACAACCAATCAGAGCACCAAAATGTGTGATCTAGGACTGAGCGACACATGCGACTTGGCTTGGTTTTTTCCGGTTTCAATCCGGTAAAAACAATGGCCTGGTAACAAACTGTCTCAAATTACAGCTAAATGGTACACTGAAACATGTTTCTGAACATATCTGACATGAGAAATAGATATTTTAGTGACGTGATCAGACAGATATATCAGTCTGCTGACACTACAGACATCAGTCTATTAAAGCTAAATAAGCTGACATCTGTAGTGGCACATATGTTGTCTAATATGTGCATACATGAAAACTTTTTTAACAGAACACACTGCAGATTGTTTTTATTTGTTAGCCTTATAGGAAACTTTGGCCAGACCAGCTGTTTTATTTTTTCCTACTTCAGGTTTAATTTATACATATATTTTGTTTAAAAGTTTAAAAGTAAAGGTTCACTATCAGGAGGGCAGCCAGAGGAAATGAAACATGAGCTTGTAGGTTTGTCTGGTTCCCAGGCTACATGAAAACTACTGACAAGACTTCAACAGTGCATCGACAGTGTACCTGCCCAGTGACGTGTCTCTGACTCCAAGGACCATGGCATTGTCCACTAAAGCAGACAAGTAGTCAGAGGCCGGTTTTGACAAGCTTGCAGAGGACAGGCCAACACCTTGTAGAAGAACATCCTGGAGATGAGCACCTAGACGGGGCAAACACAGTTTAGTATTAGAAAAAGAAGAAGAAGAAGAGACAAGTGATCCAATAATCATACAGGTGTCTTGTAAAATGTACATTATAAGCAATAGATTTAAGTTTTTCTGTATAATGAAGTAATATTAATTACATTTTGGAACCAGCTAAACTGCAGCCTGATCAGTTGTGTATCTTGCCCCGCTGGACTTTCATTACAGCCATGTAACTTTGTTTTCAGCAATTACTTTAGTGAGCACAATGTTATAATAAATGATAGAAATCATGGCTCAAATTAGGGCTGAGCAGTATATTGATGTTACATCAATACTGTGATATGGACATCATCTTATATTTTGGATATCCTTATATTGTGATATGGCCTAAGTATTGTCTTTTCCTGTTTGTTAAAGGCAGCATTACAGTAAAGTTTAAATCAGGGCTTAAAACATTACTGTTTACTGCAGCTGTAGATACCTAACTTTTTGTTAAGATAATCTGTAGCTATTGTTTTTATATTTGTTTGCTTTCACTATTGTTTTTATGTTTTTTAATTGCAATTTCTATATGTTTTAACTATTGGCTTGCTTTAAGCTTTTGTTTTTATGATCTAAAATGCAACTTTAATATTCTTTTAACATTTTATTTTAATGTCTCCCTATCCTCTTGTAAAGCACATTGGATTGCCTTGTGCCTGAGTGGTGCTATATAAATAATCCTGCCTTACCATACTAGCTGTTCTATTATTTGCCTTTACCCACCTATATTCACTTCACTGATGATTACTTATCAAAAATCTCATCATGTTAACACTTTTTATGGCACCCTACAATATTATCTCAATATTAATATGGGGAAATTTGGTAAAAAAAAAAACAAAAAAAAAAAAAAATTGTGATATTTGGTTTTGTCCATATTGCCCAGCCCTACAGTTGGGTGGTTTAATCTACAGCAATGCATTATATTTTATGAGATCATCTTATGCTTGCTGTATGGTTGAGAATTTACAGTATATTATTTAGAGATAGATAGCTGTATTCAGTGTGTGAGTTGCTCACCCTCAGCCTGGTACTCTGCAGCTTTCTGTTTGAGGTCCTCTATGAGCAGAGCTGTGTCACTGCAGCGGGCCTCGCTGGACTGAGCCAGCTGGTACAGGATGTCCACTGTCCTGGTGTTCACCTCAAACTGTGGCACCGGCTGATCCCCGAACACTGAGCTGAGCCAGCTGTTCACCTGAGGGGAGACACGTGAAACCCGATCATAAACAAAAGACAACGGCAGTCATCGCATTGAACTTATAAAGTCACTTATAAGGCTACACGTCGGACATTACCTTCTTGATCTTGTCACACATGGCGAATAAAAAGGCAGCCGAAACCACGACAACCAGCCTCTTAAAACATTTAGGCGATCCAGGAGCCCATGAGAAAAACTACAACACTTTTCTTCTTCTGGTTTCGCGCTCCTCAAATCATTCCAATAACTTCCTGGTTACCAACCAATGAGAAGACGAAGCCAAGTCCAAGCTTTTGGTAACAGCAGACATTTACATTTTTAAATAAAATCAAAAAGGACGAAAACTGATGAAGGATAGCAAAACATGGGATTAATTACATAAATATAAAATAATAAAACTCAAAGTTTATGCGGTTCACGTTTCCTCTCGACTTCCAAAGAGGTTAGATCAAGATAGTTCCCGTCGCTTCCCCTGAGCTACAACCACTTTCCACTCAACCGGAAAAGCTTATAGTAGGAATTCTGCCACACTCATGAGAAACTTGTAGAATAATGGCTAAACGGATAAATGAATGAATGTATGTATAATCAGTGGGGATTTCATGTTTAGAGGAATATTTTTGCACAGTGCCTTAGCCATCATCGGCAAAATAAAAAAAATGTCTCAGGATTCATGGCTCACTGGTCTAAAAACAGAAAAGAGAAGAAAGAAGGAGAGAAAATAGGGAAAATAGAAACACCATAACTATTAACAGCTAAATAACAAAAAGATATACAAATCAAAATTCAATAAATCAGTGGACTTCTTAGTGATTCCTCAGGTCACTTGAGTAAAATCAATAAAGTCGATTACACAGATTTGCTATTTCATCACGTAGCCTAGATTAATTATAGTATTAATATTATTAATAAGGGTTGCAAAATGAAAGCTGTAGTCCTTTCATGCCACACACATAATGAAATAGTGAAATAGAATAGAATGGCCTAAAATATAAAATGAATTAAATTAAACTACAGGTATTAATTCTGTAGTGCTTTTTTTATTATAGATGTACAATAGGTAATATTACATTATTTTACTGATTATTACATGTAATATTTTTTATATATAATAATTAAAAAAACATATATATAATCTTTATGTAAATAAATAATATGTAAATATATACATTCTAATATATTTCATAAATATCCATGTTTATAATTACTTATATGAGAATATGTGTGTAAATGAAAATATCTATGGTCACATAAAGATGGGATTGGCTTTTTACAAGCAATGTGCTTTTTAACAAAAAATATAAAGGCACATATTTAATGACACATTCGCAGGCAACTTACTGGTGTTTTCCAGCGTCTAACAATATATGATAGGTAGGTTTGAAGAGTCCTTGCGACTACAATTGAAGAAAGAATCCATGAAGGCCACTAGGTCATAAATAAAACAATAAAACATCTCGAGTATAAACAAAATATGAAATTGGACGCACACAGACTCATACAGTACCATTTCTGAAAGCATTAAATTACAAAAAAGAGGGGAAATTGTCTCCTTGTCCGCTGACAGACGAAAGCGGAAGTACCAAAAGTTTACCCTCTCGTGTCGTCTGGATACTTCAGGGTCTCTACTTCTCTGTCAACCACCCGCGTAACTTCAAACCAGACTGTTGTGGAGAAGCTAGTAGAAATGGCGGCGAGAGAAAAGTCGAGGAAACATCGACAGAAAAGTGCACATACCACGTTTGAACAGTCAAGTATAGACTCCACCGCCGTCGAAGAAAAGTTGTTTGGACAAGCGGTGGAGGACGAGGACGGAGACGACGGCCCCGTGGTGTTTATCTGCGGCAAATGCAAGCTGCCTGTGGGGGATTCACTATCCTGGGATGGTAGTGAAGACGGACAAAACCAAATCAGATTGAAACGTGAGTCAGCCTGGGGCTAAGATACGAGCTTTTGTTGTTGTTATGCCCAAACTGAGGACTCAAGGTGAAGAAGGCAACTTCAAGAGATTCATCACCACTTGGTGATATTTAACGTTTGTTACTGAAAGAATGATGCATTCAAATGCAGTTGTAGAGGTTCGGGGTTTATACTTTTGAGAGTGAACTACTTTAAGAATAAAATGCTTTATTATGCTGCTGACATGTTTATGATTTTTCGGTCTCAGGGGTCACTGACAACGTCTTGATTGGAAAGGACAATCGCATGTATGAAGTGGCCAAAAGATCCCTCTGGTAAGACATACCCATACAACAAAAATACCAAAATCTCAAGTTAAAATGTATGCATTCAAAATTGTTCAGTACTTAAAATATCAAAATAAATAAAAGTAATGATTATGCTGCAGATAATATAATCTATTATATTATATAATTATTATAACTGATGCTTGATCTTGTAAGCCACTTTTTATAGTGTAATTTTGAGTGATTTTTGTATTGTTGGGTAGTTTAAGCTGCAACACTGCATTTCATGTGTAATATGATCACATATTTTACATGTGAAATCTATATCTGCAAATGTAATGGAACAAAAAGTCTCTAAATTAGTGCTGCAAAAGTCATGAATATGATTCGTGATTAGCAGGAATGATCATTTTTGCACCACAATTTTATTTTCACTAAAAAAACCCTATTAAAATCATGTTGATGTAACATTTGTTGGAGTCTTTACCAAAACAAACATATTTTCTTACATCTGGAGAACAAGATTTACAGGCCAAGACGTCTCTGCACACTACAGTACTTCATTATACTATTTTGTCACACATTTTACCTTTATCAAAAAAGAAAAAAAGTACAGCTTCTGCAATTCAGACATTGCACTCAGCCATATTGTGATTTTGATAGTATTTCAATTAATTGTGCAGCCCTAGTTACTGTAATATTAGTGAAGTGGAATAAAAAGTACAATTTCCTCTAAATTGCACCGTCCACCACTAGTCCTGACCCACCTGAGCTTCAGGTAATTGAAATGTTATTTAATTTATGACATGTGACTATTTCGAAAGACAATAAAAAGTCATACTAGCCATAACCACTATATTATATTATTAACGTTGTTGTAGTTGTCTAAACCTACCCATTCTTTATCCCATACATTTTATCAGGGTGGTAGATTGATATGAAAATACATATGTTGTTCTTTACAGCATTGACAAGTAACCTACCTGCCTTTTGTCATTTGTTGGATACTTGTTAGATTAAATCTGTCCCACAGTCTGATTTGGACTAAACCTCTCCTTTTTTTCTGTAATTTTCCCTCGGCAGTCTGATCGTGGATCTGTCCTGTCGAGGTTGCAACGCTGTGCTTGGCATGGTTTACGCATCCACACCTAAGAACCTCGATCACAAGAGGTTTACATTCTGTTTGAATGTGGCGGACATCGACAGGTATGTTTTGGGACTGGGTTATTAGTAGGAATGTTTAAGACATGTACATCAGTTAACATTTGTTTAATGTAATTTTGATCAATGTCTGAAGAAACTGTGATGATCTAACAATACTCTTTGTTGTGAATGCGCAGTTATTTCACAATATTCCAAAATATTGAAAGCATGCAGGCGCACTTTCTCTAGAATCAGCACTGTGCATGATTTGAGAAGATAATCTCCATTGACATTGTTCCCTTATTTAGTGTATGTAAGGCCTGGAAGTCATCATCAGTTCATTATTTTAGGAACAAGGATGCTTTGCCTTTGGTGTTGTCAGTTTTTTGAGGGCAAAGAAGCCAAATGTCATCAAATAAAACAGTGACCTTTAAGTCGACAGAAGTAATGAATTAAACCTAACGGTGAAAGATTTGATTTTTATTCTTATTTCTTATTCTTCTTATTACTTAAGCACGAACTCATCAATAATCATACCCGTTTATGCATAACAATGAATTTAATATTTCCAAAGTTTACCATGGCACATCAGTATCCCCCCCCCCCCCCCCCCCCCCCTTCCAGGTTGTGATTGGTCTTTTCTGCCAAACCAGAACTATCAGTCGAAGTGGTATTGAGAATTTTGAAGAGATGTTCATGGGCCGATGTATAATCCGAGTAGACAGACAACCTATTTCTCTCACTCTTGTTTTGTATAATGGGCTGACCAAGCGGCTCACAGAGCGACTGCCCAATGGGATTTCTCCTGTTGCTCTCGATGGCCACTCCAACTTTGGTTTCTTGTCTTATTCATTTGCTAATTTATCAAATTGTCTGATCTTACCTGAGCTCTGCCAACCTTCTCTTCTCAGCAGTTCAATCAGGCACAGCTTTGCAGCTTTGCCACATCAGGATGAGCTTAATTAAGTCTCCTGGTTTGTTGGCGCTAGTTTTGTGTCAAACTATTGTTATAAATAGCCCAGTTTTCAAGTGGTTCACAGCAGGCTTTAAGTTTAACCCACCACAGCTTATGTGAGCAGTGTGATGTAGGCCAGTGAATTCAGAGAATGAACAAAAGACACTGGTGTCTAAAAGCTCTAGTAACACAAAACGGGTAAAAAAAAAAAAACTGCAAGACCATCTGGGGCAGTGCGAGTAGGGATTCAAGGCCGCTGTGGCCGCATGGTGTATAATTTTTTGATGGGCATAAGGCCAAACTGAGGGGGCACAGAGGTTATCGTCCGTCTCTCCTGCCCTGCAGAATGATTGTCATATCTACACACATATTGTGTAGCTATACATTAAGTACATTTACAGCTGGAATATACACAAACTAAAGGCACAAGGAATTAAAAGCTAAACTCCAAGCTGCTTAAATAAACTGAAAATAAGATTAGATTTATTGTGAATTGTGTTTTTAAAATTGAAAACATTTATTTTTCTGGTTGGGATATTGCATTGAATTTAATCAGTTGTACAGGTGTTAATGCTATATATGAGGATATGCACCTGCATTTAGCACCTTGATAATACACTGTGAATCCTCTCCAGCTATGTGCTTGGCTCTGCAAGCCAGATGTTGGCAGCAGAGGGCCCCAAAGAGCAGCCAGTCACGCTGGAGTACAGAGGCATTGTTGAACAACAACTGACAGAGGTAATTTATTGCTGCTGCTTTTCTTTGTCTCTTTTCTCTGATATTTTATTGCTGTAATCTAAAATATTTCACCCACTGAGCAGCACGTCTTCTCTAAAACATATTTCAGTCTGTAACTATGACTTTTTTTCCCCAAACAAAGGTAAAGTTTAGACTTTAAAATTGTATTGCTGATGTATAAATAATGAAAAACTACAGATCTGACCTGCACATTTCCAGTTATGGTATGTCTCACAGTTGCATGTGTTGAGTTGTGTTCCTGACAGTGCTCTCATGTTGCTTTAGAGCAGCTTTCTCTCTCATTGATTACCAATGCACAGGTTGTACTCACGATGACATCAGCTTAGTTCTGGGAAGTCCTCTGGTGTGACGGCCAGACGTTTATATCAGACATTACCTCATCTCTGAATGTCACCCGCTGGAAATAGATTTATTTTCCAGACCATTTTAAATTATTGAAATAAAGAGGTATATTTTCAAGTTTCAATTTTACCATTTAAATCAATTACTTTTGACATTTTTCAACTTTGAATTTCCTTCCTGTTTGTCGCATTAGTGCTATTATTATGAATAAAATGTAACTTAGATATTTCACAGGAATAGTGTAGTGATTCACAAAGTTATTCATAAATCATCCTTTGTTTAAATAATATCCATAAAGCCCCAGATTGGCCAGTAGGTGGTGGTAGTGTGCAGCAGTACCTGCCAGCCCTCCCACACTCTTGCACCGAGGACAATAGCTGTGATAGAGAGCATGTTGAGGAATCTTTGTTGGAGGAAAAACATGTTTTGAGCATGACAGGTCTTTGTCACTATAGCTTGATGTATGTATGTCACTTTGTTTTTTCTTGGCAATCAAACTAGAATGTCTTACACGTGACAACTGATTCATTGTTATGTTGAGATCTTATCTGTACAACAACAGTCTTTATTAAAAATGGTTATAATGTTAATTAGACGAGGGGAAAAAAAACTGCACGTGATGAACAGAGAGACCTTATGGAGAGTTCACTCCGTGTCTGTATATCGTTAACGCCCATTATCATGCCTTTATTTTGCCTGACTTGGGTAGTTTCCAAGGAACAGACGGATAATTATCTATCTGGAACTTGCTTAAACATATTTTAAAGTCAATCAACTGTTTGAGCATGTGCTGCTGCTGTATTAATGTTACTACAGCAGGTTGCTGACACAGGGGTGAACGGGGACACTGTGTAATGAAATCAACAGGCTTACATGTACCTCATATCACCTTTTGTTAGTAAATAGGTTGCCTTAAATCCATGTCGGCATTGACTGTGTTTAGTCCCTATGTGAGTAAGTTGGAGATTAATCTGTCTGCAGCTGCACACTGATTGTATTAATTTTAGCTGGTTGTATAGCAACCATTCATCATTAGTTATTGTAACCAGATTACAGGTCAAGAATTAAAGTGAGTGCTTTCTTTTATCATGTCTGCCATCATAAATCATTAAGTGTCTACTTTGACACTTGAACTTTGCCAGATTTACATTTTTGCAGCAAAACAGCCTAACAGCTTTTCTGTTGACAACTCATGATTGTATTGAAACAGTACTTTCAGTATTATTTCTGAAATATTTTAAAGAAGTATCAGCAAGTACTGAAAGATGTTAACTTTGATAGTTAATTGTTTTGCCAATTTTAAACTATAATTTAGTTAGACAATGTTTTTGCAGTGCTCTGCATTCCAAAAGGCTGGGATGTTGTGTAAAATGTAAACAAAAACCGAAACCAGTGATTTACAAATCCTTTTCGGCTGCATTGAATACAGTACAAAGTCAAGATATTTTTTGTTCTCATGCACTCATTCTGAATTGAATGCCTGCAACACATTTCAAAAAGGTTGGGAAAGGAGCAACAAAAGACTGGGAAAGTTGAGGAGCGTTCAAAAAACACATTTTTGGAACATTCAGAAGGTAAACAGATGAACTGGGAAAAGGTGAGAGTGTCATGATTGGATATGAAAGGGGGCATCCTTGAAAGGATCAGTCCTTCACAAGCAAGGATGGGGTGAGGTTCCCCACTTTATAAAAAAAAACTGCAAGGGAAAAGAGTCCATCGCTTTAAGAACGAAAACAAAACAAAAAATTGCAAGGAATTTCACCATCTTAAACACATGAGGGCATCAAAAACATCAGAGAATTCTCTGCATGTACGGGGCAAAGCTGAAAACTAACATTGAATGCCTGTGACCTTTGATCCCTCAGGTAGCACAACATTAAAAACCTGCATGATTGTATTAAAGATTTTATTAAATGGGCTCAAGAACATTTTAGACAACAGTTGCTGGTAAACACAGCTGGTGTCTGCAAAAGTAAGTTAAAACTACCATGCAAAGAAAATGCCATATATCATTAACATCCAGACATGCTGCACACTTCTCTGGGCCCGTGCTCATCTGAGATGAACTGATGCAAAGTGGAAAAGTGTGCTGTGGCCTGATGAGTCCTCATTTCAGATTGCCTCTGGAGCTCATGGAAGTTGTGCCCTCTGGGCTAAGAACCTTTCAGATTATTTCCAGCGCAAAGTTCAAAAGCCAGTATCTGTAATGGTATGAGGGTGTGTTAGTGCCTGTGGCATCAAGGGTAACACATCTGCGAAGGCACCATTAATGCTGAAAGACAGGGTTTGGAGCAACATGTGCTGTCATCCAGATTCCTCTTTCAGAGATGTCGCTGCTTATTTCAGCAAGACAATGCCAAGACACAATTCTGCACATGTTAAAACAGCGTGGCTTCATAGTAAAAGAGTTTAAGAGACTGACCTTCCTGCTGTCCACACGTGTTTCCCACTGAAAATATGTGGCGCATTATGAAGCAAAAAAATACACCCGGGACAAACCAAGACCCCTGACTTCTGAGCCCTTGAAGTCATACATCAAACAACTTCAACAATTAGTGTCAATGAGTGTTATAAAGGAAATAGTGTGTAACACAGTGGTAAACATGTCCCAACATTTCTGAAATGTTTTGTAGGCATCAAATTCAGAATTAGTTTTTATTTACAAAAAACAAAGTTGATCAGTTTGACCACTAAATATCTTCTCTTTGTAGTCAAGCCAAATCAAATTTTATTTATGCAGCCCAATATCAGAAATCACAATTTGCTTCAGAGGACTTTACAATCTGTACAATGTGTGACACCCCTGTACTGCATTCTATTGTATATAGGTTGAAAAATGGTCACAAATCATTGCATTGTTTGTCCCAACTTCTTTGATCTAGGGGTTTGTAGTATTTAAAATTTCAGAAGTTCAGCTTTTTTGAATGCTAAAATGATTACCACTACCAATTACCTGATCAAAAAATTAATCAACAGTTTTGGTAATTGACCCCTCCTAGGCCCCACCCCTTTTTGTGGAACCTCAGCTAACTTTCTCCTTTCCTGTTTCCTGTACTTAGATATGCTATGTGCTAAGCTTCAAAAGAAACCAAATTTTGAAATTTTGAATTTTTTGAGAGGTTGAAAGAGAGAAGCAGTTTCTGGCCTTTTTTATGAAAAAAATACTAAACAATTAATTAATTATCAAAATAAATGAATAATGCAATTCTTTTTTACCACTTGCCTGGTCGTGCTGAGTTGCCAAATTTACTTGCCTGACATGGCATATAACCTGCAGTGGGCGATCCTTATTATTAAGCCCAGCAGTCAGTCCAATGAGAATTGATCATTTAGTGCATCTGCCAAAAAGTTTTCAAGATTCTGGATTTGTTTCCTGAATATACAATTGATTGAATATGCACAGTGGGGTTTCATTATTGCCCCGGCGTGTGAGTTCCCATTGGGCCCATAGACTTTACGTTGCGCAGATGTCACAGAAATTAAAATCACTTTTCTTGGCTCGAGGAAAGTTTTACATATATAAAACCTCCATGGATCAAAAATTCATAATGGAAAGAATCATATCTGACCTTGTTTGTCGTTGGAGGTGTCCTGTCAACAGTTTTACAGATGTCTCTTTTACAATGGTGGCTTATAGGGAAAATACTTTCTGGGCTGCAGGGGAATTTTTCGCTGCAGTTCTGCAAGTGGCCATTGGGAAAACCTGGAGGCAAGGCTGAGCGAAAATGCCCTGCCTAGGTTTATATATCGCCTCTAATCTACATCAATCGTACATTAGCTAGATACATCTGATAGCCTATGTTAACAAAACATTTTGTTAACATTAGCTAACTTAAGATGTGACTATATATGTGACTTTCAGAGATCCTCAAGCAACATCTTTTAGCCCCTAACATATTTGAGTACAGGGAACCGGAAAGGAGATAGTTGGCCGAGGTTTCACTGGGTACCAAGTTGCTCAACGGTTATAGTTGCACAGAAAAAGGGGCAGGACATATGAGGGGTCAGTTGTTTCAGTCATTTAGTAAATGTGAATTCAATTTCTTTTAGATTGTGGGTCAGAGAACACAAAAACTTGCACAGTTATCACTGCAACTGGACGTAGTATACAGAAGGCAGCCATGATGTGTACAGTTGTGTATGTGAACGCATATTTAAAAGTAGGTATACCTTCCAAAAATATAGACTAATTGAATTTGAAATGGGTTGAAAATAATTATATTAGCAGCCCGGCTTCCCATGTCTTAAAGTCAGGTATCAAAGAAATTGTAAAATACTTTGCAATACTTACAATTCAGGTATCATTAAGAGAATTAAAAACAACATCCAGCCCCTGAGGTTGTCAAAAGTATTGATACTTTGATACTTTTTCAATGCCACATGTTTAAAACAATACCATATTTGTTAATTGTAGTATTGAAAGTATCAAAGTTATTTAAAAAAAAAACAGGATTGAAGTGCTCATTCACGACATCAGTTCAGTCTTTGCTGCCTGAAATTTAGCTTGCAGCAAAACCAGACAGTTTTCAGTGACTTTTTCCTGCACCAACACTTTGTGCAGGTTGTTGATTTAAAATATTTTTTTTGTGTGCCTGGGACATGTGGTATTGAAAGAGGTATTGAGTATTGCCCTTCTTATACTAGTGTTGTAATGAAGTTAAATTCTGGTATCGTGACTGCTCGACCAGCCCTGCACTCAAGAGTTCTTTGTCCTCGGCTATACTGTGTCTGATGCAGGTGCTCGTCACCCTTGCCGCCATACTTAATGTATTCTGTCTGTCTGTCTGTATGTCTGACTGGTAGACACTAGACACTTGTTTGGGTGCTTCATCTTGTACACTCACTGACCTGTCTCCTCCACCCCTCCCCGCTCTCTCTCCACCCCCCCATACCCATCCATCCCTGACCACTTCCCCTCTGGGTTTCGTCATTCTCCCTCGCTTTCCCCCCTTTTTCCAATTATCTTTACTCCTCCCTGCTTTCCTCCTCACTGCTTCCTGCTGCTCCCTTCATTTCCCACCTGTCCATTCCTCCCCCCCGCTTTTGTTTCTTCCCTGTTCTCACTCCTTCCTATCCACCCTCTCCATCCTTACTCTTTACTCATTTTTCTTGCCCTGCACTTTTTCAAAAAAACCTTTCGCCATCCTGACCCCATGATCCTCTCCAGATGAAAATGCTGGTCATGTCCATGGCACACGCGCTGGAGGAGATCGAAGCCGGCCTTCAGGACGGATGTGATGAGGCATGACAGTGATGGACGTCAACTTGTCTGAGTGCACGCTTTGTCAAGGTGTTGAGCGCAAGGATTTAATATCCCTGCCTTTACATTAATACTTCCTCGTCTAAGTTTCATCTCGACCACATTCCCTCAGTAACAGGTTTTGTCCTAGCCTCACCTTGTGTGTGCAGAAACCTACACACACTCACAGCTTCCACTCTGCTTTGTCCTGATTACCGATGGCGAAACAAAGACTGCCTGCACTTGTAATCAATCACGTTGTCAGCTCGGCTCCTGTGGCTCATGGCACCATCTTTTCTGTGTGCCTCGGTGCAGAGTGAACGTACGGCATGAGCAGAATGTTTATTTGTGCGGGATTTCATCAGGCAGGCTGCACACTCAGCACAATGCCATATTGATCTGGCCACTCGAGGCCACACACACTTTTTCTTTGTTCTCCTCCTCCAGCCTGGAGCCTTGAAGGGTTGCTGGAGATGCTTTTCATTGCTTTATTGTGGCCAGAAGTGAACAACATCTGCAGAATTTGCATTGAAACATGGTTTTTACCATTAGCTGCAACAATTAATTGATTGTTAAGTTAATTGCCAACTATTTAGAAATTCTTTCAGAAAAAAATGTCCAAATTCTACAAATTCAGCTTCTCACGTGAATATTTTCTGGTTTCTTTATTCCTCTATGACAGTTTCCTGAATATCTTTGAGTTTTGGACAAAACAAAACGTTTGAGGATGCCACCTCAGTCTTTGGGAAACCTTTTTCACCATATTATGGACCAAACAGCTAATTGATTAATAGAGAAAATGACCAACAGATAAACTGATAATGAAAGTAATCGTTTATTGCAACCCTGCATCTCACTTTGGCACATTATTGGATAATTTTTCGCCAAAGAATTATCTAAAGACTGTTATGTTAAAGGCTGTAACAACAAACAATTATTTTATTAGTTGATTAATCTGTCAGTCATTTTTTTTGATTAATCAGTTTAGTTATTTGGTCTATAAAATGTCATAAAATGGTAAAATGTTGGTCACTGTTTCACAAAGCCCAAGATGACGTTCTCAAATGTCTTGTTTTGGCCAAACATCACAAAGATATTCAGTTTACTGTCAAGAATGAAACCAGAAAATATTCACCTGTAAGAAGCTGCAGTCAAAATTCTTTTTTTTTTTTAAATTACTCAAATCAGTAACTGGATTATCAGAATAATTGGCAATTGATTGAATGGTTGACAGCTAATCAATTCATCAAATAATGGTTCCAGCAGTTGTTTTTACAGATATTTCCAGAATTTTTCAAAATGAACAGTGATTCATATTCATAAAGTTGTTGTTAGTACATTAACCCATTATTGGTTTGTTTATTTTTGTTTTGTCTTGTCTGTTCAGTTGTACAAGCTTGTTTTGTCTTTTTTTTGTGTAATAAAATATTTAACTGTTTCCAAAAAATGAAGGAATTCTTTTTAAAAATTCCATTTCAGTGTTGTTAGTTTTACATAAAGAGTTAAACCAAATAACTTTAAACTCTCAGAATAATTTTTTTAAATGTTCTGTTTCTTTCACTTTGAGCAGTGAGGCTGCCGGGGATCAGTGGCTCATCCTGCTTTGTCTCTAATTAGAAGTATCTCATGGATTTAAGAGTTAAACAGCAAGTTTAACTTAAGGTCTTTTGGGTTGAGGACGGGTGGGGTTGATTATACATTTAAAGCTCAGCATTTGTTTACCAACTGATCTCTATAATGTGCCTAGCAACACTTTCTACCAAGGCGGGAAAAGCAGGCTGCATGCTGTACCGCTTGCCCTCCCTCATCCACGAGGTTTCATCAGCCGCACAGAACAACAACAGTTAGAAACGGCCAACCAGCATGCTGTATCCAAGGGCAGGTTGCGATGGCAACTGAGAGCACGTGCTATGCTGAGTGCCTGTTGCCATCTCGTCATCGTGCTCACTGCCAGCGGAACAGCCAGCCAGCTCTCTGGCCGGTACGCCTGTCAACAGACGTTACCCCCCCCCTCCCCACTCCACCCGACTCATGCTCAGACGCATACACGGGGGAGGAGTCCTGAATGAACCCCCACCTCACCCTTAATCTCTGTGTGATGTTTTTCTCTCTGCTAACCCCACCCTTGCCCCTCTTTTTCCCTCCCCCTCCGTCTTAATTCTCCCCTCCCTCAACTGCTGGGAAAAAAAAGTCAAAACAACAACAAACAAGCCGCGTGGTTTTTGTTGTTTCTGGTGTTGCGGGTGGGTGTTGTTGTCTTCATTCAGTCCTCGCTTTAGGATAAGATGCCTGAGCGGATGATGCAAGCCGGCCGGTCTGCTGTCCAGATGTGAGCTGCTGTTACGCCCTGTAACAGACTCATTTTGGAGAATATGTCCCTGTTTATTTGTTGTTCCATTCAGAGTAATAAAGCTTAAAGGCCAGTTTAAAGTGAGCGTCAGTGAACGCCTCACTGAATGGCCTCTGAACTCATTTAGCCGTTTTATATATAGACCTTGTGTTGCTGGATGCATTGCACTGCTGAGTGCAATTATTGCACCGGTTTCACCCCATTCACCCCTTAAGTCTCAACCAATCTCCACCAGCCAAACCAACATAGAAACACACACACACAAACACACACACACACACCAGTCAGTACATCCACACACATTCTACAAGCACTCGGGGACAAAGGATGAATAATGCAGAGGTAGCGTCTGAGTGAAAGTCGCCTCCCCTCTTTCCCTCCTTTTCACCTTCCCTAAGCAATAAGGAAGCAATGTTGCCATGGAGGCAATGAAGCCTCGACACGCTCTCAGCCAATTACAGCCTTCCCTGTGTGAAACATTGCACCAATGGCAGCTCGCACTGATGCTGCTGTTGCCACAGACACTGAAATCTGATTGGCCGAGCTCTGCTCTTTGATTGAATTTCTGATCTTGTTTTCGAGAGAGAAAATATCTCAAGGAGTGCCACCTGTGTGCCAACTTACAAAATATGTTTGTTTTTCTCCCCAAAATGAAAAGGATTACTTTGTTAGAAGGGAAATGTTTCTGTTTTGAGGAGTAAAAGACCTGAATTCAGTGACGTTTTTGGTTCTGTAATAAAATGAGCAAGGAGAAAAGTGATTTTTCTTCTCCGAGGTGAATGTGTCAGAGGTTTTATCAATTAAAAGGTGAAAAAGGAACCTCGTTTCAGGAATAACAATTTTAATCAGCTCTCATTTCTTTCATTTAATTGCAGTTTTCTGCCTTCCCATCATAATATTTTGTGTACCCCTGACAAAAGAGCCACACCCCACCAGTTGCTCATAGCTGTTTATGACCAATTCCTGGTTTAACCCTTGATTTTCCACAGCACTACAAAAAACCCAGGTCCATTTTGTTCCATAATAGCTACATTTAGTTATATTTAAACAGTGCTATGCATGTCAATTTCAACAACAGTTAATTCATATAAGATTTTATATTTAAAAAACAACACTCAACACATTCCCACCATCTGGCAACTGCAAAAGAGAATGGAATTTGCCTCTGTATTACAAAATGAGTGTGTGTGAAGTAAGTGGAAAAATGAATTCCCAACATTTGGTATACTTCTATATTGCGATAATAATGTATGTTGTCATAAAATCCCATCGCACACTGTTTGGGAACCACTAGTAGAGAACCCAACTAGAGCTGCAACGATTCATCGATTAGTTGTCAACTATTTTCATAGTCAGTTAAGCTCTGTTTGTATTAAAACAATGCTTTTACAATTTAAAAAGACTCATGCACACTCTTTCATGTTGTCTGCATTAAAGCTGCAAAAAAGAATCGGTTTGTTGTCAGCTATTAAATTAATCCTAACCCTAACCCTAAGTATTTTGATAATTGATTAATCTTGAGTTATTAAAAAATGTCTAAATTCTAAGATTTCAGCTCAGCTTCTCAAATGTTAATATTTTCTGTATTTCTTTTATTTATTTATGACAGTAAACTGAATATCTTTGGGTTGTGGACAAAACAAGACATTTCAGTATGTCATCTTGGGCTCTGGGAAACACTGATTGATATTTTCTGACATTGTATAGTCCAAATAACTGATTGATTAATCGAGAAAATAATCAACATTGAAAATAAATTTTATTGAAACCCAACTAAACTTTTGACTTGGTTGATCACCGCTACTTTTCCTCACATGGTTGGTTGCTTGATATAACTTAATCAAATTTAGACCTGAAGTCATGAAGACAGTGTGGTCTCTTCTCTGTCTTTGCGTTGGACAGACTAGACAGCAGGTCAATTAGTGAACCCCTTCATCTGGGAGGTTAAATATCCCAAATTAATCTGAGGAATCAGTGGGTGCGAGATGATCTTGGTGTCAAGAGCATTTGGGAAACTTAGCCCATTTTTCTGTCATCTCTTTACAGACAAGACCTCGAGGGCGAAAGCGTAAATTCTCTGATAAGCTCAATGCCTTCTTGTTTCATTAATCACCTTCATCTGTGTCTGTGATCGAACAGGATAACCGGCCAGCCAGAGACTCGTCTGACGGAATAACCCAAATCCCCTCTGAGTGCTCAAAGCCTCCTGCTTCATTAGAAACATCTGCTTGTTTATTTCCCCCCACACATCTTTGTGTACGCCGCCAGTGTCTGCCAGGTTGTCTGGTCGTCTCTCACCTCACTCTCTCCCCCTCGTCCTCTGCATGTGCAAGAGCTGCTGAGGAAGAGGCAGCGCTGGTCTGTGAGGTGGAACCAGCATGCTCAAGTTCTCTGTCTGCGTGTGTCCCTGGCGTTCGCCACTGTGCAGCAGGTTAATCGTCTGTTTTTCTCAGACACAAAGGCTCGTCCCGTTGCCAGTGACACCCTGGTGTGAGTGTGTGTGTGCGTATATGTGACGAGAAGGGGGCTGAAAACAGGATTAGTGTCATCAGGATCTAAGCCTGAACAGATTGACAGAAATAAGTCCTGCTGTACAGTAAGTGGTCAGTTTGGCTTCACATTAAAAGTGATTTGAGTATTAAAACATGATTTTTGTGTGGTCAAAAACAAGTGATAAACAATTGTCTTATGGGCACTTATGAATGCCATCGCTCTGGTTACCACTTGAATACAACCAAGACATTGGCTGTTTAATGTTCCATCAAAATTTGGAAGAAAAGCCTCCACCATGTGGCATGTGTCAGACGTATGCACTCTCTTGTCGCTTCACTCTAAACTTTTCTAAAATAGTGATAGACTTATGTAGCGATCCTGCCATTTTACTGGTGTACGCAGTATTAGGCAGTATTTATGTAAATCTTGTGTAAATTGGCTCAACTGCACTGTACTTCACTGTGCTGTAGGACTGTCTGAATGAAGGTGGAGCTAATCTTCATGGCGACGCCGTTCCCACAGCTATCAAACACACAGGAGTTCTGTTTTTGGTCTTGACAAACTGCAGCTTTTATTCACTGACCAACTTAAACCTAATCTGTACATTTACAGCGTCTCCACTGTACATACACAGCAGGACCGACAACTAAACTGCTCGCCATTTTCAGCACGTATTCACAGTCACTCTCTGTCACCATAAACTGTAATTAGTCTGTGAGTCACTCTCTTACACACACCCCACCATGCTACACTACTTTGACCCACAGTGCTCTGAACAGTCGGTAGTGTTTGCTGGCTTACCTGTATCATCCGGACTACAATAAAGTGTCTCCCCATCAGTTAAATAGAAAGAGGAGTGTCTGTGTTTTTGTGACGGTATAAAATCATTCTGTCACGTTTTTTTAATATCCTGGTATACTGTGTGCTCATGAGGCTGATAAACAAAAGGCAGGTGTTACTAGCACTTCAGTTTATTACTCAGAGTTAATGGTGGGTTGACAAAGCCAAACACGTGGCTCGGAGGTGTGTTGCATTTATTTCCTTTTACCTTTAATTGATATACCTTATCGGATTGTTCATAAACCTGATGCAAAGTTCACCACAAACTTGAGCGCAACTGTGTCCAAACCTCCCAACATAACTGTTACTGTTACTGTGTGAGATAACCAATTAAATTGTAATGTGCATGAAATAATGAATTTATACGTATTTCCTTTGTTGTGATATTGGCATTGAATACTGGCCATCAGCTGGCCTGAAATCTAAATATTGGTCGCATAGGTCACTGAAAACCCCGTATTGGTCGACCATTAATCAAAATATTCTGCCATTCCTGGAGAAATCTGACGCGCTAACTGCTGTGTATCATTTTAGACAACACGATAGACTGTCATGATTTACAGTGTTAAAATTCGACAAATATGATTATGTTGAAAAATATCAACTTCTCGCCTACCCCTGCTGGGACAGTGGGGTGGATGTTTGTTTATCACAGACTTGTCAGTGTAACTTGACCTGTTTACACGCAGATTAACTTCAAAATTAATCTGTGTGTCAAGGAAAATATTCTTTTTAATCTCATCAGTATGGATTTCTTTCTTTTAATGCTTCCTGAGACTCTACACAGATTAAGAACTTGTTTTCCACAGTCAGAATCTTCTAGTGCTACTAATTTTTCTTACGTTTTCATTATTTATCTATGTGTCTCTTACTTTTCCATTAGTAAGTTATCCAATTGTCCAAAAGGAGCAAAAGTTAACATCACAACTTAAAAACTGCTTGCATTTTTGCTAAGTAAATTGCAATTGATTATAAAAAATAGTTTTGTTTAATTTTCTGCTCCGTGGCAGTCAGGTATTGGAATGTTTCATAAAACATTATAATGGCCAATGACACGTGACTTTCTGGGAGCTCCACGCTGTCTGTTGTAAATATTTTGTGCCTTTGTGTACACACCTACTAAAAATGTCAGCACTCAACACTTCAGCACAGGTATTACCTGTACATGCCCTGTGGGGCACACTACCCTTACGCTCAGTGCTGTTTTTAAGCCACAGTATTCATGGCCTCAGCCTGTTTGTCTCATCGGACCGCCTGGGGATTTTTGACTAACTGTCCGCCTGTCTTTGATAAACAAAAGGCTCCGGCTCTAATGCATTTTAGAGCCACTCTTGCCCCTCGGCTTTTATCAGCTTAGCCACGCCGATTTAATCGGACGGCCGCTGTTTGTGTTGTCTTGTGTGTGTTTGTCTCAGGGCTCTGGTGATCCCCCCTTCTTTGTCTCGTCAGGCCAGTGTCACCCAAAGAGGTTTATGATGGGGACACGGGAGCCACAGCTGAGTAGATTAGTGTCTACAGTAAGGGGGGGTTGGAAAATGTGTGTGTGTGTGTGTGTGTGTGTGTGTAGAGTGGTCCTGAGGTTCCTTCAGCTGTTGGACTGGTACGTTTTTCTTTTTTTACCCACCACAGGTGTCCCGTGGGAAATGTATATGGTATGTGAGACAAGTGGCACATTGAGGTTATAAAACAACAAGAGACCCTTCCATAGCGGAGGAGCCGATTCTCATTAAGTCCTGCTGGAGCTGAGCAGCTCTAGGAATATATTACATGCCTCTGGCTCTGTGTACACTATACATAAATTAACGAGAATGTAGGATTCTGTGGATTATTGTGGAATTACTTGCCTAAGTATAGTAATTTAAGTGTATTCATTCTGCTAAATTCTTTTTTCAGCTAAAAGAAAGCTGTACATTGTAGGGGTGTGACAGGTTCACTATTAAATAAAAATCAATCCAAATGAGCTTTCAGTTTTGTTAATAATCAAATGAGATATAATCATAATCAAAGACAGAATCTGTGATTCTCAATATTTTTTCTCTCTCCACCTTTGCCTATTTGCGGCGTTCGGCGTGTGTCTGAAGAAAAAAAACAACGCTTGAAAGGCGACAGCTTAGTTTACCAGCGGTTACATCACTCTTGCTATCATATTGATACTTTTTAAAGAAGAATTTGAAAATGTAAATGACAGTTGAGAGTACATACAGGGCATGAAACCAATTATCTGTTGATCTTCACAAATAGTAAAGTCTAACAGTGCACAGCCATCTGTGGTGGAAAACCAAATATGTTTAAATCGAAAAATTTTACTGAATCGTGATGTAAAATCAAAGGCCAAATCGAATCGTGGATTTGGAGAATTGTGACACCGCTAGTATATTGGCATGTGTGCACAAATGAAACCAGACAGTAAGCAGGCGCAATTCAAAAACCAGACAGACACATAATGGATTCAGTATAAATATTTAAAATACTTTATACAGCATAGAAATCTCTTGACACTCGAACAAAACCATCCGTTACAAAATCTTACAAAAGACCCCCCGAGTCTGTATCAATCTCAGTATCAACCAGAAAAAAGTACAAAGACGTTCATTTTCAAATGTTGACAGTACAGTTCGACTCAGTTCGAAACATTGCATGCAACTTTTCATTTCATTTGGACAGGAAGAGATTCTACGGTATCTTATAACAGTGAGAAGCCTTGTGTGCCCGTGGAAGCTTTTTTGAAGCCACTAACATGTGAAAAAATGTCGACAAACATTTTAAGAATCCCTTCGTACAGAAGTGACGGGAACACAGGAGTCGTACTGTTATTTACAAGCACAATTTTCACATCACTCTCAGAGAGCTCTTGGCAAATACTCGTCATTGCAGTTAACACTTAAGACTATTGCACAAACTACAGTATTAAGACAAAAGGAATTGAGTTATTTTCATGGATGTTGCGTGATCCTAGTAGCAGTTCTTCTTCCCACCTTCATCCTACCCTCGGCTTTTGGCGAGGTTGATCAGTTTCATAAGGCTTTTGATGCTCTATTTTTATCTTCTTTTTTTTTTCTCAAAACCGACTACGAACAGGCATATCCTCCTGTGAGGGTTATAATAACTAAGACAGTTTTACAGTTTCCCTGTGGGTCTTTGAGGTGATGTAACACTTGTGTATAAAAAGTTATAGCTGTGAGTTATTATCAGTGTTGAGTGATAGTTCATGAGAATGATATAAAAAGTGAGAGTATGGCTCTATTCTTGGTACCTATTCCTATTTCAGTGTGTTGAATCTAATGGCACTAACGCTCAGACACTGCAACACCGTGGCATAATCCACACAAGCATGTCACAACCGACTGCTGCCGCTATACACTAATGTATGAATAATGCAGTGAGGTAAAAAGATGGTAAACACTGTTGTTACTATAGGTTTTGGTTTTTAAGAATAGTGCAGTGAGCTTGGTCATCCAGTCAGCTTTGAGGATACAGTGCCAGCCAACTGGAAGTCAGTGGGTATCTTACGAGAGTTTTCACAGAGACAAAACACTTAGACATGTAATCAGGGTTAGGGTCGGGGTCTGTTAGCTGGTGTGAATCAGTTTCAACGGCTCAATTAGTAACCAGTTACAGCAATATTACATGAGAGAGAATCTCTCAACTCAGTGTATAATACAGTGTTTTATGTGTGTGCGTGTGTACACCTTGTTCGCAAGGCCCATATTACATGATGTCCCATGTCCACCCTATATCTAGGACATGGTGAGGTTTAGTTATCCCTCAGGGATCCGTTTCAAATCTCATCTTCTCTGTGTCACTACCTCTTATTACATAATGAGAGTCGTAACAAGAGTAAATACATTTTTAACCCCCTTTTTTCTTTTTTAAAAATGAAAAGTGGCTCAGTCGCAATAAAGGGACAGTTCACAGTTCAGAAGGCCGCTCTGGAAGACCACTCCAACTTAAAATGTTGAAAGGGGCCTTGAGTTCAGTCCATCTTTCTATTCTTTCAACTTGCATCCCTCAGCAGAGGGTCTTGAGTGCACCTGAAGCACAGAGGAGTGTCTGCATGGGGTAGGGAGGCGGGGACACGACTTCTTCCACGACCTGTTCTGGCCGGAAGGTGAACGGCTGCAGTTGGACCTTCTTCTTTAGGATCTGTCCAATTCCCATTGACGGGAACTTGCTGCGGTGCGTCGGGCTGTCTGGATCGCTGCTGCTGCTATTGTTGGACGGAGGACTGAATGCTGAGGTGGGATTGAGGGGGCTAAAGGCAGACTTTGGAGGGCTGAAGGCCGAGCTGCCTGGAGGGCTTCCTACGGTGCTGGGGGGGCTACCGCTGGTGTCGGAAGAACCGCCCCAATCTGATGAGATGCTCTTCTTGGGCTGCGGGTTGACGATGAGGACGGGAGGACTGGGGATTGTGGCCTTCTTCAGGTAAGAGGAGTCAGGTTGGAACGCAGAGACATGGCGGGGTGGGGACAGAGTCCCATTGGTCAGCTTGTACCAGGGCGAAGCAGGGGTGTCTTCAATTTGTTCAGCTTTGGAGAGGGAGCCGAAGGAATGCATGCCGATAGGTGATGGTGCTGGCGGAGCGGGTATGTTGTGTTCTGGGCTTGTGTTGACTTGTGGGAGAGTGGCCAAGCGTCTCCGTTGCTGAGGGGTGTTGTGAAAGAGAGGATGGATCTCTAGATACTCCATAGAGGAAGAAGCGACAGTCCCTGGTGGTGCCAGAGGGGAGTTACGATGGCCACCAGTTATAGCACGCAATAGACCTGAGGAAGAAATGAGAAGCATTGTAACATTTCTGAAACATTGTATTTGGAAGTTTGTCAACATTTGTAATAATAGTTTTTGCTCAACTCTGCAGATCAGGATTTGTGAAGTTAATTAAACATTAGGTTCATAATCCAATCTATTTTTAAAACCTATCAAAATCGCATTTTGAACATTTTAATTTTAAAATTCAAATTATTGGGTTTTAGACTTTTTAAGGACCTGCAGAAACCCAGTGCAGATACAACTGAATGAAAATTCAAGAACTGCAGCCTCTCTGTACACTTCTGCCCAAGTGTCGACCTGTACAAATTCTATATGTTATGTCGGTGAAGAGACACCTCACCGAGAGCTGGTAACAAGCATGTGTAAAAGTACAAGAACACTCTGTTCAGTTTGAAACTTGTGAAGACCAGCCCGTCCTGGCATGCTGGATCTGAAACAGCCTGTACATTTTGACTATACTACTTGCAGTCAAATGAGGAGAAACAAAGGAGTTTAAAGCCTCAGATTTGCCCCGGGTCCGTGCTTGTCATTCGTAAGCTCTTTTTCAAGGAGCATGATCTGACAAACTCCAACCACTTATCACTTTTAAAAATCCCAAGCCAAGGTTGACATTCATCTGAATGAATCAATCATGAAAAAAAAAAAATCTAATTGTGATTATTTTAATTTTGACTGATATTGCAATTGAAATGAAATATTGTTTTGCAATATTAGAGGAAATTAACTTTAAAGTAATTATTCTCATTGTCATTAAACAACATATTAAAATGATTATGGTGTAATTTTTGGTGGGATCTGTACCAATCAAAGATGTTTTCTTACGTCTGTAGAATATGATGTGTGGGCCAGATTATCCCCACAGCACTACAATATTTTCACACACACATTTTGGCAAATATTGTGCAGTAGACTATATTGCAATTTCAATAAAATTCTGAATTTTGAGTTGTTCAGCCCTAGTTTGACAGAACTGAATTTAATTAATGCTGCTGTAAATTCAGTTTAACTCCATATTATACATTACTTCTGTACCATACTTTCTTAGTCGTTTCATTTGACTGTCAACCGGTAAGTACAATTTTAAAAGTCGCCCTACGATGGATGGATGTTTCCTCTCAGATGGATGGGTAGGTAGTTGGATGGATGAATGGACAGACAAACAATGGATGGATGGATGGAAGGAGGGGTGGATGGATCGATGGATGACTGGGTAACTATGTGTGTAGAAGAACATGCATGCTCAGTCAACCTACCCTGTATGAATAAAGGTAAATAAAATAAAATAAATAAAGTTGCACTTTTTAAAAACAAACGTACAGCATCTTATTATCTATTTTTTTTCCCCGAATGTATGACTCCTCACCTGTTCTGTGTTTCTTCTCCTTGCTGGGCCCCTTGCTTACAGCCAGGTAGACGGGCGTCTGTTTTGGGGGGATGGTTAGCTTGTCGACGTGTTTCCTCCACTGGGTCTGGAAGTATTCACTTTTCTGTTTTTCTCCCTTCTTTTTCTCCTGGAACTGCATCTCCTAAACACAAACACACAAATCAAACCACTAATTACCACAGCCCCCATAGCATTTGTCAAAACCTGTTCTTGTGTAACTAGATTTATTACCTCGTAATTGTTGCACTCATGCAACTCCTTTTCTAGACATATGCAAATGTGTTCAGGACAAACACTTTTGAATTTCTGGTGGAGCGTGTTTTGTGCAAGTGTTTTGTTTCTTTTAACGTCTGGTATTTGGAACAGCATGAGACAGGTGTGAGCTGGATCCCCTTACCCTGTACTCTTTTGACAGTCTCTTCATTTTCTTGTTGAGGAGGAAATAGACGGCCAGAGTGTGGCAGGCGCGGTTGGTGAGGACGGCGCTCAGCACCTCACTGTGTTTGTAGCTCATCTTCTCTGTCATATGCAGTAACACCGTGTGGTTGATTTCCTCAATGTGGATCCTTAACACAGAAAATGAAAGATTGAGAAAACACTATCCAAAAATAATCTAAGACAGATGACACGTCTGAAAAAAATACAAACTCAAAGCATTGTAAATGTGTGTGTAGATCTACCTGTTGAGGTACGGTGCTCCTGTGTTCTTGTTGGCCAGCTGTAACCACGAATCAGCCATCACCTGATGGATATTGGGACGTTTGTTGGGATCTGGCTCAAGAAGCTTCTTCAGAAGACAGATAGCAGCTGAGACAGAGAGAGGGAGAATACATATTCATACATTGCCACAAAGAGGAATGTTTTCCACTACTGAAACATGTTTTCACATGACATATTTTTCTTTAGATGTGTGACTGCTCTTTTAAATGATAACCATGGGGATAAGCCTCAAATACTGCCTCAGCTCTCTGGCAGCTAGCACGCCAGCACAGCTTTTTTCAATGGGTAGTTTTAGTGTAGGTGCAAGCTACACAGTCCATTTGTCTTGTCCTGTATGTACCCACTGACCGTACAAACTTGGCCCTCATCCTCCTTATCCGCTTTTATGCCTTTGTTACATAAGACTGATGGAAGATGACACATCTATGTCATTAATTTGATTAACAGCTATTATATAAGTGGGTTAAGCTTTCAACTAATTTGCATATTACAGAGCGACGCTGTTCTGGCATGCTGAGGTGGAGAAGTATCTGTGTCATGAGCGTCGCTATTTGAGCCAAGAGCGAGAAGTGTTTTTGTTTTGTTGACATGTTTCGTCACGTGGCTTCACAGGAATGCTTTGTGCATATACTCTAAATAGCCTTAAATAAGCATGCATAAAGGTAAGCTTTTATAGATATAATGACCACAAGTAGAGGTTAAGAAGCCTGTTTTGCTAGAAAAAAAAAAAGGGCAGCCTCTTCTTAGGAATTTTTACAGGTACTCTAATCTTTTGATACAGTGCCAGAAGCTTCACAGGAAAGATTAGCCTGTGATTACTTATGAACAAACAACAAACGGGCAGTTTTGTTTGCTGGGACTCTGCCAAAACATTTCCGGTAAGCATTTTGATTTCTTCCATGATGCATAAAGGTGATGACAAATATGACTGCATTTCTGCCAAGGCAATTAAGGTTATTCCTTAGAAAGGATTATCACCAAATAATTATTGCTTTATGTTTATGTCATATGTTTTTAAATCACTAGAAGTTGTTTGCTTCTCATTGAATCCTTCTTCCTTGTTGCATCTTATCACCCGTTCACGCGTCTGTTGGCAGAGGCTGGAATTTTTTCATTGTGTTTTTTCTTCACCAGAAAGTAATCTGCGTGTCATCTATCATTTATCTGCACACAGGTGCACTTTCATGTGTTCAGTGTTTATTTACCTGTGGAGAGCGAGGGAGGCAGAGGGTTCATTTCCTTGTCCACCATCTTCTGGTGCAGCGCTCGGAGACTGAATGGCTCCACGGTGAACGGGAGGGTCCCAGTCAACATCGCATACATGTTCACACCGCTGGAAGAGCAGAAAACACACTTTAATTCTAAATGCACTCATAGAATAAACAAATATATTTAGACATTATAACTTTAATCCCCCACTGTTTTGATAATCCAGTAATTTTTTAAGAAAAAAAAATCCACATTCTCTTGTTTTAGCTTCTCAAATGTGTCAAATGGACTAAGACAGTAAACTGCATATCTTTTGACATTTTAGACATTAGATTTTTAACTATTTTCACACATTTTAAGGACCAAACAACTAATCAATTGATCAAGAAATAATGAACAGCTTCACTGATAAAATATTGGTTACGGCCCCACAACTGAATATCTGTGGGTTATGGACAAAACAAGACATTTGAGGACGCCACTATGGGCTTTGGAAAGCAGTGATAACATTTTTCACATTGTCTGACATTTTATGGACCAAACAACCAACTGATAAAAAAAAGAAAATGATTGAAAGATTATGACAACAAGTGATTACATCTCAAAAAAGGAGCCTACACTCACATGGACCAGACGTCCACTTTCGGTCCATACTTCTTCCTGGAGAGCAGCTCTGGTGCGGCGTACGCCGGACTTCCACACTGGGTGCTGAAGGGGTCGGAGTATCCCAAGATGCCAGCGCAGTTACTGAGGCCAAAATCTGCAGGATGGAGGGGACAGGGTGAGTGTTGTTTCTGGGTTTATTACCGTCTTTTCAACTCACCCGTTAAGACGGGTCACCTCATCACAGCGTTACACACACAAACAGAGGCAGATTAGCACTATGGTGAGAGCTTGTAAGGGTTTTAACAGGATATTTAATTGCTCTTAACGCTTCCCCACATGTGGGACACTGTGACACTCTGCATGTCCCACTCCAGCTGAGAAAATATTAATATTATTCTTGTGGGATTTTGTATTTATGAATGAATTAATATTTTGTTCAGCTTTGTACTGAGCCAGGAAGAGAAACAGAGATTTAAGATGAGCTACTGTAAATGTAAGAGCTCTTGAATTACCTATGAGCTTAATGTTGTCCTGCTCATCCAACAGGAGGTTTTCTATCTTCAGATCCCTGTCAGACAAAGAGAGAAAAAGTGTCATTGTCAGTATTTACATTAGATAACTTATCTGAGCCACGATCATCATACAATGAACAAGCAGGGGTGGTCAAGCCCTGACACATACACAAATCCCCCTCCCAATGTGGGTCACGCTGGCTGATTTTCAGAGTCTATTGTGTTCCTCCAGATCCCGCTTCAGTCTGAGAAATCCTGTTATACAGTTATCTACACAGGCCATCTCGCCATGATTCAAATTTAGTTCCCAGGCTCTCAGTGACAAAGAATTCAATATTCCCAGGAAGCGCTTCTTGAACTTATGTCTGAAATTTGATTTAAAGATGCAGTTTAGTTGTCGTTTACTGGTTGTTTTCCTTAAATGAAATCAGGACATTTATTTTATCAAAAGATGTAACGGTGTTTATAGGCGAAATGCACTGGAATGATGAATATATATGCACAGAGATCCAGCTGCAGTATAAAATAGTATTTATTTTCTAAGAGGTTCTTAAAAGTGCTCTTGGAAACATCTTAAAGCATAGCAGTGCAGCTATTGAGCAGACAGATATGGTTATTTGTGGATTAACAGTAATGTGCACAATAAGGACTTAACTCACACTGAAAGAAAGAGGATCGTGTCTGACTCGGAGATCTTAAAGTCAGCTTTAACCCACAAACAGCACAAAGCTCTGAGAGCGATGGATGGCAAACTGTCAATGGTTTTCTAAGCATTTGTACAAAGTCTGCTCAAACATTGTTTGGAGGCCCATTTCTGCTAGTAAACGATAAAAATACCCACATCGTATAAAAGAATTATGTGATGAGATAGAAAGTCATAATTCTAGATTTAAAAAAAGTCACCTTTCATTTCTAATTATGACTTTTTATCTCACAATTTTACCTTTTTTATTTTATAATTTCAACTTTTTATCTAATAATTAATCTCGCAATTTCAATTCTTTAGTGTCAATTTTTACCTTTTATGTCATAATTATGACTTTTCATCTCACAATAACTTTTTTGTCTCATAATTTTGACTCACCGTGGTTATATATTTTCTTTTACTGGCATAAATGGCTTCCATATGTTGGAGAACAGTGCTTGTGTGTATTATTTATATTATTCTTTATTTACCTGTGCACCACGCCGGCCCTGTGCAGATGCTCGACAGCCAGCACCAGCTGGCGGATGTATTTCTGAGTCTCCCTCTCATCTAGGCGTTTCTTGTCGTAGATGCGGTTCATGAGGTTGCCGCCGGGGCACAGCTCCATCACCAGGTAGTAGCTGTTCTCCGTCTCCAGGATGTCCAGCAGCTGCGTGATGTTGGGGTGGCGGATCATCTGCTGAATGTGGCCCTCCCTCCGCAGGTTCTTGGTCACATACGAGTCCTTCTTGGCCTTTCGCTTGTCGATCACCTTCACTGCCACCTGGAGGAATTCAGACAGAGACAGAGGATGAGGTGAGGAGCTAAAGTTTTTTCTCTTACAGCTTGCACCATATGATATCGTGAATAACACCCATGGAGAACAGTGCACAACTGTGTCTTGGAGAGTGGATTTCAGAGAGTTGTAGTGTAACAGGTGATCGGTCTCCATTGCAGGGTATATAACTCGACACTGACCTCTCCTCCCTCACAGCTGCTGCCAATGTGGGGCAACCCAGGCGCTATAGGGCCCTAAGGCTGCAGGAGGGGGAGGTGTGTATGTGTGTGTGTGTGTGTGTGTGTGTGTGTGTGTTGGAGGGGTTACTGAACCATCATAAACTGGGGGAAAAGCAAATGTTACCCTATCTGTCGAGAAGGCGCCGAGGCCAAATGGACACTTAATATTCTCCCATTTGCCACAGAGTTTAGCTACAGCTAAACACACATGAGGAGCGGTGACAAGTGTGGAAACAAGCCTCAGGAAGGATAAAGTTGGGCCTACTCATGTTAAAAATTCAACAGACTGAGAACAGAAGTTTATTGCTTTAATTACTCAATCTGGCGTCTTCTGTCTGTGTTCCTCTGTCCTTGTCTCATTGAAGAAGATCTCTCCTCATAAAAATCCTCAGACATGTCCTTTACCTTTATGACAAATACTCTGTAGCTAATTGCATTCAATAACGTACCCATCTACTCTATTTCATCCTTTGCCCGCGTCTCCTTGTGTCCCGTCTAGACTCGAGTTCAAGAGCATGGCTACCATACACAGCAAATCATCTCAAGGAGAGTCCACAGACATGGAAAGGCACGACCAATGAAACTAATCACCATATCCATTAATGAAATGGCCAAAGTGCTTGTGTATGCGCGTGTGTCCTCTCTTTCTTCTGTCCTTCAGCTTGTCTTTCTTTTTTACTTTCGTCCTTTCATCTCTGATAATTGATTCACCTCTGAAAAACCTTTTTTACGGCTGCTAATTAAACCTGGCTGTATGTGCTTGTGTGTGTGTGTGTATTACTCATGTTGTGGGGACATAAATCTGTTTTCACACTCACATTGTGGGGACTCGCCATCCTTGTGGGGACAAAATGCAAGTCCCCATCAGGATTCAGCGGTAATGTGTTTTGTTTTGTTTTTCACTTGCCGGCCAAGTCAATTTTTTCTTTCCCCTGTACAAATGGTTTTATTTATTCACAGTTATCACAGTTTGATCTACAGCTGCAAAGTATATAAAATGTCAGAAAATAGCGAAAAATGTCCATCACAGTCTTTCCAAGTCCAAGGTGATGTCTTTTAAGGTCTTTCTTTATCAGTCCAAAATCAAATTTATTCAACTTAATCTGATTAGAAATGGAGAAAAGCAGGAAATCTCCATTTTGAAAGCCTGAAAACAGCATTTTCTGCTATTTTTGCGTGAAAAATTACTTAAATGATAATCCATCATCAAATAGTTTATTAGTTTAATTATTTTTTTACCACTTGCTCAGTTGGGCGAGTGAGTTGCTAGATTTACTAGCTGAATATGTCATGTGCTTTCCCCAAGCAAGCGGGCAACCCTTATTGTTGAACCTTGCCCATAACGTAAGTCATCATACATTTCAGGGCCAAGACTTGATTCATGGTTAGGTTAACGTTTGGTTTAGGTTAAGGTAAGGTTAGGGTTAGTGCAAGAGTTAAGGTTAGGCAAGTAGTGGTTATGGGTAGGGTTAGTTTAAGTCTCCAGAAGGGATGGAGTGTGTGTGTGTGTGTGTGTGTGTGTGTGTTGAGCTGTCACAATACAGTAATAGATGGCCCTTGTTTACGCCAGGCAGAGTGGATGAGAGAAGGGGTGTGGGGTATATATGGGGGGTTGGGGCACTGTATTTACAGTAGTCTATATGAGGAGAAGGAGGGAGGGGAGGGGAGAGGGTGTATAGAGGGGGAGGGGTGCACCCAGCCAGGGGGCTTCTGGGGGATTCAGTTGTTTATCAGGCGCCCCTCAGACAGGAACAGGGGGAGTATGGGTGGGGGTCTGGAGGGGAAAGTGGGTTACAGACATCAAAAACACATGCATATGACCTCCCCAGCCCCCTGCCCTGACCATGACAGCTCCATCCCTCACCTCTTCTCACTTTCATACCCCCTGCCTTTAAAGACACACTCTCATCCTTACATCCCTCCTAGCTTTCTAGTGATGCTACAAAAAGGATCTCCTGTATTTCCTTTGCCGCCTCACTACCCTTTTGCTTGAATAAACTCACTGCCCTCCGCTCCCCTCCAGCGCCTGTTGGATATTCCACTGAATGAGAGAGGGACAGAGTGTGTGAAGAGAGGGAGGGCATGTTGGTTGGTTGTGAGATTGCCAGTGTTTGCATCATCCTCAACAAAGAGCGTGATGGAAGAGGAGAGGAGCGCTTTCTCTTCTCCTCACAGCAACAGAACGGGAGGGGGATGAGATAATCCTTAATATGCTAATTATTAAATTCACATGTTCTGTTTTTACACATATACAAACATACATGTAAGAACACATAACGAAAAAGGGAGTACTTGTTTTCCAATAATGCAAATGTCCTGGCTGCTGCTCCGAAAGAGACAAAGGCAACCAGTGGCCAATGGTAGTCCATATCAAAGCCCTGCGCTGGCAGAATCATAATGAAGCTCAAGCCCATTTATCAACCACATGATTTCATATGCAAGTAGCAGCTCTGCCCTCTCATAGGCCGGGCAATTTTCCTGTCTGTCCCTATCACAGACTTGCGCGCCCAACAGTGGTGAGATCACCAGCAGCAGCAGCAAACAAAGCAAGAGGTTCACTGGAGCCACAGAGCGCACAACTATAGTTATCCAGGCTCTTTCTCTCTGTCTCCCTCACACACACAAAAAGTAAATATTGTCACTGGAGCCTGGCTAGAAAACAAGCCCTGCTGAGCCTGTAGCTGAGTTCAACAGCTGGTAGTGCCGCATGAGCTCATTAACAAAGCCTCTCCTTTGCAAATAGGGCTGAGCACTTTCTCTGAGAAAGCCAAGGACTGATTGTACAATCATAATGGACAGTATGGCTAAACTGTCAGTATAAATAGATGAAGAGTTTGTCTTGGTTCACATGCATGCAAGTGACAGCTGACACTGTCCACTCACTGAAATGAAATCTAAAACCATATCAGAGCCCTACTAGCTGCATGCCACTCATTATTTTTAGATGTTAAACATAGCAAGAAACTATTAGGGTCACACAAACTCAGATAGTTTTCTTATAAGGAGAAAAAAAGAGTCATTTTTCCCACCAAAAGTTAGTTTCTGGTTTGAAAATTATGCTAAAAATTATGCTAACATTCATTCTGATCAAAAGAATGGCTGTGCAATATGGTTTAATAACATTTTGATATATTTAGGCTATTCTGCAATATATGACAGGTTTTCTCTAAAATAACATACCACATATTCTCAAATATACAATATGATGCATTGCTGTAGATTAAACTGCTCAACAGTAAATGAAGAAGTTAAGGCTGAGCAATATGGACATTATGCTTTCACAAAATATTACCAAAATGATATTTTTGAAACATAATCATCAGTGATATTGATATAATGAATAAGTGGGTAAAAGCAAATAATACAGAAAATCACATCACTTCACTGTACTGCAGCTTTTAAAACCAGGAAAAGGCAACATCATATTCAAAATCAAAGACAGTATCTCATATCACGGTATTTTGCCCAGCCTTGAAAAATACATTTAACTTATGTCAATACATGCAATTTGTGCAAACACAGGATTTGACCAAACCCTGTTGCATTTTCCATCTTACCTTCTCGCCAGTCAGCGCGTGGAGACCTTCTCTAACTTTGGCGAACGATCCTTCTCCCAGCTTTCTTCCGATCAGGTAGTTCCCGACCCGTTTGGTGTGGTAAAAGTTCTTAAGGATGTCCGCAGCGGGACTGCATAGGGAGGCCGGGAGGATGTTGTCGTTCCCGGTAGCACTGTTTGGGGTTTTCCCCTCGTACAACGCGTGGCTGTTGTCCACTACCATGTCGCTGTCTGCAACTGGCATCACAGCTCCCTTGTCAAACCTTCCCTCCTTTTAACAAGGGAGAAAATTTACGCAGCACGTCCCCTCCGCCCAGATTAAAGCCAGGTATTAAATGCTTAACGTCCGGTAAACTCCGGTGAGTAAACTGCCTGCCTACGTATCTCGCCCCTAATAACAAATTAGAGAACAGAGAACCGGAGCTTGCGCCACCTGTTCACCCAAAGCATCCAGTGCGCGCACTCAGCAGGTTCCCAGACTTGATTAATATCTCAGCTTAAAGATTTGAATGACATGGAAAAAACGCCAAACTCAATCATGGAAACTTATTTACTGACGCAGCCTGTCTTAATACTTCAAACTATGGCTCAGTCAGACGTAGCGTCCCTCCTCCTCTCTATACATGAACGTCTCCTGAATGCGTGCAGCCAGGCAGCGTGTTTTTCAGTTTGAACTGACTTTACCGGCTCCTCTGGGTGGGCGTTTCTTAGTGTAAGGGTGAAAAAACACACACACACACTCATACAGCTCCTCTCACTGTGGTGTTGGTAGCAGGGTGATTGTGAATCCAATCAGCGCAGGCGGGCGGAGCACATGTGAGAACAAGGGGGACGACGACTCCACCCGGTACGCATGGTGCGCTCAGATTGTACACAGCTATGAACAAAGAATACATTTGTAGCCTGAAGAGAGAGAGACGACAACACTGTCACTATTAATATTTTGATTTTTTCTTTTAATTCCTGGAGCATGATTTCTGGGTCTCTGTGTTCTTGTCATTGAGGTAGAATCATGCGTAAAGGTGCCAAATGTTCCCACCATGCGCCATGCACCCAGTTCCTTTACCAGACTGGCATATATGTGTACATTTCTAGTGGCAATAGGGTAACATAAATATTTTGTTTTTTTTTAAATCCCTGGCTCGTAATGCCATTGTCATTTGAGTAGAATTGTGCGTAAGTGAGCCAAATGTGCACCCACAATTCCTTGACTTGATTCAGTGAGACTGATACATATGTACATTTCTAGTGGCAATAAATGATCATAAATAAATGTCTGTGAGAAATGGTCAGATTCCTAAGTGCACAATACTGCCATCCTTCCACTGTGTTATTATTGGTTGTTGCTGAAGTTGGAGTCCTGCCAGCAGTAGAAAGTTGTTGTACTCCAGTGTACCATCATTGGCAGACAAAGGAGCTATTACCCCCACCCCACCCCCCTCCCTTTTTTTTTTCATTGAGGTGTTCACTGGCCTAATTAACATGGTGTTCATCAGTCAAAGGAGGACACCTGCAGGGAGGGGCATATTTTTTCTCCTGTATTTGGCTTCAGGTCAGGTTAGTCTTGTTGATGAGATTATATTCTTCTCCAGTGATCCTGCAGCTGCTGAACAAAATAATAGAAACACCTGATAATATAATTGAAACACCTGATAATATAATTAAACCAACCAACCAACCAACCACCAGTTTTGGGTGTTATTGTATCTGATTTAATAATACATATACAGGTGTGCTCTGTTTTGTTCATTCCTTATATAGATTCCGAGAGGGAGTGAGAAGAATACAGCTATATGTACTGTTTGGATCGCCTGCTGGACCATGCTTCTTAGACACCAGACCAGACACCCAGACAAGCAAGCAAAAGTATCAGTATACCACCATCTGTTGGACTTAATTTGTACTACAAGAACATACAGTATACAACTTAGAGTGAGCCAGCAGTCTTGCTAAACTTTTCTGTCCTTTCTGTTTTGATATCAGGCATTTATTTCTTTCGTGAAATTATGATTTAAAACAAGTACCCTGTGGATTAGTATTTGGAGTTTTACAGTAACCTATAAATAAAGATAACAGAGGGGTCTTTAATGATAATGATTCTCAATTTAAAGGCCCAGTGTGTAAGATTTACTGGGATCTATTGGCAGAATATTGCAGAAATTGAATAAAATATTCATCAGAATGTTTTCGTAAGTGTCAAATTACCTGAAAATAAGAATCATTGTGTTTTTGTGATCTTAAAACGAGCCAGTTATATCTACAGAGGCCACAGGTCTTCTTTCAAAGCAAACATTGGCTCTAAATTCGCCTTTTGCATTTTGTGCAAATTTTGTGACCACCATTGTTTCCCTGCACAAGCGATTCTTGAACTTTTTATGCCATTCCCCCACCTTCTACATCCCAATGAGGTTTACACACCCCAATCCTCCACACCTTCAAAGAAAAAAAAAAGCCTATTTATAGGCACTGCCATGGTGAAGACAGCACATTCAGATTCTTTTAAAAATATTGCAACAAGTTGAATTAAATTGCAGTAAAGTTACACATGATCTGCCACATAAGAACAAAGAGAATGACAAATGCATACCCTCAGAAATAGATACAGAAGGCTCTACCACTGATTGAAGACAGAGAGAGAAAGAGAGAGATGTGTGAGTACACCGGTTGTAATGAGAATACCAGAATTACGCCATTACACCCCCCCAGAGGCCGCTGGCGCAACCCAGGGGGTGCATGCACCCCACTTTGGAAAACCCTGTCCTACACACATGGAAGGGGAGGGTGAGGCGAGTGTTTGCAGTCTACAAGCTCACTGCTAGATGCCACTAAATCCTACACACTGGTCCTTTAACAGCAGGTGTTGCATTTTGCTCAGTCTTCATCCCAGAAATATACAATGATGATGACAAGAAGAATAGCAATTGTCACTCTTGATTCTACTGCAATAAAGAAAGCAGGTGATTTCAATCTTACACTTAATTTCATGGTTAAATCTGGGGTCGTGTAGCACACTAATACTGGTATATTGGTTAATATGTGGGAGTAGCTGAAACAAAATATTTTGATTGCATGTGTACTCATGTGGAGGCCCAAAGCAAATGTCTGATGGTTAAGTTGGCCAAATCTTAAAGGGATAGTTCACACAAAAATGAAAATTCTGTCATTATCTACTTAACCTGGTGTCAATTAAAGGTCAGGTTCAGTTTTTGAGTTCACAAAACACTGCTGGAGGTTCACAGAAAACAAGTTCGTGTGAGTGTGTATAGGAAGGCTTTTTTTCTGTTGTTTTTTTCCATTTGAAAACTGGTCATCATTTACTTAAATTTGTTAGATTCTGTAATGCTGTTGTTTTTTTTGTTTTTGTTTTTTTTTCAACTCCAGCAGTGTTTGGTGGACTAAAAAACTAAAGCCGACCTTCAGTCAGATTAGTGCGGTGAGTAAATAATGACTGAATTTTAATTTTTGGGTGAACTATCACACTGTGCCCACCCATATACTTGACAGTTATTATAGTTTTGTAGTTTTCATTACTTTTAAGTTTCATTTTGTTTTTATTCTCGTTTTGTTTTAGTTTCCGGAGTGGATCTGTTTGTTTCAGTTTCAGTTGTTTAAAAATAGTTTGTTTTAGTTCTGTTTTTATTAGTTTCAGTATTTATTTATTTTTTGTTTTTGTTTTCTATTATTGTTATATGGGGGGTAATTGTCAGGAGCAAGATTTAAGAAGTTCAGAGTAAGTATAACAATACAATACAAATTTGAAAAATGAATGTTTTGTGTCAAATTACTTTTGTTTTTGGTGAGTAACCATGTAATAAGCAAAGTAATGTATATTATTATTGTGAAATAGCCCCCTTTGAGACTCTGTCGGGGTTTATTTCGCAATAATGACCTACTTATTGTACATTATTCCTAACATTTATTACACAACTTTGTTAATCAATCGACTCTGATTGGTCAAGGAAGGTCCGTTGCTATGGTCGCAATTCTGATCACAGACTGGTGGAACAATACAATCGTTTTTAAATTAAAAATTTAAGTCAGTATTTCGTGTCAAATTATTAATTTCTTAAGCAAATAGCCGTGCAATAAGCGGGATAATGTACAGTGAGCATGAATATATACTGATAAAAAGGCAGTTTCCATCTATCATCAACATTTTAACCCTCTCTCCTTGCCTCAGGTTGAGCATTAACAAAATACAAAACAATACAATATAAACGAAATAAATATAAAACTGTTTTTTTAATACTGCAAATAAAGACACAGAGACTATCTCAACGTATTTTACGCTAAAGATCTAATCCATCTAATAATGAAAATAAATTTAGAGCTTTTTTTTTTTTATCAAGTTTGAACTCATTTTAACTTATTCGTGGCTATTTTGTCTGTGCCATGCCTTATTCTCATTCCCTATCACTGATTGTATAATAAATACCACCACGCCACCCAGTGGACAAAGCGTAGAACAGCAGAGTTGAATCCCATCATGCTTTGCCGTGCCCGCCGACCCGAGAGCTACCGATGCTAGGCTAGCTGTCGTTAGCTCCCGGGAGCGGACATGTTGTACCGACCCTTCCTTCAATAAACAGCGCTGTTAGTGGGGAATCGGGAGTAACGGGGGAGGCTCGGAGCGGTGGGCAATCATGGACGCCGTTAACGCCTTCAACCACGAGGTAAGACGCCCACAGGCCCCCTAAAGACCCCGTAGTGACCGAGTCTGACGGTGCTGGTCATGGTGCTCCTGTGATGCACTCATGCACTGAAGCTAGCCGAGCAGCACCGAGCAGCGGGCCTAGCTAGCTGGACCTGTCCGTCTTAACCTGGCTCAGCGCTAACTGGGTTAGCGTATGTGTTGTAGCTAACATCACACCTGCAAGTAATGTCGCTTAAACAAATCATAGGGTCAAACAAGATGCTATTGTGTCTGCCAGGGAGCTATCAAGCTAACTCAGCTATAGCTAGTCTACATTGGTTCCAGTAACCTTGCATAAAGTTCGGAGACTAACATTGATGTTAGCTTGTGGGAGCATGGTCACTATGATTGGTGTTGGTAACAATGCTACTGGCAACCACACAGCGAGTAAACACTGTCCTGTTGTTATTGTCACACTGCAAGCTTACAGTGTGAACATTCATGTGGGATTCAATGGTATGCATAGACTGGTTGTTTAGATGTCAAGCCAACTTACTGTAAGGGCAGAGGACTGGTGGTTGATACAGGTAAAGTCAAGACATCTACTGGTGTTATTGGCTCCTCTTGTTTATGCTGATGGTCTTTTTAAACCCTTGAATCTAACAGCTACTGTGGCTGAGTCCTGTGTAACTGAGTGGGAAACACAGACCTGCATCCTATCAAACTATCTAGTCCTGATACGTGTTTGTTGAACCACATCAATACAGCCCCAGGCCTCTGAGCAGTTTCTCATGTTTTTCTTTGTATGTCTAGGGGTTTCAATAACAGTTTCTATCCTGCATAGAAAGCAGATGTGGATGCGAATCTCTGTTACATATGTATGTGAGTTTATACTTAAGCATACTGTCAATAGGAGTGTGAAGATTCATGGATCTAGATAAATACATCAATTCAGAGATCAACAATCCCGTATGATCACTGCAAAATGAATACATGAATACACTGATCTATATCATCGTCTTTAAGATATGCCTTCATTTTGAAATTTCTATGGCATATCTGTGAACTTTGACAATTGTTATTGAGCCAAATTTTATACTTTTTCAAATATTTGTGTTGTAGAGCCATATTTTATGTGTGTTAGTGGAGTATATTTAAAGTCAACTCTCCTACAAGCTATTGGTTACAGTTATTTGTTTTGTTTTGTTTTTCTTTCATGACCTAAAACTGATTGTGTTACATGGACATGATATTGTCTGACATCGGTTGCAGGCCCCTGACTAATATAATATTGCATTGTGATGAAACTTGGGATTTACACCTGTAACTGTCAGTATGCACCTACTAAACCCAAGTGATGTCTAATAGGCCTCTTACACTGTCATGGAACTGGCCCTCGATCACAATGATTTTACTCAAAACTGGTGGAAACGTGGTCTGGTTCACTACATAGCACCAAGGTTTTTAAATGGAACCAGTTCAAAAACCAGAGCTAATTTGGTAGAAAAGGGCCATGAAAGAGTTTCTGTCAGGCAATGGACTATTTTGTTGAGCTCAGAATAAGCCAAGCAATAGCACCAGTGCACTAACCTGACATGCCTGTTGGTTTGTTATACAGAACCATCTGGGAAGTTGTCCTTAGAAACTATTTGGAAAAGGGCAGAGACTTTCAAAAAAAACACTTGGCAAGTGATTAGATGACCCATCTGTCTATCACAGGCTAATTTCTACCAATCAGTGCTTCCTTGTATGCTTCTCGCTGTCATCTCACCTGAGACCACACCCATAGCTGCCAGTGGTCCCTCATAGGAAACTGCTCCACTTTTGGTGTGGGCACAGGCCAGGCCAGGCCAGGCAAGGTTTATTCTCGCTAATCCAACTGACTTGCAGGATGTCTAGTGGACCACACAGCCATTGAAACGCTTTAGCTTACTCAAAAGGAGAAGCCTGTCAATGGCATATAGTATATTTTTTAATTTCTTTGCATTGAAATGTAATAAGGCTGTATTATATTTAATATGAGCTATGCTGTTGTGTAAGGTTGTCAAAGTATCGCTACTTCAGTACTTTTTTTCAACACCACTTGTACTAACATTCAATAGTATCTAAAGTACTGAAGCTATAAAAAGTGCTTATTCAAGACTTCAGGTCAGTTTAGTGTTTATGTCCCATCTGAAATACAGCTGGTAGCAGCAAAACCAGATAGTGTTGGGTGACACTTTCTGTAAAAGCACTGTGTGCAGGTTGTTCATTAAAAAAGAAAACAATCAGGCCTGTCCCATTTTGTGTGCCTAGGACTTTTTAGAAGAGTTTTTCAAACAATAAAACAGGAAGACTTCATTTTTCTTTTTTCTTTTTTCTTTTTTTTTTGCTGCACAATGTATTAATAATACCAAAGTGTCAATCCCCATGTTACCGTCAGAGAATAATGAATAATACGACAGTCACACAGAATACAGAGTCAGTGATAAACTTCAGTCCACCTAATCAAAGTGTCACCTTTCAGTCCATCAGTAGTGGCACCCAATGAAAGATCAGCAATCCAATTAACAAAAAATCATGTTTCATCCATCATAATAGGACAGTAAGCCTGTCAAGAGAGGAATATTCGTTATTTGAACCTCATGTTGTTTTCACTAAAACATTTAGTTGTAAAGAGTTTTTCCTGTAAAAGCTTTTGAAACTCCTCCTCTCTCTGTCTTTGTATTTATTATTTTTTTTGCTGTCCCATAAGTCTCCCCATTTTACTCATCTGTTATCTTCTCTGTCTCTAGTTATTCTCGTTGATGGACTCCAAGCCCCCAATATCTCGGGCAAAGATGATCTCCATCACCAAATCGGCCATCAAAGCTATGAAAGTAAGAATGAGTTTGCCATTCCTTCGTTTTGCATTATTTGAATATCTATTTTAGCAATATTCTCTGTATTTCTAAAGTGATATCCCTCACCTTTTGAGCCTATATCTAGACAATAACACATTTGCTTCTCTCTTTCTCAGCTCTACAAACATGTGGTCCAGATTGTGGAAAAGTTTATCAAAAAGGTGAGACAGACTTGTCTATATTCAGTCATCATCACCTCAGTTTCTCCTCAGCAAAGAAACATAAACTCAAATGTCTTTCCTCTGTCTGCTCTCTTCTCCTCAGTGCAAGCCTGAGTACAAGGTAGCAGGCCTGTATGTGGTAGATTCCATTGTTAGGCAGTCCAGGCACCAGTTCGGAGCAGACAAGGATGTGTTTGGCCCAAGGTTCACCAAAAACATTACAGGAACCTTTGAGAACCTCTGCCTTTGCCCAGTAGAGGACAGGGTAAGTCGCAAATAGTACCCAACTGGGGGTGAGGGATTTTTCCAGCCTCCTGTTCATCCTTCTTCTTCATATGATTCCTTGCTTTTTTTATTTTCCTTTGTAGAGTAAGATCGTGCGGGTGTTGAATCTGTGGCAGAAGAATGGGGTGTTCAAGATTGAGGTTATTCAGCCCCTCCTGGACATGGCAGCTGGCTCCAGCAGTGCTGCTGCGCCCTACACAGGCACAGACGAGCCAGGTAATTTTAGCCACAACGATTAATGGATTATTGACACATCTTAGGCTTTCAAAAACACTGACATTTTTCACAGTTTTCTTTTAAAAACAGGCACCTATTCATCAAGTAATGGACAGATTAATCAGCTATAAAAATAATTGTTAATTACAGTTCTAAACGTCACAGATGACATTTTTCTTTATAAGCACAAATTCGTAACTGCTCTAAGTAATTTTTTAAACACGTTGCATTATCTTGTGAAAATAACGTTTGCTTAGGGGAGAAATGTATAATTGTTTTAGTTTAATTTATACTGCATAAGAAATTAATATTAAATTGATATGCTGGTTGCTTATTGTAAGCACTTTCAGTCATTCAGTCTGTGATAACATTAATGATAAATCATTTCATTAATCATAAATTTAAAAAAATACAGATAATATTTTGCTTCTACCAAACAATACTAAATCTGTTTTTCCTCCTCAAGCAAAGCTTTATTTCCACAGCAACATGTTGCATCTTACCATCAAAATTAGCTAAATTGAAAATGTATTGAAATCCAAAGCAGGGTTGACAATTCTTTTTTTTTTCTCTACACCTCCGCCTACTTGTGTTCATCCTGCGCGTGTCTGGATTTAAAAAAAGACAACAAAGTAAAACAACACTTCAGAGATGACACAGTGTAGGTTACTGGTAGCCTGAAGCTGCACTTTTCTATCTTTCTAAAGAAGAATTTGTAAAGGGCATCACATCAATAATTTGTGGATCTTTATAAATCAAGACACTATAGTCTGACAGTGGTATAGATGTCATTGTTAAAAAGGAGTTTAAATCATGGAATTGGAGTACTGTGGCACCCCTAATCTCTGCTATATTTCAGCTCTTTGATAGTAGATTGATAAAATTATGTGATTGATTGATCAAATTGTTGATTAATTGTTATCATGGCTAATGCTGACATGTCAGTGAACAATGCTGGTTTTTGAGGGCATCTGTGTGCTGCTCACACACATGTTCATACTGTGTCTCTTCCCTTAGGTTCTTCTCCACCTCCAGCCAAAGAGCCAGTTACTGCAGTAACGGCAAACTCCTCCACAACACCTGCTGCTCAGCTGCAAAACTCTGATGCCTTTGCTGCTGTGGCTCAGCTCTTCCAGGGTCAGCAGGTGTGTGTTTGTGCTAGTACAGGCTGGCGTTAGCTTTGACCACATTTTGCTTGTGTTATTATTGCTTGCACACCTCTGACCTTCACTAATAACTCTTCTTTCGCTTTCTGTCACTGCTGTTTTTAAGCTTCAACAGATGCTCCAGAACTTTCAGCAGCCTCCAGTGAAGCAAGACACCAACACTCAGCCTCCTGTCCATAATGTTCAATCACAGGCCCAAAATGTCACCCCTGGTGTGGGCATGGTCGCCCCACAACCTCCCCTGCCGACCCAACCCACCCAGCAGAAGACGGCATTTGACAAGGTGACAGTCTGTTTTTGTATTTTCATGGGTCTAGCATTGTTTAGACACTTGGTAGCACAGTGCTTTGAGTATAAATAAGATAGGGCTATACAAGGTCTTTTATGTTGAACGTCATCATTTATCCACTATTTTAATGGAATCACCGTCTGTCTCTTAGAAATTGCTGGACCGTTTTGACTATGATGATGAACCGGAGACTGGAGAGGAAACAAAGAAGGACGAAATCTCATCACAGCCCCCCTTGTAAGCCTTTTATTTATTACACATATGACACCAGCCCTGCAGTGCCAAGAAGTGGGAAGCTTTCTTTGATTTTTAAAAATGAAGTAAAAGCTGTAAAGCTGATGGAGCATTTTTTTTATCATCATCACAGTATGCAGCAGCCTCCAGCCTTTCTACAGCACATGGAGCACTTTAAACCGCAGATGATTAACATGTCGCAAGACCTCTCACAACAGGTGAATAAGTAAAAACATTTTTAATTGAGAGAAAACACATCATTCCTGGCAAGTCTTGCCAACTCTTTGATCTGAGTTTTCCCTTTTACTTTAAACTGTAAAATTAAACTGCTAAATGTAAGTTTCCTATTACTAATGTAATGCAATTCCTTCCTTCTTTTTCAGAGAAATTATTTTTATATATTTAGAAAACTCTGTTGCACATGCGTCGTATTTATTCCAGCTGTCTTTGTCAGGTTCCTCTCCCTCCTAATGGTCAGCTCCAGGCCTATGGTTTACCTCCAGGACAAACGTTCCCAGTTATGATGCCTCCTATGGGGCATGCTTTACCAGGGCAGCCGCTCCCTGGTTCAACTGGGCCGCCAGGCTTCCCAGGAGTGTTCCCTCCCCACAATGCCACCCAACAACAACAGGTAGACTTAAGAATCATAGTAGGGACATGTAAAATTTAGCAAGCCATTTTAGGGTAAAGTAAAGGGACAATTCTGATTTTTTTTATTTTTTTTTGTGGGGGGTCCTGTGAGGCACTTGGTACAGTCAGCAACAAAAGGTATTTTAGCCACTTAAAAAGGTCAACCTAAAAAAATCTAGCCATTTTAAGTGGTCACTGTATTTCAAATACCAATGGGAAACAGCTGTTAAACCAAATATTGCTCTTTCCAAACAAACAAAACTCAACAGGATTTTGCAGGGTAAAATGACTGATCTCATCCATGAAGTTTCCCCGTTAAAAAAGGCCGTCTGACGACAAAGTAAAGCAGTGGAAAATATTCTAAATATAGTGTACCCTTAAACTGATGTGAATTTTTGTAGGTGGACCTTTTTGAGCACCTTTTTTATGATGCATGTTGCTGCTGATCCTGTCCACAACAGAACATTGCTTAGCTTCTGTGCTGGTACTCCTCTCTGCTTCTCCAAACAAACTGTCAGTACTATCGATATCAAAGTACCTCATACAACCCCACATTAAGTAATCTGGATTTTCCTTTAAGTGTGTGAAGTCAATTTTTATATTTGCTGTAAATCTCTTGCCAGAAATTTGCAAAACAGCCTAATATGGCAAAAATGTATAATGGTTTGCATCAAATTGTAATCATGTCTTTTCTAATTGATAGCAGGATTTGTCAATGGATATGGACCGTTCATCTATGAGGGACGGCAGACATGGTCGACGCTCACACTCAGGCTCCAGGTAACCATCTGAAATGGGTTGTGTTGTGACTTAAAGCGCATCTTGGCACTGTTTTTTTTTTCTTTACAATTTATTTAGTTTCATGAAGCAGCTCAGTGTATATTTGAGATAAACATATCATAAGTTGCATTGACTTTGTCGTTTCTCCAGATCTCCGAAGCGGAGGAGGTCACGGTCCAATTCCCGCACACGGCGATCCAGGCACAGGCGATCCCGCTCGCGCTCTAGAGACCGGCGTCACCATTCCCCGCGTTCTCGCTCGCAGGAGCGCAGGGAGCGGGAGAAGGAGCGGGAGCGACGTCAGAAAGGCCTTCCGCCACCTAAGAGCGAGACACTGAGCAGTGAGTCATCATCTATTTATGGTCATATTTATTTTAGTAGATAGATGTGGACTAGAAATGATCTGTCAGGTGTGCATGGTGTGATTTCTCTTTGGATGACATCACTGTTTATTTGAGATCATTTTTCTCCCTTTGATTCCAAGTATTGCACATATTCTTGCATTTCAGAGTTCTTGTTCATGTTATCTTTTTGTTCCCCTTTTCAGTTTGCAGTACAACTCTCTGGGTCGGCCAGTTGGACAAGAGAACACAACAGCAAGATGTTGCCTGTTTACTGGAGGAGTTTGGGCAGATAGAGTCCATCAATGTAAGTTCAGTCTTACAGATCAGTTACACTGATCCACTGTAACACTGATATTTGCTTTTTCTCATCCAAAAATGGAAAAACACTGAATTTTTCTTTCAGTCACTTATAGGATATTTGTGTTTTTCATGCAAGTTTTTGCATATGAATTTATCAATTAGTTCCTTGGTCTATAAAATGCTAGAAAACATTAAAAAATAACAGTTCTTCCCAAAGCCTAAGATGATGTCCTCAGATGTCTTGTTTTGTTTACACCCCAGAGATATTCAGATTACTGTGACAGAAGAGTAGGGAAAACAGAAAATAATCGCATTTAAAAAGATGTTTTGTCTGTTTGTCCTCTCTTGTTTAGATGATCCCTCCACGTGGTTGTGCCTATATTGTCATGATACATCGGCAAGATGCCTTCAGGGCTCTACAGAAGCTTAGTAGAGGAACTCACAAAGTGAACCAGAAAGCCATCAAGGTGAGTGGTGTTTGCCTCAGCCTACTTAACAAAAAGTAAGCTAACAAAAAGTTAGTTGAGCAAAGACAAATTGAGAATTTTTAAGTTGATTTTTTTCCCATTTCTTGCCAGATTGCTTGGGCTTTGAACAAGGGCATAAAGCCTGAGTTTAAACAGTACTGGGATGTGGAGCTGGGTGTCACCTACATACCCTGGTCTAAAATCAGAGAGGCTCAGCTGGAGGAGCTAAAAGAAGGAGGAGTACTGGATGTAGACACCTTATCGCCAGGTAAAACTCATTATAACATTATAAAATCAAAGCAGAAACAAGTTGTATTGTTGATGCTACTGTGTATTAATATGTTGTTGGGTAATATAGTGTTTTTTGTGCTTCGTAACAAGTCTGCATGATGTCCATCTTTTTCAGAGTGGAGTGGAACAAGGAAAAGTCTTGACATCCCAGAGGAACTCAACCATAATGGCCGTTCAGAGCCACAGCAGGCTGAGGAGACACCAATATTACCTGTGGCTGCTGCAGCTGCTCCTCTTGCACAGGTAAAGATGTGTCAATCTATCACAATGATAATGTGGAGGCATGATTTCAAGTAGTTTGACAAATAGTTGGGTTTTTTGTACTGTAGTTGTTTGATGATATTATTTAACTCCTGTGTTTCTACACAGTGTCACAGGGAAATTGAGCACATAGCCTTCTCATTTGAGATCTTCAAGTTAATCCCTGTAAATGTTCTCAGGTTCCTCCGATGCAGCAGCCAATTGTTGGTGTGGGCTCTCTCCAGCCTCCCGTCTTTCCTGGTCCCATAGGCATGCCTCCGCCTTCCTTCCCCCCAGGCGTCCCCCCAGGCGTCCCCCCTCCTCCTTTCATCAGACCTGGCTTCAATCCCATGCAGATGCCTCCAGGTAGCACCTCCTACAGCTGCCATCAAACCATTTCTCACTGGCTTTCATTCACTTTCTCTCTCTGACACACAGTGCCCATTCTCAAATAATGTAATGTAATGTACACCCAGATTAACACTTTGCCCACCATAGTATAATTTTTTAAGTTACCAACCAGCACCAGCGTTTTTGATTATAAATGAAATAATAATTGTAACCCTTATGAGGGAGGAGACCTGGGCCTCGACTCCCTTGAAAGAATGCAGGTTTAATTCACTTAGCCATTGGCTTCACTTGTCAGACCCAAAAGCTTTGTTCATTTAATCTACTGCCTATGGTGGAAATTGAATCGAGTGACACTTTACTGTTCTGATGCATTTATTTATGTTCTCTGATGTTACAAGGAGTACATTAGGACTCATGTTCTGGCTCGGTGATTTTGCATAAATATATGAAGCACACACAGATTGCTTTTAAGCTTGCTTCCCTGACATACAGTACTCTCAGTAGATTAACAGTAGTAATAATAGTTTAACTTTTTCATATATGCTTAAATCATGAATCTGCGTTCATGACGTCAAACAAACTGCACCAGTCCACCTTTTCAGAATGTTCTCGTCCAGTTGTGTCTAGAGTTCACTTGAACCAAAATAAACTGGAGTGAAAGCACGCTAACTCACTTCACTCCTCCTCTCCCAGGTTTTCCTCCTCCAGGTGCCATGCCTCTAGGTCCCCCGCCTCCTTCCAAAGGAGGAGTTGAAGACCCGCCTCTGGACCCAGCAGGTCTGGGCAACAGGAAAAATGATGAGCACCTGGAGGGTCATAGCGTCTTCAACAACCAGATGGGACATATGGGTCAGTCTCTTTCTCTTCAGGCTTTTCATCAAAGTGATTTTGTTGTTTCTCATTCTTGGCTACCTTTTGTAAGAAAGATGTTTGAACAGTTTGGTCTTTGAGATTTAATTATTAAATACACTTTTTAGTGTTTTAAATCTCACTCAGATGGTTGATGTATAGAAATGTAAATGATGGCACTGGCACATTAACACAACCAAAAAAAGAAAAGAAAAATATATAAACTCAAAACAAGAATGCTCCTCCTATTTTAACTAATAGTAATCTATTCAAAATGTGATATTTTAATTACAATAAATGATAACTATGAGTATTTAAAGAAAAAGCAGAATCAGTTTTAATCTTAAAATAAAAGTAGGGAAACTAAATTGTCCACAAACAGGCATTCACTTTATCATCTGTCAAACCTAAATCCTTAACATTAACTAATGAAGTGCAAATAATTACTAGTTTATAATTAATTCATATTTATCAAGTGAAAGCCATTTGCTAGTTAGTGCTTCTCAAATGGTAGCAGTTGTTGTAAATGAGATGTTTTTTTGGGGGGACACTAATGAAACTATTAATTAAAAGAATTAAAATTAAAGCTGTATTTTTTAATCCATTTCCTCTCCAGGTAACCAGGTTGGTGTCCCTCCAGGTGGACCTCCAGGTCCTCTCCCAGGTGGTCCTGCAGGAAACCTCCAACCCCCCACTGGTGGTCTGCTTGGCGCACGGCCGGGTATAATCCCACTCCAGCGTCCCCCTGTTCCCCCACCACCACACATGCAGCGTTTCCCTCCACCTCACGGGCCTCGACCCCCTCACCCTAACATGCCGCCCATGCCCACCCAGATGATGCCCAGAGGGCCACACCCTCAGATGATGCACCATGAGCCCCCTCCACCTAAAGGAGGCTTTGGAATGCTCCCGCCCCACAATATGAGGGCTCCTTTCCCTCCACATGGGCATGGCCCCCCTCCTCAAGGGCCTCCCCCTCCTTTTATCAGACCAGGGGGTCCTCCTCGAAGCCTGGAGGGGCCCGAAGAAATGGATGGCAGATCGTTCAGAGGAGACAGGCCTGGATTCAGGGACCGAGAGCCAGAGAGGGACAGGGACTGGGATCGAGACAGGGATAGAGAGAGGGACCGCGGTTTCGGAGGTGGAAGACGTCCATTTGGTGATGGAGGGAGGGGAGGAGGTGGTGATAGAATGGATGGGAGAGACAGGCTCGGAGCCTGGCAGGAAGACGATCACCGAGGAGGAGGAGGTTGGGAGCGAGACCGAGATCGTGATCGTGACAGAGACCGTGATCGAGACAGAGACAGACGGGACTGGAGGGACAGGCGAAGCAGCCTGGATAGAGATAGAGAACGAGGGAGAGGTGATGATGGGGAGAGGGAGCGAGGGAGGGGGGAGGGAGGAGAAAGAGGAAGGGGAGAAACGGGGAGTCGAGACAGGGGGAGAGGAGCTGAAGGAAAAGAAGGGGACAGGCCAAGGCGGTCAGAGCGACGAGAGAGGACGACACGTTGGGATAGAGATGACCGATTGGCTGAACTGGAAAACATGGAAAGATTTCGGACCTCTAACAGCACGGAGAAACCTTCTTTGACTCCTGTGGTCGCCACGGAAGCCAGTAAAGAACCCAGTAAAGAACCAAGCGTGGAAGCCTCTCAAAAGAAGGTTGAATCAGAACTTGTAGCTCCGCCCCCAGAGGTAACTACTGCTGCAGAGGAGATGAAGCCCTCTGAGACCGAACCTTCGGCTCAAAGTGAGCCCACAGAAACGAAAGAGGAAGCAGAATCATAGACTGCAGCCAGAGACTGCTGTGAACCACTGAAAGATTAAAGGGATAGTTCGGATTCTTTGAAGTGGGATGTTAGGAGGTACTTATTTGTCAGTGTATTAGCTACAATAGATGCTGGTCGACATGCCTCCAGTTTAGAGAAACAGAGAGGAGTGCCAGCAAAGAAGCGAGTGTTCAGGGTCAGCAATAGAAGGTGTTTTAGACACTTTAAAAAGTTCCACCAAAAAAAAAAGTTAATTTAAGTGTAGGCTAGATTTCAAAGAATTTCACCTCTTCCCTTTGCCATGAGACAGCCTTTTTTGTGACGGGGAACAGCTGTTACGGAAGCCAGATGTTGCTCTCTCCAAACTAACCAAACTCTTGCTCTACCACTGCCTCGATTGTTTGTGTTATTGTGTGATTTCAGAGACTTAAAGAGAAATTTTGTATTTCCTGAAGTCACTCAGTGACACAAACAAACTAACAGATTGAGGCAGCAGTAGACCAGCAACTCCTGTGTTGTGTGAGGTAAAATGACTGATTTCGCCTATGGAGTTTGGTTGGTTTGGAGAGAGCGACATCTGGTTTATCTAAATATAGTGTACTCTTAGATTGATACTTATTTTATCTTATTTTTTATTTTTAAGTGGCTAAAATACCTTTTGTTGCTGACCCCATCTACTGCAGTTCATTGCTTAGCTTCCGTGCTCTTGCCTCTCTCTGCTTCTCCAAATTGTGGGCATGGCGACTGGCATCTACTATAGCTAATACAGTCACTCTCAAGTACCACGTACCACACCACATCAAACAATCCAAACTATCTGTTTAAAAAAAAAAGATGTTTTTCACTATGATAACCAGCCTCAACTCCTGACAGAGGAATAACTAACTCGTCACAGTTTGTCAGTTGGTGATTAACAGTTTCTGGGCAGTAACACATTTCTGTAAAACAAAAATCTCCCACACATGTGAAAGTGGTTGTTTTCAGACTTTATGGCATATGGTCAGATATGGCTTCGCATCTGTGTCCCGAAACACACGGCCACTTGAAAATGAGTTTGGACAAACTGAATATTGGCTGTCAGCTCTGTTTGCATGTTAAGGTAGCTCTGTCCATCTGAGGTTGATTTGAGTTTAGCTTTTATGTTTTTACTCAAGTTGGTGTGCAGATGGAGGAAACAAATGACACATGATTTTTTTTTTTTTTTTTTACTTCATGGCCTCGTCTGTGTGCTAGCAGGTACTCATCAACAAGGTAAATGTGTTCATTTTTAAAAAATACATTTTTTAATTTGCCAAAATGTCATGTCAAACACTGAATAACAAAGGAAACATTTATGTTCCTTTGTTTTCATCTCATATTGTGTTTCATGTTTTCTCCTCATTGCAATTTTACAGCCAGTAATTCACAGCTTTGAAAAGACTATGGTTGCTTGAATGTTTTTGCATGGAGAAGGGCATGTAATTTAAAAGTACAAATTAATTAAGACATCCCTCTCAGTGCTGAGGTAAATTAATCCGGCTGATATGTTGCTCACACAGTGGTTGAGCTCTCCTTTTGATTATGTCCTCACTTTTCAACCTCTCACCTAGGGCTGAAATTAACACTTATTTTCACTGTTGATTAATCTGCCAATTATTTTATCAATTAATCGATAAGTTGTTTGGTCTATAAAATGTCAGAAAACTGTGAAAAATACTGATTAGTGTTGCTAAAAGCCCAAGATCACATCCCAAAATTCCCTGCTCTGTCATAACCCAAAGATATTCAGTTTACTGCTTAGAGGAGTAAAGAAACTAGAAAATGTTCACATTTAAGACTAGGATCAGAGAATTTGTACTTTTTTTTTAATTAATCAAACTTATTAATCAGGTATTAAAGTAGTGGGTGATTAATAGTTGACAGCTAATTGATTAGTCATTGCAACTCTACTTTGAACCATCAGTTATTTCAGGCAGAATAAAGAGGAGTATCATCTTTATTCTACCAAACGCTCGGTGCAGTAACTGATGAATCTGTGACGTGCACGTTTACTGGCCAATACCTGGTGCCCTTTAATAAAACCCCTCTCATCACATGGTTTTATTTAATTAAGTTTTTTAAAAGTATGTAATTTACTAGTACTGAAACTCTTACAAGCATAGCACTGATTAGAAGCTGAGCTTATTCTCACAGGGTTTCTGAATCTAACTTCTTAGTCATATTTTACTGATAACAGGAATTGACACCCAATTCCTTGTGACAAATGTAACACTCCGGTCATTTTTTTATATTTTTTAGTAAATCAAGAATGCTTCATATTCATTGATCTTACTGTACTTATCCAGACCTCACTTTTGTAGAAAGAAAACATAAAACTATTTTCTTTATTGTGTGCATATAATCATCATGTTTAGTTACAGAAATATTGGACAAACACAAACCACTGTAGGGGCTCAAACTTTGACGATGGCATAGTCAGATTCTTTTGCTTAACAGGCATTGTGACTGATGGGCCAAGAGGCATTTTAGACAAGACATTTCATTACACCATGCACAAAAATTACACAAAGACAAGGTATGCCAAGGTGTATTGTGGTGCATCTCCTCTAGACATAAATAAATTTGATGATGATATACAGGTTGGCTTTGTTTTAGAAGTTTGAGTGATCTTGACAGATACAACATCGACATCGTGAAAGTTGAGTGGATGTAAAATTGCATTGGAAATTCTAGGTTGTGTATACGGGGTTATTTGTTTCTGCTGTCTAAATTTTACACCCTTGCCTAACTAAATATATTTTTATTTTTCAGTTAAAGAAATAAAGTGGAACCTTTTTTAGATTCAAGATTCAGAGGAATATCCAACACATGTTTATTTTAAAAGTATTGTACTCCACAAAAAAATTAAGGTGGCAACTTGGATTTTTGAGCATTTTGTATAAACACGTTAGCAGGCAGATAAGCTTCATGTTTATGGTGGTCTCTTGTTTTTGCTGTGTGTATGTAAGGAAGAGGGCAAACTCTTGGAACAGACAGGAGATTTTCCATTTACCTCATGTGCGTCAGTCAAGCTCAGATATGGTCACATGAAAATACAAAATGTAACCCTGTAGCTGAATCCTTTTTTGTCTTTGCTGAACTCACCTTTCAGACTTCAGTGTTTTTGTCACTGAGGACATACTTTATTCTGAGTTGTAAACATTGTTAACATTTGAAGCCCAGATTCTGCCAAGCCAACTCTTGTTCTTGAATAATTTTAACACGGAGGCAACAAGGGCAAAACAAGAGTGATGACATGAAGAGTGTTGCTTGGGTCGCACTGCTGTAAATATGCTTGTATCACTGACGATTCAAAGGTGTAATGGTAATTGTTGTTTATGATCTGTGATTCGTTTTATCTGAGAGAAACAAATCGACTTGGAAGGAACAACAGAGGCCCTTTGCTTTAACGTTTTTTAACTCCTAATGGTTTGAAAGTTGACTGATGTTTCTATGATTTGTTAAAAATACAAAAGACATGGACATAAGATCTTCAATATTTCAGCCATAGGAAATTGTTTTTAATAAACTATTTTTGTACCAAATCATTTTCCTTGTTCAGATTATATTCGGTGCTTAACCCATGCTGTTAACTATTTGTCAGATGTTGAAAGATAAAGACATTCAAAATCATCTGGCACACATTTGATGTAATGGTTTGTTTAAATGTCAGAGACCTCATATTTTACTGTGATCTTGAAATAGTTCAGGTCATGCTTATCAGATGATGCTGCTATCCATGGCAAAGAGTAAAATGGGTAAGATTTTAATTATTTGTGCAGTCTAGGTCTCAACATCAAAAAGCTAATGGGACAGCAGTCTTTGCAGCCCACTCAATCCTTTCCTTCAAATATTAATCTTTCTATGAAAATGCAAGTCATGGCTTCAAATGAACTTTGTTCTAGTGCCGTTCTGATGATCATGTATTTGAGTCATGCGTCTTTGCCGCTAACTGTGAAAGACCTATTGACCATCTTGCTCCCAGGTTATATTCTGTGCAACATGGATGAATATTGGATGAATACTGGTTGTACAGGAACAAATAACATCATAAAAGAAATTCAGTTGGGCCTTTTCTTAATTTAGCATATGGTGTAACTACCAGAAATATAGGCTGACAGTAATTCCAGTATATTGATTGATAGTAGTGATAAAAACAAGCAATGCATTTTGTAATATTTTTAGCTACAATGTAAGGCTGCCTTCATACAAATTCATATTTGTAATTGCTAGAAATATTCAAATATGACTGGATAAAAACTTTGTCATGGGGCCTCAAGCTTTTTTTTTTTTAAAAAACTTTACATGGGAATTCATAAAGTGATTGTCGTTATTTTAAACAGTGAAGACAGTGTCAAAGGACAGCATCAACAACATCACAGAAATGAAGCCATGAAAAAAGGATGGTCGTATCAAGCAGAAAAAATACAACAGCTGCTAATCTAACATAGAATAAAGTAGAAATTTAAAAAATAATAGTGACCAAATTCATTTAAAAATTTATTACAGACACTTTTTTTGTGATTCAATTTTTATTTGTTTTTCTGTTTCATAAATAATACAATGTGACATGATAAGCACAATACAGTAAGATAACATAAAACAATTGGCAAAACAAAACCAACAAACATCAAATCTTGGCACTCGACAATCTAAGTAATAATAATAATAATCTTAAAATAATAATAATCTTAAAATAATAATAATCTTAAAATAATAATCTTTTATGTTTATTTATTTATGTACGTAAAAAAAAATTATCTACCACATCTCATAAAACCTCCCTTGGTAATCCTATGTTTGAGTTGAGTTCTCTTTCCCAGATTTTTCTCAAATTTTCACATTTACCATACAGAGTGGTTGCCATCATTTTATAAAAAAAAAAAAAATAGGCTGATTGTCTATTCTTTGGAAAATTAAAATAGGACATGAGTCTTCACAACTCTCCCTCAACTATATGGTATCTATATGGTTCTTAATTTGTTGATAATGCCAAAATTCTCTTTTAACTGTCAGACCAAAATCATCTTAAAGCTCCTGGAATGATGGAAAAATGTCTGTTCTATACAAGTCACTGACTTTCTGAATATTTTTATCCAACCATGACTCCCATAGTATATTTTTTACCTATTCGAACTGATCAATTGTTGCAAATTGAAGAATATCCTTGTTTATATTGAAAGGTAACATCTACAGGACTTTTATCCACATCTCTCTGGAATGCTCTAGAACTGGAATGGTATATTTTTTGTGCCAATGCCTCTATCGGCCCAAGGGGGGCAGCAAGCTCATTTTCCGCCTGTATCCATGCCAGGAGATTATCATTTCCATTCTCCTACTGTTTAGCCAACTTTACTATTTCAAATGACATTTAATGCAGTTCTTTATTTGGTAACACTAACCCCCCTAAAGTCAGAGTTGTGTATAATTTACGTTTGTTTATTGTGGGCTTCTTTCCAATTCACAGAAACTCTCTAATTAGCTGATTAAACTGTTTATAAATTCCTGGGGGGATGTTGACCGGCACCAGCACTGACACATAATTAAACTGGGGTGCATCTAGCTTTTTTGTTTTGTGAGGAATCAGTCATTGACAAATTGTTTTATTTCCTTCATAACTTCGTTTTTTCTGTTTGTGTTAATTTACTTTTCTGAATTTGGCAGGAAGCAATATTTGATTAACATGGAAAATGCACATTTTTTCACTGTATTCATAGCATCTAAGGACTGTATGATCAGTAGTAACAGTAGCGGCCCAAATCTGTGAATGGTTGAGGATTTATTCACCTGCTTCATGGGTGCTGCTTCCCAACGCAATGGTCACGGACCAATTACATCATATGTTTTTGATTGTATTAAACGCCGATTGGCTGTTTGTATTATGCGCCCGCCCACAAGGCACTTACGTAGGTTGGTTGTCTCACAAGAGCAAGAGCGACAGAAACTTGGGCGTTCTTTGAAACTACTGCAAACATGGTGCTGAAAGCCGTCTGCGTGTTGAAAGGAGCCGGAGAGACCACCGGCACCGTTTACTTTGAGCAGGAGGTGAGACGTGCTCCATTGCTTTCAAAGGAAGAAATATGTGGTTAGCTAGTTCAAGCACCCGGTCATTTGACAGGCACCCTCGTGGGAGCGTTAGCGCTCAAATGCTAAGATGGCTAGTGTTTGCTAAGTTCTCCGTGCACAAGCCGGTAGTTACGTTAGATCGGTTTTCAGGAGAAAGCTAGCTAGCTAGCTAACGTTACGTGAACTCGTTAAACGAGAAGGCGCTGAACCGAGTCAGATTTGCATAGGTAACAGTACGATTTATTCAATGCAAAATATTGTTAACATAACCTGCACGTCTGCAAAGCACCTACAAACGTTAGCGTTAAGTGCGCAGTCAGTAATGAACTGTTAACGTTAGTTGTCACTTTTTTCCAAGTAGGCTGCACTTGTCAATTGCACTGATAGCTAGCTAATATGACAGCCAGAAAACAATGGCCTGTCAATTTGCTTATAACCTTTGTACGTACGAGGCCTTCGATTTGTTAATGATCTACAGTGTGTGTATTGGAAACGCCTGTTGCATAAGTTCAGTGTTTGCAGTGTCAGTTTCTTAAGGTCAACACGGTCAGATGTCCTTAGCAGAACCACACCAACTTAGGGACCACGTTTGTTTGTAGCTGCTTTGACTGAAAGCCCCGTTTCAATCAAAGCTGCATTATTCATGTTACGTTAGCCTTAAAACACAGGCGCAAACGCCAGTCTACTGATAACATTTTTGCTGAGTCACTGCCCGTCCTCATCTTTGTTGCCTTTGCCTCGACTATTTGGCCATGTCGATAAGGGGGGCAACTATGTGCCAAGCAGCATTTGACTACCCAAAGACAACAGCAGTTGATTGCTTTTACTTTTACATGTTCCACACCTTACATGCTGATCTGAGCACTGAATTGAGTTAAATTGGTTATGCAACTATTTACTGGTTATTTTGAGGGGAATGCATGTGCATATAGTGATGATATAGTCTTACTGGAATAGTGCTGCAGTTTTTTTTGACTGGATATCTTGAAGCACCCTGTACTACCATTAAAGCACACGTTGCACATTATGCAAGGTTTGCAATGCTACCAACTCCAAAACCCGAACACTTCAGAGTTAAAATTAATATTCTTAAAGGCTTACTTATTTGCTCTGCAACTTGTCATGTTCACCCTTTTAAAGGAAAAAAAAAATCCAAAAAAGTGAATAAATAAAATGAGGGTGTTTTATGATACTGGTGCTGGCATATGTCTATGTAGATGAAGACTAGCGCTGCACAAGTAATTAGACTACATTGCAATGTAACGTATCCAAATGGCAGAAGCTTTTTGTCTTTTTTGATAAAGGAAAACTGCGTGACAAAACCAGTTTATAATTAAGTGCTCCAGAGAAGCCCTGGCAAATCGTGTTCTCAGGCTGTAAGACAACATGTTTTATTTGGCTCAGAGCCCAACAAGTGTCACAACATCATTTAATTTTTTTTTTTATTTTTTAAAATTGTGATGCAGTCACAACATCAATACTACAAACTTTAATACTTTCAAATTAATTGCAATATGTTTTTTTCTGTATTGTGTGGTGGCACTAATGGAGTCTGATACAGCCAATCAAATCTTGTGTAAAGTCATCACATCAGCATTTTATCCTATCAGTGCAGACCATCACACTGAGCCACACAGCAGCTTTACAACAACACAGGACTTAAAACAACAACCCACATAGGCCTTTCCACTAAAGTCTCTGTCTTATCTGACAGACAAACATGAACACACCCGTCTTGTTCTGCACTTCACCTTATTTAATAAGCAACCAATACTAATGTCAGTTTGCAGGCTAGATGACTTATTAGCTGTTCAGCTGCAGCACATTAAACAGCTTGTAAACTTACCTGTAATGTCACTACTTGGTCAGATTAGATGCTGGTGTGGTGGTCACTGACCAGCTTTTTTAACTGTGTGACACTGGCACTCTCGCAACCCACAAGCTGGGAAAAATAGATAATGAAATGTGCTTTCAGTTAGACTTGGCTGTTTGTTAGTTTGTTAAAACTGATGTGACAGACTGCAATAACGTCTTATTGAAGAATTAATTTGGATTTCCTGTAAGGAATGTGAAAGTTTCTTTTCCCTTCATAGGGAGATCAGTGTCAGCAACAGCAACCAGTGTATGTCTGGGAATTTTGCTTTCCTTTGGGGGTTTAATTAAGGTGGATGTTGCTGATAGAATGACCCAAACTTAGATCCCCTCAAGGATCTAAAAGTAGCCTTTAATAGTTTTAGATTTGCTTAATTTTATCCTGAGATGAGTACATGAAGTCAAAAGGAGATTGATTAGATAATGAGATTAAGTCAAATGATTAATTACCAAACGGCTTGTTGAAAAACTTCTTTACATTTTTCATTATATTTTGGGTTACTAACAAGACTGTGTGGGGAATGTGAATGAGATGGAAAGGATCCTTGTATGGTTTACGTCAGCTTCAAGTCCTTCTAGCCACCTGGCTTTGACAGCTCGTTTGTGTCTCTGTATTTGCCAGATAGTCATGTTGTCTCCTTATTTGTTAGAATGATTCAGCCCCTGTGAAGCTGACAGGAGAAATCAAAGGACTTACTCCTGGTGAGCATGGTTTCCATGTCCATGCTTTTGGGGACAATACAAACGGTGAGCATCTGACAACAGTTGTTAATTTAACAGGTTTCTGAAATAGCAGGGTTTGCAATGTTAACTGCAGTGCCTGCTTAGCTTACCTACACTCAGATTGAATTTTCAGTGTTTCATGATAAAGATGCATGTTTTTTCCCTTTTTCCCCAGGGTGCATCAGTGCAGGCCCTCATTTCAATCCCCACAACAAGAATCATGCTGGTCCTAATGATGCAGAGAGGTGAGTCCAGTCTGAGGGAAGAGCAGTTTTACAGTAATGCCCGTTGTAACAGTTGATGCAGATCATTTAATTAATAAATTTAACATTTATCGAAATTCATTGACTCACAGATTCAGTAAGAAATTTAATGTTTCCTCACACTGATTTTAAATCATGACTCTGTAAAACTTTGAGAGGCTCATATTTGATCAATAACTGGACGAAATGGGAAGACGTGTTCTTGTATAGCAGGGAGGGTGTTTATTGTACAGGAAGTTGCAGTGATTTATATTTGATTGAATGGAGCTCAACAAAGTTTGCATAGTTTTGCATGTGGTGTGTGATGATAAACACTTTTTTTCTTATGAGATAGCAACTGTTGAGGTACACACTGGAATCAGCCTAAATCAGAGGGATTATTCTGATTAGCGATTAATCTGCCAGTCTTTTCATGAATAATAAATTAATTGTTTAGTCTAAAATGCCAGAAAAATACGAAAAGTGTTTATCACAATTTCCCAGTGTCCAAAGTGACATCTTCAAATTGCTTCTTTTTCCACCCAACAGTCCAAAACCCAAAAACTCTTCACGTAATACCACAAATGACTTAGCATTTAAGAAGCTGGAACCAACAAATGTTTGTCATTTTTCTTGAAAATGTGACTGAAACGATTAATCTTATCAATCGCTGGAAACTAACTTCCTTGTGATTTAACTGATGAATGGTTGGAGTGATGATACCGAATTTTCCAACATCATAACTGCAGCCTATGAAAGTTGTCTTGTGTCATGTAGGTTGTTTAACTCAAATAGACCTTTCATCACTGTGGTTGTTTTGACTTGTCGTAGCAGGAGAAGCACAGGTGAAACTAACAATGTTAATCATGGCTGCAGATCAGGCAGATGTGACACTGAACCAGTGTGCAAACACCAGGACCCTGTCTATGGAACAATTAATAATATAATGGAGCTTTTACAAATGGCTTAATTGATTAGAGTATTTGCACCTGTGTATTAGGGAAATCGACTGCCCTGAGAAAAGTGTATTTATTGGCATGAAGTGTGGAACAAGGCACTTTGAAGATATTTGATAGAAAACCAGACACAAAGCAATATTGAATTTAAGTGGACCCAGGTAATATTTATGGGATTGGAAATCATTATCAGGCCTTAAGGTGTTTGTTCCTCATAGGAAAATAAAAGCACCTTCACAAACGTCTTGTCTTGACACACAGTAAACTTAAACATTTTTCAAAGTCACCTTCTTCAGTCAAAGCTGTCAGCTGAGAGAATTCACATTATTGCATGTGAAAATATCCTTGCTTTCTGTGACTAGCTTGTGATTACAGGAGCAAGTCCCAAGTATGCTGTCTGTGTTAAATTGTGTGTTGTAATTTCATACAACTAAATATGTTTTTTTAAATGCAAATAGGCATGTTGGAGACCTGGGGAATGTGACTGCAGGAGGAGATAATATTGCCAAGATTGACATCACTGATAAGATGCTCACCCTCACTGGCCCCTTGTCAATCATTGGCAGAACCATGGTGGTAAGGAAAGGATAACAAAGTTTGTAAGACTAAGCCTAAACTTAACTTGTTCGTCTTGGTTTTATGAGACTCATTATGTGTTTGTGGGGGGAACAAATCCTTGCATGATGTTACACTTAACTAACACAAATTAAGCATCTAGGCTATAAACTGACGATCTTCCTGACTTGTGTTTTAGATCCACGAAAAGGCCGACGACCTGGGAAGAGGAGGCAACGAGGAGAGTCTAAAGACGGGTAATGCTGGTGGTCGTCTGGCCTGTGGAGTCATTGGCATCGCCCAGTAAACAATCTGCCAGAACATAGAGCACTGGAAAAACGACTTTTCCCCACAGCACTTAATAAGACCAACTTAGCTACTTGATGTGACAGTTTGTCCTTTTCACTATTCCGGCTTTTTGTTGACTAGTCAAGGGAGTAGATGAGCCATGCTTTACCCTGTCCGTTGTTCATGACAATTGTATGTATGAGTTTATATGTCTGCTGGTTAAGTATTGGTCCCAAAGAATTAGTAACGCACAAGTAATAAGCAGATGTATACAGTTTAAAAAGTTAATCAATAAATTGTCTGTTCAATGTGTGATCAATTTGTCAGTGGACATTTTTACTCTATAAACAAAAGGTGTCACTAATAATATTAATAGTTGTAGGAGTGTAGTACCATTTTGGTGTTACTAGTTACACCTGTTGACTTGTTTGTTTCTGTAATTGAATTTTGGTCTGTGTTTTAATGACACTGATATTCTCTGTGACCTGAAGGAATGACGTTTTAGTTACTGCATAAGTTTTTGATATGGCCAAGTACTATAATTTGATTGTTATAACAAAAATTTTGAGTTTATAGAGATAAGCTATTTACATAGGTAAAATAATCATGTGAGGCCCAACTAAGACTGATCAAGTGAGTAACTGCCAGAGATGGGAAGTAACTAAGTACAAAGACTTTATTACTGTGCTTAAGTAGATTTTTCATGTATGTGTATTTTGTTTGAGGATTTATTTTTATTTTCACAACAGACTAGTTACTTCAGTTTTAATGCAAAACAAGCAATGTGAAAAAATGGCACATGGGATGAAAATGACCAAAGATGTAGCAAGATGAATATGATGTAACAGGATGTAAATGATATGATAGTCATGAGACAAAAACCATATGAAAAATGATAGATGTAAAAAAAAAAATACTCAGATGCAAATGACAAAACTATATTAGATGAAAATGATGTGGAAATGCAACAAGACCTAATGACAAAAACGACCTAATAATTTGAAATTGACTTAACATAAGATGAAAATGACATAAAAGATGTAACAGTAAAAACAATGTTTAAAAAAAGTAATACGACGAAAAGTATAACAGTACAGAAAAAAGAAAATGATGGGAAAATGTAACAATAATAAAAATAAGACGTAAGAAGATATAACCAGACAAAAACGTTGTGAAAGATGTAAGATGGCAAAAATCAAACAGAGGGAGACTCAACCTTTGAGAGAAGGTGATGTTCAGTTAGTTTTGTACTGAAACAATCAGTAGAAATGTCCTTCAGAGGGTGACTTTTTACTTATTTACTTGAAGTACATCTCATAGTCAAGCAGTTGAATTGATATTTCTACATTTAGCCCAATAGAGTTTTTGTAACACAAGTCTTCTACTTGAGAACAGAGTGTATGTACTTTTCTCACTGGTAACTACCTCTAAAGGTGCTAATTAAGGGCAGTCACACATGAGCGACTACAGTTGAGCGGCCATGACTTAGCTGAGGCGTCATAAACACACGTCTTTGCTGTTGGTTGAGGTTTTGAGTTCATAAGTCAAAGTTCAGCAAACTTGAACTCCACACGAAGCGAAGATATGGAGTCATGCAGACTTGGGTTTGTTTGTTCACGGATGGTCTTCAGTCATGATGCTGTGCAGTCCATTTGACGGACACACCGGGCTACAGGGAAGAAAAATAAATGTTCAAGGTCTTGATGCTGATATGAACAAGTGATGGAGGAAGTATTGAAATCCTTTACTTAAATCAACAGTAACATTATATCATTATTATCACTCTTTTGTTCATGTTTAACCAGCATTTTATTATTGTAATAGAGCTGATTCACCTTTAGTTTTTTACTATTATGGATTAATTTGATCTTTATCAATTAATTCACATGTATTTATAGTAAGACAGGCCATCACAGTTAATGTCACCTTCAACCTTCTTTTGCCCAACCAGTTTACAGACATTTAAAAATGGGGAAACAGCAGCCTCTGATACATACTGGCCTAACAAAATAACAAACATAGACCAGAGGAAATAGACAAATCAGGAGCACATTATCATTTAAATCAAAAGAAGAAAGGGGAGATGAATCAGTTACACACTTAAAAAGGAAACAGCCAGCACAATAAGACAGGCTCTGTACTTAAGCTCATAAGAAAAGAGGAAGCCAGGAAGACATAAAACCAACTGATGGTCGTCCACACTCGATCATTACTTAAGTCAAGTAAAAAGCGGAAAGCAACAGATGTCAAAAGCTCAACTGTAAATGTTATGCAAGTTTGTATTAAAAGTACAACACAACAATTAGTCCATTATCAAAAAAGTCATTTATTTTTAATGATTAAGTAACCAAATAACTGATTAATAAACTACTTATTTAAAATATTTTTTACACTGTTAGGTAGTTAAATGTTTTCCATCACATCATTATGTTTCTCACTATTATTTGGTCACTATTAGGTTCTCAATATGTTTTATATGTAAAATCTTTATTTGTAATGAAAACTACTAATTACAACAGTCAGATTAATCTAGTGGAGTAAAAGTACAATATTTGCCTCTGAAATGTAGTGGAGTAGAAGCATAAAGTGGCATGAATTAATTAGAGTACAGTACAGTAGTAAATGTACTGCAATCAACTGTTTCCTTCAACAGGCAACAAAAACAAAGATCACAAAGATCAAGCATTTAAGTCAGGTTAGTTTAGACTTTTATGGTGAATCTGCAGGCTTTAGTCAGGCAGGGAATCAGCTTTTATCTGAATAGTGTATTAAGCTGTTTTATCCTCTAGAGGGCAGCACTACTCCTCATAACTCAAATTATACAAGTACAGGTCTGGTAATTTTTTTTTACTGGTCACAATAATAAATTTCTATTTTGGGGATATTTTTTCTTTCTAAGAGTTTAGCCTTGCATACCAGAGGCAGGAAATGTCCACAAGTTAATTGTGTTTGCATTGTTTCTCATCATTATAGGCCTTATTATGCTGCACTGGAAAGAATTATTTCATTTAAATTATTAATTGCTGGTGCACATACATAAAAACATTAAATTTCATGAACATCTCAGACAGATAGACCTACTAAAATATAAATAGCATTTGTGATTGGAAACTTTGGGTTGAAATTGGAATCTTTTCCCTTCATCCATGATATTAAACTTGAACAGCTGTGCCCTGAACTGGCCAACACACACACACACACACACACATACATACAGTGACAGATATGGACACACTCTCATACAGTATACACATTCCTGCGTGTAGATAGCCGGGGCACATGGCTGCAGAAATTGCGTGCTCTAAAAGCTTTTTTTTTTTTCTTTTCATGGGACTGGCGGATGCTTCCATGTGAAGTGACTTGGCACTCTCCGAGCTTCTCTAGGGGAAATTAGACATCGGAGAGCCTTCGATGGAGTTAATACCTCAGGGAGCAATCCAGAGGCAAGCTGCAGAGTGTGTGTGTTTAAATTCATACATGAGATGTTTATGTCTGAAGATATGCAGTGGAATAATCATATACGTAGCAAGATGTGGTGATCCATTGGCAAAAGGGATGAGTCTCTTGTTCTAGATGTCACTTTTGAAGGCAGTCGGGCAGCAAAATATGGCAGAAATAGAATATAATATTCATAAGTATGTTTTCCTTTGTGTATAATCACCTGAAAATGAGAATCAATGTGTTCAAAGTTCTCTTCCATGGAGGCTGCCATGTTGCACCACCATGTTTATGCAGTAGCCCAAAACGAATTAACCAAACATAAGGCCTTTTGTGTTACTACCACTAACAAAATCCATACACTAGTAGAGCAGAAACAATTAATTAATTATTAATCAATTACTAAATTAAATGATTAAATTAAGTATAAATTATTTGAATCCCTTAAGGGACAGCATCTGTAGTGCTGTTTGTCCATCTAGATTTTTTGGTGTGAGTTGCAGAGTTTTGGAAATATCACCTGTAGAGATGTCTGCCTTGTCTCCAGTATAATGGGACTAAATAGCACTCGGCTTATGGTGCTCAAAGCACAAAGAACACTTTAAAAAAAAAAAAATCAAAACCCGTGTCTCTTTCCAAAAGTCATGACCCAGTTACTCAAGATAATCCACACACTTTGTTGTGAGCAGTTTCATGTAGTTTCTTTTTAGTAGAAAGAAAGCAGTTACAAATCTTGACTCAATAGTAAAACAATTTCATGGTCTTCAGTCCCAAAAAATGAGTTTAAATCAAAGCTCAAATCAAATTGTGCATTTGTAGAATTGTGACTCCCCTCCTGGTTATTAAGAACTTGTAACCTTGTTAGTGAAATTAACATCTGCAGTTGTTTTTCAGTAAAACCCAGTGGTAGTTTTACAGGTTTCATACAGTTTTAAGGGTTTTTCTGTTGCCTGAGTCCAGACCTTCGAGTCTGCCCACTCCGCTGAGTTGACTGATTAAATGGAGTGTAACAAGTTGACAATTCAGTGTGATATCAGGCTAGTTTTTTGGAGATTTTTTTCCTTTTTCGTTTAATGGGCCAAAGAACAGAGGGTGTTACACACTGTGCAGATTGTTAAACCCCCTGAGGGAAACTGTGATCTGTGATATAGCCAATTTGACTAGACTTGACTCATCATTCATGCCAACTGCGATATCATTTTAACTCAGTTTTTATAGAGAAAAGTTTAGGTATTTGACAATAGAGGAATTGTGTTTTCTTTTGTAAGTAGCAGGATGTATTAGCCTTCATTCATGGAAGTCAGTGTATGCATATATTTTTCCACTGTGCTTGAGCATCTATAATGATGCTGTTTCAGGTCAAGAACTCACAGGGAGCCCAAAACTGCATATACAGGTTGAAATATCTGTATTAGTGTAGACAGATGCAGCCAGCAGAGCGGAAAGACAGACTGACTGTAAAAGCTGGTATAAATAGCCTGGGAGTGGAGGTGATGAATAATAGAGACTAGCAATGCGGCTGACAGTGAGGGAGAGAGGCCGTGACAGCAGAAGAGTCCAACAAAGCTCAATATAAAAGAATAGAATAGAATGAGAAAGACAGTGAGAACTGTCTGTCCAGCTGCTGACAGATGATCCAGTGAGAGGTCATTTGTCAATATAACACTGGACTTTGATGAATAATCAGCATGTCCGTATTTTCTGTCTCAGAAGTGATGTATGTGATGGACTTCTTCATTTTTCATTTCACAGCACACACAGTCCCCTATGAAAACTGTTCCACACAAGTTTACGATTCCTCTGACATCAGTGCTTCTTATCTAAGTGGTCTTACACAAGACCTACAAGAGAACAATTTTAACCTCTTCTGCTCCACCCCTACCTACAATAGACCCATTTGTCTTTTTTAGTAGGGGCAGGGGGTCTTTAGGGGGAGATAGCAGGTCAACAGTTTATGCCACTTAGAAGTTGTAAACATCATTTGCAACTTTGGAACCTGAAAATTAATTTGAGATGCAGGTCAGCGCACTGTGTAAAGTCTAGTCATAAATCTGTAATTAGGTCTTGAGCACCGACCTCGGTGCGAGGACCAAGCGGGGTTCAAGCAGCGTCGCTCACTGGTGACCCGTATTGTTTTTGATCTGATTATTCTTCATTCTTCTTCTTTTTCATCTTCTTCTTTGCTAAAAGTGTTAATGCTGCAAAGATGAAACCTCACCAAAATTGGCAGGTGGGTTGCAAATTCCTCCCACTACTCAGGCAACAAGAATGACACTTACTGACCTCAAGGCGGCGCTATAACAAACAAGTTTACATTTACACAATTATTTTAAAAATGGCTTGGCGTAGGCTCAAAATTATTTTTGCCGTTTTATCATTAAGTTCGTCTTCATTTTTTCTCACATGGTCTTTTGCTTAAAAAAATGTCAGCTTTTTTCTACAGACTACAGATTTTATGAGCCAATTTTTTTTATCATAATAGCTAATTTTCTAAAATTTGCTATAATTCTAGATCACATATAGATATCAGTGTGAAAATCACAGTTGTTCAAGAGTAATCACTAAGCTTAGGTATTAAAGTGCATTGCATTTCACCTTTTGGGGCCCCCACAAATGCAAAACCTTTATATCTCATAACTTGGCTGCAGGGATTCATGTAAAAATCATCTCAGGTGATAACTCCATCATTGTATGACATTTGGGGATGATTGATTAAACCCCAGACCCCGGTATGCATAAATATTCAAATAGGATAGGCCACGGGTCTTCAACACGGGACTGTGACCCCAGGGGGATCCTCAGAATTACTGCAGGGTGGCAGCCAAGTTATTGTTTGTCAAAGTTTTTTCGGGGGGTCTATGATACCCATGAATCTTCTTGCAGTCATGTGAACTAGGTAACCTACTAAATCAATGTGCGGCACCTGTCCATAACAGACAACTAGTTAGCTACATACTATTGAGACGTATTGACCTGTTGGCTGTATTATTATTCCAAGTGTACAGACATTCACAGTGGATTGTTTTGTAATTTCATGAGCAAGAGACTCTGTGGTCCCAACACCTCAGAAGACCCGAAACTGTCCAGTGCAGTGGGGGGCAGTAGGGAAAGAAGGTTGAAGCCCTGTGGAATAGGTGATTTATACTGCATACAAAAGACTTCATGGTTTTTGCCACAAAATGTATGGGATGTCTGCAGAGGTGATACTTTTGGGTACCTATATAATTGATTTTCATTAAGATATCTTGGAGTGAGAGATCAAGTGACCCCTTCAAAAATTGCCATGCCAGTTTTTCCCTTGACAACATTTAGCCTAACTCTGGAGGGTTATTTACATCCCGTCCCAACAGGCTAGCATGGTTGGTACCAATGGAGGCCTTAGGACATTTAGTTTCATATGATACCAGTATCTCATAGCTTGAAAACTGAGTCTGCTACAGCCTCTGAAAGACAATAATATGTGTTGCTGCAGAGGTTAAATGTTGATAAAAGCCTATAAACAAAGACTTCAGCATCAGCCTTGACTTCCACAGCATAGGCCTCCAAAGTCAGTCAAACCAAAGACACAACACAACAACAACACAAAACAGATATAAGTTATACTGATGTAAGCCTTGGAGCGTAACTGTCACTGCATATCAACAACAAATTTTTCAGGTTAAAGGTGTACTCTTCATTTAATAGCTGTCGCTTCAGGGTTTGACACGGCACAGAAGCTGTGGGTGTTCTTCACTAAAGTACCAGTGAACCAGTCATACAGGGTTCAGTCCTTTTGTTGCTGACCTTTAGCTGCACTGAGTGCATGTGTGTACCTGTGTGCGTCGTATTAAAAAGAAAGGAGTAAATGTCCTGTTATTAACCAATATCCAACACTCACATTTGTACAATCACACTTGGAGCTGGTAAAGTTGTCCCTCTGGAATGACGCAGAGGTGGAAGTTCTTCTTTTCAACCAAGTTACATAAGAGGAGAGAAGAGCACTTCACTGACATGTGTTTGTGCCCCTGTTAGTACATGTACTTTGTGAATATTTCCAGGGATGCATTCTTTTTTTTTCTTTCATACACATCCAGCTTTGCACCCTGAAGCAGTGCTGACAAGAACCAGTGTGGTCACATTTCTGGAGGTGCTTTCTATCATTTTCCCCCTGAAGGCTGCAGCAGGAGACTTTGGCCCAGCCGAACACTTGACAGGCTTTTACTTGTTTAACAGTTAGACGCTATACATCCTCTATACATTATACCTTCACAGCCATCTTCAGTCTGTGTAAGTGACTTCTCTGAGGTCAAATATTTTTTCAGTTTTCTATCTGTCAGTCATTTGGAAAAGGAAAAGCATTCCTCACGTGTGTCGGTTTCTAATAGATGTGACTGAGGCAAATGTCAGTTCAGGTTTGGCATTAATTTGCAGCTACTGAGTGACTTGTCTCAGCCAGGAGGATTGTACTGCAACTAACAATATACATAATCTTATTATGGAGTTTGAGAAAAATAACTAATGTCATCTCAGTTTGGGCTTACACATTTATGACACAAAGCTGGTGTTACAAACTGAGGGTGTGGAGTTAAAAAGTCCTGGGCTTTTGTAACTTGCTGAGTATTTTCACGATTCATCAGTTAATTATTTAGTTATGTCAAAAAGTTTGAAAAATGCTCATCACAATTTCCCAGAGCCCAAAGTGACATCTTCAAATTGCTCTTTTTGTTGCAGAACAACAGCGACAAATTTTCTTTCAATTAACTAATCAGTTAATTGATTAATTGTTGCAACTCAAGCAGAGGTGGGAAGTAACTACGTACAAATACTTTGTTTCTGTGCTTAAGTGGATTTTTCAGGTATCTGCACTTTATTTTTACTTAATGTTTTAACATAAGTATTTGCACTTTTCACTTCTTACATTTTAAAGCAGCTAATTATTTTAGTTCATGTATTTGAGGGGAATTATTTATAATTTTTGTTTTGCATCATTGTGAACCACCCTCCCTACATCAAGGCAGCATTCAGTGTAAATGGATGGGACAATAATCTGGTGTATCCCTTGAAACAATCAATTATAATAATAATCACTTACTAAATTACTCATGATTGACTAATAGATAAAAAGTGCAGTAACCGATTCTGAGGGAAAATAGTTGAGTCTGAGTCTCATTTCCAGGTCGCACAATACTGACGTTTGTGGATGAGAAACGACAATCAACCATATTACTGACCTGTGATTAGCCAAAGTCTCCTGTCACAGGACAGATTTTTTTTAAAGCCTGAAAACAGAGCCAAGAGGAGGAGCAGAAATCTTTTGTCCAGTGATGCCAAAAATAAACTGCCAACTTTAATCTGCGAATTGTTCTAGCTGTGACTGTATTCACACAGGGTTGTGTGATTTAAGGTACAATTGTCATTCTCCTGAGGGACAGCTTACATTCTAGTGACCACATGCACACAGATATATGTTTTGTTACCTCTTTAGGTATATTGGTGCTCACTCCCCTGTGACCCTCCTCTGTTCTCTGGGGGTGAGAGTTCACCTTCCGGTACATCGTGTACCACTGACATTGTAGGGTTATTTTAGAGACTAGGAGCCATAGGTCAGGGGTGAGATGCCATAAATGGTGCCTATCCTATGAGACATGGTTGGTTGGTGGACAGACTAATTACAAGGCCCCTGTGACCTAACCTCTGCCCCCTCAGCTCTGTGTCATGTGATCATGGGAATGGAGCCCCTAAACGCCCCATTGCGCTTAAATTTGACAGCTAATTTTTTTCCCCCTTTTTTTTGCTGTTCATTTGATGCTGTTTATTCTGCTAGTGTCATTTCATGCTTTCCATCTCTTGTCCAACTCTCATAATTTGGGTAAGAAAGTAGGAAAGAGAAATATTAAGTGTTTGGATTTAGCGCGGCAAGCATTAATCAAGTAATCGATTATTTGATTATTAAATTATACGCCAACTATTTTGATAATCGATTAATCATTTTGAGTACTTTTTAAAACAAAAAATGTCCAAATTATCTGATGTCAGCTTCTCAGATGAGTATTTTCTAGTTTATTTTGTCTTCTATGACAGTAAACTGAATATTTTTGTGTTGTGAACAAAAGAAGACATTTGAGGACGTCACCTTGAGCTTTGGGAAACACTGATCTGTATTTTTTTCCCCCATTTTCTTAAGTTTTATAGAGCAAACAGCTAACTGAAAAAATAATCAACAGATTAATCAATGATGAAAGTAATCATTAGGTGCAGCCCTCTTTGTATTCCGTGTTGTGTATGAAAATGGTTCAGGGGCGCCACGGCGTGCAGGCTGCATAGAAATGACTCCAGAGGGATTCAAAGGCCTATTTAACACATTACTACTCCCCTCTCATCCATGGTCAAACAGCAGTTGTGGGGTTTGACCTCTGAACTCAGTGACCAGCTAACCCTGCGTGACCCTAACTCTCACTTTTACTCAATAAGGCGCTTATTATTCCTTCTGAATGCCATCCTGTAGGATGTTCCACACCGTTTTGTAGATTGTTCCATGAAGAAAGGCAGGGAGACAGACATGACTGAACATTTGGCAGCTGAGTAGCTTGCCAGACGCTGACCTTGTGTGACATTCCAGAAATGCCTCAGTGTCTAAGTCCTGAATGGTCAATGGCAGGAATATCACATATGTTGATTGCAAACAAGCGACAGCATAGTATCTCACGTGAACAGAAACTTAAATGTCTTTTTAAAGGTCTCGTGTGCAAGATTTAGGAGGATCTGTTGGAAGAATATGGCAGAAATGGACTAATATTCGTAAGTGTGTTTTCATCAGTGTACAATCACCTGAAAATAAGAATTGTTGTGTTTTTGTCACCTTAGAATGGGACGTTTATATGTACGGAGGGCGAGGGTCCTCTTCCATGGAATCCGCCATATTTCTACAGATGCCCAGAACAGACAAACTAAACACTGGCTCTATATAGAACCTCTCTCATTTTGCATGAGACTGGGGCAACTGTAGGTTCTCCCACATGATTAGAAAGGGAGAGTGACTGTAATCTGCAATCTTATAACTAGAGGCCACTAAATCTTACACACTGGTCCTAAAAAAAATTAATTTATGTACTTAGCAAACTGTATTTGTGTATGTCATGTTTTATGGCCATTTTCATGAAGATTTCTACAATATTATGCTTGATATAAGCCAAAAATTATATAATTTTACTGCTGAATCGTGTGTATCATTTGTCAAACAAAAATGTTTGCTGTTCTGGCTCCTTAAATGTGATGATTCATGGATTTTACTTTGTTTTATATAATTGTAAATTTAATGTTTTGGGGGTTTAGATGGTTGGCCAGACAAGCAATTTTGGTTCTCATCCAACAAATAATCCAGTGGCTCTGTAAGGCTGTCGCCTTCCTCCCCATTTTATTCAGTCTTGGAACCAGCATTTATGAATGACAATAATTGTTAATTGCAGCCTTAAGTAGAAGAGTGTGCTTAGAAGAGTGTAGATCTCTGTTAGGCAACCCAGAAAGAATAATAGGATCTAACCCCTTTGTAATCACCAACATTTTTATTAGTAAGTGTAACAGATTACAGTTATATTCATTTTGTTATTTAATTACAAGTAAGCAGTTACTCTCCGGCACTGCTGGTAACCTATTTTTTATGTTCAATTATGTCATTATTAGTAAATGAATTCTTGAGTAATGGCCAAAAACTTGTTTTGTGAGGTCACAGTGACCTTGACCTTTAACCACCAAAATCTAATCAGTTCATCCTTGAACAAGGTGTTCTTGAAATGTTGTGTTCACAAGAATGGGAGAGAGGTGATGTCACAATGACCTTGAGATTTGACTTCTGACCACCAAAATTTAATCACTTCATTCTTGAGTCCAAGCTAACATTTGTGCCAAGAAATTCCCTAAGGGCATTCTGTAAATATCACATTTACAAGGATGAGATGACCCAAAAACACAATCTGGCTTGGCTGTTGCTGGTGCGGAGCCATGAAAAATGGTTTTTCAAAACCTGTGACACAAAGGTCTTTCAGCAAAGAGTCATGAATGTGCGAAAAGTATGCTGATGGGTCCAGCAGTATGTGAGATGAGCTGCAAAGCTCCTGGTCTGACAGTCAGGCAAACTAAACTTCCATATTCAAATATACAGTAGTTTGTGACTTAAAATTGGCCATAATCATATAAGAAATTATACACATATATTGGTGTTCATCTGCATATTTTACATATATAAATAGAATAAAATAAAATATTATAACATATATGATTCTCACAGATTGTTAACAGATATGATGTGTGTGATGAATTTCCGCTCCCCCACCTCTTTGTTCCCCAAGAGTACGTTCATGCAAATCTTTCCCTGCAGACAGACTCTGGATTCCGTTATGTAAATCCACTCCTCATTAAAATGTTATCAAAGCAAATATTTAGGGAGTTACAGAAAGAGGAAGCGGTGAACAAGCTTAAGAGAAGAAACCAGTTTGCTCGTCAGCTTAAATCGCAGGGAGGACAGGGAGTAGGAAAGGGTGTGTCCCAGCCAGGCCATAGATACTGTACATTCTGTTCAGGAGTGTGACAAATCACTCTTTACTCACACTAACATAAAGCTTGCACATATTATTATCTGCAAGGTGACCTCTCTGTGCAGGCACATCGCGCAGGGTTCGTGCTTTTGTGATTATTTTCTTTCTTGAGAGCTGATCCGCTGCACTTGTGTGCGTGTCTTTGTGAGTATTCAATTTAAGGCTCTCATATGTACGTGTGAGATGTGCTGCTCAGGTGTGAAGTGTTCTGCGGTTCCCAGCAGAGTGAAGACCACTACACTCACTCTCTTGTCAGGGGGGGAAGGGAGAAAAACAGAAGAACAGGAAGGAGGGAATGAAACATGGAGAGAGGAGTCTCTGATGTTTCTGTTCATCCCACTGAGAACAGAAATTCTACTTTGTGCACGGCCACACGAGCAGCATTGTTAATATATTTCCCTCACAGACCGTCCTCTCTCTCACTCTTTAGTCCACTTTTCATATTTCTTTCTTTTTCTTGTGCTCTTCTTTCGTTCTCTTTTCTGTCCGTTACAGATAATGGAGAGAGTCTGGGCTCTGACCCTGACGCTCTTTGAGATGAAGGAGAAAATTACTGTGCTAATATGCGCATATTTTGCATTCTTTTGAATTTACCCAGCCCTAAATTATACACTTCACCCCACGTTTTGCTTAATTATTCATCTACTTGTGAAAAGATTTTGGAAAGTAATATGTTCAGGGAATCTGAGCTGTAAGAAGAAGACTTGGGCTGCATTTGTTGGCTTTTTTCTCATCTGTAAAATATGAAATATATGAAAAGAAAACAAGTTGACATATGCTTTTTTTTTGTTTTGTCCAAACAGTTAAAAACCGAAAGGTATTTTGATTTACAACTGACTAATTAAATCATGATTAGTCAATTAAGTCATGATAAATTGACCAATCATGATGAATCATATATCAAATATTGCAATAAAAAGTGTTTCAGTACAGTATCAGACTGGGACGATATGCACCATGATATCCCCCCCCACTTCAATCATTTAGTATTTTTATTTAATTTACAAAGGACTAGTACTGGCTGCTGCATTGTTTTTGTTTTGCAGTTGTACAAACAAAATTCAAAAACATTCATGAGGTTCATGAGGTTTTTTTTTTGCATATGCTTAGGTCATGGCTTTTTAATTGTTATTTTTGTTATTTTTTTTAAATATAGTGATAAATATTGTGTCATGGACTTTTTCATGGTATTATTGTACCTTGAATTTTTGGTATCATTACATAAAACCTTATCATTAAGGAAGTGAAGGTGGTTAACACTGTCTAAGGGCTAGTGAGCGAGGCACTTGACCTCTACTGTGTACCAAGCTTTATCCAAGGACAACTAATGTAAACTGGTTTGCATTAGCCAAAGGCACCTGATGTTTGGATAAAACACAACAAACATTACTCTTACACCAACCTGGTTAGTGTCAACCCATAATACTGTAATTGTATAATAATATGTAAGCTGACTGGACAGATAACGGATACCATATTCTGTTTCCTCCTCGTCTTTGTTCTCCCACAGATGTCGGTGACCATTATTCACAGTTGGTCCTATATGTGTGTGTGTGGGTGAATATGTGCACTTCGTATTTAACATTATCGTATTAATTACTGGAGGTGCCCCCAGTCTTGTTAGTCCTGGACAGCAATTAACCTGTTTTAATTAGAGTGGTGTTGCTGGGGGAGGTGAGACCACGACACCTGCAGTAACAGAGAGGAGGTTATAGTGAGAGTGATTATTCTGCCACGAGGACGAGGACGGCTCCATAGCAGTTACAGTTTACAGACAATGTTACTCTGAGCCTTTTGTCAGATCTGTGACTAAACCAGTGGTTCCCAGACATTTTCTGGCATGCCCCCTTCAGAGGCTGAAAAAAAGTTCACGGCCCCCCCGATGCACAATAATGTAGTATAATTAATTGGGGAAGAAATTGATAAAAAAAAAAAAAAAAAAAAAAAAAAAAAAAAGGATTCAAGTTGAATTTCAGCAAAAAATAAAGGTTAGCATAATAGCATCAGTTACATAAATCATACATACACATTCATTCAACTTTGCTTTTCTTTATTTTTCTCCCCAGGTCGTCTGCACCCCACCTGCAGTGCCCCCACCCCCCAGTTTGGGAACCACTGGACTAAGCAAACATCGCAGGCATGTTTAATCTAAACACCTTTGCTGGAACATTATATGTAAGTACTCTTTTTGTTACAACTGTTTTGCAACTGTGATTCAGAATTGAGGTTTTTAGATGACCTTGCTGCTAACTAAGCTAGTCACTAGCTGTGGATCTTATGTGTTGTTAAGGCAACATTGTAAACTGGGTTGGCTATCTTTTGGGTTTTAAAGGTTCTGATTACGTTTCCATTTGTGCATATTAATTTCAGTTCTTAATGATTTTCGCTTCTGATTCTGTTCACTAAAGGTTTTCAAAGTCTCTGGGAAACAAAAACAACGTCAAAGCTACAACCTTGTTAAAAGATTGTTACAAGACTCACACAGTTTGTGTTATTCACCTGCTAATCAAGCAACTTTGCAATGGCTTTAATAAAATAAAACAAAATGCTTTAGGACATGGGACGACATGCACGCTTTCACCTTAGATAGCCACAGACTGATAGCCAGGTCAATATAAGGTAGATGCTTGCAGTGCATGGTTTAATTTTAAACTAGTGCGAGTGAAATTTGTGTAGGAATCTATAAGCAGAATCAAAATAAATAAACTTCATAATTTTGAATTGCGTTTGCATGTGCATTTATTCTCAATGCCCACCTCTAATTGTGCATAGCTGTTGATTGACTGCTGGGCTAACGTTTATATATTTTAGCCTTTTTACCTTCAGCCTTGTGGATTTTGTACTAAGAGTTCATGTGCAAAAACGGATAAATGCCATTCTTTAAATGAACAAACCAACAGTCTGATAATGCACAATAAAAAACGGGATTTATGAAAATGAAATGGAAAAAAAAAGATATCAAACAACCCAGCACCAGTTTTATTAGTACTCCCTGGAGTGCTCACAAACGATGAAATGATTTAGGAAAAACAGTTATTGATGTTCGCTAGCTGAACTACAATGTTGTATTTCCTGTGGGGACTTAATGTTGATCTCTCACTGGTGATACTTTGCTTTTCCTGGCCTGAAGCACAATGCAACTAATTTGGCAGCTAGTCAACACCTAGTTTTGTAATGCAATTTCCTTAATACCGTAGTAATTCATTTTTAGAACGCCTTTGGCCTAACAGTTGTTTATGGAATCACGTCTTGTTTTCTGATTTGTAATCACTATGTGTCTTCCAGAGCTGTTTACACAGTTTCACGATTGCTTCCAGTAAAAAAAAGTCAATGTTGTACGTTGTACTGACTTCAGCCTTCATTGGAAGTATGTTGTGTTTCGCTCACTGCACTGCATTGTGAGAGCAGAAGAGTGATGATGAAATCAAAGTGACAAATTGAGTGCATGTGTGTTGTATGAGCCCAAGTTTTTCCAAAGATGAGGAAAATCCTCCAAAATTAGTACATTTTTCCCATCCTTTCTTAAAAGAACTACTTTATTTGCAGGTTTTGGGTTCAGATTGAAATTAGGATAACATTAGGGTAATGGTTAAACCTGTGGTCTTGAACCTTCGATCACATATTGATGCCCTTTACCAGGATCAATAGCTGCTCATTAACTGTGACGCCAGTTTCAGGCTTTGGCCATGGCTCAAATCTTTAATTGAACCAAGTCTTTTGAAAATAACAACAACACTCACTCAGGAAACCTGCCTGAGTGCTAGAAGTACCATTATCTGAAGAGAAACAAACAGTTTGTGTTTAATGAGACAGGAAACAGCTTTTCTTCTGCTTCACCTCAAACACCTAAAGGTCACTCACTTCTATTCTTCTCATGTGACCCAGAGCCATGCAGACCTCTGTGTGTGTATGTGTGTGTGTGTGTGTGGAGATCTTCTCTATTTATGATGCTGCGTAATTGAGACATATGACCAGCGTTCAGTCCCCTAACAGAAAATCAATTCATGAATCCACTAATTCGATCGGCTCTTTAAATGCCACAGTAATTACAGGAAAAGCTAATTTGACAAATGCAAACAGCACCCATAAATAACCTCATGGAAATATTTATTGTAGGTCAATAATAATGATGGTAGCACACAATGAAACTATAGTTTAACATTGTACATGTCATCAGCGAAGCAACCAACAAATTAATCGATGAGTACTAGCAGCCTAATATCATAGTTTTTGTTAGAAAATATTGCATAAAGTATTGTATATATTTATTTCAAGAGATAAGCCAATTTATCAAGTTTTGCCAACCTGCAATCTTTTCTTGAGATAATTTATTTTTCTTCTTTAAACTTGATAAACTTGAATCTTAGAGTTTCAAAAACCACAAAAACTGTATATTTCAAAAATCAATTACCACAGTAATAATTCCACAATATGATATTTATCATGATATTAAAAATCTAAGAAAAATTAAGATTTGGAAATTAGAATCCTTTTAAAAAATAATAAATCTGTATTTTTGTTCATATATATGTTCATATATATTTGTTCATATATATTTGTTCGGAAGAAATAGTATTTCTTGTGTGCTCAGTTCTAATCACAAATGGCCAGATGAAGTGTGGCTTGTCCTGAGGCTTTGTGGGGTTCACTGAACTAAAACCCTTCACTAGCTTGGCAGCATCTCACACCCCCACTAAAATCCCATCCCTCTCTGCCTCCTGTTGCCTTCTTCTTTCTGGCCGTTTGCGCTTCTAATTATTTGAGCGTGCCAGCTAACACATAACAGCATAAACCTAGCAGAGCAGTGATGTGTTAGCAGGGTCACACCAGTCCAAATCTGCTGCAGACATCATGGGAGAACAGCAACACACGACAGTCCTCGGTTTTGCTGATGTGCACAGAAAGCAGACAGCTTCGGAGAGGGTGCAGTGGGGTGTCGGGTGTCCTCACCTGACACCCCACTGCACAATATCTTCCACCCCCACAGTCTGGAGGATTTTACTGTGCAGCGCTTGTTTGTGTAGAGATGAACATTTTATTTTAGTGTAGTCCTCAGACATGTTGTTTTATGCTCAAGCCAAGGACTTTACTGAAATGAAATATTTTACTGCACAAAATGATTAGTGCACACATTTTCTATTGGGTTGGCTTATTTTCATGTGAATTAATATTTTTGGATAGTTCCTTAACAAAATGTTGGTTGCAATATGTGACTAATAAATATCAGCTATAATAAAAAATCTGTTTGCCTAAGAATTGAAATGCTTTCAAATAATCTGTCAAATCAAAGTATCTTTGTAATGTTTTCTGATGCACTTAGCTAGAAAAAATAAACGGCCATTCAAGAGTCAGAACTGTTCATTGTTTCTGTTATATTAGTGATGCCAGTTAGATTTGGTGCAGTCAGAGCTGTGGAATATTAACTCATCCATCACTGTCCTCACCACATCTTAGCCTTCTTACCCTCAGGTGTGCAGAAATTGCTAAAGCAGTGTGATGCAGACTCGCAGCACAGACCAAGGGTGTGCGAAATCAACATGTACACAAATGTCGATGTGATATTGCCCAAAAACTTTGTTTGGTCATACAGTATGAAGTGTATGACCTGGGATAAACTGCAGACTGGAGTCTCTGTGACAGTGAGATCTGCTCTTTACCTCTATCCTGTCTCATGTTTTTTTTCTTGCAGATCTCATGCATATTATGCTCAATTAGTGCTGGAATGTTGGAATTTCCAAATTTCAAATAGGAAATTTCAACAGTATGTTGGTGTTCAGGTTTGCTTTCTGCTGTTATGTAAAATGTTCTCAAACTAATGTAAATAGCTGTTAATAATTATAAACATACCTTATCCTGGCCACTCAAATTCACACAGAAAATGTGAATCTCCCAGACATTTTAGTATGATGTCATTACATAGATTCTAGTGTCCTTGGTAGGAGGAGGTTCTATTTAAAACTACATTGTCAGGGACCAAGCAGTGAGGCAAAGAGGAAAACCGGAATTTGTTGAAAAAGAGGGTTTTTATTCCCCCCCCCCCAAAATGCCAAACAATATAAACCAAGAACTTAATAACAAGGCCTATAAAAGAGGTCAACAGAATATAACTATACTCAAAATAGCAGCAACAAAACAAGGTCTTAAGTGAACAAACTGACCTAACAAAATGAAACCTGAGGGAACATATATACTGGCTTGGCCAAACCAACTAACACAAAAGGGGGAAAACAAAATGGGTATCCACTAAAACTAATACACAGGAAAAACTAACTAAACCCAAACCCCCCTCTGACATGGCCTGAGATGGTATGGCCTGATGAGCTGGCCACAGGATTTAACAAGTTCCACCCCTTGGCTGCACCTTTTGCCTGTCCAGGAGGAAACCACCCCCACCAGCATGGTAACTCAAAAGAAGACAAAGGAAAATTATTAATACATACAGTAAAAATTGCTAAATTTAACCTTAGAGTGTGAAAATGTGTGCACTCCATTTAAACAGTGTAAAGCTAAGGGAAAATAAAGAAATTATAACTCAAATAAACTGTAGTGTGGACCTGAATTGTTTGGGGTGTGGCTGACTGCAAATTAAATTAACCTGTGCATTGAACAAAGAAGTGAGGTGAGTGTGTGCATGGTTTTACCCTAAACTGTCCATTTGTGTGGCCTTGGCCATCACATACATTTAAAAACACAAACAAAACAGAAGAAATCAATGTGAACTAGTTCATTTGAATCTTTGGTTTAGTTCTTGTGAGGTGTGACCAATACTATAATCATCTTTTTAAAATACAAACATATGAAATTAGCAGCTATCTTATCATCTTGGGCAGGAGAAGCAGGTAATTATTGGTTAAAAAAAAATAAAAATAATAATAATAATGATGATGAAATGAAAAAGTTACCATAATTATGAGCTCTTGTGTTTGTGTGGCTACTTGTGTTACTCTATATATCATCCCTGGCTTGTATGTTGTGTAAGTACATGTGAATGTTTGCGTAACTGCACACGTTTGTGTAACTGTGCGCTTGTTTGTGTGTCTCGTCTCTGTCTCTGTGCATCTCTCTCAGTGGGTGGTAACTGTTAAACTCCTCCATTTGGTGGGATTACTCTCTCAGTCAGTCCTGTGGGAGCAGCCATCAGCCCGTCATCTTTCGGAGGAACACTATACCTTCTGATGCTTTAATCCCTTCTTCCCTCACTCCTCCTCCCCTCCTTTTCCCCACACTCAACCTCTTAACCTCATCTCCCGTTTTTTCTCCTCCCTCCCTCCCTTCCTGTTTTTGCTGGCGCTGTCAACTTTCGGCTGAAGTGGCTGAAACTCAGTAGACGCAGCAGCATGTTGTGTTAAAAGCTGTGATGTTACAGCTCCATCTGACGAGTTCAATGCCAGGATGCTGCTGTTATACACTCTTATGGGAAGAAACTGTCAGCCTTCGGCTACAAAAGCGTTATTTAAAGTTGCCACATTTTAGACTGATGAAAAAAGAAGAGATGTGTTTTTCATCCATTGTTTACCCCGGTAGATGTAACACAGTGTGAAGCTTATTATTATGGATAAACCAGGGGAGCTTCATTATAACATGAATCAGTAAAACTTGTTATTTACTGTGTTATTCATTCTTATTATTTATTTAAAACTTTAATAATATCTTTTCCTATGTCCAGTTCTGTATGTGGATACACAAGAGCTGCTGAATTGGGTTAGATGACATATATTTGAGATGGCTGTGTGATACAGACAGTGAATGATGTAATGAGACAAGCACAACTGGCGGACAAAAAAGGATCTAATTCTGTCTCTGCTGCTTGACCTGGAAACAACCCATGTACAGAGATTTCTTAAATGAGCAGGAAGTGCGTGACAATACATGTGTGTGTTTTGTGTGTATGAAGTGTGGAGGAAGTACGAGGGTGAGAAAAAAACCATATCCATCTATATAAAGAGCCTACAGCCACGCTAGCAGCTCTGTGAGGCTCTACTTAGGCATAGTGCTGCTTGAGCATGTTAGCGTCATCGTACTAATATGCTCACAATGGTAATGCTAACAGACTGAAATTTGTGTGCATTTTGTACATTTAAATTGGCTAACTTTGGTATTTTTAAACCTGGGCCCCATTTTCCCAAGATTTTGTGTCTACGTGACTGATGGGAACAACAATTTTTGTAGTTTTTAGAGTATTGACGGAGACTAATCCATCATATTCTTCATTCGAATTCGGCAGAAAAGGAAAATGAAAGAAAATGAAACTCACAAGAAACATCTTGGCTTGTCTTTCCACTGCTCCAACAATCACAAACTCTAGTTTGGATGAAATACACACTTAATTCACCGTGTTAGATGCAAATCAGGAGAGCAGCGAGAGGGATTTCAGATATCAGAGAAGCAGCGGGGAAGAAATGGCATGTATAGTCAGAATACTTTCACACTGAACACGGAGAATTAAAGGTTTATTTAAAACAAACAACCAGACTTGGTGATAGTTGGAGCGCTGGAAAGATGAGCCAAGACAGTTTTGGTGAGTTTTATTTTAAGCTTTTAAGTTTGAATATGAAAAAAAGTCCAAAAGAGCCGTTTCTGGTTAAACAAGACATATCTTACTATACTTGATCCTTTCCATAGTTTTGTCAGACACTTAATAATAATAATAACAATCTGACCATATCAGTGCGCAGTGTGCAGTCGCCCAGAGGGCAATTATGTTTAGCTTAGTTTTGTTTGTTTTTTGCTCTCCTTCAATACTGGATCAGTTTCAAAAACTTTTGTCCCCATTAGTCACTTAAACACAAAAGCAGGAAGAAATAGGGTCCAAGTTGAACAATACTGAAGTAACCCTTTAAGATCAAATTAAAAGACAGCAACACAGCACTGCATTATTAAATATAACAGCATGGATCTGTTAGATTGGCTCATCTCTACAAAATGAAAGATCTTAACAACTATACAACTGTTGGATGGATAGTCATGACATTTAGTACAAATGTTCATGGTCCCCAAAGAATAAATCTGGATGACTGATGATCTCACTGACTTTTCTTCCAGTGCCACCATGGCGTTCATCTTAATGATTTTGAGTCAAACGTCTCTACAACTTAGATATAACCTTTGCTGCTAGGAATCCCTGTTCAGTCAGTCAATATCATCTCTGAAACAGAGCAAATCTCATTCACTTCTAATTATGTCAGTGTTAACTTTAATGTAACTTATAGGTATACAGTAATTCAACACTCCAAATACACATCTAAAGACATTTAATGAGTTGAAATGAGGATGATCAGTATTTAGGTCATACAGTAAAAGAAACTTTAAAAATAGTGTCTTGGTGGTCTAATAAAACCAGAAGGTAGACTATGCAAAAATGCATTTCAGAAGCTCATTTTTTCGTTGTATGGAAATATGGGGATGACAGTCGAACTGCCATAGTCTGTAGTGTATCCCAGATTTCCATTATTGCTGCAGAGCCAAGACTTGGTGTCTTTGTGTTTGACTTCTTACACATGATATCAGAGCTTAAGGCCAGCGGTTTTTCCAGGATGCCATGTCAGAATCCATTTTCATCCTTGTCCAAGAGTCTCTGATGAGCAGTGAAATCTTTTGATGTGTGTGGCTGCAGCCTTGTAAGGGTCTGAGCGTGCTTTAATAACGAAAGAGCCGAATGGTGTGTATGTGTGCCTTTGTGTCTCCGGAGAGGCCGGGTTACTTGGCTGTGTGAGTAATGAAATGGGCTGTGCAGTTTGCGCTCATGAGTTTGTGACAAGGTCAGGATGTTGTGCGGTGTGTGCGTGTGCAGCCGTCTGAGGACGGCTACAGCCTTATCTGTCTCTCACTCTTCCTCCCTCAGAAGACGACCTCACATCCTCCACTGTCCCACCACTCACACAAAAGCACACACTTTTGCTTCCTTTCCTTGTTAATTTCTTTACAAATGAGCATCAGAGGCACCAAAAATGATTAATCTGACTGGATGTAAAGAATGAACATTTAAGCATCTGCTTTGGTAATGTGATCTTTTAAAAAGTTTCCTAAATTAACTTCATTCACTAAATCAGTTTTAGAAATAGCATTTGAATTAGAATTTGATTTAAACCCTTGTGTCTATTTGTTAAAGCTACGACATGGAGTTTTTAACTGGTTATGAAATAGTCTCAAATGAATACAGATGCCTCTATATAACCAACATACAATAAGTTGAGGAGACCATCTCCAAGTTCGGCTATTTCTATCTAGTTCTTCTTAATGGTTGCCATCAGGCCGGATTCTCCTCAAAATCAGAGAAAACAAACCTGCGTTTGCGTTTTCTCAGGCAGAGTAACAATGTTTGTTAAGCAGTAAAAAAGAGGCAGGTAGAGAATTTCATTTAGATAATTTAAACTGACATTATATTTACAGTGGAAACACTACCCCTTTTTGACCACAGGGGCCTCTAAAATCAACAATATATGAGCGTTTCTTGTAGGGCTATGACTATTATTATTTGATTTATTATTATTTATTATAAAAATGTTGATCAGAATATTGATTCCCAAAGCTCAAAATGACATCCTCAAATGTCTTAATTTGCTCACAAGACAAAGATATTTAGTTTACTGTCATAGTAGCCTCACACGCCAGATGGTTTGTCTGGGAAGTCATCCATAGAAACAGTCTGGAAAAGGGCGGGCGCTTTCAAACAACACTTGGCAAGTGATTGGATGAACCATCTGTCATGTCTAACACGGGCTAACTTCAACCACTAAGATCAACTGACCGAACCAAAGTCGAAGCAGCCCAGAAGAAGAGTGAAAAGATCTTTTTTTGTTGATAAAAGCCTTCAGTGCCGTTCTCTGCTCTCCTTTCAGTGACGAAGTATTCTACAGTTCTGATATAACTGATGCTATCACAGTATCTACGCTAACATCATCAAGAGCCGCCATTGTTTGTTTGAGACAAGTCTTTTCCATGGATGCTTAAAACCACGCCCGTAGCTGACAGTAGTCCCTCCGACTATGCTGATTGGCTCGCGCCACCTCTGATGTGGACACAAATGGATAGCTTGGAGCCTGGCAAGATTGATTCTTGCGTGATCTCGTGATCTCACGGATCCAGCTGCCTCACAAAGTAACTGTCATGGAGGACCAAACAAAACCAGAAAATATTCACATTTCAGAGGCTGAAAGAATTAAGCTTACAATGAGAAAAAAGGAAAAATCAAACAAGAAAAAACAAATCAAATCAGACAAAAACATGTTGTGTCTCTTTAATTATTAATGACTGATTGATCAGTTGCTAGATAGCATGTTCATGACTTAAGACCAATGCACAAAATTTGCAACCCCTGTACTGTGTTAAAAGATGTTTGAAAAACCAAAAACAAATGAGACTGCAGGAAAGCCAGCGTGAAAACTAAAGAAACATGTACGCTGTTCCCACCCCTCCCATGTGTTTGTACTCCAGATAATCATCTTTGACTGCAGCACCCTAATTAATGTGGCTCCCTGTTTACATTGATGGGGATTATGATACTGTACATTTACTGCACTGATCTGGAGGATACCAACATGTATGGGGGACAGATAAGTCTTTATATCTGATGCTTTGTCTTGCTGATTATATCTAATTTACTGTGATGCTGGTTCTCTTTGCCAATACATGACTCTGTCAGCCTCCAGTATCTTATCCTTCACCGTTATTAGGCTTTGACTAAAGTTTATCCTGCCTTAACAATATTAAAAACACATTGTATCTGCACTTTTGCTACATATAATTATTTTCTTCCCAGAACTACAGACATTTTAACAGATTAACATGTGGATACAACTGACTTCTCTGCAGTAATTAGTCAAAATCCTCTGATATTTGGATTTTGAAGGGTTTAGTATAAAGCGCCTACATCTTTGCAGACTATTGTATTATTTATTTGCATGTGCATTATTTACAGCCTATTTTGGTTTTAATCTCAACCCACATTGGGCTCTATCTTAAGCCCAGCTGATCCTGAAATAAGGTGGTGCTGACTGCAGCGCTGCTCCTATCTGTTTATCTCAACATAAGCTAGAAAATATATATACATATATATATATATATATATATATATATATATATATATATATATATATATATATATATATATATATATATATATATATGTGTATATATATATATATATATAGTGTACCTGAGTTTGTTGTATTAACTGTGTGGTGTCTGCAGAGGAAGAGTAGAGTTTCTGCTGTGTGTGAGGGACAAACTTCACTCTGAATAATGGCTGATCGTTGTTCTAATGTGTTTGTCTACTTTTGTGTCTCAGTGAGTGTCCTATTAGTATGGACTGAGGCAGCTCTGTGAGCATCAGTCAATCATGGTTAGGGATAAATGTAGCTGACTGTAATACAACCCATTAATTTACTCAGGGAATGAGGGATTTACACACTGATTCTAACAATCACAGCTAGGGGACATTGATGCTATTTGTTTGTATTTATGTGTTTGTCTTGAATTTATTATGAAACTGCCTCCAGAATGTAAAATTACAAAATAGTTGAGTTCATTCTCAAAACATTGGTGTGCATGAATATGATCTAATTTGGGGCTATTGTGCTGGACTATTTCTTGCCGCTGCTTAATAAATGGCAATTCGATGTTTTGACACGTAGGTTTTCTATGGATAAATCAAATGAAATACAATGTGCTTTAGAGGTGTTGAGCAAAGGTTGTTGGCTGTAGCTTAAGTGTTTCATTTTCATTTCTTCCAACTAGTCATGCCAGGGTGAGGAATTTTTCCCACCAGTTAATAAACTTCTGACATCTCTGGTGTTACCATGTATGGACATTTTACAGGAAAACATATTCTTAGATGATGCTCAATATCTGTAGTGCAAGTCAGATCTTTAGGTCTTTGGACAAACAACAACTATAGCTGACATCCACAGAGGAATTGTAAAGCAACCTTAAGTACATGCTGGTTGTCGTGGCTAGCACAGTTTAGACAATTAGCACTAGCTAACGCCTTCATGATAAAGTATTGAACAACAGAGTGCTCACATTTATGTCTGCCTGCGCCCCTCGACTGTTTGGTGATATTGAGGTAATTGCCCTTCCAGGGGATTTCAGTCTGTACAACCATTGTCAAGCAATCTCATGTTAGTTGGCAGCGTTACGTCTGAAATCTGACTCTTGCTGCGCTGTGCTGCGACTGTCGCTGCTGCTATATGGAGCAGACGTTTCCACTTTATAGGCTAATTGTATCATACAACAAAGTATTGAGAACACACATAGGCAGTGGGTCTGTCATGCTGTTGGCGCATGTTCAAACACTGTGTAACACTGGTAACACCAACTACTGTGTCAATTGCCTCATATAACTCTTGGCAAGAATGCACATTAAGCATATTTCCCATATTTGTTGAACTTTTCTTTTAACTTGTTGGGCATAAAAATTAAAAATGTTATTTGTTTGTGGTCTGTGTACGTTTAATGGGTCAAATCTAGGGTTTTCTTATTTTTCGCTTAGTCATTGTTTTCAAATTTAAAGTCCCCAAACACCCATGGTAAATCCAGGCAGGTGTTTTAAAATTTATTGCCTAATTAAATCTCTTCTCCAGGCTGTGTGCATGTGTGGAGGTCATGTTTGATTAACATCTCCATGACTCTCCTCATAGCTTTGTTGCACCTGTTACGACAGGGGAAATTGCACCTTTATCATTCTTATCAGTACAGAGAGTCAAGAGAGCTCTTGTCATTCTCAGCATAGCTTTGCTCACCTTCAACCTGAGCAGAGGTCTAATCAGCTAGAATAACTAATAACACCTGCATGGGTGTGCCCGGCCTGGAAGAGTCAAAATAAAACATTTGTCAGTCAGGCCAGTGTCTTATCTTGATAAATAACTATTGGCTTGGAGCCTGTACCACGGAGCAAGTTCATCATTCCCAAGATATCTTTCCGTTATCTGTTTTCACTAAGCCTGACAACTGCAATCATGCAAAGCGGTCACATGACGGCAGTTTTCAACTCGGTAGGTCAACCCAGTGTTTCCCAATCTAGCCATGAGCGTGCGCACAGGGTGGTGTTTGCAGCGTTGAACCAACTGCAAACATTGACACGTCAACAGGCAGCAGAGTCACATATTTTACAAAAAAAGACCAAACTACAATGTCAAGACGAGTACAAAGAAGTTAAACACAATCCAGGCTAAAAGTTGCAGCTGCCAAATGCTGGAAGAAAGCTGGCAAAAATTCACTAATAATGGCATTGGTCCATCACTACTGCTCCATCATTAGGGCACTAGATCTGACTATAACTTCTGTATTCCATGATGGTAAAATAAGAGCAGATGTAATCTAACTGAATGTGTAACAATTTTAAACTTATTCTTTCTGCTGCAATGCTTGCAGAATCAAACAGACTTGGGGAGCAAATAAAAGCATAATTCAAAGGGGCAAGTACGTTTATTTTCATATTTTAACAACAAACTCTGATGTAGTTTGTAAGACTGCCTGGTAAAACTAGTTGTGCATTAAGGGGGCTTCCCTACATCTCAGTTGGTAGGCTAGTAGTCTTCTGCAGTGGCCGCTGGTTCAACTCCTGCCTGTGGACCGTTTGCTGTGTGTCATCCCCTCTCTCTCACCCGCCTTTCCTGTCATATCTTCAGCCATTACTATCAATAATAAAGGCAAAAGCCAAAAAAAAAAAAAGTATAAAAAAAACTAGTTGTTCGTTATCTGTACCTTGTCAATACTGTATCAGTCTCTTCCTCTTTGACTCATATAGGCTTATCAGATCTCCCCGCTGTGCCTATCTGATTTCACTTCTCTGTGACAATGCATAATCTGTGGTGATCAGACAGCAAAGCTCAGAATCAGACACATTTATGATATAAATTACCCACTCAGATTTTTATCTTCAGGGACAGCATGCGAGAGGATTAAGGTCATGTTTCTCTGTACTGCGCGAGCATATTAAACCACATGAGTGTAGCAGTGGTTTAGCAGCAGCAATGTAAGAACGGCTAAAGTAAACAGTACAATATACACTGTTCCTGTTTAATATCCGCAGGTAATGAGCTAACCTCCCCCACATGAATATTAATTGGACTCATAGCTTTGAGGTAATGTTGCACAGATGTGTGCTGTATGACCTTGCAGTCTAAAGACAGGAATATACTGGCTCATTAGCAAACGATAACATTAACTTGACCCTTGACTTGCTCGTTTTGTGTCCATTTTCTCCAGGAGGCCATTAGGTTGTCAGCAACAGTGAATCCAACTGTGCAGTTTAATGTGAAACATGCCAAACACTGCATATACCTACGACAAAAAAAATAGTAACAAGAACAGTAAAGTCAATAAAGAGCAGACCTACACCTGGTAAAAAAGAATATTCAGGTGTAACCCCTTTGTAATCATCAACATTTTGATTAGTAACTGTAATTTAATTACATACTCATCGCTGCCTAGATCTTAACTGGCAAACCAGAAACACAAAAGACTACTTTGTTAAGTAGTTAAATTGCCTTTCCAGTATTCTTCTTATGCAAGTTTACATTTGTGCTATAGAAAACGCACTTTGGGCACCAAATTTAGGGGCTTGGTGGCCATTGGAGCCAATACTTACAAATATTAGCATCTATTCCTGATACTGGCTTAGAGGAAGCAGTTGACACGTACTACTACAACCCCATATGATAGTGTGTGTTTTTCTGTGCGTAGGTTAGGGGCCACAGCGGAGGCTGGGTCCACATTTGATCTGTTACACTTGATGATTGAAATAATTGATGTCTCACCTTTGCTTCCAACCCAAGCTGTCCATCATGGCATTATATGTGATGCATGTCGTCGTCTCTCTGTGTGGATTATGAAGGGATGCAGTCTAACACCTGATGCCCGCTTTTTCTCCAGTTTGAGGGTCTGTCAGTCACATCTGTCAGTCACATCTGTCCTCACTATTAATGAGTTCGGTTGTGTCGGTCTATATACCTGTCCAATTTATTTTTTTCTGTCTGAAGCGTGCCTGTGTGTCTGTGGGTGTGCATTCAACACATGCTGTTGTGTGCACGTGCATATATAGTGGTGTCCCATGCTAATGGAAATGGTAATAGTGCTCGACAGGGATTAGCTGATATGACCCTAAGCAGTGGAGTTAGCAACCGTTAGCTACTGTGACTCTAAGAGAAAGGTAGCAGGCCAGAAGGGATGTACTATTGTGGCCCAGCAGTGCATACATTATTCATTAGTTGTACATGCATGGCTGGTGATGATGATTTTATCAAATCTGGCAAGGTGGGTGGTTAGTTGGGTGGAGGAAACTGGCATCCTGACTGTGTATATGTGCATATCTTTTTTTGTCCATTTTCCAATACAGTATGTTCATGAATTTCAATATGATATGTTTAGCAAGAGAGATGGCAGGAGGCATGAAATAGGAAACCAATCTCATCCCTTCAGCTCTTAACTGATATCGCTGCCTCCCCCAACCCCCCACCCACACTGCGATAAGGCCTGATAAGGATTGAGAGGTGGAGTCTATTGTGCTGAAAGGCCAGCTCAGGTGTGTGGAAAGACAGGAGAACAAAACCGGCTACACTCACAGCACCGCCACCAAATAGTCTGTTTATTCAAGACAGAAACGCGACTGGTGAATGGCCTCCGATATTCAGTTACTCCTCACTGTCCTAACTGACGACTAGCTCAGAGCAAACAATGGGCCTCATGCAGGACCATTTCTTTAGAGAGAAAACTAAGAAAAGTCAACTCCTGATGCACCAAACGTTCTTAACCATCACCCTGAACACCATAAGGGCAGGTGTGGTTCTGTGTGCAAATACCTTGGCACATGCCCAAGAATCGGAGAGATGCCATCAAACAGGGTCTAAGAAAAAAAATGCTTTTACTTATTTTTTTACCAACTGATCAGAGTTTAAAGGAAACGCTTTACATTTCTATTCATGCTTTTATTTTAAATATTGACAATATGTATTGTGTTTTACTGTATGTATTAATATTCTAGTAACATTTTATTACATTATGTCAGTTTATGGGCTCCATAACCTGCCTGCCTGTCTTTAACTGCTTGTTCAGGTCCAAATATTCCCCCTATCATTATATTAATACATTATTACTAAATAACTATTTACTAAAAAGTTCTTAATAATAATAAGAATTATGAATATTTAAATATTTTTTTAATGAGTTTCGGTGCATTAGACAAACATTTTGAGAAGTTATCTTCTTATCTTGGTAATAGCATGATTCCACCAGGCATATGTGTCGTCATGTCCATGTCAAGAAGTCACAGAAACAGCATAGAGTATTCAGTCAATTTTCAAAATAAAACTCCCTGTGCAGTGTTGTGATCATAAAAACAGAAAAAATAAACTGTTTAAATACATGGCCAACAGGGTAGAAGAGCAAAAATAAAGGAAAGAGTACCAAATCAACAAAATCTAAGCAAATCAACAAAATCAAGTGGTAAAAATGCTTTGCTTTTGTGTAAGTGTGCTCTCAGCCACTCATAAAATCCTCTGTCAACTAAGAGAAGTGTCTAAAAAAGAAAGCATTAGGGAATCCCAGAAATCAGTGGGTACTATGAACAAAAATAAGAGAAGAATTTGCTCATATATAACTTCCTGCATGTGGCCCAATGAGCATGTTCACATTACAAAAGCAGCACGCCAATTGATGAGTGAAGACAAAACAAAACAAGCAAACAAAAAGAAAACCCCGCCATCCTGATGTTTCTCCTCCTTGCTTACTTAACATCCTCCACCTGCTGCTGTTATTACCTCCTCTTTATTCTGCTTGTGCCAACATGTCATCGCAGCTTTTGCTCTGAGTTAAACTGCTAACCAGTTCCTCCCTTCTTCTTGCATAATTGCATTACTGCCCAATAACGTTATGTTTGGGCTTGGGCTGTGGGAACTGGTTGTCTAAGTCGCTGTTCATCCTCCCGGATTGGTTATTTCCTGTTCCAGCCGGCTCCTAGCGGGACACGACCTTCTCCAGCTAATTTGTTAGATAACACAAAAAGAAACAAACAGGGGGAGACAGACAAAAAAGGAAGGGGAAAGACTGGGAAGAGAATGAGCGGGCAGGTGCTAGGAGACAGACAGACGGCATATGTGTGTGTGCACGTACGTACACAAAAGAACTGTAACAGGCGAGAAGCAGTGCAGTGGTATCGTCTGAGTTAGGTGCTGAAATGTCATCATATGCCTGGGGGTAAAACGCTGTGAATGCGTGTGTGTGTGTGTGTTGTGCGTGCACCAGTGTGCACTTTTCTAAGCGACTTTGTGCTTTGTGACGGTCTCCTCTCTCTCCCCTGTGGAGGCTGTGTCAGGTCCTTTTGTTGGGTAGATCTGTTACCTTCCCTGCCCTTTGTCCTGGCATGTTTGCCTCTAAAAATGTTAATACTCCAAACATACTGGTTATTTCAGGAGCTTCACAGTGCAGCAGACAGAGATAATGGGAAGCCATCAGACTATTATGTAATCAACCCTGTTTTTCTCATAAAATCCTGCATCCTCAAGCCAAACATTTGTTAAGTGATTTGATGATCCTGAGAGAGAATTGTTTTGTCAGAGGATACAGAACAACTTATCTCCAAAGAGAAGGAAAAGTAATTTATGGAGTCTTTTATCTAATTATGAGCTCATATCTGCATATTTACAAAGATATACCCAGTTAAGTGTTTAGGCTGAGTAGAGCCCAAATAAGAATATATCCGCACTTCCTGTCTTTGCATAGACATTAAGAGTGCTGCAGGAATGAGTTCCCTCATCTTGAAGTCAGTGAGTTTTTTTAAATGGGTTTTTCTGAGAAAAAAAGGGGAAAAAAAATGTTATGTGGTTTACACAAGCTAAATAGATCTTCACATTTTGTCCTTAACATTTGGAAATATCTCACTCAGTGATTATGAAGCTTTTTTGAGTCTTACAAAAGGCAGTTTCTAGTCACATAGTGATGGTGACATAACGTGATTTAATGTGATGTGGTTTGTTATAGCCTAACGTTAGCTTTTTACTTCTGGCTGATTGCTGATTTTAATCTTCAAAAATCCTAAAAAAAGGTTCATTTGTCAAGATTATTTTGTTACGCAAAAAGTGTCATAAATTTTGTTTGCTGCAGACCGTATTATCTGCACTAATCCAAAATCCAATGGAAAAATCCCCTCTGATTTTTGTGGAGAGAAACAGAAGGATGCTAACTTCCTGGTTGGCCTACAAAGTTACACCTTCCCTGCAGCAAAGACCCAACTTATTAACAGACCAGCCTGTGGGAGTTAGTGGCATCTAGCTGTGAACTTGCATGTTGCAAACACCTCATCTCACTCTCCCATTCCAAGAGTGTAGGAGGACATACAGTGGAAACTTCTGAAACCTGGGCAAAACACAAAGGCAGTATCTAGAGTCAGTGTTCGGTTCTTGTTCTGGGCTGCCATAGAATCATGGCAGTGCAACATGGCAAACTCCATGGAAGAGGACCTGCACCCTCTGTAAATATAAATGTCTCATTCTAAGGCAATGAAAACAGTGATCGTTATTTAAAGCTCATTATACTCTAATGAAAACATACTTGTGAATATTATGTTCAATTTCTGCCATATTCTGCCAATAGAACCCTGTAAATCTTACTCACTGGATCTTTAAAACTAAGTTACATAGAGCAATTTTTACTATACAGTGTGTGTGTGTGTGTGTGTGTGTGTGTGTGTGTGTGTGTGTGTGTGTGTGTGTGTGTGTGTGTGTGTATTATAATGTAATTGTTGAAACTGTTGCTCTTTTAGTACTGAATTTCCACCAATAACTAAATAGAAAGTTCTTGAAGGTGTCATTCACCAAAACATGGTGGACTATTATCATCACTACAAGTATTTAATTCCTACCTAACATTACCAAATATAAACACTGTTTCACACATTTCACCGCAACGTGATTGTCCTAGTTTGAGTAAACACTTCCAGATTGTGTCGAACTTTACACTGTTTGTATTTACTTTTCTCACGTGTGCCTGTGTTTGCTTGTATTGATGACAAAGACAAATAGCTTGACCACAGTCTGAAGCTGTGAATTGACCCATATTTTGTCACATCTAGGCAGTGTTTGAAATATATTGAGCACAGGAGTGGACAGCGGAGTTATGGAGCAAGCTGCAGGAGTAGTTTCTATGGATGTCTTGATAGTTTTTTTTGCTGTAAAACTGGGTCACTGTTGAAATCCATTGTAACTGTTGTGAATCCAAGCAGAGTGAAGGAGCAGGCTACAAACTTTTTCAGAGCCATGTTTCAAGCCTACAGGTAGTGATTTCTTGATACTCAAAACATGGGAGAAAATAGTAAAAACTACTACTTGATGATTCATTCTTTTTATCTGAAGACTCAAAAAGCCTGGTGGGTTGTAAGATAGTAAAGAAAAGATGGATGAAAAAAAAAAAGAGTGAAGCAGCAGCTGCATCTGCTCTTGTGGAATGTTTCCAAGGACTGGGTTGGATTCTTCTTCACTGTGCACCTTTCTCACCTCTCTACTCAAACCTCATCTCTATTCTGGTGCATTCAGTTTTAGAAGTTACACATTTTAAAGGCATATTTCAGATTATTTGAAGTGGAGTTGTATGAGGTATTTATTGATCAGCCAGTGTACAGTGTATTACCTACAGTATGTGACAGCTGACAAGCTTGGAGAAGCAGCAGGAGTACTGGTGTAGGACGCTGAGCGATAAACTGCTGTGGATAAGGTCGACAGCAAAACGTGTTTTAGCCACCTAAAAAAATGCACACCAAAAAAAAACTGTATTAGTTGAAGTGTATGCTATATTTTGAATATTTTCACCACCTTGTTAAATAAACAGACTCCTTTTGCAGATACAGCTATTTCACTTTGCAGAAAATGGGAGTTTCTCCCTTGATTGGTTGTTTGTGCTATTGTGTCTGTGAAGGTGAATTAATCATTTAAAACACAGAAGTCACACAATAGCACAAACTAATAGATCAAGTCTGCGGTAGCTGAGCAACTTCTGTGTTCTGTCAGGGAAAAACTAATGTTTTTGGCAATGGTGTCTGGTGGCTTTGGATAGAGTGATATTTGGCTTATATAATGGAGTATTTTAGCCACCTAAAAAAAAAGGCCCTCTTATTTTCACCGGATGGTAAACCGCCGCTGTGTGGTCACTCTCTCCAAACCAGCCAGACTCCATTGGAAACAAATTAGTAATTTTACCCTACAGAACAGGACTTTCTGATCTACCGCTACCTCAGTCTGTTAGTTTTTTGTGTTGTTGTGTGACTTCAGGGCCTTAAAAGGTTAGTTCAGACACAAGTCACACAATAAGACGATCAAACTAACTAATCGACCATTTTTGCAAAAGGAGTCTGGCTGAGCAAGAGAGAGAGCAATATTTAGCTCATATGACAGCAGTTTCTAGTCAGGAATAAGCCTGTCTTACTTTTTTAAAGTGTCTAAACGACCTTTTGCTGTTGACCCTGTCCACAGCAGTTCATTGCTTACCTTCCAGGCAGGCACTCCTCTCACTTTCTCCAAACTGTGGGTGTTTCAACTGCCATCTACTGTGGGTAAGTACCTCATATAACCCTGCTTCAAATAATCCAAACTATCTCTTTAAGATGACTTATCAGTGTGTCAGGTTGTATCATCTGTCTTTTACAAAAAATACTCATATTTACTGTATCAATCTATAATATTTTACTTGCAGGCGAGTGTGTTTGTGTCTCTGGATGTATCCTGTTTGTGCATGCCCGAGCTTGTCCACTGTATCTGTGTGTCTTTGTTTTTGTGTTGAAGTTGAGGCCAGAGAGCCAGCAATTAAAAAGAGGACTGGGACATCTAAAGGCTTAGAGGCACAGACCCAGCACACATGCTGGCAGTCAATTGGCAAACCAGGGGAGGTGAAATTGGAGAGAGAGGGAGAAGAGAGGAGATGAGAAGAGGAGGAGGAGGAGGAGGAGGGCAGGGTGAGTACATGCAGGAGAGAGAAGGGGAGAACCAGAGAGAAAGAGGGCGGGCTCAAACTCAGGCAGCAACACACACACCCTCTCCTCTCCCTCAGTCTAGTCTAGGCGTGCAAGAGGCAGCATGTGTGACTATGTGCTGTAATATGTGTGTGTGTGTGTGTGCTGGAGTCCGGGAGAGACATCTCTACTGATGCAAAGGATTCCCCTGTTTGAGGACACGTGCTGGTGACTGTGTTTTAACCACCACAGGGAATTAACTGTTACACACATACTGGAAACACTGGGAGCTTAAAGTTGAAGGTAAAGAGATACATTTCTTGTTTTTGGGGATGTTTTGGGAGCTTTGTGAGCAGCAGAGACAGAAAGGAGGAGAGATATAGCAGAGTTGCATGGATGTTTTCAAGATAACTGGCTTAGTGTTATGCGTGTTTAGGTAGATATATAAACTAGAGCTGCAACAATTAGTTGATTGATCAGTTCAGGTTCTTAACTATTTAATCTATCACCAAATATTTTGCTATTGTTTTGTGTCATTTTTAAAGAAAAAAATTACTTTAGCTTCTCAAATGTGAATATTTTCTGGTTTCTTTACCCTTAATTGATTAGTAAACTGAATATCTTTGGGTTGTGGACAGAGCGAGACATTTGAGGACTTTATGTTGGGCTTTGGAAAGGTGTTATGACCCAAACAACTAATTGATTAATGAAGAGACTGATCAGCAGATTAACTGATGATGAAAATAACAGTTGCAGCCCAAGTGTTGACATACATGTTAATTTGTGAGAAGACAAAAGAAGGTGAAGGTACAACAAGGGCAGAAATCTATGTATCCGACATCCTCTTAAAAAGTATAAGCTTTTTGTTGTACATGCTCCATATAGGTGAAGGTGTATGTGTGGTAATTAGTCAATTAATTATTAGTCAATGGAAAGAAAATTAGTTTCCATCTATTTTGCTAATCAATTAACATTTGCTGGTTCCAGCTTGTTAAATGAAGAGTCTTTGTGTTTTGGACTGTTGGTTGGACAAGAGAAGCAATTTGAAGATGACACTTTAGGCTCTGGGAAGTTGTGATGAGCATTTTTCGCAATTAATCACAATATTAATCATTCTGAAAACAGTTGTTATTTGCAGCCCTAGTATTAATAGATAGTTAATAGTCAGTGTACTGATATATTTTGTAAGATGGCATGCTTTCTTACACAGTGTGTCTGTGTGTGAGTGTAACTTCTCGTCTTTGTCAGTACAGTATACTACTGTTTGGTGGTGGCTCTTTTCTGGTGGATCTCTCCCGCTCTTTCTCTGTCTCTCTCACAAGTACGCACAAGCATATATGTGTTTATAGATATAAGAGAAGTGCAAGAAACAAAGCCTTCTACACATTTTCTTCAAGATACCACCCTGCATGGGCCAGTTGATGTGTATGTGTGTTAATGAAAGGAGTTTATCAATCATTAATGTTCACACTGGGACATTGCCTAGTTTCCTACTGGAGGTAATGTGGTGATAACAAAATACCTTAACAGCCCTCTGGACTCGCAGCACCTGACGTTTCCCCACCATTGAACAAACTGCACAGCTCAAAGTGCAAACATACTGTACAGCAGTAATGCATGCTGAAGCACTGTGTATTTGTGATTGCTTTTACGTAAGAGATGCATGAAAGATGCGATTACTCAAGATGAAGTGAGATATCAAAAACTCAAGAGGCACTTAGAGTAATTAGGACTTATCAAAAGCTTGTTAGAGAACTGCTACACTCTAAAGAAGTGGAAAAAAAAAGCGCAGGTCAGTGCTCAAAATTTCTGGTTATGCCATCAAAGATTTACAATGCGAAATGAAGAAAGAGGGATCATACGCTAACGGATTTGGATCTGATAAAGACATTAGCCTACTTTGTGTCTGCGTGTGTGAGTGTGTGTTGTGTGGAAATTTTAATAGAGGATGGGAGAGGAGGAACAGCTGAAGAGCAGGATAGAGAAGGACTGAACGGACAAAGAGGGAAACCCACTGTAAGAGCTGCCGAAAGTCTTGTGGGAACAGTAGTTAAAGGCAGCACAGTGCTGAAGACTTGGCAGAGAGCGACACCAAGATTGAATCAGCGAAAGAGAGAGTGTGTGAGTGAGACAGAGGTTATAAGAGACAAGTTAAAGAAGATACAAAAACAAAAGAGAGTCTGTGCACTTTTACTTCCTACTGAATACTTAAGACATATTTACCATCTGTCACTCAAATGTTTGTGTGTGTGTGTGTGTGTGTGTGTGTTAGTGGACGTATTAGGTCTCAGCTGTGCAGAGGGTCATCTTCAGGCATCCAGACAGTCAAAGAATTACGAGGGGTCAAAGGGCACAGAGTCACTGCTGTCCCTTCTCCTCCCTCACTTTCATGCTTCCTCTCCAGAGAGGAGAAAAACAGTTGTCTTGGGTATTTGGTTTGGTCCATTAAGAAAAGCACTGATAAAATTAAAGTTGGGTGAAGTGTTCAAATTTTCCAACCAACCAGCATCAGCCTATTAACCAGCAACTGGGGGCTGTGTGAGCAGTGACTTTACTATGTTACTTATACTATACCTTCTGAATCCAAGTTTTGCATTTTTGTTGAACTAACACGCCTTGTTAAATCATCAAAAAAATGCATTTTTTTCAAACTCAACAAGAAAAATTAAATAAAACTCACCAAAACCATCTCGGTTAGTCTTTTCACTGTTCCAACAATCACCAGCTCTGGTTTGGTTGAAATAAATCCTGATTTCACAGTGTTAAATGTAAAAATATTCTGGCTCTACAACCTGTTTTCCTCTCCCTCTTTGTCAGGCTGAGTGTGTGTCTACTGCGCCGCTGAATGAGCGTGTCTCTTTTTCATCAACAACAGAAGATATTTACTTCTGATCATAGTATTTAATGCTGAAATAGGCAGTTTATTTTTGGCATTGCTGGGCAAAAGTTCCACAATAACCTTTGAGCAATAATGTAATTCACATGGTCTGAGAGAAAACTAGATTTCTGCTCTTCTTCTTGGTTCTGTTTTCAGGCTTTAGGAAATCTAGCCAGAGAGGGGAGACCTTGTCCACTAACAGATTGGTTAGGTAGTTGATTGTTGAGTCTCATTCCCAAAACTTTGGTATTGTGACTCAGCAATCGAACCTTCTTTGAGCCACCAATCTAAAGTGATGGTAATTTGGCGACCGAGGGGTGGGACTTTCTTTCTTTCTCCAGAATCGCTCACTACACCTTTAAAGTGTAAGGCTTTACATTGCTGTGGTTTGTGACAAGTCAGTAAAACACCAGAAGTAGTAAAGTTTGTAATTTGGTAAATGGCTGCATTTATATAGCACTTAAATCCAAAGTGTTTTAAAATTAGAGATTGGCTCTATTTACCCATTCACACACCAGTGGAAGTTAAGGTGTTGCCCTAACCATTGGGGTAATTTGGGGTTCAGTGTCTTGCCCAGGGACACTTTGACACATGAACAGGAGGGGGATCGAACCGCCAACCCTGCAATTAGGAAACAACAGCTGTTGTAACTTAGTAATTTAGCAAAAGTGTTAATGTATTTCTTTTAGACTATTTACACTCAATCTTCCACAAAACCCTGATAAGGTATTAAATCATAAAAGTCTCTGCCTTATCACAAAGATTTAAAATGCAATTAAATACTATTACTGTTTTTATTTGGGGTTTTAAGAAGAATAAGTATGGTATAAACTAGTCATCCCTCTCATTCGCTGTCTGTGTCTTGTTATCTTTTCTTCGTGTTATCTTTCTTGCTACAGTTCACTGCTTCAGTTGCCACCATGAGGAAGTTGAATATTGGCAGGGTGTTTTGAGGAAGTGATCCGTGAAAGGATTTACAGTGGCAGATAAAAACTGGTGTGTGTGTGTGCGAGCATGTGTACGTGCGCGCTCTTGTTTTTTTTCTTCTAAATTGACAAAGACTTTTGTGAAAGCCTGGGGCTGTGAAACGGAGGGAAAGCCATTATCTCACACACTGTTACACACTGCTCGTCCAGGTTTATGTCTGTGTGTGTCCATTTACTACGTGTGCGAGTGTGTGTTCCGGACAAATACGTGTGTGTGTGTGCATGCATCCTCACAACCATGTGCTCTGTCTGTGTACAGTAAGCTAATATAGTGTGTGAGCGTGAAGGGAGGGGGGTGGGGCTCTGTTAAGTGAGCCCCTGTGGGCGCGTGAGTGTGTTTGTATAGTGTGTGTGTGTGTGTGTGTGTGTGTGTACATACTGACCCAGATTGATACACTGCTCTCATGCTAAGTCAGCTCACCTATAGGGCAGATGTAGGTAGGCGTATCCTCTTTTACACACATCCAGCCTCACTGTAAACACCCACACTCTAGCACTTGTTATGTCTCCAAGGAGGACACTGCATTTACCTACATTCAACTGAAACCATAACCGCTACACGAGGAGAAATCCCCAATATATTTACTGTACAAAATCATAAAACAGCCATGATATGTTATCAGAGATTAAGGAACCATGCTAATTTCTAGGGGTGTCACAATTTCAATATTACATAGAAAATCAAACGAAAATTATCTTTCAGTTTCAGTCATTGAAAACAAAGGGTATTTTTTTTTCTCTCTACCCCTGCCTACTTGCAGCGTCCGGCGCATGTCCAAAGCAAAAAGCAACACTTCAAAGACAACAAAGCACAGGTTAGCAGCCATTCTATCACACTTAAAACCATAGGATGCAAATTTCTTGCATCTCCTTAACCAGTACTTGAAAACACTATTAATCAATTAATCATTAAGAATGAATTAGTTAAAGAACACGCATTCTTTTCTCATTTTCGTTTCCCTTATTCAACCAATGCCTCCACCAGACAAAACAACATCAAATGAGGTACAGTTACTGCCATTTCTTAATACAGTTTTGTTTGGTTAAGTTCTTCACAGTGATTGATCAATTAATGATTCATCACTAACATAACTACCATATTGTTAAACACTGGCTGCGTCTAGTAGCTGGTGGAATCGTGCAACATCTGATTCTTCCTCAGTAAAAAGGAATACAAGGTGATCCAGAGATTGAACTCTGTCTACATCTTTTTAAAGAAGAATTTTAAAATATAAATAAATGACAGATCTTTACAAATCAGGACTTTATAGTCTAACAATTACATAGCTATCAATGCTAGAAAAAAATTAATCAAGTCATATGAAATCATGGATTTGGAGAATCGTGGCACCCCTACTAATCTGAAATACTGGCTTTTCCACCAACAGCGCTATAGCCCGTATTTTCTTTGTTGAAACTTAGAGTGAGTAGATCTTTATAACGGTCAAACTGAGCAATATTTTAATGGAGTCTGGCAGGCAGTAAGGCAGGCAGTCACTGAACTCCAGCTCCAGAGTGTATATTTTTGTGGGCTTTTGTTTTCAGGGTAATGGTTTAGCATTTAGTCTGTAGACAACCTGCCTGAGCGTCAGTCTGGGGAGGAGGGGGTGGGGGAAAACAACTTCAGCCAGAGATAGTGTGTTAAATAGGGACTGAATCTATTTAATATTCTGTCAGTGGCTCCAACTCACTATTGGACAGTAGCACTCATCTTTGAACATTAGGGTGTTGCATATTTTACCTTTAATCAAAGAAATGCATTCACACATACAGTCACAGATTTTCTGCAGCCTCAGTATAATCTATACTATAAATACAAATATTTAAGTCCTTTGATCTGCTCATGTGAGGTTTATAGAGCGCTCCATACATCAAATAATACATTCTATAAATGGAAATGATAATAATCATCATCAACAACATGGAACTGAAGCTTGCTGTGAATACTCTCGTATCTTTATCCTCTGCTGTGACTCCTCTGACCTTGTGGCAGACGGACGGACACCCTCTCTTCGTGATTACAGATACAGTACATAAGATGCAGTTTGATGAACATGTGGCAGGCATGATAAAGGGATGATGCAATTAACATGAAAGGGATGATCTCCCTTTCTCTCTCATCTTTGTCTGCCTGCCTCTCTCATCTTCTAACCACTGTTGGAAGATGCTTCATCCCTCTTCCTCAGTGGTCCACTTATTTCTGCTGTTAAGCAAATACGGGGCTTATGCAGCCCCCGGTGCACGTCTCCCCACATGCAATCAAGCTGTTTAAATGTTTGTGTTTGAGTGTGTGCCTGTGGGTTCTGAGTGTGTCTGTCTTCTCTCTGTGTGTGTCACTCTCCCAATGCTCTACTGCTGTCACTTGCAGCCCAGTAGACAGATATTGTTAAAGTCTGTTTTGGGAAAACCAAGACAAAACTGACAGCTGAGGGTGGAGAGACACTGAAATGTTTTTCCTCTTCTCTGGTTACACAGAGTGTGTCTAATTAAGGTGCTGGTTCTGTCATGGTTGCATTCAATAGCAGGGGGAATCCCTTTGCTGTGTAGCTGATATAATAAGGCAATGGTTTCCAAGCTGGGGGTCTGGAGCCTCTTCCAAGAGGTGACAAGATAGATCTGAGGAGTTGAGCTACGATTTACAGAACATGGAAGCAGGTAACAATCATGTTTGCTCCAAAAATGCATTTGCTTTTTTGATGATCCGTAAGTCAATTATTAGACCCATAAAACTATTCAAATTTGATAATAAACCTTGCTACGAGTTATGATTGGTCACAAGTGGACATTAAAGAGATAGTTTGGATTATTTGGATAATTATTATGTTATGGGCAGGTAATTATCCAGTATATGGTGGTTGACACACCCCCAGTTTGGAGAAGCAGAGAGGGGAACAAGCATGGAAGCTGAACATTCACATAAAAAATCAGTATCAGTTTAACTGTAACTGTATACTGTATTCAGAGTATTTTCACAGCTTTAACTTGCCAATAGAAAGCTTTTCCTGATGAAAAACAGCCATTATGTAAGTCGTTCTCACTCAACCAGACTCATTTGGCAAAGTCAGTCAACCCAGACTAACCTTTTAAAACACAGAAGTCACAAAATATCTATCAAGGCAGTGGTAGAGCAGCGACTAATGTTGGTTTCCAGTTGAAAAAGGCCGTCTGAGGGCAAGGTAAAGTGGTGAAAATAATTTAAATATAATGTGCAGTTAATATTATAGAGATTTTTTTTAGATGAGTGATTGTGTGTGGTTGTGCGTCTGTATTCCTTGGCCCTGGCCTTTTGCATGAACTCTAGAAAACATGATAAATTGTGCAAGATGAACAGCTGAATGACTCAGCGTGAACATGCCACATTGACGTGTTTTCTTATGTGCGTGTGTTTGTAATGTCACTCGTCTGGTTGAGCAGGACTACTTTATGCTCAAGATCAGGTGAAGAACATTTGTTTGTGCCAGACCCCTCAACATCAACCCCCCTGACGAGAAGAAGAAGAAGGAGATGCAAAAGGGAGCGGGTGTAGCAGAAGGGGATGTCTCTAATTTGTGAAGGGGTCCAGACGGGGGGAGGGGTGTCTCAGAGCTGACATGAGCTGGCATGTGTGCCCTCGTTCATTTCCTATCTTTTGTCTGTTCCGTGTCTGCTGATGAATTGGGAGGTTTTTTCCTCCTTCCTTTGCTCCCTCTCTGTCTCTCTTTCTTTTTCTTTCTTGCCCTCTTTGTTTCTTTATTTCTCTTTCTTTCTCTCCCTTGCGCCAGCATCCCTCTTTCCTTCCTCTCTTGGTGCGACAGCATTGCCATCCCTGTCATGTCTGCCCATTATCTTTGATCAGTGTTGCGTTCCAGCCCACACATCGGCTCAGACTGCCAGCCGATGATGTGTAAATGTGTGTGTGTGTGTGTGTGTTTGTGTGTGCATGCATCTACATCTTATTTGTTATACAGAAGGTTAGATATTCATGTTTTTCTTGCATGCCCTCAATTCAGAAGAGTAGCAGAGGAATGTACTCTCTTAGAAATAAGGGTTCCAAAAATGTTCTTCCTGAGGGGCTGACGTTCTACCCAGAATCATTTGCTTCTGAAGCACCCTTTGCTGAAGAGAAAGTTCACCAAAGGTTCTTTGTAAGACTAAAGGTTCATTTGAGAACCATTTTCATCCAGAGTGCCCTTTTTGAAACAAAGAGTTGTTCAAGGAACTTTTTCGTCAAGGGTTTAAGGGTTCTTTGTACCATAATACAAAAGGGTTCTTGGTGGAAACCCCCCGGGTGGGTTCTAGATAAAACCTTTGGAATATAAAAATGTCCTCAGGTAGGTTCTAATTAAAACCTTTTGGTTAAAAAAAAAGTCTTCTCAGTAGACCCTTTGAATATATATATATATAAAAAAGTTATTGTTAAAGCACTCTGGCTGGGTTCTAGATAAAGCCTTTGTGATAAAAAAAAACTTTTCTCACTTGAACTCAGGTGAGTTCTAGATATAGCTCTTGGAATATAAAAAAGTTCTTGCTAGAACCCCATGGTTTGGTTTTAGATAAAACCTTTGTAATATAAAAAATGTTCTCAGTAGAACCCTCAGGGTGTTTTCTTGTTAGTTCGCAGCAGGTGGAATGGTTCTTGATAGAACCCCCAGAGACGGTTCTGGCTGAAACCATTACACAATAGAAAGGTTCTCTGTAGAAACCCATTAGGGATTTTGTGGCAACCCTTTCACAGTTGCTTCTAAGTGTAACTCTTTGTGTTGGGTTCTAGTAGGAACCCATTGAAAGGGCTCTAAGTGGAACCCTTGTAAAAGGTTCAACCAGTACACAAAAAGAATTCTCCTAGGAGAACAAACCAAAAAAATCCCTTTATGGTTCTAGTTAGCACCTTTATTTCTAAGAGTAAAACAGAGACAGGTGAATATGTATGATTTTGTTTACTGAGTGATCAGCAAACAAAGGATGTGTGCCGTGCAAACAAGCTGACACGAGTCGTTCCAAAGATCTGAAAAAGGTGCTGGAAGCTGAGTTAATGTGGAAAAAGGAAGCCTGCTTGGAGATGAGACGGGAGATGGAACATGTTACCTGAACAGGAAGCTGGTGTAAAAGACTTCAGAGTGAGAGAGTGGAAATACATGTGTGTGTGTGAAGTACTGAGTAGGGATTTAAGGGAGGAATTAGTGTGGGAGAGCAAAGAGTGTCTTCAAAGATTGTCTTTATGCTTTGTTTGCGCTGGGGAGATTTGGCCTTCCTGGGATCTCTGCTTGGAAATCTTTACACCCTCTACTTTTGTGTGTTTTGTGTGTATTATCCTGTCCAAGTTTACGTCCACGTGACTGTAATTAAAGCAGGGGAAACAGGCCACTTGGCCATTGTGTCTCTTCTCTTCTCTTCTCTTCTCTTCTCTTCTCTTCTCTTCTCTTCTCTTCTCTTCTCTTCTCTTCTCTTCTCTTCTCTTCTCTTCTCCCCTTCCCATCCCTCCCATCCTCCTCCTCTCCTTCATCCCCCACATTACATTAGTTGCATAAAGAGAATGCTGACCAGCGACTCGGTGCTCATCACATAGTCACACTTCACGTTCCTGCTTGCTGACCTGGAAGTGATGAAGCGGCATCGTACAAGGCAGTCTCAAAAGCCTATGTGTGCATTTGTAAGTGTGTGCAAGTGCAAATATGCATGTGAATATGTCTGTATGGGCGTGTGTGTATGACAAAAGCAAGGATGAAGCCTTACGGGTAGAGCTGCATGGATTTTTTTTGGCTCTCTGGATTCAGTTTCTTTTGGGATAAAGACCCTGTGGTGAGTGCTGTATTGGGTTTCTACTCGACTATGCGTTTTTGTTATTGTCCTTTGGTGCGTTAGCTTTTAGACACGTGAATGTGTGTGCATACATGTGGTCAGATTGCCTTTGTCCTCTCCCCTCAGGCCTGCACTCAGATGTCAGTGAGTCGTGTGGAGCTTATACAGGTCACTAATGCACTGAGAGGGGAGGCTCTATACACCGGAGCCACTCAGAGCCCGAACAATAAACCCCCAGCTCGAGTCCGCACAAGAGCTCAACTCCCGGGAAATGGACCCATTGACCTAGATCCAACCCCAGCTACTGAGGAGACGCCACGTTGCTGACATGTTGTTGACATCCTTGTCTCAGGGATAGGGTTGTTTTTGCCACAAGATGCCTTTAAACACGGGCTGAAATCCTACAGGATAGTAATGTGATTGAAGCAGCCAGGGATTTAACAATGGTAACCTTTATAACCTCTATAATGACTAGAATTAAGTGGCATATATTTTTATGATGCAAAATGTATAATTCCTACCCTTATAAGTAGGAGAGGCAAATGCAAGTTTCAACAAAATAATACTTTGAGGAAATGGAAATTAAGGTTTCCTTCCTCAGAATACTGATTTTTGTATAAATGGTGGTTGCTCTCTGGGGGTCTTGTGTTATTTTGACACATTACAGGATGTTATTTACTTTCCATAACTTGCTTTGAGGTTTACAATATTTGTTTGTGTCCCAGCAATGGAGCTAAAAATTAGTGCCATGAGGTTGAACATTAACCATGGCCCTATGACCCGTGGCCACAAAAAGTTTGTCTGTGGCCACAAAATATTCCATGTATGCTAGTTTTATCCCCATACTGCGAGGCTTCACCAACACAGCATTACAGAACTAATAAAACAAAGCCACGGCATTTAAATTCTGTGTTAATCTTCATTTATCTGACCTGGTTTAACAGATGTCACACTGTATTTGATGATACGTAACGCTAACACTGGAACTTATCTTATATCTCCTAATTGGTGCGATTAGCTTTGTTTGTTGATCAGAGCTGTGATTAAATGTTTGGGTGGGCTGCAGAAGATTTTCAGATTTCAAATTGGGATGTGGCATTTCTAAATTTGGGAGTGGCTGTTCTACAGGAAGCAGTGAACAGTACTCATCTCCGGCTAGCTACTGATTTGTCAGGGCTACTGATATATGGGTTTACTAAGCTTGCTAAAATTGCTAGTACTGTCCTCACAGAAGAGCCAGAATCACAAAAGGCAGACTATTAAAAAAATGATGCAGCAACAAAAATTTAATGAGCAGGAGTTGACACACAGAAGTGTAGCTAATGTCCCCAGGAAACAAACAACATCACAGTTCATGGGACAAGTTGACAACACAAATGTCACAGTCAAGGAAGCCTGTGTTACGTTTACATTTGGTCCACTAAAAATGCACATTGGCTATCAAATGTAGTAGGGCAAATGCTATATTGCTATACTGTGCTGTGTTTTAAGTCATTATAGTGTGTCTTGATATATAAATAGACACATAGGGCGATACATAGGATTTAACCTAGGATTTAACTCTGAGAGTCATGAGCTTTTGACATTTTGTTGACTCAAAAAGACTGATTAATCAACAGTGAAAGTAGTAATTTCACTTCCATCTTTACTGGGTTTTGTTTTAGTATAGACCTAAACGTCTGTCTGTGAAACTGGCCTACAGTGACTTACGAAAAGTGAAGCAGTTCATTGTCGTTGAAAATTGCAGAACAATGATGCAACATTCTGGGCGGAGGTCATTCTCTGAATCTGTCACACCTTACTGCATGCAAGGATGGTTTTTGGGTTTGTGGTGCATAAATGAAGAAGTGGGTAAAGGGAGGGTCGTGTTTCTTGGTAAATGGAAACCAGAAAAAATACAGTATGTGGTGCAAATTTGCACATCCTGCATGTGTGCCATTATTGTTTGTTTTGCTTTGTTTTTTGGTCAGTAGAAGGCTTATTACCACACTCAATACCTTATCTTATCTTGACCTCCCCAGCAGTGTGTCATAGGTGAGGTGTGTGTACCCCAGACCCATACTGTATTGTTTTGCTGCTCTGTGTCCTCTGTTGGCCTCGGGGACAGAGACACAGCACAGTGAGCTGCTGTTTGTCTGTCACATTCTTGCTGAACATTTCTTACCCGCATCTCTCACTGCAGCGCATTGTCTCCTGTCTCGTCTTCAAGGGGGTGCTTTGTTTGCAAGCTCCGCTGTTGACTCAGGTGCAGGGATGTACTAAGATAACTTCCTCTTCCACCTCCCGCTGTCCCCCTCCCTCTGTCTCTCTGCAGTCCACCTTTGTGTTGCCCATTCCTCCGCCACTAACTTTTCTTTGCACTACCTGCTCTGTCAGGTTTCTACTGTCATGATTCACCCCAGTATCTCAACTACTCACTCTCCTCCCTTAATCTTTCATTTCCTTTCTTTTCTCCCATGGTGCCCACTCCAGTTTTTCTCCCTTCCTTACCTGTCCTTGTGCGGTCATGCCAAAGCTTTTCTCTTGCTCCCTGGTAATGATTAGGGTAGTACAACAAAGGATTTGCAGGGCCTCAGCAGAAATCTTAATTAATAAAGTGATAACAGTGCTGCTTTGTGTTTTATTAACCGTCTTTGCAATAGTCTAACAAGTTGATTAAAACAGAGTAAGATAATACCTGCATATTGCGTTGTTGCAGTATTTAAACATTAATCATGCTGAGTCTGGAATCAGAATAAGCCTAAAACTCCATTAAAACATCCAGTTTAATTTCCACTCTTTCTGTTTACTCTTGGAAGGCATGCAGCATGGTCAGATTTTTAGTGTGTTTGAAAAATAGTCCGACAATTTCCTATTGTATTCCCTTTTCCTATCACACATCCACATCTTCGTTAACTCAGCTGTTAAACAGCCCTTGTAAACCTGGATTACTCTAAATAGTACATACCAAATGCACCTTTCCAATCTGGCGGTCTATTTAAACTGCTAAACCTCCCATTTCTCCCTCTCCCTGCCAATGCATTGCTGCCCTGCATAGTGTCGCTGCCTTCTCTTTCATCCACCCGCAGGCTCCAATGGGGCATTCAAGAATTTGCTCATCACTCCCCATATATCTCTATGTAACTTAACATGCGGGGAGTGATGAAGTCAGATGCCAAACTCAAATTATGTTCTGCTGCTGAATAATCATTCTAAAACTTGAGTTGTCTTACTGAAGTGTACTAAATTATAAACTGACCGTGATATGTCATCAGAGAGAGAGAGAACTCCCACACCAGAGCAGTGGAATTTTATGTTCAAGAGAAAACGTACAGCTTTGCATCTACAGATAACTGACAGTTACAAACAGCTGATCAACTTACACTGAAGGATTCGTCGTCACTTGTTACAGTGACAGTATAATCTTGACTGTGATTGTGATATGCGATACAGTTACTGGGAATGATCACTTTTGCATCAGATTTCATTTTCACTGAAAAAATACTTAAAAACACGATGATGTGACATGTTGGGATCTGTACCAAACAAACCTGTTTTTTAACATCTGGAGAGCAAGATTTCTTGGCCAGAATATCTTCGTTCATATCTCCGTTTTGTTTTGTTTTCACATTCTTCTTTTATCACATAATCGCGGTCTGCGATTTGGATATTTCACTTGGCTTTATTGTGATTTTAATAATACCGTGATAATTGTGCAGCCCTAAATGCTATTTGAAGTTATTTTTGAACACTCGGGTCTTAAATATTGCTCCTTTAATCTGGATAATCAGAATAATCAAAAAGATTAAATGGAAGAGACAAAGTTTTATTCACATTATATTTAGTCATGTTCGCTGGCTTCCTTAGTCTCTGGCATATCAGACACAACCCATGTCTCTCTGGAACTTATAGCAATTAGAAGCAAAGAGGAAATGCACCTTTACCTGGCATAAATTAGAAATGACCATTGTTGGAAGCATTTAGGATTATTTAAATACACAACAAACAAAAAAACAAAATATATAACACAGGTCATGCATTTTTAGACATTTTAATATGGAACATATTATTCCTTTAACACAAGGACAATTTCATCTTTTTTTGGACCAGCTATTTTTTTGTGCATACACATATTTTAGTTTTATTTAAAAAACAAGAGCAACGACCTTTTCTCCTCAGAAATGATCTCCATCTTTCTTATAGACAGTCTGGTCACACCTGCACACACACACTAACACGGACAATAACCTCTTCAATAACCCTCTCCAGATAGTCTTACTGCAGTCATATCGTTACTGACAACAAATCAGGCCTGTTCACATCCGCCCTACTTTGAACTGACACAACATCTATCTCTATCAGCCCCTCAGGACCTATCAGCACCACTCCACCTCTTTACCTCTCATGTCTCCTTCCACCTCACCACACATCATTCATCTTTCTACCTGTGGCCCAACACTCGATTCCACCAGCTCCCCACCGCTCTAACAGCCTCTCATCCGCCTTTCAACACCATTATAGTTTTTTTTTTTTCAGACCCTCTTGCCCCTCTCATACCATCCCCCAGTCTCAACCTCCCACCTCAATCAGTCTACCTTTGCCTAAAACCCTCTCATCCCTCTCTCTTGCTCACTCATCCACCCTGTTATTTCGCTGTCCCTTCAGCCTGCACAGAGCGGAATAGGAGGTATTACCCGCCAATTTGGCAGCATTCACACCTGTCTGTGTTTGTCTGCAGGTGTCTACATGTGTCTGTGTCTGACAATATGTTGTGCCAAAATCAAGTGTGTATAAACTTGGCCTAAATACGTGTATTTGTTTACACGTTTCCACTTCTCACTCTAAAAATGGGTTGGACCAACAAGGATTTTTTTTTTTTTAAATCTGATTAAATCTTTAAATTATGTTGCACCATACACTTAAAAACTAGTTTAAAATTAAATCACCTTAAATCTCAGTTTAGTTTGGACCTAAATTAAATGTAACTGTTGCACCAAAACTTTAAACTCTTATTTAAAATGGGATCCAGGATTAAACTTATACTTGAAGAAGTTTTACCTTCTAAAATGATTGCCTTTTTGAGATGGATTGAGAAAATAGTCAAGTTCCTGAAAGAATTTGAAGAGACAGACTCAACCTGCTCTTCTTTCTTTTGCTCCAGTTGATCATGTAACACAGGGGTGTTAATTTCAATTTCATCATGGTCACATCACCATTATGGTCTCCCTCAAAGGGCTGGTTGTAAATGTAAGACTACAAATATATCTACCTATTATCATATTTGTCTGTGCATTTGATTACTGGTGTTAATTGTTAGCTAACTCTGAAAGCATAAGCCTTGTAAAAATAATAGCAAGTAGGTTTGAGATCCAAAATGTATGAATGCTTAAAAATTTGATTACAGAATTTTGCTAGACTGCAGCTATTAGCATGACTAGCTACAACCACTTGGCTAGAACGCCTCTACAGAGAACGACCATATGATATTGAGACGCTATATGACATCTAGCAGCTAAATGCCTTCAGTGTGCAGATGACAAAATCAGGATGCATTCTGGGACATGTGGTTTATGGACATCATACTTCTGTAACTAAGAATTTAATTGTATTGTGCAAATTACAGTCTTTGCAAGCTCTTGGGGTCCACATAATTTCGCCTGCGGGCCCTGAGTTTGACATGTGATGTAACATTTTATTAAATTTTTAGCCAGCTAGCAAACAGTGCAACTTTTGTTAACTTTTAAACTAACTATCTAACAGCACTTGAATGTATCTATGTATTAATTTTGTACTTTAAGCTATTTATTTTAATTTGAGTAAGCGAACTTCCCCATATTGAGACTATATTTCATTTTGATTTACATTGGACTTACTAAACTGAATTTAGTTTTAAATTGTGCAACAGAGCTCTAATTTTTTTAAATCTAGTTTTGCTAAACTCCAATGATAACTAATTTTAACTAAATTAAATTACTGTTTGTTAGAGGAGCCCATTCTAAAAGATTAAATCAGTGCTGTTCTAAATGCCTAAATTATTAATGTGGAGAAGAAAAAAACTTCCCATAATGCCTCAGTTAAGGGAAAAAGGGGGAAAATAATGGGAAGGAGTCCTTTCTGCAGGATGGTACAACAAGCCATACTACTACTCAATTATTTCAGGCTTAACAACTCTTTTATGTAAGTGTTTCCCATCCCACTTCATTACTTTATTGCCACGTCAACCAAGCTGAGAGGAATTTGTCTTAGTGTAACTCAGAAAAACAGGACGACTGGCACACATGACAGCAAAACAAATCCAGTTAGACAAACAGCACAGGATTTCAGTGTGTGCAACAGAGATAAAGTGGTCAACAGACTATAGAAGAAAGACAGACTGATAAACAATCAGAAAAGAGTTGAATTTATTGATAAGTTAGTAAAATGTTGTGGTTTTTGCCTTCTCTAATGCTCCTTTTTGCCGTTTTTGCTTTAATATATTGATGGTTTTTAAATCATGAATTGATTGACATGGACAGATGGAAACCACACTAATATTGGCTACAGATGACAAAGCTATCTGCTGTTTAATAAAACCACAGATGTACAGTTCCAAAAATGCACATGCTACTACTGTAAGCTTGAATTTCTTTTGCCATCTGCATGTCTGTAGTTGCATATCATTTCCCACGTGTCATTTCAAGAAATACTAATGTGCTGCCACGTCTGCGTAGCACTCTTCCTCCTCTTTAACGTCTCTCTCTACCTTATCCCTACACTCCCAGCCGCTCCTCCCCCAGGCTGCGTCTTGCCCCGCAGGGTTTCTACGGTTACCAGCCGAATCTGGAGCACAGTCAACATCTCTCGTCCCACTCCTCCTGGATAATTAAACAACACTTCTTTTACTGCTGCGCACATATTTGGAGCTGCAAATCACGACATGAATATTCAGTTGATTGGTTGTGATGACTGGGAGGCGATTGTCTGTGCAATCACTATTTCATCAGGAGGAGTGAGTGAGCGTTGATTGAGGAATTGCAAAAAAGGGAGATGATTTATTAATATTTAAGAAAAAGCAAATGATAGTTTGCTATTTATCATGCAACCTGCCAAATTATATGGCTCAGGAGGATTTCAAGTGGCATACTAACCTACAACAGGAGTCAAAGATGGATTTAATTTAGGCTTACACCCCTAGATCTCCTCCTTCATCTCAGAACAAATGAGAGAATAGAGCCCTCTGATCATCTACTGTAAAAGCCTCACATTAAAATATACATCTTGAAGGATCATAATGGGCGGTTTAAATCTATGGGGTTTCCTGTCTTTGAATTCATACAGGGACTCACTGATCGCTGAGTTTGCACTCAGCAGCAGCAGCTACAGAGCGGAGCGTCAAAAAGCTACACACACTCATTGAGTCTCTCAGGCCTCTCGCTCAATGGAGGACTTGTGCTGGAAGGATTTTCTTTAAAATATGGTAATCCCTGACTGCACCACGCTGCAGAGACAGTCAGCTGAAATCTGAGTTAAGGAGCGTACAGCGTAAGCTCCTAGAAAGACGGAGAAGCGTATTTAATGAAGTTAGTGACACTTGAGGAGTAAAAATGGAATGAATTGGCTGACACCGAATTCCACTGCCCTTTATCTTTTTCACTTGATCCTCAGATGCCACACAGACACTGACCCAAAATCTAAAATCTGTCATGTGTCACTTTGCAGATGATGCTGCACCACTTCCCAATCATCAGATGACCATACATGTCATCAGAGATTAGGGAAACATGTCAGCTCTTCTGATGACAACACTACAGCCAATGTGTTCTCCTTTGAAATTTCCATTCCGGGCTGGAATAACTGTTTATTTTGCCTAGTTCTTGTTTAATGGAGTTTAAATGTGTATTTGCAGAGCAATGGGCTTCTCTTTTGTTTTCAGGATAACAGGCTTAGCTTTATATTGACAGACATTTGACAGAGTTATAAACAACTGATCAATTTACTGTGGAGGACTTATCTTTGCTTATCAGTGTCCAAGTATAAAGTTGTGCTTGTCTTGCACTCGTGTAGGTTCAGTGTCCCTGCAGCCTGCAGGCAACCTGTCTGAGCTTCTAGTCTTAGGAGGAGGGGCTGGAGGGAAACAGCTCACTTCAACCATAGGTCATATATTAAATAGGGATTCAATCTATTTAAATTACCGTCTATGGCTCCAACTAGCTATTTGGACTGCAGTACTCATTTCTGAATGCTAGAGCACGGGCCTACAACAGGGGGTCCTGTGAGAGAGAGAGAGAGAGAGAGACTCCACCACAGTGCAAATACAAAAGTTCTGAGGGTGAGGCAAATGCAACTAACATTAGCCATGCTGCTAACTAAGCAATGACCCAAAAATATTTAATGCAGTATATGTAGTAGGGGTCTCTGCTCCATCTCTCTATCAGCTAAGGGGCCCATAGCCTGAAAAATGTTGAAGACCCTTAAACTAGGATTTTACATATTGCTCCTTTAAACAGTCTTTTATTTCCTTAAATGCGGTATCAGCAACTTTTCTTTGCTACTAATATCAACACAATCCTTGATCTTGACTCTTTTTTTCCCACTTCCCTGTTAAGAGACAAATAGAGGCAAATTAATAACAATCATCTAATTTCCTTCCTCTTGACTTTGTTCTGTCATTTTCATGCTTTGCCCTCCTCTGTGGCCCCAAAATGAAAGCGCTCTTCAGGAAGGAATTATGATTTGTCTCTCACCAGTTAAAAGAAATTAATGTTTGATTTAAGCAGCAGCCCGAAACTCATGCTTGCAGGCACTCTGTTTGTGTATGTGCATGCGTGTGTTTAAGCTGGGAGAGATGAGGAGGGTGGGGGGAGGTGGCGCGTGTCTTGTCAGATCCCGAAAGGATGAATAAGAAGCTAATCTCCCTCTCCCAGGGAATTCTACCAGTGATGTCTCAGACAGTCCCGTCTCAACAGGGACTGTGGGAGTGCAGTGGAGTGTGCGCTCCCATCTCCACAATAGGATGTTTTCAGAGCGTATCTGACTGTTATCTCCACACTGAATAGATACAGTTCCTCCTTAAATGTGAACAATGCACACACACCTAAGTGTGCACGTACAGACACGCACTCACGAATAAGTCCCCGATCCTTATTTGTTCAGACCCCTGCACCTAGTCCTGATTCACATGTTATTTACGGTGTGTTTGTTATCTTTCAAAGCAGGTTTGCTTGGTGTAAACAACAACATGTTGTTATATGCACGCATGCTTGCAGGTGTGTATTTCTGTCAGTGTGTGCAGGAGTGCATGTAAAAGTCAGGGAGCATGGAAACACTGATAAAAAACCGTTACCCAGATTCCCATGGTAGTCTATTTTGACTTGCTTGGAATGAAGTTTGGCCCATCCAGAAATTCCTTTGTTTACCCCCCCCAGAGTGTCAACCTCAGCGACTTCATCCCCTGCCCTGAGGGAGGGGGGTACGGTAACCATCTGAGGAATGTGAAAGGTGCGGGAAAAGACCCTCGGGGAAGGGTGAGTCCAGCAACTTGCGTAATGTGTTTTGAGGCTCAGTGGGGGGTAGTGGTCGAGGTTGGAGGGTGCAGAGAAAGGTCAGAGAGATCAGTCAAGCTGAGAGCTTCTCTGGTTTCAGCGGCGTCTAGACTGGTCAATACTGTTACCTTTCATGTCTCCGTTAGGGGTTAGACTGTTTTCTTTGATCACGTAATCATGATAAAGCACAATATCATGTGCCATTGTTTCAGTTCTAACAATAAAGGCCATCAAAAACCTAGAGGTGGAAGTAAGTCATGTGTAAGTACTAGAAATTTGCATCTTAAGTCTGACTTGAGTCCCCCACCTCTGCTAATTAGTCGTGTTTATTTCTTCTTTGGATTACGACCACGCTGAAGGATTTTATACAGGATTTCCATGTCCCCAAAAATGTTTAAGATCAGAGATGTTTGATTTTTGAGACTGTCTTAAGACTTTGTGTCCTGTCAACAGTTGCTAACCTAAAATCAGTAACTATATTTATCCTGTCATAAGCAAGTGTGGAACTCTTGAGAATTTATTTGGTTTCATCAGAAGGAATCAGTCTTTGCTCTTGTTATGTAATATACTGTGACAGGTAATAGCTAGGAATACCTACAATAGCAAAACTGAAAGACTAAAACAACAGTACATTCCAGAATGCAACATGCTCCACACCAAATGGAAGAAGTCTCACCTCTCACCTATTGAAGCATTTTTTATTTTTTTTAAAGCAGGAGATAACTTGCTTTATTTATGGATCGCATGCTGTTCACATGTTAGAGAAAAAAAATATGCAACAGGTACTTTATTGTTCATAAAGACAACAGTTTAAAAATAAAGTTACTCACATTCCAGCAGCCATCATCACACAGTTCAGTCCAAGACTAGTTTTATATTGCTAAAGCAAGTTCATTTATGATTAGTTATGGTCTTAATTAAAGCTGCAATGTTTAAACAATTAACTGTCAACTATCACATTAATTGCAAATCAATATTATTATAATTAGCAAATAGCTAATCAGTTAATTGAGAAAATAATCAATAAATTAATCAACAATGGAAATAATCAGTAAGTGCAGCCTTATTCTTGAGGGCATGTAGTAAGCAATTTCATAATTTTGATTTCAACAGCCACTCCAGCCTGCGGTCTAGACGATGACAGACTTAAAAAAAGCAATGAGACAGGTTTTGTTTGGCTTCATTCACAGCGCAGTGATGTACAGTAGTGCACATCCACGTCATGGGTGGTTTGAATCTGAAGAGCCGCGCTGTGTGTCATGTAGGGCGGAGCTGTGAGACAGGTGCAGAGATGAAAAGATTGGCGGGGGAAACTAGGGTGTGCCTGCTCCATGGCTGTTCTGACAGGCCTTTGGTATTTTTCCAAAGAGTGCGGGAGCATGTGTGTGAGTCGAAAAACCTGCTCACATTTCTCTTGGGAATGTGCAGGTGTGTGCGACTGGAAGCATGTCTGCCGCCTTTGTACTATTGTAGTCTAGTGTGTGCCGCAGAAAACTACCTGCTCGCGAATGTGTTAGGTGATAGACGTGAGAGCCCATAGGTGTTGAGCATCTTTGTAACGCAACCGTGGCAATGTGGCAATGTGAGTTTGACAGCTCCTGTACAGAGTTGTTTTTGACAGTGTAGTTAAGGCGCCTCCTCTCCCAGTACGATGCTCAGCACCATCTCCATCTCTCTCTGATTTTGTGTCCATTATACTCTGAAAGAAGAGTTTTTTGTGTGAATAATGAATCATTCACAACGTATGTTCTTATACAAAAAAACATTATTATTCTCCAATGTTTTGCATAACTCTGTTCACATTTTTCAACATAGAAAATTTGGAAATATTCCATTCAATTCGGAATAGAGTACTATGTCTTCTCTCATTCGTACTTGTCTTTCTTTCCAAAATATGAAAAAATTTTCTCTAAAGTTTTTCCCATTCAAAGTAAATGACAAGATTGTCAAAAATACCACACTTTCACTGTTTTTCAAGGTTTTTCCAACTCTAAGCAGCTCTTTCATGCTTTCAGCCAGAAACATCATCCAAACACCAAAACATCCAACATGATTCATTCAACTATTCAAGCCAGCAATTCAGTTCAGCGTCAGCTTTTAAACAAACATTAAAATATTTCACATCGCTCTTACATTTTTGGTGTTATTCAACGATTCAACGGGAATTGAGTTTAGCGTTACCTTTCAACAAACATTAAAATATTCCATATCATTCAACTTTTAAATCCAGCAACGCAATTTAGCATCAGCTTTTCAACAGCCAGAATTTACACCTGCAATTTCTTCAGAAATTACCGTCTCTATTGTTAGTGATAAATTCAGCAAAAAAAGAAAAAATCAAATATAGAGTTTCTAATGAAGAGAGGAGACTTGCATTTTTAAACAGGTGTGTTTTTAGTAAAACATTTAACCAACATGGAATTTTATTTTCATCAACATTGTTCTTTGTCCCCTCTCAGTGTGTGTGTATATGTGTGTTTGTATGTGTGTGTGCTTGTCTGTGAGTGGGCATGTCTGCATGGTAATGATGCTTTGGCTGCTGTTGCGCAGGCCATTGTGTTAATACACTCTCTCAATGTGTTAATATACTGCGAGAATGAGAGCGAGAACGGGAGACTGAGAGAAAGAGAGCGAATAATTATGTTTCCCCTTTTGTCTCGGCTCCCTCAATTAAGCCTGAAGAGAGGCAGCCAGAGCACATGTCTACTTATCCACTTAAAGCTTTGCAACAATAGGACCCCCCAATGTCTCTCTCTCTATCTATCCCTCCCCTCTCTCTCTCAGTCTGCAGTTCTTCCTCCCACTGTTTTCTCACTTTTCCATATCAAACTTCTATTCATAGCACCCCATATTCCCCGATATGTTTTTCTCTCCTTCCCCTTCTGTGTCTGCACCAACCCCAGCGCCCTCCCCTCCGTATGTGTTTCGCCTCCAGCCTTGCCTCACCTCTCAGCTCAACGTGGGTTTAGCAGAGATACCCCCCCCCCCCCCCTCTCCTCGCTACCCTTCTCCCTCCTCCGTGATTTGCTGCAGGGCACCGGGAGAGGAAAAACGAAGAGACTAAACATTTTAGACTGTACACTGCCAGAGGAAAGGCAGCGGTTTGATGTCCCCTGTGTTGTGTCAGACAGGATTGTTTTGTTTGTTTGGCCTGTGTGTGCGGGTTTTTCACCTCCACCACACTGAACTCAGACATATAGACGTAATATAGATGAATTATATGGTTGGGCAGTGTATGGCCGTGTAGCCAAGAGTTCTCAGCCATATTTGTTGTAGAAGTTTTCACAAATGCTGTCTTTGTTTGGTAGTATGAGTGGGTTATATTGCTTTCCATTCACCCACTATCAATCTATAAATCATTTTAGGTATTAAATCCGATGTGTGTCTGCTGATGCCAGTTTTAAAAGGAAAGCAGTGATGAGATCCAAAACAAATATCCAGCACCTGTCAAGGATTGTGTGTGCATCATTACTGTGTGTGTTTCTGTTTGTTTTATCGGGGGTGGGTGGCCAGCATGTGGGTTGGGATAAGTCTCATCAGGCCGGATGGGGTGGAGGAGGGATGAGAAATAAAGGGTGGAGAAGAAGTATCAGGGTCAAGTTTAGGTTATGTAATCGCTTCCCACAGCTGGGTCAAAAAATGTGCAGCGATGGCTGGGTTTAAATACGTGAACACACATGCTTTCATGGTGCAATGTAAGACCTGACCCATGGAACAAAACAGTGTTCCATGCTTTTGGTCTTCACTTCTTCACTTCTGTTTTTGTCCTTTCCACTTCTCCATTTCTGAACTCTCATTTCTGTGTCTTTTCCCAGAACTGTAACATGTTTGACTTGTTTTATTTCTGCCGCAGAGAATAAACAAATTCATAGCATTATCTGTTTATGATCAATAATGAAAGCTGCAGCTGTAGTCAGAGTGTAGACCTCAGGGCAAATTGCTTCTTCTTCTTTTTTTTTTTTTTTTGCATTCTGAAAAAAAAAAAAAAAAAAAAAAAGGAATGGCTAGTTTAAATCATTGTAGGTGGCAAAAGTACAAGAATTACTTCTCAACTAAAAGGTTCTGAAATGTAGTAGATAAAAATTAAAAAGTTACCTTCTAAAAGACAGAACCTCCCCTTTTCTCTGTAATCAAGTCTTCCTCTCCTGTCGTTTTCATCTTGTTTTGTCTGTTGTGTCTGATATGCACTGATGGATACAGGAATCGTCACATGTTATTGTCTCATCCATTTAGTAGGAGTGGGCAGAATAACAGATTCTAAGATGAATTGAAAATTCTCTCATGAAAGATTACGAATCAGTGCAGAAAAGATAAATTTAAAATCCAATTTTCGACATTATGATCGCCTGTAACAATACTGTAAGATGAGCTGTATGTTCCTTACAGCTGATCCAACTGGATGATGAAACATAACCGACATAAGTGCATTATCGTGATATTCTAAACTAGCCTACTTCTTGTGTTTTGGCTTAAAACCTTTAAAGTTTGATGCAACAAGATGCACCGATAATCGTTTCACAATTGCATTGTAGTCGTTTGAATCAGAATTGAATTGTGGGGTGCTGGGAAATTCCCACACGTACAATTTAGGTTGAAATTGGTCTTGATGCTGAGAAGGTGGTGTGTAATGACGCAAAATAGAAATAATCAATAATTGCCCTCAAATGCTTTAAATTCAAGCAGTGAGCTTGTTTTGAAAATGTAAGGAGTAGACAGTACAGATATTTGTGTTAAAATGTAGAGAGTAAAAGTAAAAAGTCATCAGATAAATACTTGAGTAAAGTACAAATATCTGAAAATTCTATATAAGCACTATAATGAAGTATTTGTACTTTACTTCCCATCTGGTTAAAATGACTCACCAGATGTGAGGGATCTAAACAGACCCTGATTGACATCTGCTTTTCAACTGATACAGGCTGTATTCTTTTCTTTTTTTTTTTTTACATGACAGAGAAATGATTTCTCGTCCATTATGTTCTTGCTTATAGGCTTATCAGAACACAAACAAATCTGACAATGGTGTTTGCAGCATTGAGGGCAGCAGTCAGTTTAGGCTGCCAGGGGGCCTCTGAATGCCGATACTAACCGACTGAGAGGGATCATCCGTTATATCTGCCTCATTCTACGTTTAAACTTGCACATTTTTATCTGGTTTCAAGCTGAAAATATGTGAAAAGCTACACACAAGCCAGCATGCTTGTACTTGCATACCTTCACACTATACATAGCACATTATGGAAATCATGGTCTACTCTAAGCAGCTCAGGGCTGGTATTAGGGAAAATTAGGTCGTGTTGGCATGGATCATTTAATTGAGTCTTAAGCAGAAAATCATACTCTGTAGCTGCTTTCATCTTCTGTCATTTTACCAACAGCATGTGTGTGAATGTGTGTGTGCATGCGTATCTCTTTGTCTGCAGGGAAACAAGGGGTGTTTCCCAAAATGTTGTGTGCACATGCCTCTACATGCCTGCATGGTTTTGGGTTGGCAATGAGTTTCAGGGTGCAGTTCAAAGAAATTTCGGTTGTTTGTGAGTTTTCCCCCCCCTCAGGCGCAGACAATACCTCTGTGTTTTGTTTCTGATGATCTGTGAGTTTGTATATGTGTGCATTTAAATGTGTGTTTCTTGTTTGTCTGCTGTTTTATGCTGCATTATCTTAACTCCAGGCATACTGACCACTGCCTCCTTTATTCTCTTTCATCTTGTGTGCCACCTCTTATCCTATAGACTCCCTCTCCTGTGTGCTTCACAGCTTTCCCTTTCAACTTCACTTCATGCTTTATGTGACGTACCTGGCAGATCCTCTGCAGCAGTTTTTAGAGGCACCTTCCCGTCTTCCCTGTCTCCTCTCCTCTGTGTGCGTTTGACACGTCGGGTCACTTTGAAGTTGCGAGAGCTCCACTGAAACACTTCTCTCTCTTCTTGTTCCTCTCAGGGCAAACTGACACCACTGTTTGAGGATGTGTGGAGGATCGTGCAGTCGGTGAAAGATGACACCGCAGTGATGTGGAAAAGCTAGTGATGCGGCTGCTTAACCACAGGTAACCACAGTTTGTATGAATCACTGCAAAGTAGGGGAGAGCAGGGATGAAAGTATAACTTTTTTGTATTTGCACCAAGATGCATTCATTTAGAGTAACCATGTTTCATTGTGAACAGCACACCAATTCCCTAAACATAATAAACAGGAATATTTACAATTGGAACTTAGAATTGAATTGCAATTGGGACTTAAAATAACTCTCAGCTATGCATTATGGGACAATTATGCAAATGAAGGCTCTCTCTATCAATTCATTTCAATGACACAAGCCAGAATCCTACAACACCCTGCAATGGTTGAAGGACGCCATTACACAAGTTACATTAGGCAGATTACACAAGCTTTCCAGACTTAAGTTCAGTTTCATAATAATATTTTTTCCCCTCTCTTTGTCATGACAGAAGTAACACAGGTGCAGGACAAAAGTAACGGTTGGATAAATCAGCCACATCTTGAAATAATACATCTTTAATAATAGCAAGTGAAAATTAACATGTTACTTTTGTCCCTCCCTTGTTTCCATCAACTTTACCCTAACTAGCACCAAACATATGGTAGCATGATAAATTAAACTTTCACTGATAGGTCGCACACAGAGAGATCAAGCAGATGATAAACATGTACGGTCTTAAAGACATAAACATTACCTTGAACCAGAAAAAGACTTCTGTTTTGTATTATTCACTTTCCAGTGTTTTATTGGAGCCCTGGCAAAACAGATCAGGTAGGTTTTCAGCTGTGTACTTCCTGTAGATTTCTGTTCCATGTTCCTGACTTCTGTGCCACAGAAAACAGTTCCATTTTGCAAATATCCACCTCATACTTTCATCCCTGCTATCCCCTAACTTTTTTTTTATCGCATAGCAAAATCCTTGCAGTTTATTTAAATATTTTGAATTGTTTCAGTCATATAATAAGGAAACAAGAAGCAGTTAAAATTATTGTTCGAGGCTGTGATTCTACATACTAGATTAAATTATTGTGAAAACAGACTTGTTAGAGGTGATGCAATAGTCTCGCTCTGCAGTTTGAGCCCACACTGAGAACCTGATGGTGTGGGTTTGATGATGTGTGACTCACAGAGGACCAACTGATCTGACAGCAGTTGACTCAGCAGCTTCATGTGCTTATATAACAAGAAAGAGCAGGAGGTGAAGCAGGATGCTCAGATAACTTTATGATCAGCAGAACACAGTTAAAAACTGATTCCTTTGATCATTCTAACTGTTTTGAAATATGGTTAATGGACCATTTTAACACCACTGAGGAAGAGAAGTGCTGCAGTAAGAACTGGCTGATCCATCCTCGCATTAATCAAGCCAATAACGGTTCATCGGTGCCTTAGTTTCCGTGCACAAAATATTTAATTTTTTGTCCTCATTCCAAAAAAGACAATATTCCTGCTAGAGATAAAACACACACTGAAATCATTTCATCAAGTTTTATAATGAAAACCTCTCAGTGATTTGAAATGGTATCATGTCCCTTGGGATAATTTACATTACTAATGGAAATCAATATTCCACTAATATTCCCATTTACATGTAGTGGTTGTATTAAAATTATGTTTTTTCAAAGTTTTCCAGTGGTGGCAGACTTGTTAGACTGTGACCACAATCGTTCCCACACAAATTCATTCAGCCACCTTCTTGAAAAGGTTAGCATCTTGATATTTTCACATATGCAAAAATCCGTTGATACTGCAAGTCTTTCATCATGTTAAAGAGTAGGTGTGGTTCTCCACCCGACCAGAAATGTGGGCTTTTGTTTTCTTCTTTGTCTCTCCCTCAGCCGTACAAACTGTTGACGAGCTGGTTTGTTTACAACACACAAAGCAAGAGGGAGTCTGTCACAAACTGCTAAAAAATAAAATAAAAAAAGATGCATAATGTAAATGCACTTTATACATGTCCAGAGTATGTATGAATAATATTGGCATATCCCACATGTCTGAATCCAGAATAAGGCATGATTAGGAATATCCAAATGGAATATGCTGTTTACACGACCCATATAGAATTAACTTATTATCATATTGGGAATAATAGTGGAAAATAAGTGTGCATGTAAATTTAGTCAGCATCTGACCTCAAAAGTGCACTGTGTAGGTCTGAAGAATTTATATGACTTAAAACTTAAAAATATGAGACATTTTTAAATTTTTAGATGTCTTTGGAACCGCTAAAAGAATGAATGATACATTCTGAATACTTAAATGGGACAACAGCCTCTGTGAAACATTTATGTACTAAATAAATGTTTAATCAACTTTATTGTCCCTGTGCTACTCCATTTGAGTGTCTTATTCTAAGTAAATTACCAAACATCAAGGTCAGTTAAAGTAGCCACACGGGGTTCAAAGAGACCCTGGATACCTTTGACTTACCACAGTTAGTTAATGGTCCATCAAATGTTACTCACTCATCCAGCACACAGATTGACCTCGTTTTCAGCAATAAATGTGAAAGAGTAAACGTGGCAAAGCCATTAGAGGGCAAGGCCGACAATGTGCTAATGATTCAAAAGCGGTGTGTACAGTATATCTCACAGTACTTACACAGAAATCCATATGGATGTACAGATTTAAACAAACCAAACCTTAATCACAAGCGTTACAGCACTCTTGCCCAGTTCTGTGGGGAACTGTGACAAAAGACGTCTCTCTCTCTCTTAAAGCATTTTCAGCTAGAACTGGGTTTTGAAAGTTTTAGATAAGAGTGCCAATACAATATTTAAGCTTTGGCACAACTACTAAAACAGTACTTTTTTCCAAAACCAACTAAATTTACATATAATAAATATCTGATCAAAGACTAAGACCTTGAAAAGCATTTGGTGCCAGCTTTTCAGTATTTGACACTTTTTGATAATTGTGGCTTACAAACACGTTGCTATAACTCATTACCTCCCTCAACTAAAAGGGCAATGCAAGCAAATTTTTCTCTTCTTATTCTTTGAAGTGTAAACTCTTTGGACATATGTGGGTACCGTCTTGGAAGAACTACAGTTTTTGGCACTTCTGCATTGGCTTCACTTTACAGCTATGGGTTGTAACTTGGTCAAAACCTAGTAGAGTTCAGAAGCTGCTATGTTTGTTTTGAAATTCAAAAAAAAAGAAGGCTGCTAGGCTTACATGTGTTTGTTTGAAATGCCTGCATTTGATGAAGTTAATAAATATAAATATAGACTCTTGGTCAGTTTAGTATGAGGTATTAGGTGATCAGTGTGCCAGTTAATGACTACAGATGTTATATAAAACTAACAGATGTGGCACAGACCAGTATGAAACACTTACCTCACTACTTCACAACCATTAACCATTAGCCTGAAATTAACAAACAACAATTCTGAAATTAATATGTTTCACATAAACTTTCTTCTTAATTTACAGTTGAATCATGGGAAATGTGGAGAGTCAGAATGGGGACAGTGGTTTCTACGGTGATGTGACGGGACATCTCTCCCGTAAGCACACGTCCCGATCACTCCGTCTCTCGAGCAAGCAGCAGCCAATCACCCGCCGCTCCCGGCACTCTTCTTCAGTGAAACAGGAACACAGAAACTCTGAAGCCTCAACTCGCTCCTCCAGCACCCCGAGCATCCCACAATCCTTAGCAGAGAGCGGACTGGAACCTTTCAACGCAACAGATGCGTTTGAAGACTTTGGCATCAATCCTCACTGGACACAACGCGTTGCTATGACAATGAGGCCAGAGTCCTATCAAATAGATGATGACCCCTTGGCCACACCAACTCCTGAAACCTCAGAGGCGGACACTGTTGCCCAGGACGGGGGCGAGGACTCCATGGGGGAGGGGGAGGGAGACGTAGTTGGAGAGGAAAGGTACCTCCAAAGAATGACTGATGGTCAGCGGGAGGGAGGGAGCTTTAAAAAGAAGCGGTCCAAGTCAGCGGACATGTGGAGAGAGGACAGCCTAGAGTTCTCTCTGTCCGACCTGAGCCAGGAGCATCTGACCAGCACTGAGGAGATGATAGATGGAGGAGAGGAAGAGGAGGAGGAGCAGTTCACAAGGCCCAGAGGCAGTGCAGGTGCGAATGGTAAACACACACAGTTTCATTTTAAAGGGATAGTTTGGAGTAATTTAAGTGTGGTTGTATGAGGTACTATCAATAGTCAGTATATTAGCTACAATAGATGGCGATCGGCACACCACCAGCCAAGAGAAGCACAGAGGGGAACTAGCATGGAAGCTAAGCAAGGTACTTTTGTGGACAGGATCAGCATCACATCAAAAGAAGGTCCACTTAAAAAATTCATATCAGTTTCGATGTACATTATATTTAGAATATTTTCACCACTTTATCTTGCCATAAGACAGCCTTTTCTGACAGTAATCTGCTGTTATATAAGCCAACTATTGCTCTTTCCAAACCAAACAAACCCCAATGGGTAAAAACCCTAAATATACCTTGCAGAACACAGAAGTTGCTTGTTTATGGCTGCCTTTATCTGTTAGTTTGTTTGTGTTATTATGTGACTTTGGTACTTAAAAAGACAGTTTGTATTCATCAAAGTCACACAATAACACAAACAAACTAACAGATCAAGGCAGTGGTAGACGAACTCTGCAACGTAAAATGGCCAATTTCACCCATGGAGTTTGGTTGGTTTGGAGAGAGCAATATTTGGCTTATATAACAGCAGTTTCCTGTCAGAAAAGGCTGTCTGTTTTAATGCAAAGTAAAGCAGTGAAAATATACTAAATATAGCATACAGTTCAATAGACAGTTATGCTTTTCAGTGGCTAAAATACCTTCTGTTGCTGACCCTGTCTACAGCAGTTCATTGCTTAGTTTCCAAGCTAGTACTCCGTGCTGCTTCTCGACAAAGGGGGGCGTACTGACCAGCATCTACTGTAGGTAATAGACAGACTATGGATAAGTACCTCATACAACCCCACTCCAGTAGGTTCTCAGTACGTTAGATATGGAATTTTCTGGTATTTTTAATCAGTATAGTTTTCAAAAAGCACCAAGCTGTCAAAGAGAATCATCACTGATGGTTGAAATAAAAAAGTTAATAATTATGAAAATCTGTACGTGTGTGCAGGGGTGTTAGTTTGATTTGACTCGCTTTGCAGGTGATGAGGGGGATGGAGGTGCGAAAAATTGCAGGCACTCACCACGTAGGGAAAAATGATTTCAGAAAATCTGCTGATTGAAGGTTAGCTGCCATCCAAGAGGTGCACCTTAAGTTGATCACAGGGTTGTTAGCTTAACTGGCGCTGTGCAGGAGCTGCGTGACAGTGGGAGGTAGCTGGTAACCCAACTGCTGATGGTCTAAGCGTCGCCCCGGGTGGTCAGCCAGCTAGTTCAGAATAATAGATTGGCTTCCTGCACACACACACTCACACACATACACACACACACACGCACACACACACACACACACACACACACACAGGCAATCATACAGATTCACAGAAGGACACAGGCACACGTGGAGAAGGTTAATTTACACGTCAAACGTGGCAAAGTACTCTGAAAGTAACTGACAGTAATGAGAATACAATAGCCTCCTCTGCTCACACACACACACACAAATACACACACACTGCCGTGTAATAACCACCTGTGTATGTTCCAGGCTCAGCCGAAAGGGCATCGTCTCTGGACCATCTGTGCAGCCAGCAGAGTCCTGGCCTCAGGGGGCAGAGGAACCGCTACGCTAAGAACCGCAGAGAGGCAGAGTGCGATGAGGATGGAGAAGGGGAGGAGGGGTTGATGTCTCCAACCGAGGAGGATGGTGGCGGGTATGGAGCATTTACGCTCCCCTGCCGACGCTCCCACTGCCTGTCTGAGGGCTTGGCAGGCCTTGGCATCCCGGCTGCACCGTGCCCGGCTTTCCAAGGACGCCGAGCACAAACTACTCAGGTTGGATCACAATTCATGAATACATGAATAAACATGAGAAGATGAAACCGTAATCAGGTCATAAGTGTTCTTTCTCTACTTTTCTATTGTATTCTCTCTCTTCTGTCTCAGCTTTCTGAATTACATACCCCAGAACATACAAAGATAGCAAACTTGGTTGTACTTGATTTTACAGTATGCTAATAGGGCAAATTAGGAAATCTAATAAATGGTCTAATACTGTATAATAAAGAACATACTATTTCCAGTTTTTGTCTAATTTAATACAAAGTACAGCTTGTTATGTCTTATTAGTGTACTGTAAAATAAACTGAGGACACTGAGGACTTTATTTACCAGTAGTATCCAGGATGTTCAGGGGGTTCACAGACATGCCAGTCACTGCAAGATTTAACATTTTGTTCACAACCAGAGACATTTCCTGTGTGTCCTCATGCTCTGTAGTCTTGTGTGTGCATATTATATGTATGCGCATCCTAATGTGTGTGTATTTTTGTGTAATGGGGAAAGAGATTACAAGAAGTCGGATAGTTGCTGTGGGGCTGCTTGTCCAACACTGGCCTGGTTTCTCCACTCTCCCTTCAGAAATTAAAGCATTAAAGCATAATATCTTTAGAGTCCCATTCACTAACCACACACACTGTCCTATCATGCATAAATACACACACAGAGACATTCTGACCATAATTTAGCTTTTCTTTGATCCCACAAAAGCAGACTCACTCAAAGTGTGCAAGAGGAAGCACAGCCACTGTCACATATCATAAAGACGCCAATTAATAAGAGATTCAATGACAAAAACAAAATGATATCAGTAAAGTAAAGAGTGTTCATGTGATTTCTCTAATTTTCATGTGTCATTGATAAAAAAAAAAAAAGAAAAGTTGCCAGAGTAAGAAGTACTAAAATAGCGAATCAGGCTTTTTTCTTTCAACTCATTCCCAGAACCCCCAGGCACCCTTGGATAGCAGAGCACCCTAAGTGCTTATTATAAATTCATCTAGCCAGGCTGTGGGGGTTGTTAGACTGGATATAAATAGACCAACAACACAGCAAAACAAAGAGAAAAAGAACAGAGGGAGACTCAGTTTGGTGAAAAGTAAGTGTGAAAGCACAGAGAAACTCGCGCTCTAAGTGAAAAGATTTCTTTTAGCAGATATGCATGTACACAAACACATTCTGATGCATTCAGGAACTCAGCCACACACATGTACACACACAAATAAACCCAGAAATCCCTTCATAGCCTGAGTGTTTAGAGAAATAGTCTTTTTTATTATGTAGATTGGCAGATTGGTCATTCAGGTCAGTCAAATTGTTGTTTCTTTGTACAATTTAATTATTATTATACTATTCCAGTATAAGAAAAAGTCTTGTTTGCCGCTCTTTAGGGTGCAACATAAAAACATAGCGCAGATACTAGGGATATACCCAAATCTAAATATGTTATTTGGGAAAGCACAAATAATGAGATGGAAACAGATATTTCTTCTATCCGAACTTACTTATTATTATTTGGAAAAAAGTCAGTTTCAAGATTACCTCGGCAGAGTGAAAAATAAAATAAAGCTGTGTATAAAGAATAAAAATCATTGGTAGCATTGTTCTTTAATCATCATTCAAAATATTGCACAGTGCTATTGAAAACTCTCATTATTGCACAACTCGTGTCCACAGTCAGGCTTAGTAATCAGGGGTGAGGGGTGGTTAGCAGTGAGACTGGGGTCACTAGCTTTACAGTTCTTGGGAAGAAATTGTTCTTCAGTCTGCTGGTCAGTGACTGTATTGTCTGGTATCTCCTACCAGATGGCAGGAAGTCAAACAGTGTGGGGCCGGGGTGTGATGAGTTCCTGGTGATGCAACAGGCTCTCCTCAGACATCTCTTTTCTAAAATGTCTTGTATAGATGACATTAGAGTCCCAGTGAAATGCTGGGCTATTTTTACTATTTTCTGTGTGTATCTGTGGTTGTCAATAATTCCTAAAACACTCCAGTTTGTTTTGTTTTGTGTTTGCCCTTGTGTATTTTGTAAGTTCTGTTTCTACCCTGTTTTTCTGGCTGACAGGACATCTCAGGTGTTTTGGGAGAGGGAAGTGAGTACGGCGACAGTGGCATCGATGGCGTCGCCACGGAGATAGACGGAGACGGAGAGTTGGTGTCACGGCGCTGTAAGGCCATGTCGGCCTCTTTTTCAGTATACTCAGCTACTGAGAGCAGCGTGTTCAACGGGAGCGACAGTGGGAGCAGCAGCGCAGGAGGAGGAGAGGGAAGAGGCGGCGAGGGAGGTCGGGGAGGAGTGTATGAGAATTTCCGGAAGGAGCTAGACAATCAAGCCTGGGTTAGTTACTTTGTGTGTTTGTTTTTAAAATACATTACAGCTACAGCTGGTAACAACCTCTTGCCGAATTTGTTGAAGCTGTCACTATATCCTCACAGTAGTACAGGAGACAGATAATATGTGAAAAGATCAGGTTCCTCTTGCTCTCTACAGTGGCATTTGCAAGAATCCCCCATGCCCTAATGAAAACAAACAATCATAGCTAGCTTCCAGCCCAAAGCATCTTACATCCAGCCCCCTAGAAAGAAACTAAATGCTCTAACTGTTTGTAATTTGCCCAATTTATGTGCACTTGTTACCAACTGTAGCTTTAACGATTTATTACCGCTCAATTTTTCCATTGCTCTTTCGTCAGACACATCAGGGTCGGGACTGCACGGAGGAGGCCGGCTCTGCCGTGAGTGACGAGCACAGCAGTGGCACCCTCAGTAGTGCGTATCCATCAGACACTCTGATTGGCTGTGCGCAGGGCACAGTCAGGAAGGCAGGGGCTTTGGCTGTGAAGAACTTCTTGGTTCATAAGAAAAACAAGAAGGTGGAACCTGCAACAAGGCGCAAGTGGAAACACTACTGGGTCTCTCTGAAAGGTGTTGTATTAACTCATACTTTCATGTTCAAGATATTTTTTGATTTTTTTTTTACATGTATTTGATATTATAAATGAGAAACAATTGGAAATGTGTGGAAGGGGAGCAGGAGGCTGCAGGTGTCCTTTCACATTCAAACTGAGGACATTGTGGTTACATTGCGTGCACCTGTTTTTGTTTTGACTCTTTATGAGTCATAAGAAATCGCCAATAATCTTTTAGAAGAAGTAGATTTTTGAAATGGTTAAATTGAACAATATGTTGATGGAGTCAGGCAGGCAGTAGGACAGGCGGTCACTGAACTCCAGCTCCAGAATGTGCATTTTCGGAGCAGGATAAACTTTTTTAGGGTTCACGATAAAGTTTTCAGGATAACAGGCTCAGCTTTACATTGACAGACAACTGACAGTTACAAACAGCTGATCAACTTAACGTGTAGGACTTATTGTTGCTTGTCAGTGTCAAAATATAATGATCTGCTCATCTTGCACTCATTTTCAGTGTCTGTGCAGCCTGCAGGCAACTTTCCTGAGCTTTGAGTCTGGGGAGGAGGGGGCAGAGAGAACCAACTAACTTCAACTGTAGATCTTATATTAAAAAGGGATTCAACCCAAATAATATACCATATATAGCTCCAAGTCATTATTTGGACTGCAATACTGTTTGAATGTTAAGGACTTCACTGTTTCTTTTATAACAATGACTAATAACTGAAACTAAATATTGGGCAAAAAATGACCAAAAGCTTTACATTGAACACAATGTCACATTCAGATAAACATCTTAACTTGACCACAGCCTGTTTAATCTCCCGCTCTCTCCCTTTCCTGTTAAGCTGTAATCACATCAGTCGTAACACAGTCCATGCCCTTGGTTGTCACCTCTACCGTCCTCTCTCACCCTCCTCTGTGTGGCCTTACATTTTCTCTCTGCGGCCTCATCACAATTTAATTTTACGGTGGCATCCGTGTCTAATCCAATCTCGTCCTTGTGAAATGCACGAGATCCAGCATCTGCGGCTGCATTCCTGCCTGCCTCCTGTCCTTATATCCATCCCCCTAAACATAAATGCATCAGATGGTGTCATAGTGTTTCTTCTTACCTCATGTTATATATTCATCAATAATAAACAATGTAGCCCCATATTTTTAATTATTTAACTTAAACAACCATGAGAGATTGAATACAATATTGGTATGAAAAGGAATATGTTGTTTTTGTTGTATTTCTCACAAACTTTAGGTTTGTATATCATTGCAATGTACTGCAGAAAAGCTTTGTTTTGTTTTTTGGTTTCAATAAAGTAAAACAAAACAGTACATGCAGCACTAAATGTGACACCAGTAAGATAACTGCTTTTATTGTCTTTCTTTTTCTTTCCATCTTTCTTCCTCTGTGTTCTTTAAGGCTGCACTCTCTTCCTGTACGAGTCAGACTGTCGTTCTGGGATCGACCACAACAGCGTCCCTAAACATGCGCTCTGGGTGGAGAACAGCATTGTCCAGGCTGTACCTGAACACCCCAAGAAAGACTTTGTCTTCTGCCTCAGCAACTCAGTGGGAGATGCTTTCCTCTTCCAGGTGAGGGAGACGCCAATGTTTAAAATGTCCATGGAACATAGTGAAAAGGGAGACGGTGCAATGATTAGTTGATTAATCAATCGAAAGAAAATTAGTAGCAAAATATTACAGGCAAACATTTGCTCATTACAGCTTCTTAAAAGTAAGGACTTGCTGGGTTTCTTTGTCATTTATGATCAATAAATAGTCTTTGAGTTTTGGATTGTTGGTTGGACAACAGAAGCAAGTTAAAGGCTTTGTGCTCTGGGGAAGTTGGGCTAGACTAAACAATTAATCAATTAGTTGTGGACATAACTGGCAGATTAATCATTAATGAAAATGTTCATTAGTTGCAGCCTCAGTTTTAATACATAGTCAAACATAATGTAGATCCTTGGTTTGTCAAAAATTTCATTGTTTTTTGGGACATGAAGTCAGCAGATCGCCAAGAGACACAGAGATGGTTAGGAATAAAAAAAAGACCTAATTTCCCCTGGGAGGTTTGTCTGTGTGTGTGTGTGTGTGTGTGTGTGTGTGTGTGTGTGTGTGTGTGTGTGTGTGTGTGTGTGTGTGTGTGTGTGTGTATGTGTGTGTGTGTATATGTGTGTTTGTGTGGCACACAAGTACATGACATTTAGCCATGTGTGGTAGATAAGCCAGTCCTGTGTCCATGTGTTTGTTTTGTGTCTGACATGTCTAAAGGCCACACTGTCACAGGCTGACAGTGATCCACCACAGTGACCATTGTGTAATATTAAAATGTGTCTATTTATATTCATGGCATCTGTCCACTGTGACATTCAATCAAAGAATGGGAAGATAAGTAATAAAATGATTATTAGATTACGGTTACCACCCTTTTCCAGAGGCCAATAATGGGACTTGAACTTCAATTCTTTGAGCTGTCAATTTCTTAATTTCTTGTCCATGCTACTGTTACCTTTTCTGTTTTCAAAGGTATAATATGTAGGATTTGTTTTAAACATGCCGTTCAAAGTGAGGGAGCAAGGACAAAGCAGTGACTCAGAAAAATAAGACATTATTTTATATATTTTCACAGTGGTTATGTTTTAAAGCAAAAATAAACACACCCACAGCTCCATACAATGCAGGAGCTAAAGTGATCCTTAGTCTGCTCAGCCTGTGTGTGTATGTGTGTAAAACTCTTTCTGCAGCTCTCACAGACAGACAGCAGAAGTTTTCACAGACCTCAAAACCTGCACGTCCAAAAGCATCCTGAGCACAGCAAAATATGAGAAAAATAAGGCAGGGTCTGTGTCGATACAGCCACCTCAACACCCTTCTAGTGTGTCATAAGTGATGATTTAGAACGATGATAATCATATGAGTATACATAATTTCTTTTAGAAAAATATTTTGCATATGTTCCTTGACTTGTTCTCCATTTAAGTTATTTTTCCCTTTTTTCCCTTCTCCTGTCAGACATCAGGCCAGACAGAACTGGAGAACTGGATCACAGCGATCCACTCCGCATGTGCCGCCGCTCTGGCTCGGCAGCACCACAGGGAGGATACAGTGCGACTCCTGCGAACCGAGATCCGCAAGCTGGAGCAGAAGATTGACATGGATGAGAAGATGAAGAAGATGGGAGACATGCAGCTGTCCACCGTCACCGATGCCAAGAAGAGAAAGACTATCCTGGAGCAGGTATGGAGCAGGAACGTTGATACCCAATAGGGGGATTCATGGCGTGCCATCAGTCTGGAGGTTGGCCATGTTGGAGATGAACTGAGCATAAACAAGGCAACCAAACTCACAACTTTTCAAGATTTTTGTTGCTCAAAATAGTCAATTTTGATCAACAGAATATAAGCTGATAGGAATATCAAACTATTTTCTCTTTAATTGTCTTCTTTGATAAATTGGTTGAAGAGTGATGTTTTAATTGTAGTAAACTATTAGACTCAAAATCCTAGAAATCTAGATATTTGAATATCCAAGATATTTAAATTTCCAAATTGTAAAGATCAGGCTTCCAAGCCTTTGTAACATTTAAGGTTTTCAACTCTTTAAGGACTTTGCCAGAAAACGAGGTGGTGCACTATGTTGCACTTTTCTGAACTTTTCCAACATTTAGACATCCTGAAATGGGCTTTAATTGAATATTCAGCTTGTAATTCATTCTCTTTATTCATATATTTCCAATATGGCTGTGCATCCAAGTTACAGACCAAATCATGACATGTATGAAAACAGCCTACAGACACAAGTGTCTTCAATTTTAAAACACCTTTTTATATAATCATAGTGCAAATTAGTTGTCCATGTGATGCTAATTTGAACCAGGTTTGTGATCTCATGTGTTGAGCACCCCGCTGTGTTGAGTGAAAACACCCAAGGGCCTTTACAGATGCACATCTTTGTATGTTTGAACTGTACTGATGCTCTCACACACTAAAATCTCAGCAGTAAATCATCTTTACTGCATGGCGTCATCCAGACAAAATGTTCTTAAGGAGTACTCTCAACGACAGATGTTTTCAAATATTCCAACCGGTGCTCATTTATAAGCACGTCCAAGTGCAGCAGAATGCAGAATATTCACTGCACATGTTGAAACGCATGCAATGCACACATTAGCAGACAGGTGAGCCTGGAGTCTTTTGCTAATTCCTCCATATTTAATAGTTGTTTTGAAACGATTCACAGCTGGAATTTCAAAGCTCTCTCAGCATCAGGTTTGTTCACTTTCAAGTGGAACATGGTGTTACTCTCCATACATGTCTAGAATTGCTGCTGAATGTTCATTGGATGTAAACGTTGCAGGAGACCTTAAGAATGTGCCCACTTACGTGTGCGAGCAAGCCTCTGTGTCTTTGAATGTGTGTGTGGCATTTGGTTGATAGTCAATAAAAGAAAACAATATTACATAAAAAAGCAGCAGGAGGTGGTTAGGCTCAATCATGCAGAATGCTTCCCATTTCTAGAAAACACTGGGATTTTGATTGCCTTCTAAAAAGGCACATTAACTTGAATTGTGGAATCAAAGGAGTGAAAGGGCTTAACTTGAGTGGTCGATTATATCATTATCTGACTTCTTTCAAAATCAGTATCTGGAACCACATTAATCTGCTAAATGAGTTTACACAAATAGACACAGCCTGGGATTAATGTTGAACTAAAGACTAAAAACAAAGGCAGAGCAGTTGTATTCATTTCGTATTAAATCCTGGAACAAATACCTTCTTAGAAACAAGCAATCCAAAAGGGTTCTCCCTGAAAGGCTGAGGTTATACCCAGAACCATTTGCCTCTGAAGAACTCTTTTTTTTTGAAGAAAGTCTTTGTCAAGAGTTCTTTATAAGACAAGGGGTTCCATTAAGAGTTTTTTTTCACCCAAAGGGTTTTTTGTAGAACCCCGTGGGTGGGTTTTTGTAAGCGTCCTTACAAGATGTATAGGTTCTGGAGAGAACCACCAGAGAGAGTTCTAGGCAGAACCATTGCACTATAGAAGGGTTTTCTGTAGAGCTTCTAATAGGGGGCTCTGAGCGAAACCTTTCACAGATTGTTCGAGGTATAACTGTTTATGCTGGCTTCTAGGGAGAACCTTATGGCAGGGTGCCAAGTGGAACCTTTGTAAAATGGGTATTATAAAATGGTACAAGTGGAAGAGCCTTACATGGTTCTAGTTAGCACTTTTATTTCTGAGCTTGTAGGTGAAGGCAGGAACCAGTGCAAATTAAGTCTAGATTATGTTTTTCAGTGTGAGTGTGTGTGTGTGTGTGTGTGTGTCCCTGTGTTCCACCTCCCACGGCCCACCCTGTGATACATTGCACATAGCACAGCAGGTCATCGACTGGTGGGGGTTGTGTTGGTGAGTAATACCTCTCCACAGGGGCTTCAGCACTCCCACATCTCACTCCTCCTGAAACGACCAAATAACCAGCTAACTAAGAGTGATCTTTAATTATTTATTTTATCCTTTTTTGTCTTTTTTTGGCCAAATCTGGAGCCGTTCCATAGATAATTCTGGATGTAATCAGCAAAGTTTGCTTATGTAACATAATCACAAATCCATCCCTTTCACTTTTCACTCATCTTTCCCAATATTAGATCTTCCTGTGGGAGCAGAACTTGGAGCGATTTCACATGGATCTGTTCCGCTGTCGTTGCTACCTGGCCAGTCTGCAGGGCGGTGAACCCCCCAACCCCAAACGCCTGCTGGGCTTTGCTTCGCGTCCCACCAAGCTGGCCATGGGACGACTGGGCATCTTCTCTGTCTCTTCCTTCCATGCACTGGTATGATTAAAAATGCCCACTCACATTCATGCACACACGTTTCTAGCTCTCATGTATCTGACTCCTCATTCCAACTGTCTCCATAACTTGCTGTTATTTAACTCCTCTTAATCCAAAACTCAAAATTCTGTCCCACGTGTCTCTACATGTTCCAGTAGGCATTGCGTGCAAGGGTTCCCAATTTCTGACCCTCAATACCAGCTCAGCTTGTAGAGTGGGTGTGTTTATCTGGCTGTTAGAGTGAGCGCCTTGTCACATACTGTACACCCACTGAAAGCAGTAATTTCTACTTGCCTGACAAATGTGCAAATTAATAGGCCTTGAATGCAGCCTGAGGTTAAAACACACTACCACTTACAAAGCAAGCAGGGGAGCAAGAGGAAGGCTACATAACAAATGCCCCAAATTAGCTTTGCATACTAGCTGCTATGTTAAACTTTTTTTTTTTTTTTAGAAATCCTGCACAGCCTGTCCTGAAGTAGCTTGGCCAAAAAGTTTTATTTTTTATTCCATGCCAGAATCTGCTGGGGTACAGTATACTGATGAATTCCAAGTGCTTCAGAGTGGAGCTGATTCTCAGCCTGAATCGACCCAAGTCCACATCTCAAAAAACTTCTGAAAAGTTGCAGCCCAAAGTGGGCCAGAGCGGTCTGTCGATTGTTTCTCCAAAGACTGAACACAAGTGTCCTGACTCAGGACAGCAGTCAGAAGCTGCACTCCAACAAGCGATGAATGGCGTTTGAAATTCCAGTCAAGATGTACCGTTATGATTCAGCAAAACTTTGAAAGTGAAACTTGTGCCGATGTATGGGATGTAACCTGGCCACCAGCTGCTATCAGCTATCAAGGACAGCTTGGATAAAAAAGTTTTTGTTCTTACAAACACCACAGGATTAAAATGATGAGACAGGAATATGTACATGTAGATATACATAAATGGCATAAACATGCTGTTCAACTTTAAAAAATAGCCTTCAATTCGTTGTATGTGGAGTGGATGTCAAATCACAACCAATCCACAAACAAGTAAACTGACAATCAAATGTCAAATCAATGTTTTCCTGGTTTGTGAGAGAGGGACAACTATGATGGGTTGCATAACCATGTTGCGATTTTTGGCTTCTGACCAGGACTATTTTTGTCCAGGGACACACGACATGACTGTCTGACCAGTGTTGACCAGTGGACAGAAATATGTAAAAGTTAACGTACTTTATTAATAGCCCTTTTGTTCAGTCCTCTGTACAGAGTTTTAAGCTCACTGCAGCTGTGACATAATTGGTTTTTATTGAGCCTCTGCTTCATTGCTGCATTCTTTCAGTTGCAGATTTGACCCTGACAGTGTGTTGTCAAATCAATTTAATTTACTCTGTAGGAAATCAGTTTGACTCAAAAATGTTGTCCTCAGCTGTGACACCAATAGGAGTTGAAAATCAGTGACACGGTCATTTAACACTTAATTCTAATTTAAACCCTAAACTGAAATCTAAACTTGTCTTTTAAGCAAACAAAATTGTCCTCAGTTTAGAAAACTGCACTCATTCCTGCATGCTTTTCTTGTTTGGATACCTTTGTACAGGAAGACAAATACACGTTTGCAGTTTACATAACTGCACACATTGTCTTCATGTCTCACATTCAGATCATTCTATCCACATTACTGTCCTTGCATTTATTGTGGCTTAAAGCCAAGTCTCCACCTCTGTCCCCTGCACTGTGCTCATGTTGTCACCTTGAGCGCTCCAAGAATGTACAGAATGAATCTGCACCATAGATGGAATGATACATATGCTGCTGTGCATCATGCAGCTGTGTGCCAAATATCATGCAGGAAACAAAGAGCAGAGTGGAAAGAAAGAGGCGGAAAAAAATATCTCCCTAGACCAGATTCATACACACACACACACACACACACACACACACACACACACACACACACACACACAACATCAGAGGTTGATGGTGTTTTTTTTGTGATTGGTGAATCAATACGAACTCTGTTAGTAAGCTGCCATCCCTGAGGCACTTTCCCACAAACAGGCTTAACACTCTCTGCTCTGTTGACCCCCCCCCTCTTCCTTTAACTGCCTACACCCTCACTTCCTTTGTCTCCCTCTGAGTTTCCTGCTCTATCTGTCTTAGACTCTCCTTCTTATTATCTTTCCTCACCCTTTCCTCCATCTCTGTTTTTCCATTTTCTTCCCTCTGTGTTCATCATCACATCCCTTTTTCTCCCAGATTTTAACTGCTACTTTTGAGGACAGTCATATTTTTTCCACATGTATAAGTACTATATAAATAAAGTTAATCAACAGGAAATGCATTAATAGAATAAAGAATAGAACTAATTAATTGATAAAAACAAAAACATCACAGTGAACCTATTCATATTGCCTTTAGCAAAACTAACTCTCCTACCTCTTTTTCAACTCTTAGCTCATTTCCCTGATGACAAAAGGAAGATTTTCTTTTGTTACATTCTACAGTAATACCTTTTATTCACCATAGTTGTTATTATCCATGGCCAAAAGAGAAATCATAACAAAATGGGCTGTTAAAAGGCCTCTAAGTTTCATGCGGCTTACATAAGGAGTCTTCTAAGAAGACAGCTTGACCTATAATGTTTGACGTGTGTGTGTCTCATGAGCAGTGACTGGTGAGGAGACCAATAAGCACACTCCCACATGAGAACAGTATGTGCTATAGTGTGTGTGCACATACATATATGTGCATTAAAGTATGTATTCATGTACTATATAGTAAGTCAAAGCCGCTCATAGCCCAATGGTTCAGTGTGAATTAACCCAGAAATGCCAAGAGTGGTTTCTTGTTGAATGTGTAGTAGGTCAAAGAAGGAGTCAGGAGGTTGAAAGTGTTCAGTATGGGCCATTAGTATGGACTGTGAAGCTGAAAATGTGTGTTTTTATGTGTTGGTTTGGTTTTTGCGCCTGAGTGTGCATTTATATGTATGACTCATTTATAAGTGACTCATAGAAGATGAACAATCACAGACAACTCTGCTGTTTGTGCAGTAAACATATGTAGTCTCCCAGCCCCCTTATTTTTAACTAGTCTATTCATTTGAACAGCTGCTCAACAGTTTAATAAAAAAGCAGAAGACTGAGATTAGTATCTACAATGGTGTGTTAAGGCCATATATACAGAGCCAGGGGAGGAGGGCAATAGGAGGGTAAATCAGAATTTCCAAGATTAAAGTGGTAAATTTATTAGAGAAAAAGCTTGGCTTTTCTCTGAGATTAAAGTGGTAAATTTGCAAGGAAAAAAAAAACACATATACGAGAAAAAAACAAAACAAATTCTCTAAGATTATAACTTTGTAAGAAAAAAACTCAGAAATCCTCAGAGATTAAAGACAAAAAATGGAAAAACTGTTGGGGTTAACATCAATTTGAGAACGTTTTACGCTACAGCAGACAGAAAACTTTAACACCAACATACTGTTAAAGCAGCCACAGCAACTACACAGTCAACAGCACAGAACTACTGCATGAGAACTGCAAGGGGCAAAAGAGGAAGAGATAGATAGAGATGAGTATATAACATGGATCTGTGTGTTTGTCATTGTTAACAGAGAATCCAGTCTGTAGTCTAGTTCATGCACTTGACTGATAAACCTCAGAATTGTGGAGTAATATTATGCTTCATGATCAAAGAAAGGTTTTATATTGTGCCGATGCTTCCGTCCATATTTGCATGCTCCCTCGCTTCTCCTCTCTTTCTATCTGTCTATCTTTCTTTCTCTCTGCTGCACATCTATATCACACACATTTGTCAATAGGTGGTTGGTTTTAGGGGATGTAGCAGTCTCCACTGCACCCGAGTCACCCCAAAGCAGTATGTTAATTTGTGTATAACATAGCTGAAACAGATTGGGTGATAGCTTTCGTGCATCAGGAACTAAAATGCAGTGAACAGATGTTCAAATGGAATTTGTGGAACCTACAATGGCCCTAATACGTTGTTATAAGTTTTAGATATAAAGAGTAAGAATGATTCCCAATGAGGGTCAGTTACATCGCACTTAAATGCAACTGATCAATTATGTGAATAAGTTTCCAGAATTAAAAAATTCAGAAACTGTGTCCTCTAAAAACAACTATTTGGATAGGCTGTCTTTCAATGCAGTAAAATCCTTTGCACTGGATTCATGTTTTCTGTATTTGTCACTGTCATAGGTGTCAGCCCGCACAGAAAGCAGCATCCGGAAGCGGAACCAGGCCATGCCTCGTACCTTCAGTAAACGTCGCAGCCGTTTCTCCTCCCTCTGGGGGCTGGACACCACCTCAAAGAGAAAGACCACGGGACATCCTTCGATCAACCAGGTTTCCATAGTGACACATCCATGACCACAAGCTTTTGATTGTGTGCTTTTAAGTTGTCACTGTAAGAAGTGCTTGTTAACTGCTCTGTATGTGATGTAGTTGGATGCGGTTCTAATGCACTGCTGTTCTCTGTGTGGTTGCAGGTATTCGTTGATGGGATGGAGTCAGTGAGAAAGCCACTGGAGCGCATGTTTGAAGACTCCGCCAGTGAGAAATCTGTAAGAGCTCAGCCTAATCTTTTTTTTTGACAGAAGTACCAACGTAATACAGATATCCATTCATATTAAGGACCATGATATAATTATGTCCTCTATGCCCTATTTTAATGTCAAACAAGATTAACTAAAAACACACATTTGCTGTTGGAAGTGAGAGGTGGGAGTTGAGTGCAACTAGGCCTGAACTTGTCTTCATTTCCATTATGGTCCCTGCCCATCCTGCAGCCAAAGCAACATGACAAAGACCATCAGATACTGTTAATATTTATGTCTGTACAGTAATAATCTTCCTAAGGCTAAACACTAAGTTCTCCTCCCTTTTTTAGTTTGGCATTCACTACAGAGAACCAGAGCTTATGTAGCTGTAGGCTAATTCCTTGTCATTGTTTGCCTTTCTCATAAGCCAACATGAAAATCACTGGAGCATCTGATGAACCTTTGTACATGTATAATGGGTTACGGGAATCTCAAGACCCCGAGGCCAGCAGCATCGCTGGATTTTCCACCTCCTTTCACTTAACTGAGATCCTTTTGGTGCTCCCTCTCTTCATTTGGGGGTTATCTTGGTGAAGCACAAAATCCCTGCACCCTTCTGCATCAATGAGCATTTCTTTGAGGTCAATTTCAAGCTCCTGCTTTAATGTTTTCAGACATGCACTTCTCTCCTAGATGAAGAGTGAAAGGTGAAATTTGCAGGCTATAAAACTTTAAAAGCTGCGAGTCTCGTCTTTTCTAAATTGTATCAGAGAGTCTTTAGTGTTTTTTAGGTAGATAAACAACCTTTTTCATCTGCTGCAGCTGTTTCTCCTCATGCACTCATCAACAAATTACTTGGTTCACTTCTTTGTATGTTTTTTCCTGCTGACCACTCTGTGTCATAGCCAGAAATAATGCCATTATTCTTATTCTATACCTTTTTTAACACGTCAAACTCTATTTTCACATCAGTGTTGACAGATTCCCATTTCTTCTTTCCATTTGCTTGAGGCAATTCCAACTCTATCAGCATCACAGGCTATCGACTGGAGGGATATTTCTGTCTGCTAATCCCACTGAGACAAATTTGATCTGATATGTTCAGATCATTAGCTTTCTGATGTTTCAACAAATTATGCAGACATTTGCTACCAAAGGACCTGGCAGTTTTCACACCATCTGTGCTCTCGTGTGTGTGTTGTATTGACCACAATTTACAGACAATTGCAACTAATGAATAATATCTTCTGAAAGAAAAATAGATTATCCAAGGCCATCATAAGACTGTGGGTTTCCAGTAGTACCTTATCGCAGCCTGGTAAATGACGAATTTATGTGAACTCTAAGGGAAAATGTCCTATTACCCATGGGTTGTACAAGGACAAGCATGCCAACTCCATATTTTATGAGAACTGGTAGAAAGCAGCAGAGATGAGGAGGGGGAGGGCGAGGGAGAAAAGGCCTCTGTCTGAACTCAGCGGATAGAAAAACTCTGCAGCTATAACCCACTCTAACTGTGGAGGCCCTCACTGGCACCCTGGGAGATTGATTTCCTTCCACCCACGCCAGGCTTCAGCTGGCAGGGTATGGGATGACAGTTAAGAAATGCATAGGAAGTAACATTCTTCAGTTGGTCTTAAGATCGAGCTGGGAATGCTGCATCAGTAGCAATCAGCATCTTAGAGCAAGATTTATTCCAATTGACACCGAAGTTTTTCTGAAATCTCAGTCAGCTTTCTACTTTCCAGTTTCATATACATAAATATGCTATGTGCTAGGCTAACCTTTGTTGAAGAGAAAACTAAATTTTGACATTGTTAAAAGATGTTGCTGTTGTTGTTGTTAGCTAACTGGCTCGCTAATCTACATGAATCATTAGTTAGCTGGTTAGCTAGTGTTTTCATCTGTAGCAAAACTCATCAACCATAAATTTTCTAGCCATTTACAACTGATAACAAAGGTAAACAAAACACTAGGTAGCTAGTCTAAATGAGTCACTAGTTAGGTTCCCCCCTAGGTATTAAGCTTGCTCAACTGATATTGGAGCACAAAGCAAAAAGGGGCAGGACTTTGGAAGAGTGAATTTTTCCAAAGTGATTGCGTCAGGTAGGTGTAACTGTGGGTCTACAGTACTATGGGACACACCCACTACAAGACACCCAAAACAGCTATCAGACATGATACTTAAGTTATGTTTAGCCAGCAAAATCGAATGGTATGTGTAGACACAAAAATACTTGGGAAGGTTGAGGAAAAGATTAAGTCCAGTAATCCAGGAGGTTATCTTGATGGGGTGTATTGTGTAGCTAAGTAGTTAGCTAATTTGCATTCATCACAACTTACATCTGATAACTAATGTTAGCAAAACACCAGCCAGCAAGACTGCATCAGTCATTAGCTAGCAAGTTAGCTATCATTTCGCTAACATTAGGTAACTTAAGATTTCTATGTCACTTTCATAGGTTTCCCCAGCAATATCGTTTAAGCATCTTCAAAATTTGGTTTTCTTTTGAGTATTGACGAGCTTAGCATCATCAATGGGAAAATTGACAGATTCTGCTCGGTACCAAGCTTGCTCAACTGTTTTATATAAAAGCACAGAGCAAAAAGGGGCAGGACTTAGGAAGGGTCAGTTGTTCACATGTGATGGACTTATCCCAGCTTTAATTCTCTGTTTATTTTGGGGAATCCCACTGATGGTAATAAAAGGGAATCTGAGAGAGAGAGACAGTTAAGTGGGCTGCCTAAGACCCCCGCCCCCCAGCAGAGGCATCCTAGATGGGCCAGGAGGGGAGCCAGATGGTGCCGAGCAGGGCTGGGGAGTTCAGGGAGTTGGGGGGAGGTACTAGTTACGGGCCCCCTGGTCTGTTCTCTGTCTGAGAAAATGTGTGTGTGTGTGTTTTTCTGTATAAAAGCGTGTCTGTATTTTGTTTGTGCATGAGAACATGTGTGTTTGTTTGTACATACAAAAATGTGCTTTTGCATATAGTTTGCTCCCTCTGTCACTTTCACTCTTATCCAGACACGCACACACACCAACACACAGTTCGTTTAAACGGGGACCACCGGGCCGGATTGTTAACAGTCAGCAGATTGCATGCCGTGCATGAAAGATGGGGAGGGGGGAAGATGATGGAGTGATGTACAGATAGAAGGGAAGGGGCACCAGAAGGAGAGTTAATGATTAGTGGGGGAGGGAGATGAAAGAATAAACGAGTTTGTGGATGCTGTTACCTGAAAGGATTAGATAAGGTATCAGTGACAGACAGTGTGAGGTCGAGTAGAAGATGCGAGCGTGACAGAATCCGAGTAAAGAGGCTGACATGGCTGCCAGATTGTCCGAGGTCAGACTGATGGGCTTAAAGGTTACAGCCTATGCTTTGGACAGAGTGCACACACACACCCATGAGGCTGCAGATGCACACAGATATGTAACACACACCCACGCAGGGAGACAATTGTATCAAGAGGCTCTCATCAACACAAATGAATTAGATTTTGTAATCAGATCTCCCGCAGCTTTCAGGCTACCACCAGTCTCCATCATATTAGTCTAATCAGTTTGAGCAAATCTGGTTTCTTTTGTGAACAAGAAGGGAAATAATGAAGAATTAGGAGGATTACTTCATGATTTTAGTCATTTTAATAGTGGAGTAGAATAAGGTTTGGTTTTTCTGGGTGTAATTCTCTTAGCAGAACTTCAACTAGAAGTTGATAACATTGAATTTATTATGGTGTGCCCTCTGTTTTCACTGAGCACAAAGGCTGCTGAAAGATGCATAAACTCTCCGTGTGTGTTTTTGTGTGTCTGTGTGTCCTGTATTTTCAGAAGGAGAGAGGAGAGGTCTCAGTGAAAAGTCTTCCTCAGCATAACGTAGACAGCGACATTTGGGTTCCTGATTACCTGACTCCCTCCTGGGTTTGTCTGCCGAACAATCAGCCTGTCCTGGCCATCATACAGCCTGGGGAGACAGCGCTGGAAGTCCTGAGCTCCATCTGCAAGGTGGGCCATTACTGATAGCAGTGCAAACCTTACATTCCTGGAGCTACAGAATCACCAATCTTAAGTCTTAAGTTAACATATGAAGAATCTAAAATAAGCTTTTGCCAATTTTTATTACAACTAACTTCAGCAATATCTTGTCTTCACACACATCTTATCTCAAGTTAGGAAATCCTAAATACTCAATCTAACATAATTCATCAACTTTTATGTCTGTTACCTGGCAACTGACACTACTTTTCTCATCTTTCAAAGCTTGCAACTGTCATTGAAACATACAAAACAAATGGAGCAAAAATAACAATGGGCAGTTCACTTTAAGACAGATGAGTCAGAGGCTTTATGAACATCTGTAGAGAAATCTAAAGATGTTCTTTTTTGGGGAATTTTACGACAATGCTAACTTGGTAGATGAATGAAATAGAGTGGGTTAAGTCAGCAGACACATATGCGACATGGGACAGTTCATCTTTTTTTTTTTTTAGCTTTTTTCCCTGAATCAGGTCCTAACTCTGTTACAGTGGTTACCACAAAGTTAGGAAAGGATCTGCAAATTAGGAAATTTGTGGAATGTGCTCCTGGAGGCTATTTATGAACCAGGTCTGCTGAAAGGCTGAGGTGCATGCTCTACACTACATTGTGGGTAAGGGTGATAATTACAGACCAAACCTCATGCATTTTTTCCAATAATTTGGAGTGTTCGCCAGCACACACACACACACACATATATAGACACACATGAATGCTCCAGAAAACAGTCAACAGCTCAAGAATGGTTTGTCAAGTATATGCAGTCATGAGGAATGAGTCTCATAAAACTGCACATGGCTCGTCAAGGGGCGTTATAATACCGTAAGTCGCTACACAAGGATCATAAAGTCATACCATTTTGACAGTCTGTTGACAGATAAAGACAAGCAAACATGTAGAAGTCAACTTTTAAAAATCCAGTCACAGGTAGTAATAAAAACCCAAATAGTTAGTGATGTTGCTAATACTGGCATGTCATCAGTATGTAATTGTTATTAGCCAGTAAAGGCTTTGAAATCAAATATCTAATCGGCCCAAAATGACCATTTCTGCCAGCATGACAGGGCGATATGATGATACTTTAATTATGTACACAAAACATAAATATGTCTGTGGTGTGAAGGTTTATTGAAGTATCCAAGTGTCACATTCCTTCAACACTACAAATTTAATTGCCCATCTTAAGAGCCATCATCCAGATCATTACAATGAATTTGTAAGAAGAGAAGAACAAAGAGAAACAAGCATCAGTGAAGAAACTTGTCAGTAGTAGTTTTCCTATTTTTCCAAGTGGATGTGTTCATTTTGAAAAGAATTGTATTTTCAATGGACCATCGCAATAAAAGTAGGCATAATAATATGATAATATTGGATGTCAACAAAAATCCAAGATGCAGATTGTTAGAGGTTTTCTCCTTGAATGTCAACCTGAATATGAATCTGAGAATACCTGAGATGTCAGACTGTTTCTGGCACTCTGAGGCAGGCTGAAAAGTGAACCCTATAGATGACGAGACTGACGGTGTCGCAGATATTTTCTTGCCTTACGATATGCGCTGCATATTACCGTCTCACGCAGTCTTGTCAAACGTCTCTCCACTTCTTCTCCTCTTCTCCCTAATTGGTCTCAGCCAGCAACACACTAGTATAATGATGCCTAATGATACGTATACGTTCCACTTAACAGTCAGTTAAAACACGTGTGTAAAGCTGATCGACATGTGTGTGGCGTTTGTGTGCATACATGCCACAAACATGTCACGAGGAACTGGAGCATCTAATTCGTGGCTGCTGTGTGTTACTTGCATACATCATACATATATGTGAATTACATACATGATTGGATACATACTATATGATTGTGTCCTTTTGTCAGGGGTGTCGTGTCATGTTTGCCTGTTGTACAGTTGAGAGATCTTTGTTCAGCTGATCTCTCTTTGTGACAGAATACAGTTTTTCTCTATAGCTATAAATGTGGGAAAGGTAAACAGAGTGGTGTTTTGTTAGGTGAGTTTAAAACATTATTCAGGTGTTACATCAAAAAACAGGCTTGGTTTCAAATTGCAGGGACAATTAACCACAAGTAATTATGGTAATTATGTTTTATTTTGGAAAAAGAATAAAGGATGGCCTAGTGTAGGAGTTTCCTCCGCTTAACATCTTTTTCTTAATTTCCTTCCTGTCTCGTTGCATCCAGACCCATAAGATAGACCCATCCAGCCACTACCTGCGCCTGAAGGTGTGGATTGACAACCAAATGCTCTTTTATGTTCCCAAACTTGAAGAGGACGTCTCTGACCTGGTGAGGAAACACACACCGCAGCGCTGTGTCAATAACTTATAACGTTTGGAATCTGAACAGTCACATAATGAACCATGAAATGTAAAACATGTAAAATTGAAATAAAATCAGAATGCAATGATTTGCAAAACTTTGTTTTTTTTTTTTAAATATGCATAAATATGCAATCATTATGAATTTGATGCCAGTTTTATACAACATCTTAACTTTTTTGGAATTTGGGCTATACAGTATTTCAGGACAACACTCATATCAAGTGCTGAGAGCTATATAGTAGAATTATTACATTAAAAGTTCTCAGTTTTTTTGTATTTCTGTTGTAATGCAGTTTCAGCGGAGATAAAATGTCCCATTTGAAATGTGGGGTCTTCACCTTATTATGAATTAATTTTGTTTCATTTCAGATCTGGATGCAGGCTTGTGCATGTTTTATGACTCAGTTGCAGATTTGATTTGCAATGCATACAAAAATTCCCAGGATGCAAAAGAAGCTTCATCCTGTATGCTATAAATTATGCAAATCAGTACTCTGCATGTATTCTGTGCACTATGAACTGTCCCCATTTGTGTGTTTGTGTGTCCGCGTTTGTACTCTTCTTATTTTTCACACAAACAATCACTCTCATTGAAAAAGACCTCACCTCCACCACATTATTCAGCTGCTGTAAACCCCAAAATGAATTCTCTTTGTGACGGCGCTTTGTAGGTGACACGCTGAACTCTGTCTCAAAGCAAAGTCATTGTATAACTGGCTCTTTTTCCTCAAGAGGTCTTTTATCTGCCTGCTTTGATCAGTGACTCATTTCACCCTCTTTCATCCTTTACTCTATGATATTACATTATTATTTCTCCTCGGTGAGGCACAGTACACACTGCGGACTTCTGTTCCTGTCTCTTGCTTCATACACACAGCTGTGTCTATGCTCTCAGCCTGATGTGAGGTCAAAGGCTCGTCTGAGCACCCACTTACTTCTCAGACTTGACCTGGATTTTGACCCTCACATGTGGTTAGTCTGTTAAGGTGCCTGAATAATACATGAAGCTATCCATTCTTTATTAAGAGCGATAACATGACCTTGACCTTCTCCATCCAACAATGCTATGCCTCCATTTTTTGCCAATTACATGCAATATTTGTGTGTTTGCAGCTCTACAAAGAGATTGAGATTTGCCCAAAAGCTACCAAGGTGATCCAGTTTGACAAAGCTGAGTCCTGCACCATCGGATATGGTATGCTCATCTCCTACCATGCCCCCTTTTTTTTAACTAGATAGACTCTGTCATAGTCTTAAACCTCTGAATCAAATTGATTTTGTAAGAGATTTATTGAGTCATGCTCTGTTAATGACTAAAGGAAGATGACCCAGTGTGAGTGCATTTTGCCTTAAGTGGATCTAATCGCTTAGTAGTTATGCTGCAGCAGTGCACGTTGTCAAATTGAGATATTTCAAGGAGGACTAAAAGAATTCCTGACTGAATCTCTCTCTGTGTCTAATTTTGTATGTCTGCAGGTTTTTCTGTAGCGGTTATAGATGAGGATGGGACGCAGCAGCTCCACATTACTGAAGTGAAAGCAGAGGGACTGGCCTCGGCTAAAGGTACATATTTCTTTTTTATGAACAAACATGACATGTGTTAGGGCCAAAGATAGCAGGAAAAAAATAAGAGGAAGTTTTTTTAAAATTTTGCATATTGAGAAAACAGTCAAAATGAAATGTCAAGAATAAAGTTGAAAAACCATTTCAATTTTATTCTTTAAAAGGTATTTCAACTTTAATCTCAATAAAAAATCTTTAGTCTGACTTTATTCTTAACAATTCAACTTTAGTTTAGTTGAGTTTACTTCATTTCTTCATTTTTCAGTTTACAATTCTGTACATATCATATCATAAAGCAAGTTATACTGACTGAACAAGGTGTAGACTGAAGCATACCATTTTTACATTAATTATTATGTACAAATCACTTTAGAGTTTTTAAAATCTGTTTAATTTATTTAGAAAATCCTCCTTTGATTTATTATTTTGTATGCATCACACTAATACTAAAAGTTTGAGTTTATTCTTGACATTTTGACTTTGTTATTGAAATCCAAAATAGAAAAAAAAAAACTTACTCCTCTCATTTTCTCCCCTTATGCCTGGCCCTCATACCCCGAGTATATGTGTACATTCACTGTAAATTCAGTGTCCTGGGAGCTGATACTCAGACACAGAACAAAACAAACAAACAGCACAAAAATTCAGGACAATTACCATGGTTGAATTACCATAGTTGAATCTGAGTGCAGTGACAACACAGGTTATGTAAAGGATATGTGAAAGCTGGGTACATGTTCCTCTTGAGTTGACACTGCACACTCAACACCCAAACACCTGACCTGAGAAACACCTGATCCCACATGACATCTTATCACTGCATCAGCTGCTGAGCCAGCAGAGCTAAATCTCTTTTGTTTGAGAGAGAAGCATGTAGGACAGAGTGGAGAAGAGGTGAAGAAAAAGAAAATGCACACTTTGTCTCGAAAGGTGTTGGCTTGCAGGAACATGGAAGGGGGGGGCTGCACACTCATTACTATAATGCAGTCTTTTCTGGCACACCTTGGCCTTTTTAAGATTTACAAGACAATCAACATCAACTTAGAAATGTAGTCCATAGAGAGGTCAACCTCCAGCATCAGTATATCAGCATCATAGACATATAATATGTAGCTGCAGATTGAAGGCTGGCCTGTGAACAAATACATGTACATGGCAGAGCTGCAATTTTTCTGGATAAAAAACACTTTAACATTTATGTTTCTCAACTGAATTTCAGTAACTCCTGTTATATTCAAGGGTGTATTATCTACATGAAGTGGGTTTATTTTCTCTGATTTGATGTGCGCAGGTCACGAACCCTTGAATATAAAAATGACTCATTGAAACTGGTGAGAAATGTGAATATTTTAGTGCTTTTTATCCAGAAAAACTGAAGCTCTCCCGTGTATATGAATCACAGGTCTTGATGCAACATTGACGTAAGATCTAAAGGCCAATGCAATGTCTGTGTATATGTGTCTATGGCCCAAATGACATGAATCAGCCACAAAACAGAGTAAAAAGTAGAAAAACATCTGGATGCCTACGTCAATATGTGCAAAAAAGACTTGAATCACCTGTACACTATATTTGTCAGTCTGATTATTTTCGGCTTTTGTCCAGAAAGAGCATGACGTCACAAAACCTTGATCCATATAAAGAAGAGAGAGTTACAGTAATTAAATACACTCAATCATATGTCCGTCAGAACACAAAACATTTCTGGCCATCCGGCCTCCATCAGTGTTTACAAAAATGCTTCATTTCATTCATTTTTGTAAACATTGATGAAGCCCAGATGATACATTTTTTTTTTACTGCCAGTTAGATGATCAAGTAAGAGTTTATTTGTTGAAATGTTGTATTTCTGAGTGCAACCCTCTTTTCTTTATACGGATACATGCATCTAGGATAATGCACCAGCGAGACAGAGCGCAGTGGCAACCGTACAGATAAAACCTTGATCCATGGAATAAAAAATAAAAAAGATTGTAAAAGAGCTATGAAGTTGTGGCTTTCATCTTCCTACTAATGGGCAGAGAAGAAAACACCATTCCTTTGTCTGCATCTGACTGCTGTTTGAAAAGCCGGGCGTAGAGATCAACCCCCATTTGTGTGTCCCTATCTTTTAACAGAGCCTAATGGGTTTGCGAAACATGCAGCCGCTCTGTAGATACAACACTAATGTATAGAAAATAACATGCCCCACTACGGAGCCACGGGGTCAGACCAAGGTTACTCAAGTGTGAGATTGTGTCCTCCAGTGCATTAGCAATCTAAAAAGCTGCTAGCTTAGCAGGCTGCCAGCGGCCAGAGGATACAGCTGCACTGACTCTCCACCTCTGTATGCCAACAGAGATAGAAAAAAGCTTGTGGCATCCAGACAACACAGTGCGTCTTTTTGGAAGATTACACTATATTTCTGCTGAATCACAGAATTAACTATGTCAGACACGACATAGTAGCTCCACGTGTGCACTGGGACAAGCCTGTGTGTGCGTGCATGTGTTGTACTGAAAGTGAGGACAATGAATGGGGAGTGAAAGAGATCACGCTTCAGTTTCTGCAGGGTACACGCAGAAAACCAGGCCAGCACTGGACAAGGAGCCCCAAAGGGTCTTTTCTCTTCTATCTCTTTTTCTCTCACTGTAATTCCTGCTTCCCCTCCCCCCCGACACACACACACACACAGACACATGCATGCAACACACACAGGCATACACATACAAAGCAGTATATGGCCAGAGGGGTTATCTCTCTCTGTCCAATAAAGACTCTGCTACAGCTGACATTTCACATCCCAGACAACTAGGTCATAACTTGGGGCTAAATATGTGCCTTGTGTGTCTTTATATGTAACTGTGTGTGCGTTACGGAAGCCATATCACAGAATGTCTGCTGTTTCTATTGTAACAGACGATATAAAACAGAGGTGCCCAAACCTTTCCTATGAAGGGCCTAAAGTTAATCTGGGTGGATGGGATTGTTGTGGCTGTAAATGCCGATTTCATGGCATGATTTTCAAAAAATTGTGATATATGTTGTGATGTTTTTCTGCATTTTTTGCAATGGAATTGTGGGAGCATGTGACAGTTGCAAAAAAAGCTAGGCTTTTTAAAATTTAATATAAGATTTTAATAGTATAACAGCAATAAAACTCAGATTATGTACTTTTTAGCAGCACAGATTTTCTGTCCCATAGTGATTATGGCGAGGGTTTTACAGCATGGGAATAAAAACATGAGGTTGTTTGGGATGAGTATCTTTAGGATTTTATTAATTTTGCTTCTCATACTGATACTGCTTATCAATCAAGGACTGATTAACTGTAATCTTATTTTATATCAAAAAAATGAGACTGAAGTCACAGGAAAGGATAACAAGCGAACCTGTTCTCATGTGTGAGTGTGTTAACAGGACCAAACCACCCTTTGTCGCACTCAATTCTGCTGTGAGGGCAGGTGAGACTGCTGTCAGACCTCCTAAACAACAGCTGTCACAGCCAATCAGGTTTATTGGATGAAGTTGTCTGCTAATTGGTTGGCTGATTGAGTGCTAATTTGCAATTAGCGGAGCCGGGCACAGGTGGTTGAGGGGAGGGGACAAGAGACTCAAACTGAAACTGTGCTCCAGTCAAAAGCATGGTTTATTTTTCATATATAGTCCGACACAGACATATACATACACACATGACGATAGGCCAGGAATAGACAGGCTTTGCGCCCTCCTTCTTAAACCCATCCAGTCTTGTTAGATCAGTATTTGCCTCGAGCGAACAAGCATAAGAAGGATGCATTTTTAATGAATGGGAACACATTAGAGTCTCAACATGTCTGATTAGCCAGTGAGCTGCTGTTGAGGCAGTAAAGTTTTGTTTGTGTAGATCATTTGTACACATTAGCAGCCTGGAGTTGATGGACCACAGGAAAGCTACTGTGTTGGAGGGAGCTTTGTTCTTCCACCGAGGCCTGACAGATAATGTTTTCGCTTACTGTGTGTTGCTCTTAATGCCGTGTCAGTCTTTTTTGCAGCTTATTTCTCTGCAAAATTAAGCAGCTTTTAAAGATACGAGTACTGTTTTTATTTATGTAAGGAGACTTTAACGTTTTATGTTTCTCGTTCTCCACCAGGTTTGAAAGCGGGGGATGAGATTCTGCTGCTGAATGGTAAACCTGCATCTGCCCTCCAAATGGACGATATGAGGGCTGCGTTTGTGAACCAAGCGTTGACCTTGAGCGTCAGCACCCTGCCCCAGCTGGACCCTCGGGTTCTGTGCTCCCTTCCACCCCGGCGCTCCGATGGGGAGCAGGACCCAGCCACGGACATCTTTTCCCAGAACCAAGGTGAAGCTTCTTGTTCTGCATAAAGAAGGTTGTGGATGCATTGAATGAATTGCTGTTGTTATCATTTGTGTTTTGAATTATGCAAAGTTTCATTAGATGATGCAAACAAACCTCTGGTGTCCTCTAGTGACAAAAATAGTGAGCTTCTTTTTCAGTTTCAAATTATTAGATAAATGTTGAGGGCCATTAAATCAGGTAAAAAGGAGAGTGTCAAGACTGTAGATTAAAATTGCTTTTGATGCATTTTTATGACTTTTTTGAATGTCACATTTCACCAACACTTAGAACTGGTGGAGTTCAGGGAACTCTGACTGTTTAATTAAAACAAAAATTAATTTAAATTTTTATTACAAAATGCTCCTGCTATAATATGTAATCAATAGACAAAAAAAATAGACAAACTACAGTAAATGAAACAGTATTAAAGTGACATGTAAAGCAAATTTGTCAGATGCCACTCTTATATTACCGTTCATAGTCCTTGAAGGATGAATATTAAAATAGTGCCCATATGTTTCCTTCACTTTTGATTTCCCCACTTTATTCACCAATTGCATATACACATTCTGGACATACAATATGGACATACTAAATACAAATTACAAAAACAGATGACAGCATGTAAAGCAAATAAAATACAAAACAGCAAAAACAGGACAGAAAAGACAAAACAAAATTATTAAAAGAAGTTAAAAATATGGAAGTTGAGATCTGTTTGGTTTTGGCTTCTGTTTATACATACATAGACATTTCCATGTATATGTACATATTATTTTCAGTCCCTTGATGCATTTGACCTGCAGCTTTGTCTAGCTTTGACATGGTTTTTTGTGTTGCAGGTATTGATCCAATCACACTCGCAAAAGGGACAAATCACACAAAAAAAACCCAAAAACCAAATACATATTTTTCCCCTTGGCTTGTAGTGATATTTATCCATCTAGATTTTTTTTGGTGTGAGTTGATGATTTTTGGAAATCAGCTGTAGAGATGTCTGTTTTTTTCGTCGGTATAATTTCACTAACTGACACTCAGCTTGTAGTGCTCAAAGCACAGAAAAAAATGAATACATTTGGAAAATTGGACAACAGCGTCTCTTTCCCAAAAATCTTGACCTTCTTACACAAAATGTTCCACAGACTTTGTTGTGAGCAGTTTCATGTAGGGATTAATTTCTTCCTATGATAGAATCTTCTGGAACTACTTTTTTTCTTGTTGAAAGAAAGCCTTTAGTTCCATTATGTTGAAGAGAAGGCCAACATCTCTATGGCGGATATCTCCAAAACTCGGCAATGCACACAAAAAAAATCTAAATAGATAAATAGCAGCACAGGTAAGAGGAAAATCGTGTATCAAGGTTATCCGTGCTGATGCTTCATATATCTACTGTATAGCATGACGGTATGTTAGAGAGATGATTGGTGGACTGCTTTGCTCTTTTAGTGTCCGTCATAGTTTTCTTCTTCTAAAGCATCAACTTTGTGTGGCAAAAAAGGGGAGATGCAGATGGCAATCTTTTTAAGCAGAGGGTGAATAGGGCGATCTGCTAATTATGCATGGATGCTGTCTGCTAACCAACCTGCAGGCAGCCGCCAGCTTCCCTCTGACCTGCTCTTTTTATCCATGCAAGGGCACCATTTGTATTCCTTTATAAATTGGGGCTCACGGTGCACGGGCTGACAAGCTGGCGGTGTTTATACAGAGAGTCAGAGCAGTATGAATATTAATATGAATCCTTCAGCTGCGTGGAGCTGTCATTGTGTAGGATACGCCATACACAGAGGGTCAGATAAGGAGTAAAAACATTTGAGCAGCCAGATGGAGGTTATCCATGATGTCATGATTAAGAGAAGATGGGTGTATGCAAGAGGCCTTCGACACAGAGGAGACATTGGAAATTTCTCACGGATACGGATGGAATAATAACCAATTTGACTATACATACTGTACAGTCGTATCTTGAAAAACATTAAGACTAGGTTGTACCAACAATGATTAATTTTTAAACCCGACTGAATTATGGATGAACTTCAAATGATGTTGCACTAAACTTAGAAACTAGTTTAAAATTAAGAGATCAATTTTAAATCACCTTAAGTTTAATTTACTCTAAAACTAGAAATTAAATTAAATTATGTTGCACTGAAACTTTAAACTCCAGTATAAACTGATATAGTATTAACTTTAAACTTACACGTGAGGAGGTTTAACTTTTAAAATAGCTGCCACTTTGAGATGGATTGAGAAAAATAAGTTCCTCAAAGAAAGGGGAAAAATTAGAGCTTCTCTTCCCAGCCATCATGAGTAGGCTAATTAACTTTTTAGCTTTTAGCTGTGTCTTGACCAGCATGTAAACCGTGGGCTAACTCCTGTCTCAGTTAGCTGATAAACATTGCTAAACTCAGGCCTACTGTGTCCATATCTGAGACGGAAATGCTTATACATGCATTTATTTCTTCCCATCTTGATTACTGTAATTTTATTTTCAGCTGTCTTGCCAAAACATCCATAAACCAGTTACAAGTCTCTAATTTTTTCTTTATTTTTGTGAAGCACTTTGTGACATTTGCCCTTGAAAGGTGGTATATAAACAAACTTATATTAGAGTGCTCTGTCCTTTGTCACTGTAGAGGACATCCTGGACGAGGTGTCGGGGTTGACAGTGAATAGCGTAGATGAGAGTTTGGAGGAAAGACCTCGGCTGATCTTGCAGAGCCCTGGTGGTCATCAGGAAGATAAAACCTTCATGGGGACTGGACAGAAGGTAGGACACGGCATGCAAAGACACACCAAACATGCACAGACACACACATGCAGCAGAGCTGGGGATTAAAAGTGTAGTACTACAAAGGATGGAGTATCATGCACACCCTGTCAGATGTGCAGACACAGACCAGCAGCTTTGGTGTCAATATGTGTGTGCGTGTGTGTGACTTGTGGGTCAGTGTTTGAAGTGGCTGATTAGCTGCGTTGTTGTGTTGCCATCTTCCAGCCTGCTGACTTGTTTTTTCTTTTAGCTTCAGGGGAAGCATGGCTCATTTCTCACAGTTTCTCATCTCAGATCTGTCAGACACTAAAAGGAGAACACTGATATCATTGATCAACAATCCAACTCATCTCTGGATGTTTGTTGAAGCAAATACTGTAGAATCCATCTGTTTATGATTATATAAAGTTCCTCTGGCAGGTCTTATCCTAAATATTTCTTCACTATCAGGTGCTTTTTTTTTTCCTTTTTGTCAGGATGTGTTTAAAGCCAGAAAGAGAAAAGTGACTGTGAGAAAAGCTGGGAGATGTTTACAGGCTTTTTCTCATGTGATACTTGTGACCTTTTACACAAAGGCTGTTTTTGGACAAAAAGATCTAAGATGAGAAACACAAGTGTGTGAGTGGTACAACATGCACACACAGCCTTTGACGTTGAAAATTCAAGTCCAATTTGATGGTTGATTCATGCAATATAAATTAGAAAATGATTTTAAATTTGTGAAGTCAGTGTGAAGCAATAATATGTGTCACACCACAGAAAAATGTGGTGCGAAGTGAGAGTTCCCCTGTTGTTCTTCCTTGATCCAGTGTTATCACACTGGATGCAGGAAAGTGGTGTGCAACGTTTTGTTATGCTTCACAGGTTGAACGACATTTTTCTTTGAAACAGTGTGCAATTGGTTTGCCAGTGTTACCCAATCAGCAGTGACAGGTAGAAAAACTCTGATGTTTTAAAAAGGAAGCACAGTTTTTTGCCATTTTTGCTGAACATGGCCCTGATTTTGCAGCATTAGATCTTAGCTTTCTGTCAATATATCACACACTGAGGAATTTATTGCTTCAGTTAACTACATTTGCCATCAGCACTGACTGGACATCCACATGAAAAGTGCAGAATCTTCCCCTTTAACCATGTTCTTCCATAAGTAACAGTTTTTATAGAGTGTTGACAGCATATCAAACAACTTTATTTTGCAGTGTTAAACTGTGTGTGTGTGTGTGTGTGTGTGTGTGTGTGTGTGTGTGTGTGTGTGTGTGTGTGTGTGTGTGTGTGTGTGTGTGTGTGTGTGTGAGAGAAGGTGTCAGTGGCAGCACATGAACAGATGTGTGTGCGCTCTGGAGCACAGAGATGGAGACAGACAGGTGAGTGAAAGAGCGAGTGAGCGGCATCACTTTCTAATTAAGATTACGTCTGGTCTGATCAGGGTCGGCACCGTGATTGCTGGGACGCGCCTTGTGCCAGCCGGTCTCCCTTGGATACGGTTGTCACTTCCATTACCATGGCAATGTCTGATAACCAGTTATCCACCGGAAACTTTTTCTTTTTTTTTTTTTTTTTGCACTTCTCTGTCGGTAGCCCAGACATGAACAAAAGATGAGGAAAGGGCAGGGATGGTGCTGTGTTCTTCCTCTTGGATTTGTGTCAGTGAGCTTCAGTCCCGAGGGAGGACTAATGGGAGAGGTCAGAGCGGCTCCGGTCTAGACTCAGTCCTGTTGGACAGTGGTGGTTCTCTGACTCCAATGTGCCATTATTAGTTGGAAACAAAGTATGAGGAGATGAGAGAAAGACTGACAGATAGGGTTGCCAGGATGGCTGGGTGGGGATGAGAGGCCTGCTTCAGTCTCATTTGGTGCACTTCATGTGGAGAAAGCATTCAGTGATTTGTTAAATTTTACAAAACAGTTTAGATTTCCTCAATGTTCCCATTAACATTTAAAGTCTTTGCTATTTTAAGCTCACAGTGCTTCTACATGCAAGAAGAAATCCTGTCAAATCTATTCTAACAAGTGAAACAGCAGAAAACACAAAATGCAGCATTGCAATCTTTATACCTTTTAAATTGTGTGCAGCGTCATTGTAATGTTTAAAAGTTTATGCAATGTCACTAGTGCCAACTGTATGTTGTTTTATATAGGGAAGGAAAGTCACTGTAGCATCTTATTACTATTAAATGAGGGCACGTTTGTATCTCCAATTAAAGGGACAGTTCACCCCATAATCAAAGGACAGATGTATTGTGTAAAAACATACGTATTTACACAATACATGTTTGCTCTTGCCTGTAGTGCCATTTATCAATATAGATCAGAGATATCAGCCTTCCTGGCTGATAGATGGCAGTCAACTTGTGGCGCTTGAAGCACAAAAAATATCCAAAAAATCAACCGTTGCTAACTTTGGCTGATGCTGGAATATATTTGCTGTGAGCATTTCCGAGCATGGTAATCAAACAGGGTCTTAATAATAATTAGTATTTGAAACGGTAATACTAATTGTCAGATATTTTATTGTGCTTTATCATGAAAACCTGAATCTTCACATGCCCAAATACAATGTAATCTCTTTGGCGATTTAATAATGACAGATTGAGACTTGCTCACCCTTGTCTGTAAAGTTTACCCAAATGTTTTTATTGCTTAGTATGTGTGTTTTGGCTGATTATCAATTTCTGCAAAATTTGCATAAATACACTTAGAGCAGCTCAAATATTTTAACAGTCTTTGCACTGTCTTACCAACTTTGTTCGCACTGTCAGAACATTTTTGCTCTGTCGGCACATCCTCAGGCCCAGTGTGTGATCCTGACCCGGAGAACATGCTGGGACAACCAAACACCTCACATGGTTGCACACTAAATGCACAGTGCATAGTCTTTTGTAATCTGTCTGTTATGTATTCGGTGTATTAGGTTTTGTATATTTTAGTTGGTTCTGTGCATTTTCTTTTGTTGTTCTATGGAGCATCTTGGTCCCTGAGGAACGTTGTTTCCTTTCACTATGTAGCAGCTATATATGTGGTTGAACTGATAAAGACACAGTCTACAGTCAGTCTACAACATCTGTTCCACATAAATATAGATAGAAAAACAAAGCTGCGTGAGCAAGGCAACATAAGGCAACACAGTGCATCAAAACTGTGCAACAGTATTAACAAAGCTCTGAAAATCACTGATCTTCATCTCACCTTTCAGTTTCTAATCTCCTGCTCCAGTGTAACATGTGATTTCTCTCCTAATTTCCATCTGTTGTCTGTTTTACCCTTCCTCTTTCATCCTCCTTTGTCTCTACCTTTCTTTTTCCTCTGCTAAGTGATTTATTGTCATATATTTAGTGACCATGTCCTGTCTGACGTGACAGCTCAGTGTTCTTTATGTTTGTCCTCTCTGATCATCCCGGCTCCTTTATCTGCCGTCCTTGTTGTTTTGAAAGCTTTTTTCTTTTCTCCTGTCCTTCCAAGTTTCCTCCTGACTTCCTGTCCTTCCTTACCCTCCTCCTCCTCCTCCTCACTAGCCCCCCCGCTGTTCATTACCATAAACAACATGAGGCTGCTACTGGCTCTCAAGCAACTCTGCTCTTGTAGCTCTCCAGCCGGCTGTGAGCCCTGACCTGATCCTGTAGCACTTGGACGCTTCCTCCATCAACAAAGACAATCCAAACTTAACCACAGAATCCCTGGGAACTCCCCAAACCATGTCAAAAAAAAAAAAAAAAAAAATGGGCTGCCCCCTTTTTTTTGTTCATGTTTTGTTTCCTGCACTCGTCTCTGAAGTGCCGAGGATTGCGTCTTACCTCATTTTCACCCACTGCCTGCGGTCTCGTGGTGGCAAGACTGAGGAAAAAGAGGCAAAGTGGGACAATTTTAATTATCCCCACATTCTAATTACTTCATTCTCCACAGTGTTTCACATCATTTAGTGCAGATAAATGAGTGTCTGGCTAGCCGGAGGAAACAGGGAGGTTCATTATTTTAGACAAAGCACAGAGCCACCTCCTCAATATGATAAACCAGCCGGAGAATAAAACAGCGATTGCTTGCGATTATGGCGATAATAGAGATGACGGTGATTGCCAGTGTTCTCCAAGGTGTAGTCAGCTCCACTGACAAGTGCTGCTTATAATTGACAAAGCTCTATCAGTTTGGCTGAAGGGCATTTGAAATAGAAAATGCATTATTCAGTGTGTGAAGGGTGGGGGGACAGTTTTCATTATGATTTGTTTTGATTGACTCCTGATGGTATAATTCTGGTTAAATAGCTCTTTTAACGCAGTGCATTTGTTTAATGTAATCACTGACTACTAAGAATCCATAACTTTAGTGCCGTCGTTAACCTCAAAATCTTTTTTAACCTCTTCAACTCTTCAAAATTACTATCTCTCAGAGGCTGAAGACACTAGTATCATATGAAACAAGAAAACCTAAAGCATTCCATCTCCCACTGTCATTCTTTGACCTCTTACTTCAGTATATCTGAATAAGTTTTATGGGTACACAAGAGTTTCCCCTTTTGTCCACTTATGCCATGCAATTTTGGACAAATTTTTTTTGCATGCAGTATAAATCTTATTTCCACCTATTCTATTTGAATATTTCTGCACTCTCTGCTCATTAAACAGTATTGGAATATCATAAATTCACTATGACTGAAGAGCTTAGACTCGATAAGCACAATTGTATTCATGTGTGCTGTTAGTCCCCATAGTAACCATTTCATTGAACTTGACCCTACTGACAGACTAAACTATCTTTTTGGTGCCTTGACAAATCCTACTTATTCTACCTAAATATGGGATTTTTGAGGGATTTTTGGCCATTTTTATCAGTGTGAATCAAAAATGGTTATACTTTGCTCCAAATCATAATGTTTTATGCCCTCATACACTGTAAACTTTACAACAAAACCCCAAACCTCACGCACAGTCAGCTGCATCTCAAATTAACTTTCCAGCTTTCAAATGATACACTCCTCTTCTATGTTAGGAAGGCGGGGAGTAAACGAGGTTAAACCTTACCTTTTCTCTTCCTACCTCTCTTGAAACAAGCCTTACAGCCTTGTCCCAGTTGCTGCTGTCATTTCACAGTCTCCCACTGGAGGGAGCACTGTGCTGATTCATAAAGCCTGTAAAATAACAAAAATGTTCCCAACACTGTACATGCAACCAAGAGCACATTGTTTCAGAATTAATATTAGTTTTTAATTAATATTATTATAGTATTATTACCAATATGGATTGAAATATTTCAGTATCCAGCCATTTATAATGTGTAATATGATATTATAGCCCATAATTTGAATACATTTAAATGTACAGGACTGATTTTTCTTATAGTTTGTTCTGTTATTAATGTCAGGTAGTCACTGCTGCTTAAAGAGAAGAGAGAATAAAACCTTGCTCTTGAAACTTGCTTCACCCAAGAAGCTTGCAAGTCAAAATGTTCCTGCACAGATTTGTGAGGAGTCATGTCATAACATCGTCATCCTTTCACTTGAGATTAAATGATTAAAGTCTCTCTCCCTGTGTCATGCTGCATATCCCATCATTCCTTGCAGGGATTTATGGATTTGCACGTTTCCCTGATTTCAGATGAAACTGAACTTTAAGACTCTGTCTCCCTCCCCTCCTCCTCCCTGTATTCACTGACACCGACAAGTACATGCCTGTTCTTTCATAGTACCATTGCTCACATGCCATTATACATTTGCTATATTTCTATTTACTTGTACATCTGTGTACTTGTACATGTCAGAATGAAGGACGCCACATGTGTATAAATGGGTGTGATGTATTCCTGTGTGCCAAACGTGTGGATCTGGTGTAATCTGTGTTTATCCTGGCTCTCACTGTACATGGTTTCAGCTGATGGGTGTGAGAGCAGGTTTGTGCATGCCTCCATGCTCCTCCCTCGAGCTGTACTTGTGACTGTGTTCTGAAGGGCGGGTCTGCAATGTAGTACATTTTGTAAAAAGGGTAGTGTGTCGTTTCCAGGTTTAGGAAATGCATGTGTTGGACTGACTAGAGAAAAGGTATTGCCGCTGGGGACCTTTTTTTTTTATTTACTCTCTGGATGTTTATATGTTCTCTCCTGAGCTGGTTTCTTTTTCTTTGTTGCATATGCTCATTTTCTGATTACTGATTTATTTATTATTATTTATGATTCATTTATATTTCACACTTTGCTTTTGAGAAAAGATTGAGTATCCTCCCTGAAGTTTTGACATTTTCAAAGATCTATTTCCGCTAAGATTTTAAGCACAAATGTTTTGAAATACTGTCAATACTGGTTTTCTGGCTTGAGGTGAAGGGAAATCCTAGACCTTCCCTTCATATTTAACAGCTGTTGCACTCTTTTCTTATCTCTGCTCCCTGTTCTCTAAATCAGTCAGAATTAAGGCACTGTCTTCTTACGTAACTCATGTTTCTCAGGAATGACAAGTGTTGCAGCAGGTGTGGAATTGCAAGCCATCACTGGATCGACAAGAAGTGACGCTTGAAAGTCAATTTAAGGCTTTAGATGGAAGCAATTGTTATAGGAGAACTTGAATCTCCAGTCAAACCTGCATCAAATGACAAATGTAGAATGAATTCATTTCAAGCTGCTTTGACTACCAGGAGGAGATGTGTAGTGCATCACGGCATTTCTTATGTTGCTGGGTATGTTTTTATTTCAATTTGGAGTCCAGAATTGTTCCATTTGATCACAAACTCCGTCTGTAATTGATTGTATTGTGATGTTGGTATTTCAGTGGCTTATTTTAAGCCATGATTGCAAGCTCAAATCCATAATATTTACCTTCTACTGTCCTTCTCAAGTGTGGTGACATAAGTCTCTCTGGGCTGCGATGAAAGAAGAAAAGAGATAGAAGCCAGATGCCTGTTGTCTTTTCCTGTTGGAGTGTTTGGCTCTCCACCACCCACTGCTTCCTCACCTCCTATTCTCTCCTCCCTCCTTCCTCCTCCTCCCCTCTTTTCTTCCATCTCTCATAAGGATGTGATGTTTGATCTTGTTATTTAATGGAGCATTCTGCGTTGCTGCTGCTGCTGCTGCTGCTGCTGCTCTAAAACACCTGGACAGGAGTGAGACAGAGGACAGAGACGGAGAGAAAAGAGGAGTGGAAACTGGGAGATGAGAGGGGAGCATGCAGAGGCAGTCGGGGAGATTTAGAAAGAGGGACTGATTAGATAGAGGCTGTAGGATAAGGTGACATGAGAGTGCTGTTGTTTATTGCAATCTGTTCAATTCAATCTGTGTAATGACCTATTTGTTGAGCTGCTACAGAAGTGTTGTGCAGAGCAGTGTGAGGCATTTACTTTTGCACACACTTTGACTTTGGCTGGACACATTCAAGAACCATACATCCTGCACAGTGTTGAGGAAGATGAAAACAAATCCCTCTGGCTCTGAGAGGCGCGGAGGAACGGAAGCTACCTGCACTTGAAAAGCAGGACAGGAAACGGACATCTGACTTCTTGTTGAACTCGGTTTGACCTGCCAGTATGTCGGCCTTTAGGAGGAGGAGGAACTCCAAACAATCGACCGAATCCATCTATGATATGTTACAGCTGGTGAGCCGTGCAGTCTGATATATATATGTGTGTGTGTGTGTGTGTGTGTGTCGGTGATCACTTGTATTGTGGATAGGGATGGGTATCATTAGGATTTTATTGATAATGATACTACTTATTGATACTGATACTTATCAATACTGATAATGTTTGCTATAATTTTGTGCAAAAAGACACAAAAGATTGTGAAAAGATTACTATTTTGCAGAAATAAGTTAAATTGTTTCCTGACTTATTGCATTTAGCTGCATTTTCAGATTTATCAAAGTGAGCCCTTACTAAGCTCAGCTGTTTATGTAAAATTGCATAAATACCAATAGCAGTACAGGACATTACCAGTATTTTGGTATTGACCTGTTAAGAACCAGTACTGGTTCTCGATACCCATCTTTAACTGTGGCTGTGATCCTGCAGAGACCAGTGATTACGCAATGGTACCAGCACTGCCATGGTTAGAGGTTCAGTTTGTAGTGGAGCAACCCCTTCTAACAAATAATGAGATTTGTCTGATGACATATTGTGATTACATCACATCGCTAATCTTGAATTTAATCATTTAAATCAAAATTCACGTCAAAAAATGTCAGTTCATTGATGTATATCGACTTTTTTTTTATGTATTATGTACTCATAACGTATTTATCAGTAAGATCAGAGCTGCAATGATTAGTCAATGAATCGATGGGTCAATAAAAAAAAAAATAGTTTATCATTTTTCAAGCAAAAATTTGCTGGATCCGGCTTCTTAAATCTCAGGATTTTCTGCTTTTCTTTGTGTAATATAAGACATTAATTAATGAAGAGTCTTTGCTTCTTCTGTCCAACCAGCCGTCCAAAAGCCAATCTGTGATGCCATTTTCCACAAGTTTTTGACATTTTAAAGACTAAATGATTAATGGTGAAAATCATTAGAACGTTAATCAATAATGAAAATAATCGTTAGTTGCAGCCCCAGTGCAGCTTGAAAAGTTGTGAACAGTTATGCTTCCCTTCACTTCTAAATCTGTAGTGGTGGTAAGGTATTACACAGCCATCCTTCTCCACCCTGTCCCTCTGTCTCATCTCCATCTCCCACTGTCATCCGTCTCTGTCGCTGCTCCATCTGTCACTTGGCTGTCACTAATTCCTCTGGCTGTCGAGGGCGAGACCTTGCTTACTAGTGGCAGTGACTGTCAATGTCACTGCTCTGTTTTGTGTGTATAGAGAGAAATAGATGCGCAGCATACAGCGTGGATGAGTGTTTCTGTTTACACATCCATCCTTGCATTTGTTTTCTATTGATTATTTTGTCTGTTCATGGACAAAATGTTTAAGCTCATTTAACATAACTGAATACAGGGATGCATGTTATGGATTTATTTCACCCAGTATGATAGCTGATAATAACCTGCTTCTCATGGCCAGTACAGATAAGATAACCGATTGTGTAACATCTTTGTACTTTAAAAACTTCATATAACCTGTAGTTTATGCACATCTGAGGGTAAAAAAAAGTGCTCAGATGTAGTGAGCAAAGATGGATGATTTAATATTCCATTGCTCTGACCAAACCAGATCTAACTGACATCCCCATTACAACAAAAACTACGTTCATAAAAAAACCTTAACCACTATTTGCTGGCTATAATTTCTGTATTAGTTCAATAAAAAGCATGATTTTTTTTCCATGATCTTCCCTAATATTTATTATGCATCCCTAATATTATCCACAAAGTCAATATTACTACTTTGGATGTTCTAATATGACTAATTTGACCCTGTGTAAGTGATGCTGTCCATGCAGTGTGAATGACTTGAAGATTAGCAAGTATTTAATCAGATTTGATAGGTCCTATTATTCTTGTTATATAATTTTGTGTGGTCTCCTTCAAGTGACTGAAGGAGCTCATCTTGACTTGATGGGATAAACATCAGCTTGTGTGTCAAATCATGTGTGCGCGCGCATGTCCGTCCAGCAGGGTTGTGAAACTGGTTTGAATACCACAATGGAAAATTATGTTTGTCATTGGTGCAGCCCAACAGGAGACAAGCCATGGAATCAGCAGAGACAAGCCATGTCCCCAGCTGACCAGCTGTCTGTAAATTGTCTGTAGAAACACACAAGCAGGCAGGCTGCAAAATGTTTTTATCCACTGGCCAAATGTCTAGTGAACATTTGTAAATCTGGCCAGCCACTCAATAGGTTTCCTTTTTTTGGCTGGTGAGTGAAGCAAATCTACCAGCCACTTGCCTATTTTCCCAGTATTTAGCTGGTGCTAATTTTGTGCCCTGCAAGCAGGTGCAGTATGTTATCAGTGATAGGATTGGAAATGATAAGATTTTATTGATTCCTGATCAGTATTCTGTATGCAGAAAAGTAGGCCTACACAGAGGAGAGGAATAGTATGAAGATTTCACAATTATAGTAACCAAAAATTTCGGGTTATCATTTGATCCCTGCTACAAGGTTTTTAGCATCAACACAACTGTTTTATCATCGGAGTCTGAGCACAGCGTAGAACAAAGGTTCTCTGCCGTGACTCCCCCTTGTTGCAGTTAGCTGTCAACTATTAAATTAATTGCCAACTATTTCAATAAACAATTAATAATTTTGAATCGTCATTATTAGCAATAAATGTCCAAATTCTATGATTTCAGACTGTCAAATTTTCTGGTTTCTTTACTCCTCTATGGCAGTAAACTGAATATCTTTGGGTCATCTTGGGCTTTGGGAAACACTGATCAACAGTTTTCACAATTTTTGTACAGTTCATGGGCCAAACAACTTATCAATTATTCGAGACAATAAACAATCAACTTTAGATTATGAAAATAATTGCTAGTTGCAGCTGTATCATATACTCTAATAGATAAAACACTTTCTTTCACTGACCCCTCACAGACTAGGGATGTTTGTGTGACATACATTTGCAAAAAGGACTTTTATGAATCACACTGATGACTGCAGGATTGAATTAGAAGCATTAATCCCGTCAAACTGAACGATGGCTGAAAATCGGATTGCTCCTGCTTTGTGTTCTCTGCGGATACAGATTTTGGCTCACATCACCTGATCAGCTGCGCATAACAGAGATGCACTGCGATGACTCACTCTGCCTAGTTGTGGTGGTTTCATTGCACTTGTTTGTTTTGAGTCCAAGATATCTAAGATGGGAAGTACCTGGTAAAGGTCCCACCTTATCAAGTCAAAGCTTTTAGTTTGTTTAATGCTTTTTACAGTATAATTAGGGTTATAATTGTACTGAGTTCTGTTAAGGCTAGAAGTGGGCATGTAGTGTTGGTGTTGAACAGGAGTTCCATTAAATGAGACGTGGAGTATGAATCCCTTGCAATTAGTTTTTGCTGTGTGGGCTGAGCTCATTCATTCCCCCACATTTCAAGGAGATTCTTTCTTCTAATTGTCTTTTTAATCTAGTGGTTCTGGCTCAGAACAGACAGTGAAAAGATGAAAATGTACTTCTCCTTCTCTCTCGTTCCATCCCTCGACAGACCTCGCAGTCCTAGCAACAGCCTGCCTGGACTTGGCTTGCACACAGTCCCATGAAATCACAGATTCACGTGTTTGACTTGAATCCAGAGATAATGGAATTTTTTGATCATAGCAAGCAAATTATCAGGCTGTATTTGCAGACAAAGGAAAGATTAATAAGAATTGTTGTTGGTATTGAAGGATTGCTATATTACTCATTGTGAATTTCAGATTTGCCTTAACACATCCAGCCTCTCACTTTCGATGACGCTCCTATGTCACTTTCTATTTTTCTATCTCCTGTGCCTACGCTCTGTTCCCTTCACCTTCACAGCCTTGGGACTATGAAAGAAACAGTTGGATGTGGACAGAAACTCTCAGTCCTCACTATTCATGTTCTTGCATGTGTTCCGGTCTGTAATTCTTAAACGGCTGTTGCACATCAGTGCGTACAGTAAGATGACTCATCTGAGCTTTTACCAGAAGTCGTTGACTCTCACTTTGCAACTCCTAGTTTCTCTTGATCCTCGTCATTACTATACAAGCAATGTATGACTTTTAGTAGCAGCAATAGTCACTAATATTGGTCTGTATAGCCAGAGGGAGGTGGAAGGGAAGAGCCCCCACTTTTCTTTAAACATTAGGGCCTACTACCAGTTTGGCAGGTCTGCTCATGCTTGGTATTTTTTATACCGGAGATGTAAGTGGGTGTTGTTATGGCAAGTTTTGCAAGAATGTGCTGTATGTATTGTTGGTGGTGCATATTTTTTTCAGTTGATTGCATGCATCTCTGTATGAGCATTGCGAATATCATGAGATATCTTCTACACAAGCCTGCATCCACAAAATGATTTTTTCTTCTCAAAGGGCTTCTGTTCTATTTTGTATAACATGTAAAAATGCACAAATGGTAGCCACGGTAACACTTAATGTGAAGGGGTGAGCATTTGAAGGGGTGTACATATGACAAGTTATTACACTGTAATGACCATGCCATGACACGGGTCATTAACTTGGAGTCTTTATGAAAGTTTATGACTGCTGTCATTAAGTGTCATTCTGTCAGTATTGTCACTTTTGATGCAAAGCTGACATTGTTGACATTTTAACATCTTGAATTAAACATTGGTTATTTCTGGAGCTGATGATGGAAGTAGCTATATCAGTTTCTTTTCATCTCTGAGACTTTCCCCAGCCATGTTAGCATTCTCAGCCTCTAGCTGAACTGGAGAACCCATCTGGATCTGGACTGAAAGCAACTCCAGAGACTGACAGTGACCAGTTTGACAGAGAGTACAGTACTGAGGTTTTTTCTTTCTGGGTTTGGCTCCTGGCACCCTGGGGCTGAGTCAGCTAATTAGGTGGCTGGCTCAGCGGCTAACCATGCTAACTAGCTAAAGCTAGCTACAGCTAACGAGAAGGCTGTCAGCCAGTTAGTGTACTTTATAAACAAGTAAACTAGCTAGGAGGCTAGCTAGCCAACTATCTATCTATCAGGTAACTCTGTAAGCTTAATCGCCTTTGTACTCTAATTTGTTGTCATATGGGCCTTATAACATTTAATAACATCTTTATGACCAAGTTGGGGTCCAGGGGGAAACAATCACGACACTGTTATAAAGCATTTGACCATGTGATAAAACTTGTTGTTCTCATAACAAAGACATTTTTGTCTTAATGTCAAGTTGTTATAACAAAGACATCTCAAACAATGTCAACTTTGCATTTAAATAAATGACATAATTGAGCAAATGTCACTTAATGACAACATGACACTTAATGACAACATGACACTTAATGACAACATGACACTTAATGACAAACATTCAGAATGATTCCTCCTTGTCCATAACAGGGGTCATGACATTGTTATGGCAGTGTGATGACATTCTTATGCACAGCCAATTCAAATAAAATGTTACTGCAGCCCTCTGAAAATCCTGCAAATGTGCAGAATGTGACATGTTTTGTTTTTGTCCTCTTTCTATGCAGAGCACGGAGCAAGTCACCGCTTTCTGCCGCAGTCTCCATGACATGAATCCCCTGGAGTGCCCTATGTCATCCTCCTCATCGTCGTCTTCGTCGTCCCTCTCCCCGAGCCCTGTGTCAGCTTTTCCGCCCACAGCAGGCACTGCCACCCAGAGACAGCTCTCCCACGCAGACAAACTCCGCAAGGTCATCAATGAACTGGTGGAGACGGAGAAGACATACGTCAAAGTCAGTACAACATCTCCTCGAGTGTTTTGATTTAAGATGACCTTTACCACACACATCAATACCTGTAGTGAGTCATCCATATCTGTATCTGTTCAAAAGACACACAAACTCATAATCATGACTTTTCTGGGGAAACTATATTCAGTTATCGTTGTGGGGAGCGTTCCAATTATCATAATAATCATATAATTTGTATGTATAGCACTTTTAAAAACACAGTTACAAAGTCCTTTACAGAACAAGATAAAATTGTACACAGTCGAGATAAAAACAGCAGAAGCAGGCATGCAGAATGTTGACACGCGTTTCGTGTTATGTGGGTTGTGTTCATACTTGTGAGAGCTGATTTCTTGCCGTTATTTAAAATCCTCAGTAATGACTCCACATTAAACAGCCTTCGCATCAACAAACGCCCACACATGCCCTTCCTCATTCCTCTTTGAGCATCTGATCGCAGGCTGATCTTACTCATGTTCGTTTCATGTTCATGCATCTCTTTCAGGACCTGAGCTGCCTAATAGAGTGCTACTTGACGCCTTTGCAGAAAGAGAGCTTCCTCACGCAAGATGAGGTATTTTCTACCTGATCTGTATTAATCCAACTGTAGAAAACAGTGTATGAAATGTTGTAGGCGCGCATAACATTAACATTCACTATGCTCTGAATGTACTTGCAGTGTTAGAATGATGGTCTGTGTTTGTGTGTTGTAGCTGGATGTTTTGTTTGGTAACCTCGGGGAGATGGTGGAGTTCCAGGTGGAGTTTCTGCGGACGCTGGAAGATGGAATCAGACTGGTGCCAGATCTGGACAGACTGGAAAGGGTGGAGCAATTTAAGGTGAGGGAAGGTTGATCGCTTTTGTCAAAATAACATTATGTCCTGTGACAAAATGTCAGAGGTGTGGCCTTGAATCACATCACTGACTTGAGTCAGGCTTGAGTCACAAAACTGATGACTTTAGACTCAACTCGACAAAATCTTTAAAGAGACTGTAACAGTGACTTGTGACTTCTCTTGGACTTGAGCCTTTTGACTTGAAAATACTTGATACTTTCCCCCCAGCCCAAAGATTAAAAGGTCTGTTATTTAAAAAGTGTCAATTTCCTGAATCAAGTAACGTGAACGCTAATGAACGCTTGCTGTTACATTATGACTTGTTTAGAGCTCAAAACTCAAAGTTTAGGATTTGGTACTTGATTTGGGACTTGTCAACTTGAGTCAGGACTTGACTACAAAGATTTGAGACTTACTTTTGTTCCACCTTTACATAACAGCATTGTAATGACATACTGTGGTGCTGACATGGCCTACAAATCTTGCTTTCCAGATGTGCGAAAACACATTTGCTTGACACAATACCCAACAAATGTCACAGATTTTAATAGCTTTTTTCAGTGAAAATGAAACTTGTGATGTGATTCACCATTTGTGGGAATGATCATTTGTGTATTGCCATTGCAATGTTTGGCAAGATAATCACAATATGACTTCTTTAGCATATAATGAAGACCTAACTCCTGAGTTTTGGATTACTTCTTTTTAGTGGTGCTGTTATTTTGCTAATTTATTATATACATGTGCCTTATGAACTTATCGGACATGTCTACAATATACCCAGACTCCTTTTGGACAACCCTAGCAGTACAGGCTGGGGACCTCCAAACCAAACATTTGGATCCCTTTGTCTCTAAAAGGATTGAACACAGTTGAGACATTTGCTTATTTGCCTAATTGTTACTCAAAAAACTGATTCCTCTTTACTGTAGTGCAGCCTTAATAAAAAGCAAACATATCTCAATTGTGAAAGCATGAAATGCTTGTTTGTTTCCACAGAAAGTGCTCTTCTCCTTGGGTGGTTCATTTCTGTATTATGCCGATCGCTTCAAGATCTACAGCGCCTTCTGTGCCAGCCACACCAAAGTCCCAAAGGTCCTGGCTAAAGGTAAAAACATGCACGCAATCTTGATTGGCACACAGCCACCACTTACTCCTCTGATAGTTACGCAGTAGTTTATTTCTCTCTTCCATCTACTGCTAGTAAAGGACGCATGTTGTTTTAGTCACATGCCCTGCAGGTAGAGTGGCTGGTCTTTTAGATGCAGCTGTCTCTGTCTGTTCACATGTTTAATTGACCCCCTTGCTAAAAATGAATAATTGCTCATATTTCTGCTCCTCCAGCAAAGACTGACCCAGATTTCAAGGCTTTCCTGGCTGAGAGAAACCCCAGACAGCAACATTCATCCACTCTGGAGTCTTACCTGATCAAACCCATCCAGAGGGTCCTGAAGTACCCGCTGCTGCTGAAGGAGCTCTACTCTCTCACTGACCCCGACAGTGAGGAGCACTACCACCTGGATGGTAAACCGGTGTCTTCTTTTATTATTTAATATCCTCTATTTCCCAAAACCCACAGAACTAGGAGTAACGAGGATACCAGAAATGATATAATTGCATATATAGTATAATTTGGAGATGTATGTTTGTCCCATTCAGTTGCAATGAAGGCCATGAACAAAGTTGCGAGTCACATCAATGAGATGCAGAAGCTTCATGAGGAATACGGAGCTGTTTTCGACCAACTCATCAATGAACAGACTGCAGATAAAAAAGAGGTAAACATAAAAATGCCCATATTATTCAAGGTTATCCAGCACGAACCTAAAAAAATATCCAACAACTTAAATCTTCTATTTTATTATCTGCATTATTACTTCTATTTACCTCAGGTGGCTGACCTCTCAATGGGGGATCTTTTGCTTCATTCGACTGTGATGTGGATCAACCCTCCAGCCTCTTTGGTCAAGAGCAAAAAGGACCCTGATTTGGCTGCTTTTGGTAAGGCTTAAAGTGTTTTTTGTATTACAAAGTGGAATTAATTCTGCTGTTCTCTTGGCTCTGTTTCTATATGTATTTCTTAGATCAGAGGTTTTTACATGTCTGAGACTGCATGCATCCCCGCGGACAAAGCTTTGAATAAAGACGTCCCCCTTAGTTTACTTGCTTAGTTTCACTCAATTCCTGGGTGTTTATGGGATCATGATTACGTTATTTGATCCTGTAGACAACATTTGAGCCAAGATAGTTTCATATTGCCTCATACTTTTAGACTACATCAAATACACAAAAAAGGTCTGCCTAAAAACATTTAGTTTCTGACTCAGGGAAAGTTGGAAAAAATGGTATCCACCAATACTGTATATCTAGCCTGACTCAATGCATGTAGACTGTCAGTACAAGCTTGCCATTGGGTGACGAAAAACGCAGATAGTGATATGATGAATGCCCCCTGAAGCAAAGTCTCCCATGACTACGCACTTAAAATGGCAAATAAGCTGCTGGGTCACTGATGGTAAGAATGTAAGGCAACTAGCAGTTGTTATCTTTTTATTTTGCTGTGATTTAGCTATTTTAATGCCTAGGTTTGCATCGCATCATGCAAATATTCCATCAAAACAAGTTGCCAAGCCAGATCTTTCTCCAGCACTGAGTACTGTGGAGACAGCTCTGGCCCTCTTTAACCAAATCACACAGGTTGAGGCTATTCTATGTTATCCGCTATTGTAATCATTTTTCACTTCCATTCACTGAGCCTCCCCTGGAACTGCTCCCTGTGGAGGCCCACCTCCTGCTTCGAAAACCTCTTTTGTAGATTGAAATCTTTTTTTAATTTCCAGAAGTTTCAGCTGTCTGCACAGGAACAGAGACCTTTTACATAATTACAGCTAGACTCGTGCATTTATAAGGCTGAAATTTACATTCAGAACAGTTATTCACAGATGTTTTAGATTCACCTTGCCATATCCTGCACAGTCAAATTCAGCAGCATGCTGTAAATCCTAATATGATGTGTAAAGGTAGAATTTATCGCTTTACTGTCAGGTTTGTTGGCTTTGTAGCTGATAAACCTCCACTTGGTGTGCATTATCAGTTATGATGGTTTGACAGTCTTAATTTTCAAAGAAGTAAAACTCTACAATATGAGTATTTACAAACCAAATGATGAAATGCCTCTTTGCATCTTTCTGCATAGGACTGGTCAGAGCATTACATAACTTTGAAAAGCCTGTCACATGTGCAGGATTTCAGATGGACAGATGATCTGTAAAGCGCTCATCTGTCATGATTTGAACACTAACACAGTGTGTCATATTTTGTCATAGATGAATAAACATTTTTCATTTACACTAGATATGTGGTTACTTTTCTCAGCAGCAAAAGATTAATTCTACTGTATGCTCGAATTCTCTCTGCACTAGAAAAACACTGCATACTGTATATAAGCGCATGACACTTTAATGCATAGTGTGATGCTGGGTGCTATTTCTGATTGTGAAGAAATAGACGTGTTAAAAGGAAAACCCAGTCGAGCATAGTACATAAGGGATCTGTGCATTATTTTCACTTTTCACATGAAATGTAGCATGTTATAGTTACATAAATAGGATCACACACACCAAGAAGTGCCCTCTGTCTTCATATTTTACTCAGCCCAGACACTTTTGGCAATAAATATTGCATCTCCATGGTATAAGCGCTCTCTGTTACAAGGCGACAGTGAGTGAAAGTACTTCGTTGCATGCAATCTCATGTCTTTGGTACATTTTGATCTTTTGTGCTTCTGATATCATATGGCAGTAGCGTGCGGCTGTGTTTTTTCCCCAAAAGCTGCAACTAAAAGCATCCATTCAGATGCTGCTTCAAGCTGTGACTGTGGTAAATTGTGTAATTTTGATATATGTGATGAAGAAAGGCAGACCTCCCTAATGGTTTCCTTAATTTTCCTCTTCATCTCTCCCTTGCCCTCGTTTAGTGTTCAAAACAGCAGTCGTGTTTGTGTACAAAGACTGCTCCAAGCACCGGAAAAAAATCGTGAGTATTACTTTTCTCATTTTCTGTTGATTAATTCAGTCATAGACACGCTGTGTTTGGAGGGATGTACTGTGTGGATTGGGGCTCCGGGCTTTCTCTGAAGTGCTTTTTTAAAAATTGCCTCTTTTTTGGCACTTTGACACCGCAGAGAAATTAAGGTTAATGTCTCTCATCAGGGGACAATAGACTGAATTTAATGAGGGTAGTTAATGGCAATTGAAGAGACTGAGACTTTATGTGCACAATACAGCACAGTGAATTGAGTCGGTTAAACCTCCCTTCAGTTGTTGCACTCTTGTGCTCTCTGCTGTCACGTTGATGTATTGCAGCGGTGATGTGTCACATGTCCAACCAATCTCGTCTTTTTCAGGGTGGATCTCATCGTGCGTCTGTGAGTGATGACAAAGATCCTTTCCGTTTCCGTCACATGATCGCTACAGACTCTCTGCAAGTCCGCACCCCTGCAAGTAGGTCTTTAAATACAGTAACATGCAGCAAATGTAATTTTCAATCTTACGTCACCATTCGTCCAAGTATCATCAGCACTTTGAAGTCTGTTTACATCTCTAGGATTACTGTTGTATAGAAGCTGACTTTCACCAACATGATGAGAAAAAAAAAAGATCTTTTAAGACATATTGAGAAACTTCTCAAAATAATGGCTTGGATGCTTAATCTTTACTTTGAAATACTAATGTATTCTGACAAAGTTTCTTCTTATTTTGAGAAAGTTTCTCATTTTAATGACTTAAAGGAGCTGGGATCAGTTCTAACTCAGCGAACTCAAGTGGTTAACTTTTCTCCAAGCCAAGTTGATTTGAACAGAAATTAACTATACTGATTTAGGTGGTTAAACTGTACAAGAATAAGTAAAGGGTTTAATGTAGGCTTTAACTCTGTGATAACATTGATTTTTTTTTTAGGTTTTTAAAAGTTCAGTCACTAAAAAGCTGCAGAATAATTGAACTAGATGACCTGTTCAAACAAATTCGATCAGAAAAGCATTTTAATCACCCAGTCATTAGTCTAAACTATGTGTTGGACAAGAATTTAAATGTTTAGACAAAGCTCTGTGAGGCACCATGTGGAGACTTTAATTTGTCTTGCCAGGGAAGCAGAGAGCTCAAAATTGATATCGTCAGTCAGCCAGATGTCTCCATAATGAAAGTCTGTTCAGTGGGGAAACTTGGGAAGGGATTTTGTTTTTTATTTTTAAGTGTGCTACAGATTGTGCTTAATGCGTACATAAATGTAGTACACGTTTTGTGAGAATATATGTGTTCACCAAGTGTGTGTGTGTGTAATTAACCAAAGTAATATATCCTCACAAAGGGAGATACTGGAAATGGAATTAGCATTTTGGCAGCGCCTGTGCTGTATTTCTCCCGTCTTTTTTCCCTGTAGATTTGTTTCCCACTTGAAAGTGCACATAAGCCCTAATCGTATAGTTCTTAGGGCATAAATTTATTCAGCATTTTTAAGTTGAGGTCACTGCAAAGATCATTTGAATGCTCTAAATCTCAGATGATGTTTCCAATGACTCAATATTCTCTTCAAGGCCTCTGGAGTCCACTAAGTGTTGCTGCTTTTCTCTCTCATAGAAAATAAATGATAACCTTTGTGCACAAAACAGATGAATATCTATTAGTAGGTCTGCATGCAATCTTCCTTCCATCCTGTCTCTGTCCTAGATGAACCTTAAATCACCCTCCGGCAATTCAGCTCAAGTGTTATCGTTTATCTGCCTAATGGCCTGTTGTTAAAGGGAGAGAAATTGATGATGGAAATTAACTGAATGCTTTTATAAATGTGGATCACATCTCTGTTCTCTTACCCTCCTCGCAGACTCTGAGGGCACGACAGTGTGCGAGATAGTTCACACAAGATCTGAATCTGAAGGAAGACCAGAGAGAACCTTCCAGTTGTGCTGCAGGTAGGATTTATCTACACCTTTATTTAAAAAAAATTCAACTGGAGGTATGTAGCAGTAGACAAAAGATGCATTTAGTATATTATTTTTATTATTTTGTGTTTTTTTGTCCACTCTGCAGTTCTCCAGACAGTAAGAAGGACTTCCTGAAAGCAGTCCACTCCATCCTTAGGGAGAAGCAGCGACGCCAGCTTCTTAAGACAGAATCTCTGCCACCCAACCAGCAGTATGTTCCATTCGGGGGCAAACGTCTGTGTGCCCTCAAAGGGGCGCGGCCTGCCATGAACCGAGCAGGTGAGATGAGATAATCCTTCATTAATCCCGCAAAGGGGGGATTTTCAGTGTTACAGATAAAAGGGGGATAGGAAAATAGAAGCATCAAAAAAGCAATAAATAATAAGTAAACAAGCAATTAAAGCAAGCAGAAATACAATCCAATTCTTTTTACTCATATTCAATTGAATAAAGTACAAAGACAAGACATTTAATGTTCAGACTGACTAACTTTATTGTTTTTGTAAATTTACAATCATTCTTAATAATTGCCTGCAACACCTTCCAAAAAAGTTTACCACTCTGATGCATCACCTTTTCTTTTAACAACACTCAGTAAATATCTGGGAACAGAGGACACTAATTTTTGATGGTTTGAAAGGGAAATACTTTCTCATTCTTGCTTGATATATAACTTGAGGTGCTCAACAGTCTGAGGTCAGTTGTCATATTTTGTGCTTCATAATGTGCCACCCATTTTTAATAGGAGACAGGTCTAGACTGTAGGCAGGTCAGTCTAGTAAACACGCTTTTATTATGAAGCCACACCGCTGTAGTGTGCAGATTGTGTCTTGACATTGTCTTGCTGTGCTAAGCAGCATATGTTGCTCCAAATCCTGTTTGTATCTTTCAATATTAATGGTGCCTTCACAAATGTGTCTGTAATCAAATACAGAATGAGTGTGCATTTAAAACAAAACCCAAAGTTTCAGTTTGAACTTTAAATGTCTTGTCTTTGTACTGTATTGAATTGTGTATTAGTGTGTATATATAAAGGTATTTGTAAATCAATAATGATGGGCTTATATACCTCAGTGAAATATTGAAATTGTATAGCTGCTATATATTAATATTATAGTGACGCTGTCAGTTTTGGTGTGTGTGGTCTGCTGGGAGGAGTGTTGGTTGAAAGGTTTGACAGCAACAGAAAAGAAGGACCTGTGGGATCTTTCCTTTTTCTTTTTTCTTTTTTGGTGTGTGTGTATGAATGCAGCCAGAGGGAACCTTCATCCTGTTCCTGTGTCCTCAGTCTGTTCTGCCTGTATGTGTGTGTGTGCTGTTTGTATCTATTGCTGCAACTCTTGACAGAGAGCTGAGGAAAGATACAGAGACAGTGATGTAACCATTGGTCACCACTTGTTTTTGGAGTCCTGACCTTACAACTTGTGTGCTGTTATTGTCTGGGGGGCTACACACCACTGCCAGAAACAGCAAAATAATGAGAAAATTGGAAGATGCAAGCAGATGGCAGGGTCTCTGCAGATACAGACACCACCACACACTTTTAGTGGGTTGTATGTAATGACTGAGAGAGATTATTTTTATGAGTCTGTACATATTTTTTTTTAGGAAACAAGGAGCAAGATAAAATATGGTGTTTTTTTATCTCTCCTTTTTTCTTCTGTTCAGCATCAGCTCCATCACGAACACTGGCCCGCAGGAAACTGGTGAGGAACCGCTTCACTATCGACACCGACCTGGTTTTCCACGGCAACAACAACAACAGCAACGATTCAGAGCCCTCCCAACCCTACCCGCCACTGTCCCAGCATGCTCTTCTTCAGTCCCACAAACCTCAAGGAGAGGACACTGACCGCTGGGTGGAGGAGCAGTTCGACCTTGGCTGCTACGAAGACCAGGGCGAGGGCATTGACATGGGGCAGGTGAAGGAGACGGACATTTTGAGCGACGACGACGAGTACTGCAAGTCTGTCCGGGCTGCGTCTGCAGAACCAGCTGACCTGGACGGGAAGATGGAAGGACTCGACTTGAATGGACGAGTACAGACTGGAAGCGAGATCACGCAGGAGATGGAAGCTGATAAAAGCTCTGTAGACTCTTTCACCTCCTGCGGCGTGTCTCTATCCCGCTGTGCAACCCCGACTATAAAGCTCGCCCCCTTAAAGCAGTGTGCGGTGGAGGGGGCCGCAAACAAGGACCATGACGTCATCTGGGTGCGGCGGGACGACTTTGCCAACGGGTGCAACAGTGACGTCTTCTGACTGGGGAGTAATGGAAGATGACATGAAGAAAATGCAAGAAGAGATTGGATATAAGCTTTACATATGTAGAAGTTGGAGGAGAAAATGTGTATAAAAGGTGTTAAACCTCGGCCAGTCCTCCCTGTATCAATATAACCCTCCTCTCCCCGCCTCGCCTGCATCTCCCAATCCTAAAGAACTGAAACACCAAGTAAGTAAGGAGAAGTAAAAACTTCAAGAACTGCTTAAAAGTGGAACAGAGAATACAGGCATCACACACACCTGTGGAATCATATTTGAACAAGACAACACTGCATGTACACGCAAGTAAACAAGCAAGCAAGTGTATTTATGTATACTGTAAGTGCATATAGGACACAGAAGCACAGACACTCTGGGCAGCTACTGTACCGTGCACACATTGTACTGAAGCGACGTCATCACTGAACTGTGATCTTGTGGCCAAAAATGTCTATTTTTCAACACAGGAATGTGGGTGTTCTCTATTTTTTGACTCAGAAAAACTGCGTTTGTATTTTAACACTCAAGGGCTGTGTGTTACTGAACTTCTCTTCAGGGGCTTTTGGCTTAACGACTGCTGTGTAAAAAAAACAAAACAAAACAAAAAAAAAAAGATGGTGAGATCCAACTAGCTTTATCGTGCTTTTTATTGTTTTAACTTAATATCAGCTGCACATCAGTGTATAGTCAGGAGTACAATAGAGTGCCGTTAACCTCCTTGTATGAAAAATATTTCACTTTTGTCTCCTAGTGTATCCTTTTTAAAAAGATAGTTTGGACAACAGATAAGTCTACCTGTTTTTTATTTAATTATTGCCTTTTTATTGTAAATTTTTAATGTTTACACCACATTCAGCTGCCCAGTGTTACAGACAAACCACCTTTTGTGTGCTTGGTGCCAGAAACAGGCTTATGAGAGCCAACGCTTGTGCCCTTCACATGAATGTCCAGTCTTTACTTTTGTTGCTCAAATAAAATGGCATTGTTATTTTGTTAACTCATGGATTGGTTTAAGGGATAGTTCAGATCATTTTAAGTGGGGCTGAATAAGGTACCTGTGTATTACCTACAGTAGATGCCCTCAGATGCTGAAGCTAAGTAATGAACTGTTATGGAGAAGGTTAGCAGCAAAACATATTTTAGCAACTTAGAAAAACCTACACCTAGAAAGTCAAGGCGTAAAGGAGTTGCTGGTCTACCGCTGCCTTGATTGGTTAGTTTGTTGGTGTTATTGTGTGACTTTTGGTGAATCCTAACTATTCTTTTAAATCACAATAACCCAAATAAATAAACTGATCGAGGCAGGAACTCCTATGTTCCTGTTCTAAAAGGTAAAATTACTGAGTTTGCCTATGTTTGGTTGAGCGAGAGAGTGATATTTGGGTTATATAATGATGGTTTCCAGTCACAACAAGCTGTCTGATGGCAAAGCAAATGATAAAAAAATTCTAAAAACAGTGTACTCTTAAACTAATGTTTTTGTTGTTTTACATTTTGCTGCTGACCCTGTCCTTTTCTGCAAACTGGGAGCATCTACAGCTAATACACTACTGAGAAGTATCTCATCCAACTCCATTTCAAATAATCAAAACTGTCTCTTTAGTATACTGGACCCTTCCTTGCCCCACAGGCCATGCTGTCTTTATGCTCCATGTCCTTTGATAAATAACATGATTCCTACAATGATCCTGTTTTACTTGAATTTTCTTTGTTTTGAAAGGAGGTGTTCAACAGAGCCATGTTAGTGTCTGTACTGTAACTCCAGGGAAAAGAGAAATCATGCAATTGACTTTTCATCCTTTGACCAATTCAGACATCTGCTTCTCTCTCCAGCTCTTTTGACTTTTTCGTTATCTCAAGCGGTGTCACAACTGCAAAACAAAAGCAGAGACAGACTCCAATTCATGACGTTTTACATCAGTCCTTACTGCATTTCCACTCTACCCCTCCTGCATTTCTTCCTGTATCCACCAGGCTGTGCTGTTTCACTATATGTCATCACAACACCAGGCTGATTGCTGAGATCGACACAGTCAAGCGCACCTTAATGGATGTATTGAACATGCACTTAATACCCAGCTGTGACAGGGGAAATCTGCGAGCTGCTCTGATTCAGAGTGAGAGGAGACAGTGGAGGAGAACAACACACCTTGGATGTTCTTATTATTGTCTTTTTATTATGACGCTGGTTTCTTAGATTTTAGCTTTACTGGGCGACGGTGCCCAGTAAGAACGTTGAGACTGTGAGGTACAATCACCAGGCCTTGGAGGCAAAATCCTGTGAGAACCCCTTTGACTCCTCCCTTTGTACTTTTAAAACTGTGTTCGTACATAAAACTGTGGAGTATTATCATTTTTATGTTAAAATAAATTTTCTAAATTTAGTTTTTTTTGTGTGAAAGTGCTAATTATTTTTCGTTTTGCACCTGCAATTCTGAAGTCAAAGTTCTGTTTTTCTCTTCAGGAACACTGATTCAAAGCTTAGGAACCACATCATAACCGCCTCAGAGGTTATTGTAAGATCATTCAGTTGATCAAATAAAAATGATTGATGCCAGATGCTTTTGCAGAATGGATTGCAGTTCTAAAATGTATTATGTTGAATTCAAGGCATTGCAGAAGATGGAATGCAGGATGAAAATAAATTCTGATGGATAACTGAGCAAATATATTGAAAGTAGAGGCAGTTAAAACTTTAAAACTGTGGCAGCTGTGCATTTAAGTACAAAAGTAAATTAGCCATAAATATATTAAGTAAAATGAGACAAAATGCCCTTGAAATTAAATTTACAAAACCATAATGCACCATTAGTTTAAAGAACACTCATTTCCATATAGTTATTATAATTATTTGTTTTTAAAATGTATTCTTTAATTCAATATGAAGTAGTTCTGTTTCTGCATCTCTAGCAGACATTTCCATGTATGATATTTAACTGACTCTGCTCTGTATTCATGTCAGGCGAGTTCACTGTGAGGACTGTTGCCCAAGGACTCCTTCTGGAGAGGCTGGACGGTCATTTTCTGAGTTAATTAAGTTTGTCTATAGGCTGTTTGTCAGAGGTCCAGGTTGAGTTGGCAGATTTTTGTTTTATTTTTTCAGATCACTTGGCTCACAGCTTTGAGGGAATTCACAAACTGTGATAAACAAAATGTCAGTTCTGACGTGATGTGGATTTTGCTTGAGGAGAGCAAAGCTGTGAGATGGCTGGCACAGGGAAAATCTTTGCCTTTTTCAAATGTCACAATATCAAATCAAAACAGCCCAGAGTTAACAATCTACAGAAAGTTTTAAATCCAGCTATGAATAAATGTCGTTTAGCCTCATAAATCACCGTTTTATGCCACCACAATGACAAAACATGGAAAGTACAATGAAAATACAGTATTCAGTCAAGTCTATGAAGATGCTTAAATATTTTTTGATGATGCTGGGTGTCAAAACACATCAGGTGATTATTCACATTATTTAAAATACATTCCCACGCTTTGAAGGCTTTCATGAGTTCTGGGACTGCATAGATGGGAAGGCATGACCCAGTCAGATAAAGACCTTGCTTGTCTGCAGTGAGAGATAATCTGGCATTTGCCCTGTAACCTGAAGATTATTCTCCTCTCATCAGGACCGGTGGAGAGAACCGCTGCCAATCCATCTGCTCCTTAATCCAAACCGAACAGAGCCAAACTAGCCAGAGATAACCAGAATTAGACCACGGGTACTTTCAGTGTAAAAGCTGGTCCATCAAGTGTGATGATTTTGCAAAATTACAGTAAAAGCACATTAATTGAATGTATTTTTAAATACACTCAACAAAAATATAAATGCAACAATTTTGTTTTTGCTGCCATTTTTCCTGAGTTGAAGTAAAACATCTAAGACTTCTTCTGTACACACAAAATGTTCATTTCTCTCAATTTTTGTTGTAATTTTTTTAAAAAAAAATCTGTGTTAGTGAGCGTTTTTCCTTTGCCAAGATAGTTCATCCACCTGACAGGTGTGACACATAGAGATGCTGATTACACAGAATGATTATTGTGCAGGTGTGCGTTGGACTGGTCCACAACAAAAGGCCACTCTAAAATGTGCAGTTTTGTCTAACCCATCTTCATCAGAGGACTGACTGATGAAGACACAACTGTCTTGAAACCTTAGTTGCTGAAACATCCTAAGTCCCGCCCATTTTCACTATGTGTTCCAAAAAACTTGAGCATCAGTAAACTTAATTCTTCTTTCCTATTTCCTGTGCAAGAAAACCAAATTTGTTAAAGATTGTTAAAAGATGTTGCTGGGGACCTGTAAAAGCAACATATAGCCATATCTTAACTTAGTTAATGTTAGCTAGCTAGTTACATCTGATAGCTAATGTTAGCAAAATGCCAGCTAACTAGCTAGCTAATCTATATCAATCGTTTTAGTTACCTTGGTTAGCTAGCATTTAGCTGACATTAACAAACTTAAGATGTGTAATGATATGTAGCTTTTACAGCCCCAACATCTTTTAACTATTTTCAATTTTTTTTTCAACATAGACAACAGCACATAGCATATCTAATTAGCTACACACAGGGAAGGAGGAAGTTGATTGCCAGGCTGTTATCGGCACACAGAGCAAAAAGGAGCAGGACTTCAGAAGAGTCGATTTAAGGCTGTGAATTAATCAGTCCCCTTTTGTTCCCTGGTAAGGCAGGTCATGACTTTGTCCTCCTGGAGGGAAAAAAATGTTATCTGTAGCCCTGTGTGAAATAGCCATTATTCAGTACCTAATAAATGTATTTTTTCAAGATAAAACTGCACATTTTAAGTGGCCTTTTTATTGTGACCAGTCCGAGTCACACCTGTCCAATAATCAAGCTGTTTAATCAACATCTCTGCCACGCCTGTCAGGTGGGTGGACTATGCTGGCAAAGAACCAGTGCTCACTGATACAGATTTCAAGTAATTTGTGAACAAAATTTGAGAATTTATGTCCAGTGAAGAGGTCTGAGATCTTTTATTTCAACTCATCTAATCAATGTATATGATGGTCTGTACAATACATAACCTATTTTAAAGCTGCTATTAGTGCTGTTTATATTTTTCTGATGCATGGAGAAAAGTCATTCATAATTTCATTGTACTTGAGTATAATGACAATAAAGATCTTTCTGATGTCTGATTTTATGGGAGCAAAAATAAAGGTGTTGCCTTCATGTTTTTGTTGAGCAGAGATGACCACATTCCATCTACAAAAGGCAAAAATCTGTACACCTAAGCCAGTCTGTCATATGAGCCATCACATTTTTGGATAATAGAATATCGTATAAAACACTTGTGTCTGTTTTCACAATATCTCAGAGACAAGGTGTAAGCAATTACTTAAATTGGTTTTATTTTGAAAGGTCATACCGGAAATCATTAACATTTCGGCTTCTTTGACACTCATCCGTGCGCCCTCACTCCCTCCAGCGCCTGCCACCTTGGAGGCGCACTGGCTAGTGAGTAAAAGTGGACGTGTTTGCTGACCGCTGGCTGCGTTTTTCTTTTGCAGCGAGGTTTTGTTTGGAAGATGTGACTTCTTGGATTGATTTAATGCAGGAAAGTTGGACTCATGTGACTGACTGGTGTGGACATCATTTGTTTCTTTTGTGTGGCGCGACGGAGTGATGCAGAGTGGAAAGGACTGGACTGGGAATAAAACTTGGGCTGCTGCGCGCTGGCATGGCACGGCAGGTGTTTCAGCGCTCGGATAGAGGCTGTTTCTCTCTGTCATGGTGTCATTATCCGCGGTGAGTTCGCCTGGAGCACTATGGAGGAAAGAAAGAGACTTTTCTTCTATCTTCTCCTGGCGGCGCAGCTCTGTGTGAGCTCAACACAAGTCCTCAGAATCGGTAAGCGCAACAGCTGTTTACGCACGGTGTTTGTTGTTGGCGTTTCCCTGCGTGTCTGAGCTGGATGGACAGAGTCGGAACCAACAGTGTGGACAGAGTGTTTGCACATGAGTGGCCCCGTTTTCTGTCAGATACAAGGGAGCATTTATATATAACATATGTCAAAAATCACACTGTAAAAATTCATGCAGGAATTTAGTGAAATCAGCAAATCTTATCTTCATTTATCTAAACATTCAAGTTTTATTTATTCAAGTTAGGGTCCGGTCAATTAAACTTAGATTTTTTTAGTATTTATTTACAGAATACAGCATAAGTAATGGTTGCTAGATTTCACAATAATGAAAGCGAACCACGATGAAGGTTAGTATTGTCCCTACCCTTCACTGTAAAAAAATCATGCAAGGATTTAGTGCAACAACTAATCTTTTCTCTTTAACTTAACGTAAATCTATTATATCGTCAATATATAAACTTTTATTTTCAGGACACTTCAGAACTTATAAACGTGTTCTTGAAGTCTTTTGACTTGAAGTGATGAGCTGAATGAATGCACTGTGCAGAGTTCTATCAACTCATTCAGTTAAGTTTCTAAAGAAACATGATCAGCATATTAGCGGATTTCCCAGCATTCATTGTTTTGGAGTTAAAATTCTCCTGAGACCCTTCTTTACATAGTTTGAGGAAAACATGATGGAAACTTGTTGTGCATCATGTGTATTTGTGTTTACAAAAATGAAAACACTGTGAAATATAATGAATGTCAATATTGAATTCTTAAAATTTAATAAATTTGCTGGGTGCAGTTTCACTCTGTATGAAATGAAGACCTGACTCTTCAAACAGAGAAAATGTTGGTTTGACTTAATGTTTAAGCTTATAGAACCCAAGTAAAACTGAATTAATATCAAATGTATTTGACTAGAAAAGTTTTGAATCATTACAAAATTACGTCAACTTGTCTTTTCAAATTGAGCCAATTTCTGTAAGTTACAACTAATTAATTCATTAACTTTTTATACTTTTCTTCTTTTTCCATTCATCCTAGTTGGTGCCAATCCTATGATATCCTATATCCCATGAAAGTGATTATGGGATTACTTGCTTTTAACATTATCGAGGTTATACTGTCTGTGAGGTTGTGCCTGAACAGAGGCAGAGATTACCTGCTGCATCAAAGGCACAAAATACACTGTGACAACTTCACTCCCCCGCTGGTTAATTTAGTGTAGGAGATAAATGTTGCCACCTTTCAGGCTTAATTGAGACCCACAAAGCAAATGCAGAATGCAAAGGTGGTTAAAATATTCTGAAATGAATTTTAAATCACATAGAATTAAAATGTGTGCAGGATCCAAATGAAATGTTCCCTCTGAGATAATAATTAAAACACTCTCCTTTATTAATTCATCATCACCGTATACAAAAATGACATTGATGAAGGGAAAGTGTGTAGAATTCAGACTCAAAATAATCTTTCTGATGACTTTGTTATCAGAGGGTGACTTAATGCAATATCTTTGAATCATTTAAGTTTTAATTGGATTATAGAGGACTGTATGTGCTTATTGCCACTCACACCCACTCACACCCACCCACCCACCCACACACACACACCCACACACACACACACACACACACACACACACACACACACACACACACACAAAGAGCTGAAAGTAATAGATTATTGATTCCTCTCAGTATACTCTAGAGGTTCTACTGTTGGGGCATTTTCATTCAAAATATGTCTCCCAGCAGCTGATCTTGAAGCGTATCCATCACTGAGATGGATGTAACGTGTAGCCGGTGAGGGCGATGTAATCATCCTCATCCTGCTGTCATAGAAGCTGTGGAGTCAGTGGAGGTAAGAGCAGTGAGAGAACTCCACCTAGACTTGATTAGACAGGAGGTGGCTGGCGGTAAGCGCTTTGGGCTGTGTTCATTATCTAAGCAGCGGCGTCTCACTTTCAGGCTCCGAATCAGACCAGAGACTATGTGGACCTAATTGACTGAATAAATGGAGGATTGGTGTCACTGCCACCTGTTCTTGCCTTAGAGATCTAATGGGCTATAGAAGAGGTTCACATACAGGACTGGTCCTGGGTCGGAAAATACAGCAACACTTTATACAATAAGGAATATGTCAATAGATATATTTCAAAATGCATCTTCTTTTCTATACTAGAAATCATGGTTTTGCATTTCAAGGTCATATTTATGTTTGACAGTATACATAAATATGTCAGACAATGAAGGTACAGTATCTTACAGTACATCAACACTTACAACATCATAATTGGCTTTGTTGTGTGTGTACACATGAAAGTAATTTTTAATGTTTTTTCTTTGTTCTTAAAGTACTGTAATGTAGTAATAGGCAGACAGCTAGAACAAGGACAAATGGCAAATAATGAAGAATGGATTACATAAATAAAAGTCTATATGTGTGACTTTTATTTATGTTGTCAATACTAGCGCGTTTAGATACGGTTTAATTTTACAGTAAGTTAAGCCATCATGATCCTATAAAAAATGTGGGGTTCCTGGTTGTGAGCCTGCATTTAGGTGAAGGATGGGTGGGTGCATGTTTTGACAGACTAGCTTGCCTTTTTGGATTGAAGGATCAGAGGACCAAACAGTCTGTGGGTGGTGTTTCTGATAAATTGAACATCCCCTACGTTTAAGACATATAAAAATACTGTATTTTGAACAAAACAAAAAAGCACAAGTACTGAGGTTAAGATATTCTTTATCCCTCACTGAAAAATCCAGAGTCTATGAATATGCACATATTTTTTGTTTAAAAAGCTTAATTGCTGTGTTCTGGGGGTTTAAAATTTCCACATCTCACTCATTCGAGCTGCATGCTGCACCATGATTGGCTTCCTACCTAATTGTGACATCACAAAATCCTGCTGCTATTAAAATACTTTAAACTCTGATTTAAAGTGTAACTTTCAACCTGCCCCATATTTTTCCCATGTTCTTTGTCTAAATGAGTAATGAGAACGACAAGTTTTGAAAATGGTTGAGCAAAATTTCTACAGCCATCAGCAGTGAAATGAGCTGCAATGCAATCCTGATGAGCAATTGTGAACTGTCAAAGTGCTTGTTTTGCAACTGACAGGCTCAGATTGTTATTCTAAGTGTCTGACAGCATTCTGGAAAGGATTGCTGCAGAGACAGACATTTTCTTTAAAGTGTAACATCGTGTTTGTTTAACCAGAAACAGTCGATTTGTATTCCATTTACAGAAACAGTAATTTTATCATTGTAAAACAAACTTCATTCAAACTCGGCAACAGCAAAATTAAAAACTCTCCAAAACCCTCTTGGTTCATCTTTCCACTGTTCCCACCATCAGCAACTCTGGTTTGGTTGAAATAAATCCTAAATTCACCGAGGTAGATGGGAAAATATCAGGAGAGGAGTGAGAGGGAGGTTGAAAATGAGAGCCACAGGAAGAAGTGGTGGGGAGAAACAGTGTGTACAGCCAGAGTATTTTCACATCCACCTCTGTGAATAAAACCTTTATTTCAGCCAAACCAGTGTTGGTGGTTACTCTTAAGGTAAGCACAGATAAACTGCCCCCCTACAGCAGATCAATGTGAAAACACCCTTCTGCTTGTGCATCATTCTGCTCAGTGAAAGTCAAACATTTAAGTGAAGTAACAATAAGTAAAACATATTTTTACATGGTGGTCTACAGGTAACAAAGAACACAAACCCAGACAGAGAACAGCAGCAAAAATGAAAGCAAACCCCACGGCATAGTATGATGGATCATAGCATCCTTACCTCACACAACACCCCACATGACACACATTAAGGCTTGATATCACCTTACGTATCTAATTTAAACACAAAATCAGTTTGGCCAGCATTGACTTGTATGAGGCTGTAACTATTGTGACCTTAATCCAGTCCTTATAACAAGGGGTGCCTGTATTATTTTGTCTGTTGTATAATCCTCACTGCATTAAGGAAGAGTTAACCCCAAGCTAGGAGCTAACTATCCCCCTGTAAGTCCGACTGGTAGAACAAATTTGCCTCAAAGAGAGCAAAAAACATGGCGTCCTTGGCAAGGACTGATCCAACCGCTCCTCAGTCTACCCATAGAGATCTTACATTTCCAGCTCTCACTGCTTTGAATTAGACCAAGCCTCTTTAGTTTGACTGAAGTCCAGTAATATCTATGAATTGTTTTATAATGTATAAATTTGCTTTTTGTTATTTGGCCAACCCATGTTATGGACAATATTATCCCAGACTTACTGATTGAGGTGAACAAACTTTAAGTGACACGGTTTCTGAACTCAGACACATCTTGGTGTTTATGTACTGCAATTTATTATTACTTATGAGCTGACATACTATATAAATCAACAGTGATATTCTATCTGATAAGCTACAATGTCTTTTTGTGAATTGGTACACATGGAAAAAAAAAAGATTTTTGCCAACCACAGTATAAGAGTGCTATTATAGGCTGTATGTCTTGATAACATCCTGATGTTCGCTGCCCTATGTGTTGGATCTTTTTAGCATGGATGGCATTTATTCATTTTATCTGGTGAAGTCCACAGCTGCACATGCAGGAGGTTTCTGATCTGGAGTTTAGCTCTGGGTCACACATTAATATTCAGGACCATTCAGGTCCAATATGTTCAGGTTTGATGCTTCAGCTCAGGCTCCCTTGAACAACACAAGTCGTGAAATTCACACAAGATTTACATACATAGACACTATCAGTGTCTGTGAACTGCAAAGTTTGGCTCCAGGTGCCACTTTCTGTTAAATGTAGTTGCTTCAGTTAACTTGGAGCTGTAACCTACATTTTTACTAAAAAGGGCGCCTGCTTAATTTTATCCATTAGCTCCTTTCTCTCTAACAACTGGCCATTAGGAGAACGAATGAATCTCACCTCAGCCAAATTGCCAGAGTTTTGGAAAGTTGGCCCCACTTCTGTCAAAGATATATACACAGATAAACTGTGGAATTGGCTGCCTCAGTAGGGTGATCGTTTATCATGCTGGCAGAAAACCAGGACTTTTAGTTGTGAGAAAGGAGAGGAGGCTGTAGTTGGTTATAGAATTGCATGGTATACGTTGGTATTCATTTGTATGTATTGATCCTGTGGCCTTACGGGGCCTTTCTTCTGATGTGCAGATTGATCTCAGGATGGTGAGCGAAACAATCACTTCTGTGCCTTTCTTTGTCTGATTTAGTGGCACCTGTGTCTGTCCGACTTGTGAGCAGGAAAATAATGATTTTGGAACTCAACGTGAAAGGATGCTGTGGTTTTTTGTCAGCATGATTGCAACTGTTGTATACCGCTGTCGTTTTACAAAACCAGTGCCAACTAGAAGAGTGCACTCAGTGGAGAGCAGATCTCTGCCAGGCAACCTGAAAAGAATGCTCTGATGTAGCCCCTTTGTCATCGCCAACATTTTGATTAGTAAAAGTAATTTCATTACGTAACACTGCTTGTAGGTAAGGCTTGTTTTTAGCCTAACAGTTGTTGATGACTTCCATTCCAATGAAACGATAAGAGCAGTAAGAAGTCAGCAGTCATTACAGGTTATGTTTAGGGTTAAATCGGTTTTATGTAGATCTTTCAAGATTTCTCCAAAAATGTGAGTCACTGCAACCGTGAGAGGTCCTGGAGCATACGCACATAAATGTGTACAAAAACATTTATGCTGAGGGGTCCAGCAGTGTGTGAGATTAGCTGCAGACAAACTGTTGGTCACTCATATGCACACCCATACACCTATCACATGATGTATAAACTACTTCTATTTTTTGCTGTCATTTTAGTGGTAATGCAAAAAGCGTCATGTTCTTAAATAGTAAGCTGATATGATTCTGTCAAAATGCTACAGTTGAGGATAATTATAAATGATGCATGATAAATATTGGGATGATTAAATTAAAGGCTGACAATAGGAAATTGATATTGCTTTTTTATTATTCTAATAATGAAATTATAGCAGATAAATATTGTGTATAATAATATCCAATTAAACAGATTTTTTCAATGCAATTTGAGTTCTTATGCAAAATGCTCTATAAAAGACAAAGTATAAATATTGTGACATTTTTTGATGTACTTTAGGTGAAAAGAAAGAATATTTGAAGAGTCAGAACTGTTCTTTGTTTTTATTATAATTGATTCTTCCCTGCCCTGCCCCTTTTCACTATGTGCTCCAGTAACAGTTGCGTAAGCCTGGTACCCAGTGGAACCTCGATCATCTTTCTCCATTCCTGTTTACTGTACTCAGATAGGCTGTACAACTAAAACCTGGTCAAAGCACAAATCTGTGGCGCAATCAGTCTGCCTGCACAAGATAGTACATTTAGCCAGCACATTTGGCCGAAGCACACACATGCTTCTCAGCAATAACAAAACACCTTCATTTATGTTCAGTCTTTTCCCCTCACAGGAGTGTGGATTAGTGAAGTGTCCTTTGAACATATTTTCGACCAGCAATTAAGTGTAAATATTGAAGTTAAAAGCGGGCGCGTCTGTGTGTCTCGTGCTTGACTGAGGTCTGTGTCCAAAATTATTCTCATTAATGAAGAATAAAAAATTATTATTATAATTCAAAAGCCTATTAAATCTCAACAGACCTACGAAGTGAGGAGGGGACGGGTTCACAGCTGTCAGATTGTATTTAACATATCAGTCAGCATGACAGCTGGAGCAGCTGCAGTGTTTTCGTCCAAATCCAGAAAAACAAGGATTAAACAATTATGATCCATAACGTCCAAAATGAACAAGATATTATATCTGACTGCATGAGACCGGCTTGACCCGGGGAGAAAAAAGCTCTGTGTGCTTCTGTTAGAGCACTGATGCTGGCTGAATCCCCTGTGCCTAAGTTTGTGCACAGGTTATCAAGTTCAGAAACACTTTATGATTCTGTTTTTTCCACCGACAGAAGTGTTAGCAGGGTGGAAGAGTGAGGATGAGAAGAGATGAGGATTAGGAGGAAGAGGAGAGTACACACACAAACACTTTTTTTTCAACCACAAGCATCATATGTCATGGACTTTGTATAAAAAAGATTTTTCTTGTTCAAGTGCATATTATAAGCTCTTGATGTTGGACATGACTTTCAGATGCTACTCCTACTCCCGGTGCCCTTGCAGTCAGTTTCGATTATTTCTGTCTCTGTTTTTCTCCACTCTGACATCCCTGATTGCATTTTTTTCCTTGTTTGCCCATTCGTAGGGCTCCCTTGATTTGTTTTGTCGGGGAACAAAATGTTTCCCCTGTGTTTTTGCAACCAGGGGTGCAGTGAAATGTCTGTCATTCACTTTGACACCTGAGACCCCTGTTTTTTTTACCCTCCAAGATACATTTTCTCCGCCTGTAGCTACATCACCTCTCCAAAGTGCACTGCAATCCCTGTTTTCAGAGACACGGAGATGGCAGGGGTTTCTGTCACTGTCAGCAGAAAGGAGAACTCTCTTACTTGTCCAGCTCAGTGATCTTTCACAGATGTTCGAGTGAGCCACATTTCTTCTATCTCAGGTGCTCAGTGGCAGTTTGATGTGAACTGCCCTCCACTGAAATGTAGCACTAAATAAAAGATGACTCAACCACACTATGCTTTTTGGTTATCACCATGTGGAGGTCAAACAGAGTCCAATATGAAGAAGAAAGCACTCTTTTCTTATTTTTTTTTGTCCTCTAAAACTTCTCTTCTCTAGTTTAAAGTGTGAAAATCAGTGGAGCCATGCTGATACAATAATTAGGAATAAAACTCTGCATGCTAATGTACCTTAATGGCACTTAATCATTCCATTTTCAATCATGAATGTGTAAATCTAGCCTTTCCTAGAACTGAGGCAGTCTGGTCATTTTTATGATGAAAAGGCAATGTGGGACAACATCAGCCGCTGTAACACAGCATATTAAAGTCCCCTCTACACTTTGCATATACATACGCATCTCTATGCAAATGGCAGGCAAGGGCACAGATCTCATTACAACATAGTGGGGGGACATGGAATCTTCTCAGGAATATTTTATGGAGGAAGCATCAATAATATCACCATGGGAGATGTTTCTCCACCATCCTCCGTCATTCACTTGTGGCAGGTTCACACCTGAAGGTCTGGTTCCTGAATCAGACCAATGCAAGGATGATAGATTGTTTCAATTTTCCAGCCAGATCGATTTGGTTCAGAAAGGCACAACTCAAATGGTCTAGATATTGTAAACACACGTCATGAGGTGAAATGCCATTCGATTATACAGTCGGCAGGTGAAAATACAACAAATGCCCCAATTTCTACCTGGATATTGTACATGTGGAGTGCATATCAGCAGACTTTAGAGGGCCACATGTGAACTTCTCAAAGGACAGCAGGTATTAATAATTTAATAACCTGGGTATTTCTCACTTCGTCTTGATTACCCCTGCCAGTTGACATTGTGTTTACTTAGTTCACCAGTCACCAAAACAGGTAGAGAAACATTCTTAACTAATGAATTGACATGTGCAGTGGTACGCTTCTGTTAATTGGTTCACACTGTGTTCACACCAGAAATGAACTGCTCCACAGTTCAAATGACGGCAGTCTGAGACCAGCTCTTTCAACGCAGACCAGAGTAACTGTCTGGAGTTTGAATCTGAAGTTCACTCCAACCTGAAACGAACGGCACCAAGGGCTTAAACACTGAAATGGTTTGGTTCAAACTGACTAAACAAGGTTTGTGTGAACTCACCCTTTGGCTCTTTTATCTTTTATCTTTTATAATAGAACCACAATATAAATGTTTGTCTCAAAGGCTAACGGGTATGATCGAGGTAATATTAGCAAGCAAGGTAATTAACTTGAGGCGATAAACACAGTTTGGTTACAAAACAACAAAACAAACAAAATTAATTACAAGGCATCAGTCACAGGACTAGCCTCTGGTCCTAGCAGTCACCAGTCACCAGAGATGCTACCAAGTGGAATCTGGGAAATGTAGTCCAAAAACAAAGAAAGGTAAAGATGAAGTAAACTAGCCTGGGGTTCAGTTGGGGATGTGATTTTCTATAGTATGTGTGTATTTCATTTTCTGAACTTACCAGACTGTTCTAGATGTTCTATTATTTGCATTTACCCTCTCGGTCATTATATCCATGTTACTGAGGATGATTTTTCAAAAATCTCATTGTATTAATATTATGTGAACGCACCAAGAGTTTTCCCTACACTACTATTCAAATATCAATCGTATTTGGTCGAAAATATTATTATGGTATATGGTATGGTATCAGGACAGAACTTTATTTCCTAAATTCCCACTCGGTTTGTCATAGGTAACAGTTCAGACCAGTGAGCAGGATACATGGGGGACATGTTGTTAACTGCAAGTCAAAAATCTTTTGTTCCAAAACAGGAGAAATATCCGTAAAACGTTCTTAAATAACACAAATTGTACGCAATATTAATCACCACTGAGGCAAATGGAAAAACTTAGATTTTTATGTTTACACCCATCCTTAATTTGGCCATAATGAGCTGCCCTGTGTTTTATGCAGCCTCGGCGCAGCTTGAGTGTGCTTATATTTTATGCAAATGAAATCTACCTGCAAACCCCGGTCGCATGTTAAAAGGCATTTATGGAGTCCCGTGGGCCCTGTGAAACTTTTAACACTCATTTATGCTGTCTTGTAGGGCAGATGGATGTGTGTTCCTGAGGCAAATTATTCCTCATTATTTGGGAGCTGAATGAATGCTTTTAGTGCTCTGAGGTACATTAATTCATTTGCAAGGAAAAAACACCTTGTTTTTTTAAAAAAAATCATTTTTTTAATGACTGCAGTAGTCACAACCCACAGCAGAGTTCAAGAAAGAATGGCGCATGAGTTGCGCAAAACATAATTACTTGTAATTAAATAGTGAAGTGACAAATGGATGATGTGAGGTTCTCCATGTGCACACACACACACACACACACACACAAACACAAACACAAACAAACATCTTTATCTCCCCATTGGGTTGCTGAAGAGACTGATCAGGTTTGCATGACAGGTTGGCACAAAGCTTGGATTCGTTCTTGAGCTTTTTGTTTTATGTTTTCCTCCCACCACAGCAGGCAGATAAATCTCTCATTCATCCGTTGTACTGTACCACATATCCACATTTTTATGGCACAGTTTCCCTCCAATTACAGCTACGTACCTGGTAATCACAGTAATTGTAGAAGAAACGACATTTTTATGTTAATGCCCTAATGGTTCCTGATTATAATTACTAATTGGCTGCTGTTGCATTTATAAGGATTTATTTAGTGACCAGGACATTTTCTGAGTGCCTGTCTCTGTATTTTCTTGATGTGCTTTAATGTGAGTAATGCATATATGTACATTTGTGTATGTTGAGTGAATGCATACATAGAAAACTGATCAAGCTTTACAGATAAATCATTTTGTGCAATCTGAAGGAGTGACATGTATGAGCCATTCATCATGAATGCACTTACATTTACACAGACAATCAGGTTGATAATTTACAAGTACAATTTCCAAGACATGGCGCATGGAGCTCCTCAGGCTGCTCTACATGTAAAGTACTTGACCAGCAGCTGTAACCATGTGAGTCCTGATGTGTTTCCGTCCCTGCGGCTCATGTTATCTCTTGTTATATGTGAGCAACAATTAACCATGCGTCAAATTAATTGTCCATCTGTTGTGATGGCCCAGTAATTCAGGATGCCTCGGACGACTCCCCTGGACTTTTATCATCGTCTGTTTGTGGAAATGAAAAACTGGACTTCAAAGGGCCGGTTACAGTAATGCAGACTCAGAGGTCCCTCACAGTGTCACTGCAGGGACCTGGTTCAAAAAGACGGTGCAGATCCAGTGAACACATTTGCATTCTTTGTGATGGATATTTAAACCCTTTGTTCTGTTCTGGGCTAGGCTATTGAACTTCATACTTTACTTACCCATCAAAGTGTGTCCATAAACCTGAGTATTGAAAACCAAAAGCTACTATGCTAACAAGATCTGTGATCTTATTTAGCTTTTCTTTTGTCAGATAGTTTCTGATAAATGTTAGACCAGGGGTTCCCATTTTTTTCATGTCAAGGACCAACACAACAGCTGCACATTAGACCATGGACTTTATTATTTGGAGAGGATTTTGTTTTAAGGATTTTTTTGTATTTTTAGGTTTGAAGATAATACAGTCTACATAGTCAATCAGTAATCAAACTAGAATCACTACAACTGATTTGGCCAACCTATTTCTTTACTTGTTCCAATTTCCAAAAAGTGTGGTTTTATTCCTCCTTTTGCTGCGTTAAACTATACAGATTTCTTGTGTGGCTGCATGTGTTTTCCACAATGAAATATGCTCAATTGCTTTCATGCTGAAAAAAAGGTGGACCAGGTGTCTCGCTTTATGTAGGACTTCACAGCATCTCATCCCCACATTTTGATTGACTCTAGTTTTCAACAGACAGTGCTGGACAGATGCTTTCCCAAAATCTTGATTTTATACAGCGGCTGTGAAGAAAGCATGGAGGGATGTCACCACGTGTCACTGTCTTTGCAAAACTGCAAGTCACACTGCAGATTTGGGCAAAATATTTGGAAAACAATTTCAGCTAGTAAAAGAAAAAAATGTCCCCAAGGTAAATCATAATTATATGATCAAAAGATGCAATTATGAGATAATAAGGCAGAATTATGAGATAAAACATCATGGTTATGAGATAAAGACTTTCTTTTAAATGACTTTTTATCCAATAGTTGTAACTTATTTGGGAGATTTTTTTTTCTTTTACTGGCAGAAATGGGCTTAAATTACTGCAAAGAAAAAAAAATGCAGTCGCAACAAAGACTGGAAAACTATTTATCTATTGTCTGTTATGTGTTACAGAAGCAACCAGAGGACGAACCATAGAACCTTAAGAACTAAGGAGCATAATATGATATGAATATATTTATTTTTAATATCAACATTTTAGACTACCTCTCAGCACACAAACACACTCTTTGTCCCACATTTGGTTTGTTGGAACCTGCTCACGCTAGCTGAGAGGTAGATGAGAAGATTAATACCACCCTAATATCTGATCTAAGCTAAGGCCAGCGAGTGATTAGCATATCTTAGGATAAAGAGACGAAGCAGAAGGAAACAGCGAGCCTGGCTCTACGGCTGGAACTATTTCTTGGCTGGGCCGGTGACTTTCTGGAGCCTTGTTGTCACTGTGATTGCCAGGCAAGAAATAATTATACAGCGTCCAATTCTTGTAAACCTACAATTTGTCATTTCTGCATTTGGGTTCTTGTACAGCTTAAAGGGATAGTACAGATTATCTGAAGTGGGGTTGTATGAAGTGTAAGAGGAGTCGGATGTGCAGGATGCTGAGTGATGTACTGTTGTGGACAGGGTCAGCAACAAAAGTTTAAATGTGAAATTTATCTTATATAAGTTGTAGAGGCTGCCGTTTTTCAATCTCCTTTCCTTTCAAAGCTAGCTGTTTCCAGTTTTAGTGCTAAGATAACATATTGCTGGCTGTAGCCTCATTACAATCTGAGAGTAAGAAATATATTTTACTGACATGTGCACAGTCAGGATGAGAAATGTGGAAAATCTTTGGTGATTAGACCCCATCATGACATCATCATATATAAGGAGGCAAGCCGTGATAAATGTAGGAAACCCCTGATGGAGTCTAGACACTGGTGGTGGTGAAGGGATGACTGAAGATCAGGATGTGATGAAGACTGGACTTCTGATGAGTTCAATGGAATTAGGTCTTGTTACATTTGAGTAGAAAATGCAACCGATGCAATGTAGACAGGACCTCTAGCTATAACTAATTTGCAGTCCTTGACCCTCCTTAGGCTTTTAAGGGATAAAACACAAAATACAACACTTTAAATCAGACATAGACAATAGACAACCAGTACAAACAGTAACACAAGCAACAGTTATTGAAAACAAACAACCACTAAACAATAAATGACAACAATGACAGAATACCATCACTACTACAAACATTACTTAAACAAGAGTGATTGACCCACGACAAACACTGAGACAACAAAGACTAAAGTCAACAATTAAGGACATTTGACAAAATACCCACTCTTTTTCTTTTAGCATTATCTACAGATGTTATCAAAACCTCTGACTCATGTCATGCCCATTGTTCTTTTTGCTCCATATTTTGCCCATTTTAATGTTTAAGTATGTTTAAAAAAAATCAGCGGTTACACTATAATGCACCAGCAGCAGCAGAAAGTCAGGAAATATTTTACCAGAACTGAAGAAGTAGTACAACAAACAGACACAAATGTTTAGAATTAGACTTAGTCTGAGCAAACAGCTGCAGGATTAGCAAGGGAGCAAAGACTCGCTTTTTCCTGCCGAAGAAACAAACCTAAAAAAATACAACTACAAGACCGACAATTACTTAGCCAATGATTTTTTTTTTTCTTTTAGTTCCTGTCTTGACTTGTGTGACTTGACTCATCTTTCAAAAGCCTGTTTTAAACCTCCACGAAAGGCTCTTAAAGACTTTTTATTTCCTGCCCTTTCACACTGCAGGAGCAATTACTCTACTTCCATTTCATCTTGCCTCTAAGTCCACACCTCACATCTTCTGCACCCGGATGACAGGATGTTGATGACGGGTTTCAGGGCAATTTCAGAAGTCTGTCTGAACAGCATTGTTTCTCCGAAGCCTGCTGACAGCCGGGCCGTGCAGTGAGTTGTGTGTGGCCGTGGGTCCCCGTACTGTAAAACAGTGGAGCAGCAGCTACCTTTAAGTCAGAATGACTTTGTCCCCACTTTTAGAAATAAAGTGTCTGGAATAATGCTTTATGCCTCAAAGGAAAATTCAGATTGTTTATCTTGGAGCACTTAACATTCTTCCTCATTTGCATGCTTCTCTGGGAATTCCAAATTAATTCTCTGCTCGTAGAATATTGAAGCTGGAGGCATTGAAATTACAAATATTATCTTTTATTGTGGACATAGCGTATTTATGGCTTTGTTTATGACTGGGAGATTTGATTTGCATAAAAAGAATTGACCCTCATTAAGTCAGGCTGCAGAGAACATTTGGTGTAATTTTAGATTGTGCAGACTCTTGTGCTGCTTTGTACGACGAATATATATGAATACTGTCGACCTCGTCTGGGTTACTGGAGACTTACTATAGCTGTTTTTGTGCATCTTTTCCATCTGTGGTTTCTCTGAATGGCACAAAAATGATGTTTTTTATCTTCCACCTGGTGTCATTTGCACAACACCCTTTACAAAGGCTCATAAGCTGCAGTGTTTTCATTAATGGTTAATAACACTTTCTGAGATACCTTTCAGGTTGCCAGCTCATGACAGATCCCTTCGACAGATAAGACTTGATAATTAAAACCCTTCTTAGTAACTTATTAACATTATTAGCTGCAGACACGATGGCTTAGAAAAAGTGAGAAAACCATTATTAATGGATTACCACAGCATTAAAGTGGAGAGAAAACTTTTTTGCATTAACTTTTCGTTACAAAGTGAATGTTGATTGCACAGTGTGATACAGAATAATGACACCATCTGTGTTTAGATTGGTTCCATTTTACATTTTATAAAACTTACTACTACTACTTTACATCTCTTTTTTTACACAAGTGTCTGTACTTCAATTTGAGTAAAGAATGTTTACTTTTGCCACCTCTGACAAATTTTCATTTTTCTCTTCATATCTTCTTCTGTCTTGACTTGCTCCTTCACCCTGACACGATCCTCTATAGTAACTTGTTTATTTGTTAAGTTATTAAAATCCACATATTTAAAATAGCTTTCGATGTAGCTCTTCAGTGAACATAAAGTGTTGTTGATCATTTCCTTCATGGAGTTGAGCTCTGAGGAAACCAAAAGCGATTTGGTGTTGTCTTAACAGTAATACCACTTGGAACCACGAGGGGGCGGTTTACAAATCGTCTGTTTCCTCTTTAAATAGAAAGGATGGGATGTTTTACAACCTGCCAAACCAAAATGAGTTCTTATTGATGGTTAATTTCTGATCTATTAAACATTAGATTGCTCATTAATAATGTCCGTTTCTTGCATGTTATAAATCATGTGGTTCCTATAGTATCAAAGAAATAACACCCACAACATGAGCGCAGTACATTGACCAGTTCACTGGACCTGTGATGTTTGCTCCTCTGTTAGTATTTGATCAAATAAAAGCAAATTCATCAGTGCAAGTTGTTTGGTACAGATCACACGGGCACATGGATGGCTATTAACATGTGTGTGTCTTGTTTTGACCAACAACCAGTTGTTACTTTGAATCAGTCCAATAATTCAGTTGAATAATAGGAGGGCATAATTAACAAATGACACCAATTTAAAACAACTCTGTCGAACAAACATTCATTCAGTTTTGGAATTTTTTTTTGTGTGTGTGTGGTTTCCGTCCAGCTTTTAAAACATAATTTTACTATATACCCAGTAAAAAGTAAACACACAGTATATCATTACTGACAGGTGAAAATGTAATAGTCAGATTGATTGTCTTGCCTAGTTAAGTTTCTGTGGGTTTTGAAAATCTTTATTTAATGTTAACCAAAGGTGGCAGATTTTCTCAACCCACAGAATCCATCACTTTGCGATCTGTTATTATCACGGACACTGCAGCATTTGTGCACGTCGGCGGTGACAGTGTCTTTGTCTTTGTCCTCCATCTCCATGTGCAGGTGGCATCTTTGAGACCCGGGAGAGCGAGTTAGTGAGTATGGACGAGCTGGCGTTCAAGTTTGCTGTGAACAACATTAACCGTAACAAGACCCTGATGCCCAACACGACTCTCACCTACGACATCCAGAGGATCAACCTGTTTGATGGTTTTGAGGCTTCAAGAAGAGGTATGAAATGATTAGAAGAAGTTGCTATGCTAATGAGAACACAATCGCCTAAATCATTCATGTGTGTAGATAAGTGCTCTAAAATAATTAGCAACTCCAGAATAAAAGGAAAATGAGAACTTCTAGAGACTGTAATATTTAAAGGGATATTTTGATTTTCTCATGATGTCTTGTAGAGTAGGACTGTTGCATTCAATCATTTTTACATCTCTGCATGTTGTTTGCTATGATATCGATAAGATTTGCATAGCTGGATAGCATACAGGGGATGAATAGCATTTTCAGAAGAGGGCAAATTTTAAGTTTATAAACATGGGTGTATTTATGTATTAAGTGTATTAAGGGAAGGGGATGTGGGTAAGGGATGTGGGATGGGGGGTGAGGGATGAGGGTTGTTGGATGAGGGATGTATGGGATGGGAGGAAGTGGTGGAGAGGATGAGGGTTTTGAGTTGGATGGATGGATGGGTTTGGTGGAGTTGGCTGGTGGCTGGAAGACAGAATGGAACCAGGCAGGGCTGAGACTCTGGGTGGGGGTACCATCTCTTTCAGACTCCTGGTGTATGGAGCCCCCCGGTTCCTGTATTCAGGCAAAGAGAGAAGAAAAAGAGGGGGTCGGGGAGGGAGCGATGTGGAAACAGAGTCAAAGGGTGAGGAAACAGATGAGGTGTGCTTAAGTACTCGCAGTACGGAAATGAATCCGTCTGAGGCGTGGTCTTTGTTCCTGAATCTTGTTATAAAACTTCATTTAGTGTCAAATAAATGTAGTGGAATAAAGATAATATTTTCCTCTGAAATCATTCAACACATTTGCAAATTAGTTTGGCAACGCCAGGCTAGGTGGTTACCAGAGGCGGATTTCGGGGAAAGCTTCTGAGGCTCAATATTTCTCAAAAGCCCCTTATCTTTTATGTTTTGAAAATTACATAGTACAAGTAATTTATTTCACTCTCTCTCACTGAATGCACTGCATGTGGGTCAGTGTGCAGTACTGGAGTCTAACAGAGGGGCAGTCATACGCCGCCAGCGGGCACGTGGCCTCCGTATCCTGCCCTGAAGAAGAAGAAGAAGTTTTTCACTCTCATGGACATCCACAATTTTTAAAAAAGTCACCGGCGGCACCGTCCACAGAAAGCTGTACATCAGCAGCAGCCGGAGCCGCTAGTAAACCACAGACAGGAGATACTTCAGGTGTAATACTCAATTTAACATAATCAGAGCCTGTAGGCCCTGCACGCGCACTAAGGAAGTCACATAGGGCCCTGTGAGGTACACAAGGGCTCCGTCTCCCCCTCGCGTCAAAGTGTGTGTAAATGTTTGTACCTTTAATGAGACGATGAAGCAGATCTAAAGACAAAATAACATCCCGAGAGTGAACACTAATCAGGTAATCGTGTGTTTCCTCCTCTACAAGTTTGATATCATTCATTCACAGTGACGTTAAGTTGATGCTCCTCCCTCTGTCTGTCTGATGTTAGCTGTGCTGCAGTCTGTCTGTCTGTCTGTCCGTGTCCTGCTTACAGACACATCCGGGGCTGATCTGGAACTTTGTGTCCGACACGAGGAGTCAGAAAATGAAATAAAGCTATTTATCGCGTTTGATCGGCGCCAACGTGCAACAGCGTTTATAATCTGTGACTCAGAAAAGATAGTAACGCTCGTTTAACGTGCGTTCATATGCGTGTCCACACTTTCCTGCAGCAGGCTCTGTGGAGACAGACTGTCTGTCCTCTGTGGAGACAGACTGTCTGTCCAGACAGTATGTGGACGTGATGTCACTCCTCCTGAGGTGTCCAGGAGTGTAAAAAGTATTCAGATCCTTTACTGAAGCAAAAGTACTAATATCACACTAAAATACTTCACTACAAGTAAAGTCCTGCATTCACAAAACCTTACTGAAGTAAAAGTATGGCAATATTATCAGCTAAATATAACTAAAGTAAAACTATTCACGTTGCAGTAAAGTGTTCCCTGTCAGTGTTATTACTTCTGATATTTATGGATTAATATTATTGCATTAATGTTGCTGTGGTTTACTGCTGTAGATGTTTAAGGTTGAGCTCATTTTAGCTACTTAAGGTCACTGTTAGCTGGTTTAATGTACAGCAATGCATCATAGTCTATAAAACCATTTAATGTCAGCAGCTTTGTGGATTAAAAAGTTTAGTATTTGCCTCTGGGATGTTGTGTAGAGACATAACGTTGAATAATTTGGAATTGAAGTACAAAATAAGTACAGTACTTGGTGTAATCTCCTCAACTCCTAGACCCGCCCCTGGTGGTTACAGCAAATGTGATTTAATACTGAAGGTCGCAGAATTAAGGGGGTTGAAAAAGAAAACTACTGAAGCGAGGCAACAACTGGCCTTTTCCCATTATTCTGTGAGCAACTGTGATCTGATTTCATGCTTCACATGACATGCCAAAAATTATTGCTTTTTTTTTTTTTTTTAATTTTAAGGAGCATTTTTGAACTTTAGCGGAGTGCTAAGCTCACTGACTAACACACTGGATTTCCTGTGACTACTTCATAATAAAAGTCGGCTCGTGTTTCACCAGTTAAATTCTTTTAAAGTAAAGGTGAAGCAGGATCGGCTGTTGTCTGACAGCGTTTTAGCGTTCTGCACGCATACACAGGTACTACATCTGTTCAGAGAGATTACATTTGCAGTTACCTAATATAGCATTTTTTTCTGGGAATGCTTTACTTCATAATTCTGCAAACATAGATATATTGCAATGTATTCATCAGTGAGCTGTAGGCTCAATTGCCATAGGGTGACTTCATTTGACGACAGTATCTGAACAGACATTTATTGCCACTTTAAGTATACTTGAGTCAATGTACTTAGTTACAGTTTGCATTTGCATTTGATTGTGAAACACTGAACTCACATAAATCTGTAATCAGCAACAACTTTGTGTTGCTTTTTTACCACAAGTGTGTGACCAGCTGGCTCTCGGGGTGGTCGCTGTGTTCGGCCCGTCTCACAGCTCCTCAGTCAGTGCTGTTCAGTCCATCTGCAACGCCCTGGAGGTGCCTCACATACAGACCCGCTGGAAACATCCGTCAGTGGACAACAAAGACACCTTCTTCATCAACCTGTATCCTGAGTACACGGCCATCGCCAGAGCCATCTTGGATGTGGTCACCTTCTTCAAATGGAGGAAGCTAACGGTGGTCTATGAGGACAGCACAGGTAGGACCCTATTGTTTTGCTCAGATTGCTAATATATCTTTCAAAACTGCAAAAAAGAAAAGCATTAAAAGGGACATAATGGGAGGTAAAGCCACTTGAATTAGTCAGCCTTTTATGTGGAAATGTGGAAAAGCAAATTTGCAGAATTAAAGTAGAATCAAAATGACTTATAGCAGGATTATTTGTGGAAGAAAAACAGCCCTAATGTGGGTATAATAATTGAACAGGAAGAGGGTAGATTCAGAGCTTATTTCACTAAGCTACAGCAGAACAATTTAGCTCAGAAATCACTCAATCTGTGATATAGTCTTTAAGACCAGGAAAACACAACCACATTACCATAAAAAAATCATCTATCCTTTTATTAAGACAGTATCTTTAGGATATGGAATTTAAGCTTAAAAAGAATCACTCTTTTTCTGAATACCCTCTATAATGAGTGACTAAATACTGCATTTTGTTTACGAATCTATTTCCCAATGCATTATTGAATATCAACCAAGACATTGCATGACATTTGAAGTGAAGAACTGAGAGGGAGAAGAGGTCAGGGATGCTGGCTCGTGTTTTCTAGGCCTTACAATATATTCATATGTCAGGGTTATAATTACTCACAAAATGCAATTCCACAGTCACCTTCCTCGTGCTGGCAAGCGAACCCAATCTGTGTTACGGCACGAGAGCCTCATATCAAACAGCTGCCAGTACTCCTGCCCTCTGACAACACTGATGGCCATAAATCCAGATCCCACATATAGAGCCCCTGGCCACGACCCAGAGAATATGAAATGCCGCTGGTGAAATGTCATAGTTTATTGATTTTTTTTCTTAAACCTTTTTCTATTCGATCAGAATTTTATTTGCCTGAAATGTCACACAGACACACACCTGCACAATTACACACTGTTGTGTATACAAACGCACAGCATCCAGGAATATGGGATATAGGATTCACAACACAGGTGTCTGCTTTTTATGTGTTTAAAAGCGAAGTAGGAGATTCGAAGAAGAAGATGTGAGAAGTTTAGCTAGAAGGTGGGCAGCAGAGTGGTGCTGTGGTTAAAGAACGAGGGTCTGGGTTACCCTGCCTAATTATCTTTGAGCAAGACCGTCAACATCAGGAGTGTTCTGACTCTGATCTTCCTGCAACAAACATTTAAAAAATAATCTTTGTATCGTAGGATCTTTGCAAAACATTGCTTTTTATTAATTGCTGCCCTTTATCATCCTTTATCAAAAAAAAAATCACCACAGCATCATGCTGTGGAAATTTTGCTACTCATTAAGAGATCCATTTAGAAAAAAAGTAAACTAAATAGATTTCCTTTTGTTTTATGACAATATGACACTAACACTTGCAAGCAAAAGTTTCCCAGGCAACAACACAGAGGCTGACTCACATTTAGGCAGATCATTGATTTCTGAATGAATGGATATTTGCTGATATTTTTGACATAAAAATAGATTTCTGGGCCTGTACAATTGTAGGGGAAACAATGTTATTTTTACTGCTATTTTTTTTTTTTTAGGTCTGATGCGGATGCAGGAGTTGATCAAGGCTCCAGCAAAGTTCAACCTGAAGATAAAGATCCGACAGCTGACCCCGGGTAACCAAGATGCCCGGCCGCTGCTGAAGGAACTGAAGAAGGACAAGGAGTTTTTTATTCTCTTTGACTGCTCCTATCGCATGGCTGCAGAGCTCCTTAAGCAGGTTTGTACGGGGATCGATGTGAATGTCTCTTCATTAGTTTGTTCTACAGATTTTACAACACGTTATGTGACCTTTGGGGACAACATCTTTGATGATTCTTTTCACAAAATATCTTTTTATTTTGTAAAGAATCATATAAACCTATTACCTTGTTTACTAAGGCATACATTGGGATTTGAATGACAGCCATTAAAGGATATGGTGAAGAAAACTTGTTGAGTTCAGGAATGAAATAGCACTTCCCTTATCATTGTCATATCCTTAAATGGTCCACAACTTATTTCACATCAAATTAATTTGTTTCTATTTGGGAATAAGCTAATTTAACTTATATGGTGGGGTATGGTAGCTGATGATTTATTCATGAAATTAACACGCTGACAAATGTATTTGTTACTATTCTTGTGTGCATCAATTCTAACATGCCTGGAGGACTAAACCATGAAAAGTCTCATTTTAATTAACCTTTTTATTAAGCCACACAGTTGTTTTATTTATAACTGAGACTAAGTGAAATTCATTAATCATTTTGTTTTTTGTTTGTGTACAGTGGCACAGTGCCAGTGGTCTGTTTTGAATGTGATAAAATAAAATAAACCTAAACAAATAAATGTGTACCATATTTGAAGCACAGCACAGGGGAGAAATGATGAGCCAGATGACTCTTATTGAATATGTGACTCTTAGCTGTAGCACTGGGGAACTCATCATATTTAAGAAATATGACTTGGCCTTTTCTCTTATTACTTTCTTCTTTTCATTTTGCAGCTTTCATCAATGGGAATGATGACCGAGTACTACCATTTCTTCTTCACGACTTTGGTGAGAAAAAGGCACAAGTAAATTTGTTTTATGAAACATTTTTTTCCATGGCCTCGTAAATTCTTTGGGGGTGTTTTTTTTATGACTGATTCTTATTTTTTACATCAGGAATACAAAGGATGACATAGAAAATGTTCTTTTTCAAATGGACTAAAATATTTCCACTCCTGCCCAACAAAAAAAGACAAGAAAAGAAATTGGCAGAAAGACGGCACAATTCTGGGGAAAATTAGATGAATGAAGGAAATGCATTTTTAAGAAAAATAAAAATACACATACTGAAATAAATTAACAGCACCATGTCTTTCAAAGAGCAGTTAAAAACAGCATGCTTCCACCTCTTTTTTACACTGTCAGGAAGAAATGTATATCCCACACTTTAAAAGATATGTTTCTGTTCTGTCCTGTATCCTATATAACACTTATTCTCAGATACTTTTCCTAATTCAGTCACCCAGTCCTGAAAAGTAGACTCGTATTCCAGTTCCATGCAGCCACAGCAGCGCTCTGAATCCAATACTCCCGTGGTTGTAAACTCACTGAGAATGTTAAAAGCTAAGAAAGTGACACCCCAACAGGAGCTCAAATCTCTGTGCTTCTCTTTCTCGACAGGATTTGTTTGCCTTGGACTTGGAGCCGTACCGCTACAGCGGGGTCAACATGACAGGCTTCAGGCTGCTGAATGTCGATGACCCGTGGGTGGCCTCCACAATGGACAGGTGGGCCATGGAGAGACTGCAGGGTCCCAAACAAGAGAGCGGCCTGATGGACGGAATCATGACTGTAAGTCCCGTACGGTTATTTTACATTACAGAGCACTAACAATACAAACACCTGCTCTGCTGAAAGTCTACAATGCACATTTGTACACTCTTGTGGCTGGTGTACACTCCCTGCATGTACCTGTGCATGATTGCTACCTCACTGAACTGCTGCGGCTTGCTCGCCTGTGGTGTCCATGCAGGCAGTGTGTTGCTGCTGTGTGCTGCTCCTCTTGCCTTGTCTTTTTACATCGAGTTTCCTGAAGAATTTAGAAGAGAAATGAAGAGCTGCTGCCAGAAAGTGCTGTGATATTTGCCCCCCCTCTTTCAGAGCTTGAAAGTGCGAGAGGGAGGGAGACAGAAAGAAAGTGGAAGAAAAAGAAATTGCACCTGATTTTTTTAATGTCTGTGACATATTCTACAAAAATAGTCAGTGGAACTCTGGTGAAATGAACAAACGTGTGTGTTGCTGAAATAAAATCCAGCAGGTATCATCACACACATGTGCTGCCAAAGTATGTAGTGTGAACCAGCGGTTAGATATGGGGGTTATATTAGGGTTCTTCCTGAAGCACTGAGGTTCCACCCAGACCCATTTGCTTCTAATGAACCCTTTTCGAACAAAGAGTTTGTCAAGGGTTCTTTGCACTCTAATATGAAAGTGTTCTTGGTAGAACTCCCTGTTTGGGTTCTAGATAGAATCCCTGGAATACATTAAGGTTTTAGTAGAAGCCCCTTGATCAGTTTTTGTTAGCACCCAGAGGATGGAAAGGTTCTGGACTGAACTATCAGAGAGGGTTCTAGGTGAAACCATTACACCAAAGAGGGGTTCTCTGTAGAACCTCTCATAAGGGGCTCTGGGTAAAATCTTCCACAGCTTGTTCTAGGTGTACCCCTATATGTTAGGTTCTAGGTAGGTGAAATGGCTCCAAGTGGAATGTTAATAAAAAAGTTTTACCAGGAACCGAAAAGGGTTCTCCTGTTGGGACAAGATGAAGAACCCTTCATGGTTCTGATTAGCATTGTTATTTCTAAGACTGCATGCGGCACATTTACATACAGTTGTAAACAGCAAACATCTGCTAACCTGTAAATTGTTTTAGGAGCTGTGGATGATGCCGACGAATGATGAATATGTTAAAGCTGTAATCCTCAGTTATTTCTTCCCTCATTATATTTACACTTTATCCTGTTTTCTTTTCTAATGGCACAATCTTCCTGGAATTACAGTTTCATCTTATCGCCTTTTCATCTGCACTGTAATTCAGCTGTTTACTGCTCATGGCCTTTTGAGGATAGTGTGAGAAAAAAAAAAAAAAAATCCCAACAACATTTTCCTCCCTCCGCCTCCTTCCTCTGCAGACAGACGCAGCCTTGATGTACGACGCCGTGTTCATGGTTGCTGTTGCGTCCCAGCGGGCCACTCAGATGACCGTCAGCTCCCTGCAGTGTCACCGCCACAAACCGTGGCGCTTCGGACCACGCTTCATGAACCTCTTCAAAGAGGTCGGTGTCATAGTTACATCACCAGCGTGACTTGAGAAACTCCTGTTGCTTTCAGCTTGACCACCATGCATTTTTGATGATGTGTTTCAGCATGTTTTGAAAGAGCTTCATGAGATCTTTCGTGTAGCGCCTCTGTTGGCAAACATGAAACCCACCAGAACTGGATGTCAGATCATTTCATGTGATATGTTTCTTAACTGATCCCCTCTGACAGGCTTCAGAAAACACACAACATGAAAATATACGTTATTTATGTACTTATAAGTTGAAAGCATGTGGCCTGGCCTGACTGTCAGACTCGGATGCCTACAGACAGAAATGAGGCCTTTGATGCGTGAGTGTTTTGATCTCTTAAGTCTTAAATCCAGCAGAGGACCGTTGCCTGCCATGGAGAGGGAGCATTATCATTCAATCCCCTTACTCATATTTTCCTCTTCATGCCCTCCCCATCCTCCTTCTCTCCCTCTTTCCTTTTCTTTGCCTCTCTCCTCCTCAGCTTTTTCGTTTTGTTTGCCACTGACTGCCCAGCCTTTGAAGCATCTGTCCTCCTGTGCTATTCATCACCAGATAAGAACCTTTTTGATTGCAAGAACCAGTAATATGTCTCACACAGCACTCAATTAAAAACCATTTCTGACAAGAGAGCGCAGAATGAGGACACAGCTTTCATTTCAATGGCTGAAATTAAATCCCGGGCACTGTAACCTGCGTGCTCTCTGTCTCTCCTCCAGCTATTGTAGTGCACAATATTCAGTTTTGTATTGTGTTTTAAATGTGGGGACACCCATTTGTTATTCAGTGGACATTATTGAATGGCAGAAAACACACAAAAAGAGGTTAATTTCCCAAATTTCTCGTGATATCAGAGAGGTGTTCCTGAGATTTGACTTATTAATTTATTTATTTTTATCAGTTTTAATTGATATTCCTCCTTTAAGTTCACAATATATTTGCAGCAAGAAATGTTTCTTCACTGAGAAAATGATGCTGGAAGACACAATAAATAAAACTTATTCTTTGTGACAGTATAATAGCCTAATTTTTAAGCATTATAACAAATTATATTTGTTCATGTTCAAAATCTGGCTTTCAGCAATAGGCTAATTAAATTCAGGTAATTGTCAAAATGAATTAGGATAAGGTGGACATGGCTCAATGTAAAAGTTTTTGAATCGCCTGCCACAAAAGCTTTATTCAGTACAGTCAGATTGATGTGAGGGCTGCTGCATAATTTTGATTGGTCTTTCATGCTTTTATGTTGTAAAATGTCCTTTTTACAAATAGGGGTTTGAAAAAAAGTTAGATTTTGTGCTTGGAGGACAAAATTCTGAACAGGAGGTCACCAAGACTGACAATTGAAAGATCAGAAAGAGAGAGAGATGCCGCTGAACAACAGTTAAAGAAACTGGAAGCTTAGCATCAAAATCTGAGCAATTTTTTAATAAGAACCGTTTCCTGTTTCAGTGTCAGTTGCACAGTAATGCCCTTAACAGCCTGGAATTAACCAGAATGCTGCTTTAGCAAAACTATTCTTAAAACCTCAAAATAGAAATAGGTTAGTTTAGAGTTAGCACCATTGGAACTGGCTCATATTAGCTGAATATGCTGACAAAGTTTAAACCTGTTCAATCTAATCACTGAGTAGGCTGCAGAGGGCCCAAAGAAAAACAGGCTCCCAGAATATTTCAATTCGCATCAATTCAATAAACCTTTATTGTTCCTGGAGAGCAATTCTAGTGCAGCATGAAAAACATAAAATCACAATCAACTATAACTGAAATGAGAAACATACTGTATTTTTAGCAAGAACAGACACTTAGTGAGTGCAATGAATGAAAAGTGAACATGGAAGAGTTCAATTTCACTGTTGTGGTTCAATAATGATCTCTGGTCAGTTATGCTTTTCTGGAGTGGAAAAACAAATTCAGTACTGTGGGGTGTTTGGGGGAGGAGATGGTTGCATGGTTGTCTCCCCTGTCATGCAGCACTGTGGGGACATCAGCTAAATGGAAGTTTCATTTCATTTAATTATTCCTCTTTTGGGGCCAAACACTATTTCAATCATTCGTTGTTGTTTGAATATACGTGAAATAGCCATTACTGAAGGAAAGAAGTAGAAATATATAACAGGTGATTCACAACTGTAATGTAGATGATCAGGTGCATCTCCGTTGCTCTCTCTCAGTATTTAGCAAAAGAAGAAGGCAAAGAGTTTTTGATTCACATCTGTGTCTAAGAAGTCATCCAGGTACATCAAATATGCAGCATACTGCTATTTAATACATGATAGAAAAAACTGCAGGACATGAACTAATGTGCTTATTCTGACATTAACAGTTCTAAAGACAGCCAAGCAGGAAGCTGTTTAGGTGTGTCGCCATGTGCTATGTGAATATACCATAATGGATATGAAAATTAACCGTCAGATAGAAAACCTTGTAATTATTATGCACAATGTGCATGTGTGTGTTAACATGAATGATAAATGACATATTAGCATTTTGCATGTATATACCAACTCAGATTTATTGGCAGAATATGGCAGAAATTGAATATAATATTTATAAGCAAGTTTCACAGCTGCTGTTGGTTCTTCTACACACTTGGAATGGAAGGGAAAGATGAGGTGTTTGCAAACCGCAAGCTCAAAACTAGCTGCCAGTGAACAGAGATCCTGTAACAATTTGAGGATCCCTTCTGTAACGACATTGCTTGGGAATTACAGATACGTCTGGCCACCCTGACGTTCAAAGAGATTTCCATCCTGGATCTCTTTGGGCCAGTCACAACTGTTAATTAAATATGAAGCAGGCTTGATATGATGACTGACAGAGGGCTGTCACCGGTACAGATTTGAAAAGTCGCGTGTCAGTAACTTTGTACGTTTTGAGCACAGTGCCCCAACCTTACAAAACTGAGATATAACTGCCAAACTGCACGTGCTTATTAAATGAGTATCAATATTCTGTTAGATTATGTCAGAAACACATTTTATTATAATGTTCAGCTATAATTTGAGAAAGTGTGCGACCAGGTCACCATTTTTTTGCATTCTGCTTGAAAACAGAATAATGATAATGAAATCCAGTCAATTGTGATCATGTAACTCTAGGACTATGTTAGCATATTACACAATAAGTTTAAGTTTGTGAGTAAACCTATTAATGTAATAACAAAGAGGCTAAAACACATAACATTTGGATGACCACAATGTTGCTTACCTCTCCCATGGAGTACAACAGCATAAGAGAAGAGGTAAAGACGGGAGACAGTTTATAGGCAGAGACCCCTGAAAGTGAATGAGGGTGTTACCAACTGACTTAAGGCCAGCAACAAAAAGGGAGGCCACACACAGATGTATCAGCCAAAAAAGTTATCTTACTTGAACAAATAAAGTCAGCACTCAACTAACAAGCAAACCCTTCCAGCTCTGCCTACCAGCCAATTCCTAGTAACTGTCTCAAATGTTCTACATATTGTATATGGAGGCTTAAACATATCAGGTTCTTACACAGATTGTCTATAGTTTTATTACATGGTTTTGTTAAATTACAATATTCTAAAGTCTGTTATTTCTGTATAACAGACTGTTGCTATTAGGACAAGGTTGTTGCTATGGATGCAGTTCTGTAGGAGCAATGAAATAATTTAGAATCCATAAAATAATTTTTAAATTAATAATTTGTCTCTTTTTTTTCCTTTTTTTTTTGGTAAGTAACCATGTAATAAGTGGAATCTAGAGTGAGTGGGTCATTATTGAGAAATAAACCCCCTGAGGTGTTACCACGTACATAACCTTACATATTACAAACCTGACTCTGTTACACATAGTACTGCTGCATAATTAACTTTTTTACACGAATAGGCGTGTAAATGTACTTTTTGTCGCTATCATGAGCTTAAACTTTCATGCATATTGAGAGAACAATCTGTAGATCTCTGTCTCCCAGTCTTTACCTGATGTGATCCAGCAAGTCTTCTGTCAACACTGCCTTCTTCTCGCTGCCTCTGGATCCCCTTCACGTCTCCTCCGGGGAGTCTGCTCCAGAGCTTCAATACTCAGACGGCGTTTGAGACTATCTCCCACTTCTCTCTCCCTCTGCATCTCCTCTCCGTAGGCACAGTGGGACGGACTGACAGGGCACATTGTTCTTAATAAGACGGATGGCCTGAGGAGAGACTTTGATTTGGACATCATCAGCCTCAAAGAGGACGGCACTGCCAGGGTGAGCACAGAGGCCTGGAACAGCCAATTACACCACTCTCATGCTGCTTCCACGCCGACTGATTCATTCCATTAAGGCGAGTTTGTGTGTGTGTGTGTGTGTATGTGTGTGTTTGAAAGAGAGTGAGTTACTGTAGAGACTTTGTTTTCTATAATCCATCCACACATTTTTTATTTGGCTTAGATTTGTCCGGCCATGAATATCAATAATGCTGCAACAACTGATTATTTCTCTCCACACTGTCTGTGCTTCATCTCGCCCTCTTCACATTTTCAAAAGGGTGTTGTGGAGGGCGGAAGTCGCCTCACCAAGAGGTGGATCAAGGTCTGTGCCAGTGCCATGTTTGGTCCAAGCCTTTGTTGTTGCCCCCCCACTCCTCTCCTCTCCTTTTTCCTCACTCTGTATGCCACACACCTCTTTGCTCCTTGCCTTGACAACCTTGTTTCTCTTCACTGATTTTGTGTACAGCAACGCCATGTATTTGACACTTCAGTTTTCCCCGTGTTTGGGTCCTGGCATTGCTCTGACACTTGACACTTGTCAAAACTTTTGTCAGCAGTGTTAGAAAAAAAATATTATGTTACTTTGTTAAAGCAGACATAACAATACCTCAATTAGAAGTAAATCCTGCAGTTTCACTTAATGTAACGGCATTCAGCTTCCACAGCTGGTGGCTGTGAGTAATAAGAAAGAAATAAGTGAATTTATCCGGCCAATCCTTCACTTTTGCAGAGACTTGTCAGTTGACTATTTATAATGTGCTTCACTATTAGTCTGCCTTCATACTTTTATTGAAATCACACAGGCTAGAAGTATTTAATTGCAGCCAAGAGGGATCCAGCTAGCAGAGGAGACGACAGCTTAAGTCAAGACTCGCTGCAAGAGGAACAGATTTTCTTTGTTAGCACACGGGCCAATGCCTAAGTTAAAAGCTCAATCCAGTATGATTGTATAAAAGGGATAGTTTGGATTTTTTGAAGTGGAGTTGTATGAGGTTCTTTTGGATAGCAGTGTATCACCTATAGTAAGTGACAGTCAAAAAAAACAGTTTGAGGAAGGAGTAGGACTTCCTGTGTAGAAAGCTAAGCAATGTACCACTGTGGACAGAGTCAGCAGCAAAATGTATTTTAACCACCTAAAAAAGTCTATATCAGTTTAAGTGTATACTATATTTAGAATATTTACACCACCATCAGACAGCCTTTTGCAATCAGAAATTGCTTTTGTATTAAGCCAAATATTGATCTCTCTAAACCTACCAAACTTGGCAAATCTTGCACAATACAGGAATTGCTGGTCTCCTGCTGCCTCCGTTGCTTTGTTTGTTTATGTTATTGTGTGACTTTGGCCATTTTAAAAGTTTTGTTCAGATTCATGAAAGTTAGAAAATAACACAAACAAACTAACAGGCTGAGGGAGCAGTAGACCGGTGACTCCTGTGCTCTGCAAGGTAAAGTGACTAATTTCAGCAATGGAGTCTGGTTGAAGAAGAGAGTGTGATATTTGGAACAGCGGTTTCCCATTGGAAAAGTCTATCTTACGCCAGGGTGAAGTGGTGAAAATATCTTAAATATAGCATAGTGATTATTTTTAGATGGGCCTTTATTAAAGCTACTACAAACAACTTTTACATTATGTTGATTATGGAGGCCCCTCTGGACAAATGAAGCAGTATTTCTACTGTTATAACCACAAAATATTTAAAATAAAATTATTTAAAGAAAAGTCTCCTGATGTTTCCTTTAAACTGACTAACAGCTAACTTTGGCTGAGAAAATGCAAACACAGGCTTGTTTTGTGTGATGTCAAGGATAATCTAATCCGGGGGCAGCAATTAAGAATAACTAAGTGGAAACAGTGTTTTATGCAGATGGTCTTGTTTTATTATGTAGTTAATATAGCGGCATCAATATTAAATTGACTGTTTGATATTAAATTAACTGTTTCATAACCAGTTAAAAAGACCTTGTAGCTGCTTTAAGTTGCTAAAAATATGTTTTGCTACTGATCCTGTCCACAGCAGTACATCGCTTAGCTTCCTTCTCCTCCTCTACATTTTGTTTTTATCAAGTAATTTGATAATTAACAGTTAAATTAAGTTTATTTTTAATTTTTAGAGCAAAACTTTAATTACCTCTGTTCTTATTATGTGTGTGTCTAAATTTAGTCTGACAAAATGTGCTAACATGCAATCTAAATATTCTTTATTTTACACCTCCGCTTGTCGCCTAGAAACCAATTTCATGAGTGAAGGAACGAATGTTGAATTAATTCATCCCCTCAGACGTGTAGTTTACTGTCAGAAGTCGGCAAACTTCTTCCTCTCCGTCTGCCTCAGTTGTCAGACAGACAGGTATGTGGGGAGGCAGCAGCTGTCAAGGTGCAGAAGCAGCGATTTATACTGTAATTTTAATTCCATTCAGTACTCTCAGCCCTCAAAAGCCTCCCCCCAGAGGAAAAACCACAACATGGTAGGAACGTCACATAAAACGCTCGACTTTATGGTCATGAAAAAAACGAATTATCAGCCGGTTGCAGTCGTGTTAGTTCTTGGGCACTGGAGTGTTAAATGCACTCTGAAGGGGATGATGAGACTAAACAAAGTGAAAGTCTCCTGGGAAATAAAGTATTTTCTCTTGAAGTTGTTGAATTTCTGGAAATAGCGTTTTTTTTTTTTTCTTTCCCCCTTCGTCTCAGTTTTCTTGGCCTGGCTTAGCATGTCTCCTGCTCTGTGGTAACGGTTCTCCGGTCTGATTTGGTTCTGGACAGAGATGAGCTTTAGGATTCATAGATAACATTTTACTCCAAGCGCATGAGAGAGAATCCCTGTCAGTTTTTATAGCACACTTTGTTGTTGGAAGCTTCTCTGGTATACGCACGATAAATTTGCAAGGCTATACGCAGTAAATCCGTGACTTAGGGGTTTAAGAGATGATGACTGTATGCTGAGCAGCCGTCCCAGGATATATTTTTTAGAATTGATTTCATTGACTGGGTCAGATTACTTTGTTACTTAAACTTCAAACTGACTAATCGTGCAGTTGACGTTTCATAGACGATATTTCCCAAAATAACCCTGTTTCATAATATACATCTTGAGCTAGATTATGTGAAACATTCAAAGACCAAAATACCCTCCAAAAACATTGTCCTCACTCTGTCCATTTATCTATGAGATTGAGGACAATACAATTAATTAAATCCAACCCCGTTCACTGTGTTGCTCATCTGCAGTGTTCAAAGATAAGACAGATTTATGGACTCCTGCACAGAGTGGACTCTTGCAAAAGTGCCACGGTGGAGATATAGAGTGCTTTTAGCAAGGTTATAAGTGAGCACATTTTCTGTCTGTCTGACTGGGTGAACAGAATAAGCGTAATGAGGAGTGAAAAGCATGTTATCTTTTCCAATAGGTAATCCCACATAGCCCCTTTTTCTGAAAAAGAAATTGTGAAAAATAAGACTGTACCTTCTGTAGAGCTCAGTTTAATAAGAGGTACTGATGCGTTCACTACTCTTCATCCTCTTATGCAGTAAATGAATGAACAGGCCTTTGTTTCTGACTAAAAATACCCAAATTCATTACTTTTTATTCACAGACTAAATAGCAAAAAGGAGGAAAGCCTGTCCCCGTCACTGGCTTTATTTCTTATTTACAATGAAGCTTGCTCATTTAATGCACTTAACTTTATTGCATCACTGTCATGAGCCCCCTTGAGCTTTGCTCAGCTCTTAACCAGTGAGGGGATTTGAAAGGGTCAGAATCCAGCTGCCAGACGCCTGTTCTAATCTGATAACTGTCTGGATTATGCCGCCTGGTCTGATGAGCCGGACACTCTCATTCACTGTTACTGTGACAGTATGGAGGGCGATCACCATGTCGTCCTCCGTCCCCGCCTCACCCCGTCTGACCCTGTCCTTCTCATTCATACTGTACCAGCTGTTGTGATTCCCACTTCCTCACCATTGTATAAAATTAGTTCTTCTCCTAATGACGGTTTTCATTATGTGTATCAGTTTGTCAATTATTAGGTTAATCATGTAGTCTATAAAATGACAGCAAGAGTGTAAGTCTTTATGAATGTTTATGACTGTCATTATTTGGTCAGTTATGTCATTTTTAATGCAAACGTCTTGACAACTTGGCATTAACTAAGACAAAAATGCCTTTGGTATTAACCAAGACAAATGTTATAAGGCCAATTTGATGACAGAGTACAGTACCAAGGTGATTTCTCTTACAGAGTTACTTGATGGACAGATAGCAGTTAGCTAGCTGACTTGTTGCTAAACGCTGTCTGCTGGTACCTGTAGCTGCCGTTAGCTCAGTTAACCATGGAGCTTGCTAGCTCAGTGTTTCCAAACCCTAGTCCTCAAGGCACAATGTCCTGCATGTTTTAGATGTTTCCCTGATTCAAATGATCAGGTTGTTATCAGGCTTCTGCAGAGCCTTGATGACGAGCTGATCCTAAAGCCCAATATAATGTCATAAAATGTCTTTTTTTTATTATAACAGTCAAAAACCTAATGATGTTATCACATAAGCAACAAATCAGCAAATCCTAACAACTGAGAACCTGGAAAAGTTTGGAATTTTTGTTTTAAAAATAACTAAAACAATTCATTGATGATAGAAACAGTTGCCACTGAAATAACTTATCACTTAAGTTCTGTATTCAAATAATAATATTGTTAAATTTGGTAAGGTAGTGGGTGTTTCACATTATGCATAATTTCCACATACAAGTAATATTACAAACCAGATATGCAGAATATTAGTAATGTGTTCCTTAATACAACTTCATAACTGACAACAATAACATACAGACAAATGAACAATAACATGCACGTTCTTGTATGTATTTGTATTAATGTACAGAACACGTGTCACTACTGGGCAGCGCCATAGCTCATACTCCACCTGGCAATTTGTTATGTATGCACTGAATGGCTGGACATAGATAAAACTTAGGCAGAACACAAGAGGGGGTATGAAATCTCCTTCACAAATATGAACACCCAATCATTCAAATGTAGTCTGGCAATCCTGGATACTCTGTTCTTTAAAGGATAGTAGATATCGTCACAGTCCAGTGCAGTATTGAGCCATTTTTATATTGTGATATTTAATATATTGTTACAACTTATATTTGTATTTTTACAGTACACGGCATTCAGAATTGGACTTACTTGTGCTGTCAGTAGGATTTACAGTATTTCAGATTCAAGCAATGAAATATAAATGCTAACAGATGTCCATGCCAGTCCAAAGCAATAATTCATCACATTTGTTATGAAAAGCAGCTTTGTTGTTCAGGCTGCACAACATATTCAGCACTTGAGCGTCAGATAAAACACTGTACACATTGGAATGATGTTAGTTTATTCCAACTTCTACCTGCCACACGCTATCGGCAGCTCCGTTTGGAACAAACTGCTTCTTCTTTTTCATATTCACTGTACATAGACCGAAGCTTTCGGCACCTTGCCCAGAATCATCAGAGCAAAGCTGCGCAAAGGGAAATAGTGTCGTGTAGAATAGTGAATGGAGCAGAAGGTTGAAAATGAGCCAAGAGTGTCGGGTCTTTTAACCTTATACTTTTTCATTTTTCTGTTCGACGAATCAGAAAATATGATTAATATGCAGCGTATCAGAGCCGTTTCTAGTTTCCTCTTAAGACTTGGAGACTAAATCAGGCTCTGTATATCTGGTATCAGAGATAATAAGAATAATCAATCAGCTTCTTTCCTTTAAGAGCAGCTGATGAGTGTCAGTGATCATTAATGATAAAAATAACCTTATTCAAAGCTCACAGAACTAAATCTATACACTACAATTTTGTCTTCCATAGTGACTCCAGTAGCAGGTGTCAGATGGGTCTAGCTGTGACTCTTATCAAAGCAGAAAACGTGGTTCAATAAATCTAAAGTTCTTCTGTTTGCCTTTCCAGATTGCTGTGTGGAACTCGTATAGGGGGATGAACCTGACGGAGTCCAACCAAGACAAGAATAACAATGTGACAGACTCTTTGGCTAACAGGACTCTTATTGTCACCACGATACTGGTGAGGAAGGTTAAACAGAGGACAGCATAGGGAGAAGGAGGGGAGTACATATGGGATGTTTAGAGTGCAGATACTGTGGAAGGACAATAGAGGAAATTGTAATGAGAGGGGGGAAGAAAATGTTGGGAAGGTGGTGTTTAGGGGAGGATTGTTTGAATTTGTGTTGTCACAATTTTGTCTAATTATGCACACAGGCCACACACAGAGAAAAGCTAGCATAGAAGAAAATATATATTTAAATATATTCTCAGCCATCAAAGTCATTGGATATTCAGACATCCTTGTTCAAAGACAACTAGATTTGCTGTTTGCAGGGTTTCATTTGAAGGTTTAGGGAATGCTTACTTTTAGCCATTATGTTAGTAATATGCTTTAATAAGAATGTACTAAATATAAAAACCATGCTTGGTTTTCATCACAATCTGATGTTTCTTCTACACAATCACTCGTGCAAACCAAAAGTCTTTTAAAATTTGAAATGATATGGTCACTTTCATATATAAACCCTCAGTTAAACCCTCACTCTATTAATTAACAAGCATTAAATGATCGTGATCAAAACACACAATCAAAGCTGGTAAAATAGACAAAGTGACAGTATACATTAATTTCATTGGGTATAAAGGAATTTGCATTTATAGTAACAATTTTGATGTGATGAGAAAGGGTTCAAGAATCTCCAAATTTTTGGTTTCAGTACATGGAAGATGCTTGAAAAGTGCTTGAATCTGACTCTTTAAAAAGCTGCACGAACCCTGTGTTCAGACATTTTTCCAATCATCTGAGGGTCATCACCTCTGAGAACTAATGAAGCGGTGAAGCTTCCTCGAGATGAAAAAAACCCAAATTCCGTTGCCTTTAACTTATAAAGAATATGTGTTGAAAACAGTGAAAAGCAGTGACTTCTTTTTCCATACAGGAAAATCCATATGTGATGTATAAAAAGTCGGACAAGGAGCTGGTTGGGAACGATCGTTTCGAGGGTTACTGCCTGGACCTTTTGAAGGAGCTCTCCAACATCTTAGGTTTTACATACGAAGTCAGACTGGTGGCTGATGGGAAGTACGGAGCCCAGAATGACAAGGGAGAGTGGAACGGCATGGTCCGGGAGCTGATTGACCACGTGAGTTATTGGCAGTCACACCACAGGGTTTTATACACAGATATATTAGTTAACCAGGACAAACATTAGATTAATAAGAGACATTTTGGCTTTTTGGCTTCATGAATGTGATAATCTATTCTGTGTTGTAGTAATAATAGTCTGATTTAAATTGTTGCTTGACTGAAAGAAATATAAGTGAGGGGAAAAAAACTTTCAAAAATTTAATTTTTTGGCTAGATTTCAAGATTTCCATTTTTGTTTAACTAAAAAACAACAATGTAAGAAGATAAAACATTGTTGAGTCAATATTCAACTTTTGGTCTAAAGCTGAACTGCTGACAACTCCTAGACTTTTGAAGAGACAAGGAGCCCCAGCTAAACTTTGATTATATTTACATTACAGGTTGTTAGATGAAGCTTTGAATAGTTGCTGTATTATTTGCCATCATTTTTCTCACTGTGTTTTTCCCCTGTCATCCATGCCCCCCTCCCCTTTGCCGTGGCTCTACACCCCCCCAGTTTGGGAACCGCTGCTTTAATCAATATAACTCATATGTTTCGTCAACATAAATGTAATTCACTGTGTTGTTCGAGTGCTGCCCTGTTAAAACGGGTTGCTGCCTCTGTTTGTGTGCTGCAAATGGGTGAGCAGACACTTTCTTAACTGCAGTGAGATGTTGCTTTTGAAAGGATAAATGCCAAGAAGATTAAAACAGAATATTTTATTAGATAAAAACACTGTGAATTTTGGAAACGATCCCATCTATCCTTTTTCAATAAATTCTGACCTCAGACTTTAGAACATTTTAGAGGTACTGGAAATGTTTCGACTACGCGACTCGGAAACAGCCATCACTTAGAGCCATTTAGGATTAAAACGTCATCATAATGAACAAAGCTTCAAAGCTTCAAACGTCAGTGCAGCCCTACCTACAATGATTTATATTTTATAAGCTTTTATTTTATGTTTTTATCATGTAAAATCTGTGCCTGAAAACTGTCAAACCCACCCTCTCATTACTCAGCTCTCTTTAAAAGTAGGAGTCACTTACAGGGTTGTGATGTGAATAAAATTTCTGCATTCACACGGATTAGTCTGTCATTAAGTTCACAGATGGTGATGTGTTTACAGAGCAGTAAAATCATGTTTCTTTGATAATATCAATAGGAGGTACAGTATAATCAGTGGTCTTAGCATGTTTGAAGTAGATACCCCCTCTGGGTATGTAACAGGGCTTTTAACAAATAACAGGGTGACCATAGCTATGAGTCATCAATTCATTTTGTTCTTACATATAAACAGCACTGATACTCGTTCACAGGACTTTTGACACTGATTGGATAAAAGTATCCTGTTGAGCTCGTAGTCTGTCACCAATCATAGAGGAAAAATCTACAATTTTCCTCCATTAATCTTTGGAAGCTTTTTCTCTGTCATGTTGTTTTGTGTTACTCATTTGTAATTTGAAGTTGGTACATAGAGATTTTTTAGTTCTGTTCATAGAAATTGAACAAATACTGGGAGTGGTACTGAATCCGTCCTCAAACTCTGTTTTTTTCAGGTTGCTGACCTCGCCGTGGCTCCCTTGACCATCACCTACGTTAGAGAGAAAGTCATCGACTTCTCCAAGCCCTTCATGACCTTAGGTATCAGCATCCTGTACCGCAAACCTAATGGCACCAATCCGGGCGTGTTCTCCTTCCTTAATCCCCTGTCTCCGGACATCTGGATGTACGTGCTGCTGGCCTGCACAGGAGTCAGCTGTGTGCTCTTTGTGATTGCCCGGTAAGAGCACGGATTGGTGGTTGGGATAATGAGATGATGTGCGATGGGGATGGAAAAATATAAGTGTCGGTGAGGGTAGGACATATAGATGGTGACAGCTTACAGAAGTGTTCACAACCAGCTTTGCATCAAACTCTGAAAGTGCAGAGGACAGGAAAGCAGCGAGATGCTGCCAGCACTGAGGATTTAAAAGAATAGACAGAGTCATGTCTGAAGTATCAAATTCACATGACAAGAATCAGAAACAGTATGAAATGATTGGCATTGCCATACTTCAACAAATTTCTAGTTTTGCATAGCCGTTCTAAAATAATCAAACGGATGCTTTCACTGCCAGATTGGCTGCCATTATTTTTGTGAAGTAGCCGGGAGTAATTGTGAGCATGCTCTTCACCTCCCTCTCTGGTACTGTGTAAAACCCTGCCAGTGGATTTCTGAGATGTATATTTATTGTGAAAATCAAAATGCAAATCACCGTCAGGTGTAGATTGCACTGGAGAACAACTGGAAGCTGGCAATGACATGAAATGCACGGCCAGATTAGCTGCAGTTCTTAAAGGAGGTTATGCTTCTATACATTTTGCGTCTTTCCTCCTGATATTGAAATTTCTTTTCATCTCTTTGTCTTTGTATTCTTCTCTCGTCTCGCAGGTTTACGCCATACGAGTGGTACAACCCACATCCATGCAACCCGTCCTCGACTCTCATACAGAACAATTTCACTTTACTCAACAGTTTCTGGTTTGGAGTTGGAGCTTTAATGCGGCAAGGTATTTAGCTCACAATGAAAGTGATTATAATCACTATTTTTACATGAACAATGGATCAAATGACTACTTGTATGTGAAAGTGATTGGTCCAAAAAGTCCTCAGCATCATTTCTATGTGCCAAAACATTATAAAGGTTTAGGTTTGGTTAGCTTTAGGCACAAACCCAGCATGATCAGGTTTAAGGAACAGTCGCAGTGGTTTGGGTTAAAATGACACGTGTGTTTAAAGGGAATTAAGAAATTTATTTCTAGACACATTATTCATGAAAATAATGCTGAAAACATACGAAATGACTGAGAACTATGCAGCTGTGCAATTGTGGTGTTAGATCATTAAACAGTTTCTGTGTTCAGAAGTTTTTGACCGGTCCTGAATTGTGGTTCAATGACACAGTGGAGCCAGACGTCCCCTAACACTATATAAACTAGAGCACATTTTCATTTAGCGTTGGCAGTGAAGAGCAGACCAGTTCTTTTAAATTTTGGTCACCTGCCACATGCGAACGGACTCATGAACGAACCCCCACAAACTTACCTTTAGAAACTTTACAGTCCAAATCAAGTCCAGCAGTCACCACTCGCTTCAGTTCAAACAACCTGACACCGAATCAACGAAAAGAAATTAACATTCTGTTGCAGGTTGACATGAATGAGTTGGTTTTCGGGGAGGTCACTGTCCTACGGCTCTGGTGGGTCAGACATGTCCGCTGAAGTCCAATAAAGCTGCTACACAGAATGACTATCAGATCATTATTTGACACCAGTATTTGACAGTCTTTCAGAGCATTTTTTTCTTTTTTAGCAATTTTGAAACCTTATTATATAATAGGTGATTTTTTTTAATCATACAAATTTAGCTGGGTGGTTAATAACACATTTTTCTGTGGTGTGACCAGCTCAGAACGCACATTAATTATTGCTTTACATAGACTTAAGATCAGGAGACCTTAGCTGCCATAATTACAGTAATAAGTAAGGTTATGGAACGATCTTGGTCACGCTTCAAAAAAAACAACACTGTGCATTTGAAACGGAAAAAGAAGAACGGTCTCCTGTTGATGCTCTACACTTTGCTCATAATTACAACAGCTGCCAGATGGCTTCGCCACTTGAACGTAAACAAGTCATTTTGGGGGTACCTGACTGATGCTATGGTTCTTTTTGGGGTTAATAGTTTGTATGACTGTATGCTAACTGCTCACAGCAGACAGATAAATGTAGTGACTAGCTGGAGAATTTAGTGCATCATTTAACAGCTAAAATAGCAAATATTTCACGTCAGCATTATAGTGGAAACCAGATCAGAGTTAAAGGGACTCAGTTATTGCAGGTTTAAAGGGTTACTACTAACAAAGGCTTCAAAGGCCACAGGGATCTTACCGTAGAGCTGTCTAGTGTACTCCCTGTACCACAGTAAAGACTATAAATCCTCCTCTAAGCTGTTTAATTCATAACATCAATATTCGCCTCAGTTTTTCTGCGAATGCCCCTTCCGCATAGCCTGGATCCAGTCCTCATGAATTGCAACCATTCCCTGTTATAAGAATTATGTTTCACTTCATGGAGACTTGCCCTCCCTCAAGGCAGGAGATTTGGGCAGGATAAGTCCGACATGCCTGATTGGACGGCCAACAAACCCACCGACAGCACTGGTTCACGACAGAATAGTGATGCTGATGAAATATTTTGATTCCTCTGGGCTACGTTTGTCAAATTTATTTAGTCCTGCATAAATGCAACAGTGTTGGTAACTGAAGAGACAAGCAAATGGAGCTTTCATTAACAATCGTGATGCCTTTATATTTTGGTTTATTTTGATTTCTGATCTGTGAACCAGATCACTGACAAACACTCCACATCCTGTGTCCCACTGAGCTGCAGCAGGATTCCCATTAGAGCATATTCAACAAACAAGCTCAGACAGGTTTCACTATAATGAATGTACTGTAAGATAGGTGTCTCAGTGTCATATTCTGTGTATGTGGTGTGTGCAATATGCAGTTGTTGTTTAGTGGTTAACAGTGGCCTTAAATGGGAAAATTTTGATGCTAAAACATACATACTTTGATCAACATTTAGGAAGGAATACATAAGCTACAGAATAATATAAAAGCCTAAAAGAAAAACAAAAAATAATGGACCCATACTTGCTCTCTGTGGGATGCCAGAGTAGCTGTTAAACCAACCCTTGAGAATCTGTCTGGTACTCTAAAAGCAAAGTTCAGTGTTATTCCACTGAGCGAGAAAACTTTAAAGATGTTTAAAGAAAATGTTCCCATACCTGACACATTAAATATATGAACTGTATTCTTTAATTGCATTCATCTTTTTTCATTGCTTCCTTTCTCTGCACAGAGAAGACAAGATGCAGCATCTGCTTTTTCTGTTTAATTTATTTATTATGTTTCTGGCATGGTGTGTTCCCTCATTTTCTTTATATGCAGCCTTTGTTCTGTCTGTCATATTCGGGTTCCCTAATTTGCTCTTTTTTGTTCTGTGACGTTTTTCTTTTTCACACTGACAAAAAAGTAGTGCAGAGGGGATGAAATAAACATAGTATATGGAGAGGTGCACAATTTATCATTTAGGGATGAGGCAAAAATCCAATTGGAGCTCTGGTGTGAATCCAACTATTAAGATAACCCCATTTTATGCTTTTATTTTAAAAAAAATCTTTTGTCCCCCTGTCACTCCCAGGCTCAGAGCTGATGCCTAAGGCTCTGTCCACTCGTATAGTCGGCGGTATCTGGTGGTTCTTTACCTTAATCATCATCTCCTCCTACACGGCCAACTTGGCTGCCTTCCTCACCGTGGAACGAATGGACGCGCCCATCGACTCAGCAGATGACCTGGCGAAGCAGACCAGGATTGAATATGGGGCGGTGAGGGATGGATCCACCATGACCTTCTTCAAGGTACAGCTGTTCTAGGCTCTGAATGAGCTTTTGACTTTATCAGAGTCACAGCATAAAAAAGTAACATTGAAATTATCATGAAGAAGTGCCTGTTTGCTTTTTCAAATTAGTTCAGATCAAGTTGTAGCTCATGTAAAATTATGTTTTACATATTGGTGAATTTAATTATCATAAGTAAAAGTATTGCAGCAGAGGTCAAATGAAAGCCCTCATCCATATGAATTGTAATTTTCCATATTGAATACACAAAAACCTAAATTTGAATATTCACTTCTTTGATTAAATGTTTTTTTTTTAAACAAGGGCATGCAAAAAGCATTTTTTCTTGTAGCTCTCTATCTGGAGTCATATATGTTTGCATGAAATGTTTGCTTGGTTTTTGAACTGGACTAGTTTATCAGACTCAGGTTATCGCTAAGTAGGTTCTCACATTTGGTGTTTGGTGCGTGAATCAGTGTTATTTAAATTAAAGAGCTGTACAGATTCTGAGCAGGAATATGCAAAGTATTCGCCAGAGAATGTGCAAATGTTCACAGCATGAAATATAAGACTATTTGAAATGCATATCATGTATTATGTTGTTGTGTCATGACATCACCTGAGCAACCTGAGATGTTTCTGTAACAACCTGACAAACCAAAAAAAGGCTCCTCTTTTAAAATAGCTGAAGACTATAGTGAAATATAGAGAATAGTTGATTACTGCTGTTTACAACAAATATCATATTTTTGTCCAAAGAATCGATATAATACTGTATCATGGAGAACCATTATTGGAGCACAGACAGGACTTAGGAGGAGTCAGTTAGGGCATGGACTGGACACAATAGTCTCAGTACTTTGTGCTCATCCTTCAAAGATTTGTAGTTTATTCCCATCTGATCATCTGAGTGAATTCACAAAACAGTTTATTTGTATTCTGTCATGCTTTTAGATGTGTGTGTGAGTCAGTGGTAGACAACCTTCACTTCTGTTAAATCAGGATCATGAGGGTTTCCTAAGCTGCATCATGAAAAAGAAAAAAATCTAAAGACTGAAGCAGAAAAAAGACTCGCATTTACTTTAATGAAAGGCAGCGTAGATGCATCAAGAGGTAAGTATATGATGAGAAGTGGAGAAGATGTGTTTTAAGAGTTCCTGTGTTTTGGGTTGGAGTTAAACATATGCTAACCTTTTAGTTCATATTATATAACGTATCACTGTACCGATGTCCTCAGGCAGGGCTGTCACTTCCTTCCCCCACCGCCACCCACTCTCCTTACATCCCGGTGGCTCAGCAGGGGTGATCCATGCAGGGCTTTATCCTCCCAGATTGCAGCCAGTGATTACGGCTGCCTGGATAGGAAGAAGCAGGCTGTGTTGATGGCTTGAACAAATTGAATCAGCTGGAGGAGATTAAGACCACAGCTGTCCCATTTTCTCTGACTGAGCAAGGAGAAACACACAAACACAAACACACCAAGACGCACACTCAAAGACAGATAAGAATCCTGCACACCCTGCTGTTAAAGTTATGTGCTTATGATAGTATTTAAAATATAGCTGAGAACATGTTTGGTGTATACATGCGCAGCCACAAACTCACGTAGCCTTGGAGCACAAATGCACAAAACTTTTTACCAACTTCACTCTGTTTGATTCCTGTTTGGTAGAAATCAAAAATCTCCACCTATGAGAAGATGTGGGCGTTTATGAGCAGCAGGAAGAATACTGCATTGGTCAAGAACAACAGGGAAGGCATCACCCGAGTCCTGACGACGGACTACGCCATGCTGATGGAGTCTACCAGCATCGAGTACATCAGCCAGAGAAACTGCAACCTCACACAGATCGGAGGGCTCATTGACTCCAAGGGCTACGGAGTGGGAACACCAATCGGTAAGAAGAATGAGACGGAGATGTTGTGGACATAGTGTCATTAGCAGAGTAAAGGTTTATTCCTCACCACTTTCTTTGTTGGTTAATGGAGAATGAAAGGACAATCAAGAAAAGACACACTTGTACATATCACTTTTTAAAGGGATAGTTCAGACTTTTTACAGTCAAAGTTAACTTTATTGTCAATTCTGCCATATGTACAGAACATATACAATAGAGGGCTGAAATGCCTTGTCTCTCAGACCCCAGGTGTAAACATTCAGTACTCAAAACAACAATAACTATTAATACAACACTGAGATAGAAACAAAATACCAAGGTGGAAAAAGGAAAGTAAAAAAGTAAAAACCCTAGAAAAGTACTAAGAATTTAAATATTTACAAGTTAAGCAATAGCAAAGAAGAAACGGAACAGAAAGTGTAAAGAGCACAGATAAAGGAGAGCTTTAATGATGATATGAACTGCAGTGGATAATTATAGTGCAGATAGAAAGAATAGTGCAAATACAGATGTAACAGATGTACAGGTTATATTCCATCTACAGGGTGAGTAATTAGCAGCAGTTTAGTAATTAGAAGCAGTTTGCTCTGCCCCCATCTTCCACCTTGGCCTCTCTGACCACATCACTGTTATGCTAAAGCGAGCATACAGGCTGTGGGTGAAAGTCACACATAAGCCAAGTATTGCACTCTCCAAACCAACCAAACTCCACAGATGAAATCACTAATTTTAACTCACAGAATGTGGGAGTCACGGGTCTGCCACTGCCTTGTCCCGTTCATTTGTTTGTGTCATTGCGTGACTTCGGTGCTTATTATAATAGTTCTGATTCACCAAAGTAACGCAATAACACAAACAAATTAACAGGTTGAAGCAGTGGTAGGCCAGCAACTCATGTCTTCTGCAAGGTAAATTTTCTGATTCCGTCTATGGAGTTTGGTTGGTTGAGAGAGAGCAATATTTGACTTAAGTAGTGGTTTCCAGTCAGAAAATGCTGTCTGATGACAAAGTTAAGAGGTGAAAATATTCTAAATATGGCAAAGACCTAAACTGATCCACTTGATTTTTATAGCAGGTTTTGCTTAGCTCCTGTGCTGGTTTCCCTCTCTGTGTCTTCTAACTGGGGGCGTACCAACCGCCATCTATTGTAGTATCACTGACTGTCGATAAATCCCTCATGCAACCCTAGATTAAATAATCTGTACTATCCCTTTAATGTCTTGTTGAAACAACTCCACACGTATTGAAAATTAGATCCAAACTTCTTGTTGCAAACTCTTATTGGCATGTGAGAGAGTTTGGAGCTGTCCTTGTAACTTCAACACAATGAGACTCAATTATTGATTTGGGTAAAGCATTTGTCACTTGTTCTTTGTTGTAGACTGCAGATGTTTAGCCTCTAAGTCAGTGAAAACAAGCCACAGACAAATCTACACAGAACAAATCACATTCTTCAAGCTCCTCTGAAAATATTAAAATGCACTGAAGGCCTTTTGACAGACTGAGCAGAATTTTAATAGCAATTTAAATTGAAGGCTTTGCACTGTAGATACAAACTTAAGTTTATTTGGAAATTGTGTTTTCATTCTTCAGAAGTTGAAGTACAGAGCTGCTATCCTGTATATTTCCTCAAGATGAAAATGCACTTCCATCAGAACGGTTTGCCAGCTGTTCAGTGCAAATGTTCATGTGAGGTTTCAGGCCAGTTTCTTGGATTGAGAACTTAAAACTGGAAGCAAGTCAACCCACTGGACCGTGTTTGCAGTCTGGACTGTTGGATGTTTACTTAAGCAGTGCTTAACATCTTGTGTCTCTCTGGTATTTACTCTTCTCCTTCTCCTGCTGTTTTTTAGTCTTTTATTTTGTTGTTATATATTCATCTTAAACTGTCTGACTCACTGAGCCAGTTTAGTATATTTTTTTAAAACTGTGGTAGCTCTGCTGAGCATAACCAAGCTGCCAAAAACATTCTCCACACCTGTGTAAGTTGCATACATCCATGACTAGAAGCTGGCAGGTGCAGGACAAATATAGGCCATTTTCACTAACATGAAACTGGCCCTATTCTGGTTGAAGCATCTAATTTTGAACCGTTGCTGACCATGCTAACCGTGTCTGAGTATTTCCACCAAAAATAAAATGTTTCAGAACCTGAAAAATCGCTTTCCACCTGGAGCTAAAAAAAAATAGCAGGTTTTTCTTAGGAACTAAAGTGGGCATGTCATATTCAACAGGTCTGTGTGCATTGTGCAGCGCCCTCTATTGATGACATCCTTGATTACAATGGTTCTGCTCAAAACTGGTGGAAATTTGAGCTGATTCACTAGATAGCAAGAGGTAACCAGTTCAAGAACCAGAGCTTATTTGGTGCAAAAGGGCCCATATTTAAAGAGATGGTTAATCCTCAAATCAAAAATTCACATTTTCCCCTGGCCTGTAGTGCTGTTTATCTACCTAGATTGTTTTGTTGTGTGTTGCCAAATTATGGAGAGATCAGCCCGTAGAGATGTCTGCCATCTTTGTAATATAATGGAACTAAATGGCACTCTTTTCAAAAATCATGACCCGATTCTGCTGCAGAAAGAAAGCTGTTCCTACATGAAACTGCTGATAACACTGTCTGGGGTCTTGTCTTGAGTAACCAGGTCATGATTTCTGGAAAGGGACACTGAGTTTGAATTTTTCAAATGTATTTTTGGTGCTTTGGGCATCACAAGCCGAGTACCATTTAGTCCCGTTATATTGGCGAGAAGGCAGACTCTACAGATCTCTATAGCTGAAATCTCCAAAACACGGCAACTCACTCCAGTCAGGATGGATTAATAGGTTAAACAGGTCAGTAGAAAAATGATTTTGGGGTTAACTGTATATCCCTTTAAATATTTGAGGATGACAATGGAAATAATGCACTTGGGGATACCCCCTCTCAGTTCATTTCTGTAATTACCATGAGATGTCCACCATGATTGCAGATATTTAATGATTGAGTGTTCTGTGAGGCATAATTGCTGTTTTTGTCAAAGAGATCTGGTGGCTTTGAAGAGAGCACGGAGTCTTCTCTTCTACTTATAACATGCACTTAAACTGATATTGATGTTTTTAGGTGTCTAAAATATGTTTTGCTGCTGTGTCCACAGCAGTTCAAAACGTGATCTGCAACATCCAGTCCAGACAAATGATTTAAAAAAGATTATTTTTTGGGCTTTTGCCTTTAATTGGATAGGGACAGCTGAAGATATGACAGGAAAGGGGGTAGACATGCAACAAATGGGCCACAGGCGAGAATCGAATCAGCAACCGCTGAAGACCAACAGCCTCAGCACACGGGGCAAACGCTCTACCAACTAGAAAAATGATTCAAACAGCAAAATTACCTGTTTTCTGAGCTAGGTTTTCTAATAGTTATGAACTTTTCCCTCAGGTTTGTGTGTATGCTGCCAAATTTTCAGAGACTTAAATAAAGGCCAGTTCAAAGGTTGCAAGGCTCTCCGCCCAGCAGCAGGGGGACTTGTTCAGGGTGCTGACCACAGAATCAATATTCATGGTAGGATTCAAGCAGAGGATTGTTGGCAATGCCTCTCAATCCCTGCATGATGTTAGGATGGCATGCCGTGGGTGGGAGGCAGTGCCAGTGAATCTCTGTAGTTTGAAAGACCTCCACCAGAGACTCAAGCTCCACTCACACCAGCCAGCCAGCCTTCCTAATGAGCTTGTTGATTCCATGGTTGTCGGCCACCCTGCTGCCCTTGAACACTGCTGTGTGGGATATAATGATGGCCGCCACAGAATGGTGGAATATCTGCAGCAGAGTACTGATGATAGCAATCCTCCTCAGAAAGTTAAGTTGGCGCTGACCCCTTTTGTAGAGGGCAGTGATGCTGCTAATCCAGTCCAGCTTGATGTCGAGCTGCAGTTCAGTCCACATCATTTGTCTGTATTGAGCCTCTTTTCCCTGCTGGTACTAGCTAGAGAGGGGCAGAGGTATAAAAAAGAGGTGTCAGGTCAACACCTGTGATGCGCCTGTTACATGCTTTGACTGAGCATTTGGATGTTTCTAATGAGAGCATCTGCCTGCGTGAGCATGAGTGTCATTCAGAGCAGATCAGGTGATATGGCATTAAAACAAATGGAAAAAAACCTGATGCAAAGCAGGAAAAAGATGCCAACCTGCACCACAATTTGTAGCTTGCGGGTAAACCGCAGAGGGTCCAGTGATAAATGTGTGTTCCCTCCAATTACTTCAGTACTTTTTTTAGTTGTTTGGTGTGTTTGGCAGGATATTTTCCACAACACAGGGACTCTAGGTTCAGGCTTAGGTTAAAGATGTGTTTAACAACTAAACACAGCCGAGTTGTACCCTCAGGCTGATGCCCTCAGGGCAGATGCAGCCGTGCCTGGGCTCAGCAGAGTTGAGCTGACAACTGAGTCTATTGGAGGTTATTGGTGGATAGTGGAGAGTGAAGGAGAGTATGCTAGAGGAGTTAGGGGAGAGAGAGTGGGCAGATGCCTCCTTGTCAAACATATCAAAAGTGGTTTAATTGCTTCAACTCTCTGACCCTATCTTTATTTCCTGCAGTCACCTTATAGCCTTATAGTCACTAATGATTCTCATCCCAGTCCACAGCTCGTCGTGCTGCTCTGCTGTACTTTTCTCTCCTTCTTCATGTGGCTGCTCTTCCCCTGTGTAGTCTTCTCCGTCAGATGTTTCTATATCTGCTTCGAGCATATTCATATAAGGCTTAACTTGGCTCACTAACCTAAGTAAGGCTTCAGAGGAAAGCTTCTACAAGTTGCAACATCAGTTCATACTCCATTAAATCCTGCTATGTATCATATTAAAGGTGCAGTAAGCAATTCAGAAAAAAATACTGGGGCTCATTCCCACATTTTCCTGCCACAGACTATATTTTCTGCCTATATTTAAAGCCTGAAAACAGAGCCAGTACATTATGCTTAAAGCTTATTGCGAAGCGTTTGCCCCGTGATGCCAGAAATAAACTGCCTACCCCAGCTTTAAGTCAGTTCATTTCAATTATATGGCCCCAAATCACAAATTTGCATCATCTGTACAGGATACGACAGCCTCTATCCTATAAACCCCAAAAGACGTAGTGTAGATCCCAAATGCAGACGGTAAGAGGCAGTATTGATGATAGAAAAAATAGTGTCAGTGTATGAAGACCTAGCTCAGCATTACTCGAAAAACATTTTAAATAACAACTAGAAGAGCACTCAGAGAGTACAGACCTCTGCTGAGGCCAACAGTCCAGCCTTCTGTGGTATGCAAATTATCCTAGCCCAGAATAATCTTTAAATGGGCTTATTTTGGTAATATTGTCTCGCAGAAAAAGGAAGCATGATTTGGAGTAGATATTGGTTATTTCTTTCATACCTGCAGCATTTGCTTCTACGGTGATGTTTGAGTTCAGCTGCTTTGTTTTGTGTAACCACCACATACCAAGGTTTGTGCATGTGCGACAGTTTCATTTCATTTTTCTACAGAGACTGATGTTACAATGGCCTCATGTTCAGATGAGTCACTTGCAACACCAGTGATTCAGCTCCAAAATTTAATATGTTGTTCCTTGGCCAATGTTACACCCTTCCACTAAGTTTAATGAAAACTGCAACAGTAGTTTTTCAGAGTTTTATATCCTCAAGATAGATCCTAAATGCAGTTCATTGATCTTTGGCTAATTAATAATGATTTAAATTCATACATAGACAAATAAAAACAATGGTAATTTACTAAATTGTCTTAATTGATTAAGAAAAAGTTAGCAGTAATATTTCCAGTATTTACAGACATTGACACTTTATATTAACAATAATACAAAAGCTTAGTCATTAAAATGAGTGGATCATTAAAAATGCATAAAAATATCATTTATGTTACATTTTTAATATTTTGGAGGTAACTGATGTTTCCTGGTAACTGGACACTTTTAATTTTCTTAATTGATACTTCCATTAAAACAGAGTTTTAGGGTCATGGTTATTTTTAGTTCTCCCTCTTTTACCCTCAGTAATGACTCTCACTTAGTTTTAATAGAATAATTTGACAATCGGACATTTTTCTGTTCCACTTTTTTTTTACTGTGTTGAGGTAAACAGTATTTTTTTTTTTTTTTGAGTGGCCCTGTGGACTTTTTGTCACAGAGTTAAATCAGTTCTTATAACAAAGGTTTATTTTCACAATAAAAACGCTCATGGTTCACTAAAACAAATTAAACAGGGGTGCCTCTGCAGAGCTGCTATGGCTTATTTATTAATGGGGCTTTTAAAGTTATTTATCGATTGAGAAAGAAAAGCATGTAATTACTCTGTCGGTGCACAATGTTTTTCTCTTTGCTTTCTTCCTCATCAGGTTCTCCATACAGGGATAAAGTGACCATAGCCATCCTTCAGCTGCAGGAGGAGGGGAAGCTGCACATGATGAAGGAGAAGTGGTGGAGAGGTAACGGCTGTCCAGAGGAGGACAACAAAGAAGCCAACGCCCTGGGTGTGGAAAACATCGGCGGTATCTTCATTGTCCTGGCTGCCGGTCTGGTCCTGTCTGTGTTCGTGGCTATCGGAGAGTTCATCTACAAGGCTCGCAGGAACGCCGACATAGAGGAGGTGAGTGAGAGTGAGGAGCTGCCACTGTTCTGCAGAGTGATGATGATAAATGACTGGAGTGAAGGTCATTCTGCTGTGAGGGAACCGGCAACTGTAATAATATCTTTGTTTCAAAGTATCGTTGAAGAAAGAAGGTGCTTGAATTAACTGCAGGTTGTTTAAAAAGTGTTGTAAGAAATTAGAATATTTATGCTAATTTATTCTCACAAAACATTGCCAGTCCTCAGAGACTGAGGACAAGCAATGTTTTGTTTAGTTTTTCTTTTTTAGTTACTAATTAATGTTTTCTAACTATAGACGTTCTCGTTAGATGTTGTTTGCTTGATCAAAATTAATTTAGACAAAATAATATTTACACTTGCTGGTGTTGTCTTTGCAACCAGAAAATCACTCGATGGATTTGTGACTTATCAGTGTCTCACAGTCCCACACAGTAAACAGTGGGTTGAATATAGTAAAGAAAAGTGCTGAGTTGGAAGCTTCAAATGACACCTCAACTGTTCATTCATTATTATTGGTGTAACTTTAATATTTTTCGATCTGCACTCTATTTTTCATGGTTTTTGTGTCTAATTGACTACTGAGGACAGCAGGTTTTGAAATTAATCCAGTGCTCAGTGAAAAGGGCTGTAATGTACTCCTTATGGGTCATGTACGTCCACTAAAAGTGCTTGTTTTGACACTGGCAGGCTCAGATTATTATTCTAAGTGTCTGACAACATTATGGATATAATTCTTAGACCTTTTTGACCTCATTGCTAAAGAGTCTGTTTAACCAGAAACAGCTCATTTTTGCTCAGACAAAAATTAGCACTTGATTCAGACATGACAGAAACAAAATAAAACTCACCAGTATCATCCTGACTCATCTTTCTACTTACCCAAAAATCACCAGCTCTGGTTTGGTTGAAATAAACCCTTAATTCACCAAGGTAGATGTGAAAATACTTTCTCCCCACTGCTTCTCTGATGTCTGACCTTCCTCTCACTCCTCTCCTGATATTTTCACATCTAATGTGGTGAATAAAGGGTTTATTTATTTTGACAAAACAACCAGAGCTGGGGGATTGTTGAAGTAGTAGAAAGATGAGTCAGGACGTTTTTGGTGATTTCTGTCCAGTTTGAATGAAGTGTGTTTTACAATAATAAAATTAGTGTTTCTGTAATTGGAGTTTGGAGGGTTTAGCAAGAGCAATAAAACAGCTGTTTCTTGCAAAACAAAAAGGTCTTTTCTCTGTAGTGATCCTTGCTATCATGTTGTCAGACGGTTAGAATAAAAAATCTTAGCCTGTCAGTGACTAAACAAGCACTTTTAGTGTTTGTACTTTGACAGTTCGTAATTACCCATAAGGATTGCATTGCAGCCCATTTTGCCAGCTGCCAGCTGCAGTGCTCTCCCTCAATACTGGACCAAAATCTGCAAAAACTGCTGTCTTCATTAGTCAGTTAGACACCAAAACATAGGAAGATTAGAGACCAGGTTAATAAAATACTGAAATTACCCTTTAATTCTTTCTTTACCCTTTAATAACCCTTTAATTTCATCAGTACTGGATTATGCTTAAACTTGCATGTTTTGGTTCCTCTTTTTTCGTGATATCATCTCCGTCTGTTACTTAAACACAACATTTAAAATGAAAATGAGTCATTATTAGTCTTATTAAAGCACAAATTCTGTCTTCTCCAGAGAACGAGAAGTTCCCTTTCCACACTGTTACGAAAGAACAATAGTGCCATTCACATGAATAGTTTCTTTGCTTTGCTTTGTATGTCCTCTTTTCTGTGCTATGATTTCTATTCTTTGTTCCATTTTTACACTTTTTACATGCCTGTTTTGATCTCTTTTGTGGTTTTCTCCCTCCGTCCTTTATTTCTGTGCATGCCCGTGTCAGGCCTTTTGTTTCTTTTATGGGGTGCAGTCCCGTCAGTTCCAGCGGCGCGGCTCTACCTCCTCCTCGGGCACCTCCTTATCTACTGATCTGGAGAGCGGCAGGCTACTGGGAGATGACACGGAATAGCCCTGGCAGCATATTTGCAACACATACATACTCTAGATAATAGGTTTGTAACCAGGTGTCCTTCTCTCTGCCCCATTATACCTGCACCTGTGTCAGCCAATCCCAATTACCATGACCATTTTACCCTCGATACCTGCCCCTCGTGCTCACACCACTTACCTGCAGATTATCCCTTTTCTCCACTATTTTCAACTGAAATATTGTTTTCCAGATGTATTTTTTTCCGAAGGCCGATGCTAAGTTTGATAAGATTATAGTGTAGTATTATACTGTATAATTGTGTATATTTTATGGCTGTAGTCAAGTGAAGAAAATCTTGGTCAACTTAAATATTACCTACCCTTCATGTCTGATGGCGATTCTGCTGAGATTAATTGGCCACAACGTACTAAATGCACTCTACCTGGTAACCCTAAATGGGTGCAAATCAAAATTAACCACAGATGCCAAGCGAATGAATCCCTGCATTTTGACCATTTCATTTTCACACATAGTTACCAGAGCATGTCTGTGAGATTAATTTGCATACTGGTAAGCAGAGCAGAACTGGTGTAGGTTCCATCAATGTGGAGTAGCTGAGTAGTGCTGAAGTACAAACTTCCACAAAAAGCAACATGAAAAAACAGTAAGCATCCAACCTAGTACTCTTGGTTTTTAGTTAGCTTCAAATGAGGCTTAATGTTCACACAGTTTGTCTTGACTGTCCCTCAATATTGCTACCTTAGTCCAACATCCCCCACTTGCAAACCTTGAGACCTCAAAAGTAGGGAGGATTTCAATATAAAAAAAAAAAGTCTAAGGGACTTTGTTTCCTGCATTCTGGTGACTTTAAAAGAATGAAAATAAGAAAATAATAGATGCACTGCAACAGCATTTGTATGTTAAATCATTTTAATGTTACTTGTAATTCTCGGGAATGAATACAAAATAATTTGTCCCTCTCGCATGAACTCGCATGTCCCTCTCGCATGAACGGTTTCTTCATCATTCACTTTATTCACTTTTTTCCATCTTGGCACAGCAGATTTTACAAAATGCATGCCCCTTTCCTTTAAAACTTTCCATAAGAAACATTAATTCTAAGAAGTCTGGTTTGTTGTAGCTGTATTGTCGTCCAGGTGGAAACAGTAGACTTTTAGAGACATACAGGGCTTCTACAAGCTGGCCACTTTTAGTCAGAAACAGGGTGTATTAATGAAAAGGGGGGGGAAAAAAAGTCAGAAATCAGGAAAAATACAAGAGACTTGTGATCCCAGGGGGAAATATGGAGAGAGCAATGCAAAACAGGAGTCTCCTGGGAAAACTGGGATGATTGGCAAGTATGCCCTACTTCTGGTATTACAGCTACATTAGCTGCACAACATGCTAACGCCAAGTTCATTACTCAAGTTTTAAATACACAATATAGCTGATGGAAATCTATCTGACATGACCCAAGCTGGAATCATGTTCATGGATTATGCAATACCCAACGCATCTTGTGATTCTCCTGGGTGTCATAGCAACTGGCAGCGACTAGCAGGAAACGAACCATTACCTTGAATAAATTACATATTTTTCTGTTCAAACATCATTGGAAACATGTGGGATAGTGTAAGTACACAGCTCAACAACATTACAGATATCTTGCGTGTTTAGACATTTAATGTGGAAATGTTGCATTTTTAAGTAGTATTGATCCATCAAACATCGGCCCTTGTTGAAGAAGCAAAATCCACACGTTGCAATCAAAAATAAAGTTAGGCTGAGGGCATATATAGCTATTTACTTAGGCTGGTACTTTGACATGGTGTATACTAGTTTGGAGCAGAATAAATGTTCAACACAATATATATATGCATAATATGTACATAGCCTGTCATTCAAAAATAAAATTCAGCACGTGTGCCTCCTGCTCCTAAAAATAACTGAATAAGAAGCACTTGTCTTCTTATGAAACTAACTCCAGCGACTGTGAGACCAATGAGAATTTGGTCAGACAACAGCATATATTAATATATTTCAGACTTTAAAGACTTGACTCTATTAGGAAGTAATAAGCTTATTTTATGAGGAGAATACACCTCGTCTTCATGCAGGCATGTCTGCTTCATAAGTGACCGCCCCCTCTTATCTGTTTGCTCTCATTATACAACACGTAAGGAGCACTTAACTGATGAAAGCCTGAAAATACAGACTGTAATTAGGCAAAACACTCAGGACATCTGGAAAGCCTTTTTGTAAAGTTGCAAATTATTATATAAAATATGTGAGTCACCTGTTTGTGTCCCTTTGAGCACAAAATTATTAAAATTCAGGACAGTTTGCACAGTGTGACATTTTAAGTTCATATAAACAGTGTAATGCTCTGCAGAGCTGCCCTGCTGCTTTCTTGCTTCCAATACGAGCCCACAAGTTTAGCTTCATTCAGTTCAGTGCAGTCTCAGTAGACATTTGTGTGTGCTTTAGAAGCAGACTTTGAATGCCATTTGGGAAATCAAAAGATAGGAAAAGTTATTTGAATATTTTCCTCCTCATTAAGCTCCTGGGTAGACTGGTGTGGTTGGCTCAAACGTGGATAACAGTGATGGAATAACGTGTCAGCTTAAGATGTCCCCTGACAAAGTAAAGTTGTCTTATCATAAATAATTTCCGGTGACTGCAGGTCATTTGAACTGAAGAAATGATGGATGGGATCACAGAGGGATATACACTTTTCAAGGTCTTCACTGCTGCCCTGGGCTGACCTTGTTATCTAATCGCAAAATCAGTCTCTTCCCAAAATGTAATGAAAAGCTCCAAGAAAATATTCAGATCGTTATTGCAAGTATTCACCACTGCAAAGAAGAAAAGAATAGAATAAAATCTTTATTGTCCACCAGGGTGGAAATTTGCCTTTGGCTCGCCAACACAAAAAACAGGAACAGCAGTTAGTAAAACAAACACATGGGGAAGCTCACATTACATGTTGAAATAAAAGCAGTTCATGTCATGTCAATGGCTTAAATCTCATTGATCATTTGACAGAGTTAAAACAGTGTATGCACAAAGAAATTCTTAAATACATTTTTAGTTGCTAGAGGGACTCTGCAGCACCTCCCAGAACTTAAAGGCTCAAACTGGCTGGCTTCAACTGGCTTCTTCTTCAGCCCATCTGGGTCAAGGGAATTTGGGGTTTGCCAGTTATTCTTAGGTCTAGAATAGGAATGGGTAATTATTTTGCATGGGGGGACACATGACAAATTAATTGGGTTGCCATGGGCCAGACACAAATACATAAGATCCTAATAATGATAATGGATATAGTAATGGAATAGTCAACAGTGCTCTGTTTAGGGCGCACCAGCATTTCTGTATCTGTGAGCTAATAGCTGGCTAACACAATAATACACTAGAGTGAGTTAGTTGGTTCTTAGTTGCAATGTGATGAATTGTTGGCAGGGTCCAAAACTTTAAATTTTAAAGTATGCCATATATGCCGCATACAGGCCAAAGTCAACAGGCAAACTCAGTAATTTTATCTTGCAGAACAAAGGAGTTGTTTATCTACCACTGCCTCGATTTGTTAGTTTGTTTGTGTTATTGCCTGACTTAGATTAATCGGAGCTAACTCTTAAAACACTGAAATCACATAATAAGACAAACAAACTAACCGACTGAGGTGTTGGTAGACCAGTGACTCCTTTGTTCTGTGAGATAAAATAAGTGATTTCACCGATGGAGTTTGGTTGGTGTTGCGAGAACACCATTTCACTTAACAGGAGCTTTTACAGCAAAGTAACACAACAAAAATGTTTGAAATATAGTGTACACTTAAACTGATATTGATTTTTTTAGGTGGACCTTTTTTAAGGGGCTAAAAAAAACCTTTTGGTGCTGATCCTGTCCACAACAATTATTTTCTTAGCTTCTGTGCTGGTACTACTATGAATACACTAACAATGGATAAGTACCTCATACAACCACATCAGGTATTCCAAACTGTACCTTTAATGTCACATTCGTATCTGATTTAGTTTCTGTTGGGTAAGTTTGTTTTTGTTTATGTTTTTTTGACAGTGTTCTCACAAGTCTAAATAATACATTAAATGAATCAGCAGTTCTTGCTCCTCTCTCTCTCAGTCTTTAAGGTCTGAGGTTGGTACGAAGTAGGTGTTTCCCTCATTCGTGGGAAACCCTGCAGGAAGCCGCATTCGTTTGAGAAGCCTTAGGCAAAGCCTGAGGATGAAAGAAGGGAAGACCTTCCTGGTCCTTGGATGCAAAGACCATCAGATAAAAACTGCTCTGAAGTTTCTGCTCTGAATGATAATTTGGCAAATAAATTTACTGGGCACCCCCTCCTCATGTGGAGGAGAGAAAAATAAAAGGCAAATAAACATGATCGAAGATTAATGAGTTCAATGCAATGTATTATTCTGCAGAATCAAATAAGCCCAAGGCTTCTCATTTCAGATGGCCCTCTCTTTGATCATTTCAAATAATTACCATATTATGAATTCATAGCTCCCTGCGTGAGGATGTTGCACAGCAGACATTGTCCTTCAATTCTTGTCTGTGTAATTGGATTTTAGGATGAGACAACAGAGTTTACAAATCTTTTACAACCTTTCAGATAAATGTTGTTGTTTTTTTCATTTCTGGTGTTTGTCTGGTCAGACTTTGGAGCTGAATCGCTGTCATTGGCCGCCTGCTCACATTCAGCTGCAGGCACACTGTATCAAGTTTCATTGCCTTAGGTTTAAAATTAAATTAGTATAGCTTTCAGTTAATGCTATATCCAGTAATTCCCCAGTAGGTCCAATTATGGAGCAGCAGTAATTCTTCATGTAAGCACATTCACACAGTCTTAAAAGTCATGGCCAGAGTTTGTAATGACTTAATTGGTGTCTTAACCCAAGCTTTTAATTGTTTCTTTTGGCAGTGCATGTCTTTTAGCGCCATGATGGAGGAGTTGGGTATCTCCCTGCAGTGTTACAAAGGCATCCAGAGGAGCTCACGACCCCACAGCAGCACAAGGTCAGCGTGCATCTTCTGTCAGCCCAAACGCACTGCCAAGAGGGAGCGGGCAAGACGGGACTCCAGCACGTGAGCCTTGGATCTAAAAAGACAGACGGAACTTAGATCAGAGACCGCTTGATTGCTCGCTTTCCACCCCTCAGAATCTTCTGTGAGCTGCAGAATGATGTGAAGTTGTTTCCTCATCACCCCTGTCTTTATACTATACGTGTATGGATAATACATTAAACATGATACTGTAGATGTAGATGACAAAGTCTTGGCTTTGTATCAACATTAATAATGTTAAAAAGGTGACGACAACATCATCATACACTCTTAGAAATAAGGGTTCTAAAATGTTTCTTTGCGAAAGGCTGAGGGTCTGCTCAGAACCATTTGCTTCTGAAGAACCCTTCATTGAAGAAAGAGTTTAAGGATTTTTGAAGGCATCGCCCTCAAATATTCAAATGTTTCAAATGGCATTTTTAAATCAATCTTAACTTGGTGTCCCCTTAATTAATTTTCCTTGTGTTCTTGTGTTGTGCCTCTGCGTCTGTAGATTATAACATGGTTCTTTGTAGAACCCTCAGAAGACAAGCAGGTTAGAGATGAAACTCCTATAGAAAGCAACGTTTTTAGATCATTTTTTGGTGGATTTTAGATGAAACCCTTGGAATATAAATGTTCTTGGTAGAAATCCTGGGTTGGGTTCTTATTTACAACCTTCAAAGGTGGAACAGTTCTGCATAGAACCCCCAGAAAGGGTTCTGGGTAGAACCATTACACCATAGAAGGGTTCTAAGTAGAACCAAGGCCCTTTTCCACCAAATTAACTCTGGTTCTTGAATCACTTTCATCCGACATTTTTGGAACCTTGATACTGTCTTGTGAACCAGCCAGCATTTTCACCAGTTTTGAGTGGAACAGTTCTAATCAAGGACGTCATTAACAGAACATGACCTACCCTCTGGCTGTATTTAGGTTCGAGCTGGGAACTTTTTGGATTCCGAACCAATTTGTTTTTAGCCGAAATGCTCAGAATGATTCAAGATGGTGTTTAAACCAGAATGGGGCTGATTGCATGTTGGTGGAAAACCCCAGAAAGGGTTCTGCCAGGGAGCCAAAAAGGGTTCTTCTATGGGAACAAGCCTAAGAACGCTATATGGTTCAAGTTAGCACCGTTGTTTCTAAGAGTGTAGTTAAAATCATCGCTGTTCCCTCATCGCTGTAGTTCACTGTTCTGAGCAGTTTGCAGAGTTGAATCTGCACACTTTATAGATCCTCCCATTGTGTAAATGTATGACAACTTCACTGATTTTCAGAGTAAAATGATTTTTGCATTTTTTAAACCGGTGTCCGATTCGCTGTTCTTGTTGTTTATGCTTGGCACAGCGGTGTGTATGCGTGTTTCTTTGTGTGCCTACTGGCAGGCAGCAAAGTAGCTTCAGAGCAGGCTGCTGAGCCAACTCTGGCCAGTGAAAAGAGATAAGGACCTCTAAGGAAAGTCAGGAACACACCTGCTGTTTTATACCCTTCAAGCACCAACATCACAGACACCACCCTACACAACCACACAGTCACACACACACATGCACACACACACACACACACACACACACACACACACACACACACACACACACACAGACACACACTCACATAGGTACACACAGCCTCATAAGTGTTTGTGATCATAACATAGCTGCTAAAGGATATGAGACGGGGAGAAGGAAAGGACAAAATGAGAAGCAGGTTTTTTTATTATGCATGAAATTCTCAGGAGGTCAAAGACAAAACACAATTTCCTTGTTCCCCTGGGAGTAACAGTCTGTTTTTTTTTTTTCAACAAGTCATTTTTTTTTCTGTTTGCAGTTGTCGAATTTGAAAGCCGGAGGGGAGATCTTGTCTCCCAGTAGAGACAGTGGGTATGTGCAAAGTGAGAAGCTTCTCTTAGAGTACTTTACAAGTCATATATTTTACCTACCACCAGATTTAAAGGGATACTTCACATTTTTTGGAGTGGGGTTATATGAGGTACTTATCCATAGTCAGTGTATACCTACGGTAGACTGCTGTTGGCATTCCCCCACTTTTGAGAGGCAGCAGGAATACAGGTGTAGCAAACAAATCAGTGTACTGTTGTGAACAGGGTCGGCAGCAAAATGTATTTTAGACACCTAAGAAAATAAATATCGCTTAAGTCTATGGTATATGTAGAATATTTTCACTGCTTTATCTTGCTGTCAAACAGCCTGGCCACAGTAATGTAAGTCGCTCTCTCCAAAGCAACTAGACTCCTTTTGATAAAAAGAATCAGTTTATCTCACAGCACACAAGGGTTGCTAGTCTTACATTTACTAACTTTGTTACATTTTTTTTTTTTTAAGATTATTTTTTCAGCAGTTTTGCCTTTACTCATAGGACAGCTGAAGATTCGACAGGAAAGGCGGTAGAGTGAGAATGGGCCACAGGTGGGAGTTGGACCGGCGGCCGCTACAGAGGACTGATAGCCTCGGTACATGGGGCTCACGCTCTACCAACTGAGCTGCAGTGGTGCCCCGTGTTTTGGATTCATCAAAGTAACAAAATGACACATGCAAATGATGTTTCCCATCTGAAAAGGCTGACTATTGGCAAGGTAAAGGTGTGAAAATACTCTAAATATAGCGGTCCCTTGAACAGATGTTGATTTTTTTTAGGTGGTTGTGTGCTGGCCACCATCTACAGTAGGCAATAAACTATGAATGACTACGAATAATATATAATAAGCTCAAACAACCTTAGTTCAAAAAAATCCAAACTGTCCCTTTAAAGTGCACTATAATTTATGATATAATCCAGAGACAGAACCATAATATTGACATAAAACCTTTATTTTGTAAGTCAGTCCAGCAAAGGTTCTCTCATAAAACATTCCTCATAGAAGGCATGCAAGGAATACAAGCTGAAAGATGCTTCATGAAAACTTTATTTGATTTTGATTTTGTTTGACTAATTTACAAATTCAATTTGCTATTACTCACAATCCGGACAAACAAGTTTGTTTTTCGCTAATTTAAAGCAGGAAGATCTATTTGCCTGACAGCAGTGTAAGCAGTACAATTGGCCTTGACCTGCAGGTAATCAGAGTGAGGGATGAATATGTTCCCAGCAGCCACAGCACAATTACCTCTGCAGCATGAATACAGAGAGCATCGATTAATATTTTCATTTTACAAGTCCTACACATCCTCCAAGCTTATTGCTACATTAGGAGCTTCTCTGTATTCTCAGGATTGGTTCTGTCTTCTGAACTTTACCTCGGGGTAAAAACATAAATATGAGAGGGAGAGGAGTCCACTCGTGCTGTTTGTATTTCTGCCAGCTCTTCCCCAAAACCTTTTTAAAGAGATGGTTCTGATTATTTTGAAGTGGGGTCGTGGGGTTATCCATTGTCAGTATATTACCTGGAGTAGGTGGCAGTTGGCACACACCCAGAAGCTGAATGAATGGCTGTGGACACAGTCAGCAGCTAAACATCTTTTAATCACTTTTGTAAAATGGATCATTTAAAAACATCTATATCAATTTGAGCGTACAGTTTTTTAAAAAATATTTTCACTTCTTTACCTTGCTGTCAGACAGCCTTTTCTGACAGGAACCAACCATTATATTTATTTGTGTTATTGTGTGACTTTGTGTTTGAAAAAAATAGTTTGGATTCATTGAAGTCACACAATAACACAAACAAACAGGCAACAGCAGACAAGCAACTCCTGTGTTTTGAGTGGTGAAATAACTGATAAGAGTGGTATTTGGATTATATAACTGTGGTCTTGCAAGGTTATTTTACCTTGATGTCAGGTCGCTATTTCTGATGGGAAACCACCCTCATATAAGCCAAACATTATCTCCAAAGCAGCAAGACTCCATTGGCAAAATCAGTAATTTTACCTTGCAGAACATGAGAGTTGCCTCTCTGCCACTGCCTCTGTCATTTGGTTTGATACTGATTTTGCCAATTGAGTCTGGTTGCTTTGGCCTATATAACAGCAGTTTCCCATTGGAAGAGGATGTCTGATCACGAGGTAAAGCAGTGAAAATATTCTAAATATAACATACACTTACTGATTTTTTTTTTTTACGCAGCTAAAATTTATTTTCTTGTTGATCCTGTCCACAGCAGTACACTGCTTAGCTTCCTACACCAGTACTCCTGTCTGCTTCTTCAAAATGTGGGTGTGCCAACTGCCATCTACTGTATGTAATACACTGACTACGGTACTTCATAAAACCTCACTTCAGAAAATCTGAACTATTCCTTCAATCACTTCTCTTCTTCAGCACCTACTTTATAATCCTTCTTTTGGCCCTTGAGTCTTACTGTGCACCTGTTTTTTACTCTGTCAGTAGACCTTTATTATTTGCTGTTTTGGCTAAGTCAGTGAAGCCAGCAATTCAGTTCTCCTGACATTCTGGAAATACTGCCAACAGTAAAATCACAATTGAGTAAACCCAATCATTCAGCAGACACACATGCATAAAACATCATATGTCAACAAGACCAAATGTTGGTCAGAAACAAACTGTAGAGGGAAAAAGAAGGAGGAAACTGCTAATGGAGCATGAAATCTTAATACAATTCATTATCGGTAATGTCAGGACTTTGAAAACTGACCTCTGATTCCCAGCTTCTAACAGCCAATGCATTGACATTTCAAACAGGAAAGAGCAATAGATGGATATAAATACTTAATAAATTACTCGAGTCAGAGGTTTTGTTGTGGCATTTCTCTCGGTGGTGGATTGTGTGCACCGGTTTGTGTGCATCCTTAGAGAATTGGAACCAAGCTTTTCTTAATCTCTTCATGTAATGAGTTTTCTCTTTTTTGGTATTCAGATTAATTCTGGGATTGGGCTCAGTCCAATGTAATAGCGTTTGGTTGTCTCTAATCTCCTAACCCCATAATTCTTAATCAAAACCAAAGTCAGTATTTTTTTTTTTTTTTTTTATCATGATCTAATCCGTCATGAATGAGGCCATGGATTACAACTTTGACCTTGGCATCCTGCATGGCTGAGCAGAACTCCTCTGCTTCTCACAGACCTAAGACAACCTCACCTGAATATTGTTAGACAAAGTTTTTGTCTTTGTGTCCTTGTTCGTTTCACCAACAGAAACTATTTGCCTCAATGATCCTGAAACACAGAGCGCTCAATCTTGGCAGAGGCGGTGGAGGAGAGGTGACAGAGGAATGGGGAGAGATAAAGGGACAGTGGCATCTGTCTGTTTGTGCTGTCAGTAAGAAGGTCAGAGATTATGATCCATACTTCTATACCTCTGGCACAGATGAAAAGAAACAGATTGAGAGAAAAATCCAGAGAAAGCAAGATAGAGAGACAGCTTAAAGAGCTTGTTTTTGACATCCTCAACACACCCAAAAGGGCAGAATATTACAGGCGAGCAATGGTGGACTCAAGGGGACGTGGCAGGGGGAAGAGAGGGCAATCGATTTCCCCGGGTGCCCCCATGTTCGAAAGAACGCATCAAAAGTGCTTTCTTGGTTGCCCCTATGGTAGATAAAATATAATAAATGCCTTCTAGAGTGGCCTGATGTCGAAGACAACAACATAAAATACCATCTAGGGTCCCCTTCCAGTAGACATAACAGGCTAAAGTGCCCTTCCAGTGGACAAAACGTGATGAAGTTCCCTCTTGAGTCCACTTCCAGTCAACAAAATGTGATAAGGTGCCGTCTTGTGTGCCTTTTCTGTGGACAAAACTGGTTTGGTGTCCTCTAGAGTGGCCCATTGTCCGAGACAACAAGATAAAATGGCCTCTGTTGTTCCCCTCCAGTAGACAAAATGTGAGGGCATAATGACTTTCGGTGCGCTGGTGCCCCTCTGCACAGACCTGGTGCCTTTTTTTTTTTGCCCTTGCACCTCAAACAGTCTGAGACTGCCACTGCAGACAAGATCAATTTGACCACCTTGGTCAATAGATGGTACTGCATTATAAAAATCCATCTTATTATAAAAAGCACTTGCACATTTCTTGTGGAGTTGCTACCCCTCTCTCACACATATACATCCTTCAAACCTGTCAAAACTGGTTCATGTATCACATCACAACACTCTCAACTGTACATACAAGTACAGAAGAGTCAAATCAGAACTATGACTCCAGCGTGAAAGAGTGGCAGACATTTGAGCGAGTCCCATCCATCACAATGAGATGAACAGTCTCTGGGGCTGATAAGCCAGGTCTGTGTCAACAGCCTGTCAATGAAGACAAACGAGGAGGAGGACAACTCTTGGAGGAGCGGAGCATCATTTATCTCTCTCTCAGTCTGTTTGTCTCTTTGTGTCTCACTTGCTCTGCTACCATCTGAAAGCCTAGCTGTAAATAATTCAGGGGAAAAACTCATCAGATGGTGTGCAGGTGAAGCGGCCTTAAACTACCCTAACTCTGTCACAGATCGCTGGGCCTAATGTGTGACACCATTTCCCTCCTTTTATACCAATCCTCAAAGACCTAAGATCAGTTAAGTATTGCTATTGTTGTATAGGCCTATTATGAATTCTGATCATGCACATTCATGTCAGCTTATAAACAGATGAAGGCAGACTGCGATGCCCTTTACCCAAGTTTCAAGTTGAGTTTAAATAAGTGATATTTTTCCCCCGAGCACCTCTCGACTGATCAAATGCAAACCGCTGCTGTTGTGTGAAAACAATAAACTTCTAAATCGTCAGCTTTTAAAAAGCCAAGTTAAACTGTTTCCAGCTTTGTGACTGTGCATTTTTCAGATAATCCAATTTGAAATGGTTCATTTAGTTTAAGAAATTGGAGGATTTTCTCAGGGAGGAGCTCTTAATCCTTCAGTTTATCTGAAAAAATTAAAAATCACACAAGTGTGTGGTACATGGTCTCCACTGGACAGCTAGGAGAAATAAGTCATGCTGACAGGAGGATGAATAAACCATGAGCTTCAATCTGTAGATGCTTGTACAAAACTCATTTCTAAAAAAAAAAGTTATGATGCAGTGTAAAATGTAATTATAAATACATATTGCAGTGATCTGCAAATACTTTTCTGCTTTGCATCAGTCCATCACAGATGAGCTAGGGCCCAGAGAAGTTGGCAGCATTTCTGAATGATGTAATATATGGCTTTCACTTTGAATTGTAATCTTAATTTACATTTGGAGATGCAGCATTGAACTGTGTTTACCAATAACTGTTTATCAAAGTTTTCCCGAGCCCATGTAGTATCCTTTATGCAATCATGTGAGTTTTTAATACAGTTTTAATGCAGTGCTGACTGAGGGGTCAAAGGTCATTGACATTCAATGTTGGTTCATAAACCTTACGCAAATTTCTGTTTTCATGATATTATGGATTGCAGATTGTGAAACCCCTAGAGTCCTTGCAACTGTGTGTTGAGAAATTTAAAATGTTTGACTATTTGCTCACACATTTTTCACAAAGTAGTTAACCTCAGCCCATGCATGCTTTTGAACAACTGAGCCTTTTGAGGATGCCCCTTTAATTCCCAATCATGATAGTGTCACCTGTTACCAGTTAACCTGTTTACCTGTGGAAACACCTTTTCCAGTCTTTTGTTGCCTCTATCCCAGCTTCTCTGAAACATGTTACAGGCATCAAATTCAGAATGAGTGTATATTTACAGCAATAACAAAGTTTATCAGTTTGAAAATTAAATATATTGTCTTTGTACTGTATGCAGTTGAATTCAAGTCAAAAATGATTTGCAAATCATTGCATTATGTTTTCATTATGTTACATTACTTTTTAAACCAAACTGGGCTTTGTATATGTATATACTGTATCTGTATATATTTTATTATCTAAAAGGGTTCCTCAAGCAATTTAGTGTTACACCTCTGTAAAGTTGGGGGACTTGAGGCAACAGAGACAGAGATATCCTGATTTATATCCTGTCAAGCTCCAAAAACACATAATCCTACCCACCCATAATGCAACTCAAAGTGTTTTCATTAGACCTTTCCTGCCTGGTAAAGGCACAATTTATCAAACACAACACCCACAGTGTCTAATTTAACTCTTTTAAAACTAGTAAAGTGCACAGAGTGGAGTGCAGATCTCCACCAGGCAACAGATGATGAATAATCTACTGCTATACCACAACTGCCAGGTTTTGAATAACGTTTTTTGTATAGTCTCAATTTTTCATCTCCACTACCTTACAGTCAAGATGGCACCAAAGGTTGACAAAAACAGATTTATTCATCTACTTTCTAACTTTAGTGGATCATAACATATCAGGTGTGGAATTTATCTGCAGATTATTCGATTCAAGATAAGAATGAAGTCTTTTATGGATGTCAATTTTTTGAGCCACTACAATGTTGCCTGCAATAGACTGGGTAAGCCTTGTTTTGAGCCAAGTTGTCACTCCACCACTTGTCCTCAGCAAGTTGTTGATGTCTTGCAGCCTCTGACTACCTAAGAGGAGTGAGGAGTCAGCAGTCAATTATGGTATAAAACAGAGCAGTCAATAAAATTGGTTTGTCAAGGTTTTCTTAAAAAAAAAAAAAAAAGTGAATCACCACAACCTCTTGAGGACAGATACACACGCAGACACACATGATCCCATTCCCTCCAGAGAAAATGTCTAAATCCCAGATGGCCCCTTTAAAAAGGACACCTTTAAGTGCCTGAATCACACAAGTGTATGTTCGATGTAGCCTAAGTGTACTAAGTGCCTGGTTAGGCCACTAGAGGGATGCCAAGAGAACTTGAAAAAAAAAAGTTTTTTTTTTTTTTAATAGATTATTGTCAATGGTAACCATACAAAACATACTGTTTTAACAGACTTGCTAGTACTACTGCAAATTAATACTACACCCATCTTGTAATGTTGATACCTTTTTGAGATTGAAAACCACAGAATGGTTCATATCAGAATGATGGAAACAACACAGCTACAACTAAATTGGTAATGGGTTTGATAGATTTGCAGTAAGGGTCCAAATTATCAGGCATTAGTATTGGCTGCACTGAGGCAGCGGGGTGGCCCCAAATCAGATTCTGCTTAGGGCCCCACAAAGGCCTGAGCCAACCCTGATTACCTGCTTTAAGGTGGGCTGGCACTGCGCTTATCCCCCAAAACAACCCCCCCATAGATAAACAGACTGGGATGCTCTATTTTCTTTCGCAGGAGCTAATATTATAGACTGAGATGTTCATTCTGAGCAACTGCCTCATTGCACAGCTATTGCAAAGCCAAAGACCATCCCAGCGGGATGACCGTGTCACTCAAAGCAGCGCTGCAGCTATGGGCATTTTTGCGGGCTGCAGTCATGTCATCTGAGACATTTAATTGGGCCCGGGCCGCCACAGGGGGACAGCGGACGGACGGCATTCCTCCTCCGCCCTGCGCCCTGTTGTGTTGCTCTCCGCCGCGTGGCTGCAGTCCGTGGATAACATGCCCCATGCCCACGCAGACCTGAGCTGCTGGAGCGCCTCTGACTGACACCAGGGTAGCGGACGACTTGACTATGGTGGAAAACTTCTGAATACAAAATAATATAGTTGGAGTCTCAGGAGGGAAGTAAGTGGTGGTCAACTCTCAGTTGTGCCATTTTGCGCAGGGGCGCAACGGAGGACGCTTTTCCTGAAGAGGATCAGACAACAATCACTACTGAGGACCTACATTGCTGCTTAAGATTTATTGTACGGAATTTCCTGGTTTGAGTTCGTGTTTTTTTCAGGTAACAATGACCTGTTGGCTTAGATTGGTCCTGTTCAGCCACTCATTGCATGCATGAAATATACCAGTCTCCATCATAGTGTGTGGATTGTGCGCTTACAATATGTGCACTATTGTACTACTTCAGTCACTAATACTCATATTTTCATACAAGCATGTTTTGATCAGTCATCACAACATCAAATTTAACATTTCAATCATTTCCAACAACCAACAGAGCTAATAAAAAGTGCAGATTAGCTGGTGCAGAAGGTCATTGAGGTATGTTGTGTGAGACAGAGGGTTTACCAGGGTTAAAGCAGGCAAATGCCCTGATATAAAAAGCCTCTACCTTCACTGGAGGAGGGCATGCAAAATCCAGACCTCAGAGCCAGTCTGTCAAAGCTCCCTAATTATTTAATCCCACTGCAACTCTAAATGCATGATGAAACTGGTGGCTGCATGTGTGTGATCATAAGACTTCATACTGGTGTGGCTTAATCACGTGCTTTATCAAAGGGTCTGCAGACTTCGTTTCATTCCAGCTGGACACCGCACCTGCTGAGTCCAGGTTCAGCTTTTCTCTCTGATTAAATCTCAATAATAGACTTTTAGAAACTACTTTTAGCCTTTCATCTCAGATTGGACACCACCTACACACCAAGTCCTGGTGATGAATCTCATAATTATTTTTTTTGATCAATCAGTTCATTGTTAGGTCTAAAAATGTCATATAAAAGTGAGAAAATGCCATTCACAGTTCCCCAGAAACACAAGGTGACTTCTTTAAATTGTTTGAGTCCAAGCAACAGCTTAAAACTTGGTAGCATAAACCACCTTAAATTTCAAACTTAAGTTTGTCCCTTAAGGTTTAGGAGTATTGCATAAAGCCTCTTGGGTTGTCAACTTTCACAGCAGTTGCTATCATATTCATTCAGATGGAATTTGTGAAGTCACTGACACAACATTGTGAGAGCTTTCCTAAAACTTCTAGTTCTTGATGTTGTGAATATTAAATGAGGGAGACATTCATGTGGGCTCTTCTCGTAAACACGGCAAACTAAACCCTATTCAAATGCTCCAAAAATACAGCGCATTTACACTTCAGTTACCATGGTTATGCTCTTGTCATTCTTTAATGTTAGACAGAATTATTATCACTTTTAGCTAGTTTGGTTAACACGCCTAATTAGACTGTGTCAGCTAGCTTCTCCAAAACCAACAACAAATGAGTTTCTAAATGTTACTGGACTGAATGGACTGAATTCTGACAGTGTGGAAGTTGTGTCATTTAAAAAAAGCATTTCAACTGTTTTACAGCTGCTTCTTTCACAACGTAATTCTGTCAGGGGAAAGTCTTTTTGGGCCATGCATCAGGTGACATTGTCATTACACGTTTTGACAATTATGTCAAAATTGGGGAGGCTTCCTTCCTGGGGGTATGATACTCTCTACACAAGTTACACAAGTGCATTACTCATCATGTCCAGTGGGTTTTACCTGCTCTGAAAAATGCATCTTGGTATGTCCTCCTCCTCTTCAATCACCTTCAGCAAAATATTCCACAAATTAATTCCCCTTTAAGGGAATGTTATAGTTCCCTTAAAATTTTCTGTGGAAATGGTTGTTGGACCTTGCAGCAATGCATAAGGGAATACTTAAGTAGTCAAGTGCAAACATAGAGATTTAAGAGTTTCCCCTACAACATCCTAAGGAAATGCTTATGTTGATTTTATGCAGTTCATTTTTTCCCAAGGCCTCCTTAGATGAAACTTTAAGGAAAACCTTAGCTTATGTGGTTTTATGCAACAGGGAGTTGCAGCTGGATTTTTTTTCATCAAAGGTCTTTGCTGTCAATTTTGAGTTGATTAACTAACTGTTAGATTATTGCGTCATCACTGGTCTTTCATCAGGTCCCTTCAATTGTGTTAACAGCTCTTTTTTGTGCCTGTGGCCTTGTGAAGGGATAAATGATCACCTCAACCAGAAGAGTGTCTCCCGATAAATCTGAAGTTAGAATCGCCTTCAGCCTCGACAACACATCAGGTAATCACACATCCTCATGTCATTCACACCATGTGCTCACTTTACCCACACGAATGCCCACCCACACACACACTTGTGTTCCAGTATCTCAAAATGATTGTAACAACTTATTTTGAGTTACTCAATAACTCATTTAACACCCGACAAAGCTTGGAGCTCTACTCTCAGTGCGTTTCCAGTATGTGTGGTTACACATGTGCCACATTCTTCCCACCAAAACAGACCAGGCACAATCCCCCCCTCTCACACCCTATCACTTTAACTGTGTTCATTCTTCTGTGCTGTAGCTGAGACAGGTGCTCCCTCTATTTCTGTTGGACCACAGCATATTAAAAAACCAACCACACATGCATGTGCGCAGCTGTGCACATGTATGCAAGCTTCCAAGCAATTGCACAACCTTTCATGTGACTATCATTATTCATCTCTTTAATCTCCGATCAAAACATGCACAATTGTCTGTCCCACACGCGCTCACTCAGAGGTCTGCCCTACCTATGGTGCTAGGTATACTGTCTGTCAGGATGTTTTACTGCAGTGGGGCCAGGCACTGGGACAGCAGCTGCAGCTATGCAATGGCAGAGTCAGGTTTCCCCCGCTAATACTAACAGTGTCCCGCTGCCTGATTCACTGTTCAGCTTTTAGAACACTGGCCTATATTTATAAGCAGTTAACACTTCCAGTCCAACTCCACCCATCCATGATCCCCCTTGTCTTTCTCTAAGGAAGTGAGATGAAGGGCTGTAGTGGGAACGACACACTCAAATCCCACTCTGAGCAAAGAGTCATGGCGACATAGCCTCTTACTGAATTTTTTTTTTTTTTTTTTTGCGTCTCAATCATTCACAGTGCTGTTCTTTTTGTTTCTTTCTTTTTCTCCATTTCATCTGTTTGCATGGATTCAGTTTAGGGCTGTCACAATATCAGATTTTCATTACACGTTTATTGTGGCCAAAATAATTAATGATAATGATATTATTGTGAAAATTTGAAAAAAAAATTGCTATCAGTCAAATTCCTCTTTAAAGCTGCAGTATACATCATTCAGCCTCAGTAGATATCAGCAAACAACTATTTGCTATGTAAAGATGTAGTGGAGTGATGGCGTCCTGAGCAGAGAATGAAGTCACACTCCCTGTAGTTGTGTTGGTATCCAACCTTCAATGTTTATCTGGAACAGCTGTGTGTGTGTGTGTTCATACATGTGTGACAGCTTTCAACAGTGCAGTAAAATATATTTCTGAAAACATTTAACAGAATCTTGAACCACCTTTGATCAGCACTGCTTAGTTTGACAGTTTGATCTGAATTTCAGGAGTGTGCATTGGACACCAGAGCCACCTAGTCATAATATACCCTGTATTACAGCTAAACACAACACTAAAGGATGTTTATGAAAACATTTTAGGTGAGAAATAGTAAATGCCATAACATAACCTTGATTCATACTTGATCAGCACTGCCTAGTTTGACAGTTTGATCTGAGTTTTGTGAGCAGTGTGTGTTCAGATGACACTATTTTCACAACTTTATTGAGTAACCGAAGTGAGCATTTGTTTGGGTCTGAGATGTTGGTGACCTACTGCAACCTCAAGAGGAAGTAAAGGTTGTTTACAACATCTTTAAACTTTGTTTATTGTGTAATTTGTCTCTTTTGTGACAAATGATTTATACTCGAAATACGAGGTGGAGAGAGTCTGTAACCAAATGTTTGCCCTTGATGGATAGTGAAAAGGCAAGATGAACTGATAAACAAAAGACCCACAAGGCCAAACATCTGCTGAGTGCAAGAACGGAAATTATTTAAGAGCATATATGTGTGTTTAAGAGGATCTAGATTATTTATTCAATAGTATCATCTTTGTATTATCAACATGATATTAATACTTAATTTTCTAAACATCACAGTCATTGTCAGTACTGGTTTATCACAACGCCCTTAATTCCATTTAAGGTCACACTTTGCACTACAAGCTGTGAGAAGTAGAAAACACATCGGTTTTACCCCTTCTCCTACATTACTTCATGCTGTTTACAAGATTCATTATTAGAAGATAGGCCAGCTGAATTATTGTGAATTATTAACGTTAATTACACCATCATTAAGACTATTTTTTGACTCACTTTGCCCAAAGGGCACAATCGGCACACATGTCATTTACTCAGTAACATCATTAACAAACATCACCCAACAAATGCACAGGTATTGACTGCCCCAACCCTACAGCGTTTGTTAAACGCCATGGCAGAAAAATGACATTTGCACAAATTATTTAAAGTTGGCTTCTATTAAATATATACTTAAGATTACATAATTTATTTAGACATAATTTCCCAGGGGGAACTTCGTGTTTTTCAGAAGATGGGGTGGACACGTCCCCTCTGTCAACCCCAGGATCTATGCCCAAGGTCTTGTTTCTGTTTTAGATGTAGCAGCAGAGCTGTTCAGGCACAATCCGACCCTAACCTCGAAAATATTCCCCCGACGATCATGTTGTCGTCTCTTTGAACTCGTGTTTCTCAGCAGGGGGACTGAGACCTGCACTCTGTCTGGGGATCATCCTCTAGGCCCCTCATGACTCCATGCCAGGCATAGTTATAACCCCACACTGTGTCAATCCTAAGCATGAGAACTGTATTTATTCCACATCATAATTGGCCCCATGGCTGCAGGCAGGCCCACTAATACTCCTGCTTTTAGAAGGTTGCATCATCCCAGGATTCTCCACATGTGTTCCACAACTCCAGGGGGACATTACTGGCGAAGCAGACGCTGGTGCAGACAACCTGTCTGTTTTTGTCTGTCTGTCTGGCTGCCTGTCTGAACCCCTCTCTGTCTATACATCTGGCCATTTCAGCCCACTGTGTTTGTCTGTCTGCTCACATAGTTGTCCCTCTGTATGCTTACCCTGCATGTCTTTCAGTCTGACAGCTCATTACTGCTGTACAATAAGAGGACATGGCTCATTTATAAGTGAAGCACTGTGTTGCTATGTTGTGGTGTCATATAAGAGGGCCCTATAGTGTTTCATTTGGGGCCATTTTATGAGACAGAGAAAGGCATTAAAGCATTTGCCTGTAGGATATGTCACTTGGCTGTACATCAAGGACATACAGCAACGCTATGATGGAAAAAAAAATTGCCTGAAAATACATTATGCAAAATTCATGTTGCCCTTCAACAGTAGCAGTTAAAAGGGTAAATTGTTGCTTGATTGCAGCACTTTTTTTGTGGTCACTTTCAAATGAAAGAGCTTCCTGCAAGGCTTCCAATATTTTCAAAGCAATTTACTTCATGCAATTGTATGACAGAATGATCTCCCTCAAGTGTAAAGTTTCTGCTCATTGATTGTCACAGAGTTCTTAAATGAGTGGAAATCAAGACCGTCTGGAAGGAAGTCAATCACAAAACAAGTGGTGGAAAGTACAAGTACATTTAACAATACTTGTTTGGAGCATTTTAATCATCTGCTTCTTTTTTAAATTATTTTTGGGCTTTTTGCCTTTATTATGATAGTGACAGGTGAAGATATGACAGGAATGGGTGTAGAGAGAGAGGGGATAACACACAGGCGGGAGCTGAACCAGCGGCTGCTGCAGAGGACCGACAGCCTCAGTACATGGGGCGCACGCTCTACCAACTACAGCTACAGGCATCTGCTACTTAATACTTAAATACATTTTGGAGGGTAATATAGTATTTTGCTTTACAACATTTATCTGACAGCTATGTTTACTAGTTGCTTAAGACATTGAGGTACAAAGAATAACAATCATCTAATCGTAAGATGCATTGTTATAGATGTATACTCAACTCAACTGGGCAATAAAACAGTAGTGATGAATGTATTACCAGTAGACATCAATAGTAATACAAATATTGTTTCAATAAAATATTTAATAGTTTCACTTAAGGGAAAACTTCGCCCCCAAAATCAAAAATATATATTTTTCCCCTGGCCTGTAGTGCTAGTATTAGAGATGTCAGCCATTGAGATTTCTGCCTTTTCTCAAATAAAATGGAACTAAACAGTAAAAGTCATGTGTTGCACCAAAGAAATACATTTGAAACCAAAGTCTCTTTTCAAAAATCATGACCCGGTTGATCAGGATTATCCACAGACCTTGTTGTGAGCAGTTTCATCTAGGAACAACTTTCTTTCTGCAGTACAATCTACTGGAACTACTTTAGAATGTACTGGAACTAATAGAAACTTTTGTAACTTGATAAATAAAGTAATAAACCTTTTTTCTTAAAAAAAAAAAGTCAATGATTATCAAAAATGACTGAAATGAAAGTGATATTTTCAGATATATTGCCCTTCTCTACTCAACATTAGATAAAATACTTTGTTACCTTGAACAGCAGGAATATTAACATGCCCCTTACATGTCAATGCATCAATGATAACTAGCTAATAATACAAAATATATAACCAATTAACACTCTGTATAATAAGTACTTTTACTTTTGGTACTTTACATTTTGTTGCTTAAAAAATGTAGTGATGACTAATTTTTAAAAAATAATAAATAAATAAATAAATAAATGGATATTCTGGATATTATTATTTTACAATTTTCAATTGTAACTAATTGTGTTCTGTTTCAATAGATGTAAAAGATGTGGAGGAGCACCCTCAGACTTTCCCGGATCTTGAACAGCGATTACAGGTATGCAGTAACTGCAGTAACTTACACTGAACACACACTTGTATCACTGGCAGAGCAACACAAGAGAGGAGAGGCAGAATATGAAAGAAGGCTTTAATTTAAATTCACAAATCCAAAATCGTGCCCTGTACTTTTAAAAGAAGCTATTAGCATTTTAAATTTCATGTCTGTCTCTGTTTTAGGCTGTATTATTCTTATGCTAATGGACAGTCAAAGGATTTAATGCCAAATTAAATTCCTCCTTAAAAATATGTTTTGATTTTGAGTGTTTTTGCTTTGTTAATATTACTATTGCTGCCATTATTGCTTTTTTTTTTTTTACTTACTGCATAACTAACTCACAACTGAAAGCTTAACTAAAAAGAGCAGGGCAGGTTGAGAGAAAAAGCAGATCAAAAATTAACCACATTATAGAATAAATCCTGGAATAAATTACGTATTACATGCAGATTATATAAGAGGCTTTGTTCTGTTTAGGTCATAACCTGAATATGTAATCTGTACATTAGCAGAAGCTTATGTTTAGTTTGTCAACTCTGTAAATCAGTGTTTTCACTGTGTGTGCTCACTCTACCAAAAGTGTTGTCATTGAATTATCCTTCAACGAGTGCCAGTGCCAGGGTCATATAAAGTGCATGTTGGTTGAGAGTATCAAATGAGAACAGTAGTAGCAGGCCAATGAATTATACACTTATTATACTGTACTGCAGGATAAAATAGGCTACAGAGGTTTGAAATCTTTTTTTTTTCTTTATCTACACAAAATCAATATATATATAATAATAAATGCATAGGACTGTAAAAGTTTTGTAAAAGTTTTCTCTTTTGTGGTTTGAACATTGAAACTTCCGATCTGGTGTCAGACATGCTAGGTCTGCCCCGTTGACCTCCAGCACAAAAATTATCTGCAGCAATTTTCATGGATGTTCTTCCATTACTTTAGGAAAAAAAACTGTCATGGATCCAAGTAGGCCTAGTGTTGCTACTGGGGCACTGTGGGAAAGGTCAGAGACAATGCCAGGGAAAAGGGTATTTGCTTGAAAGATTTTTTAAAGGTCTTTTTTCCAAGTTTGCTTGTATGATATAATGTTTTATATATTAATTTTTTTTTTGTTTTGCTTGATACCTTGTGTCTTTCTCACTGATGTCACATGTTTCTCTCTGACCTCTTGCAGCCGGTGCCCCCTTGTGTGTCTCTGAGAGAGAGCGTTCAGGTGTACAAGGAGCACTGCAGGATGGCGAGAGAGTTCCACCAGGTCAAACATGAGATCGCCGTGCTCGAGGACCGCAAGTGAGCCCCTATAAATGTTTGTTAAAAACAAAGCAAAATGGGATGGCGTGTGATTCACAAGGAAAAGGCATGTTAAAATATCCACTTACTGGTACACTGTCCAGTAAAACTGATTCAAGGAAACCAGTGGTGGAAGAAGGACTCAGATCTTTTACTTAAGTAGCAACACCACAGTGTAAAAATACACTCTTACAAGTAAAAGTCCTTGATTCAAAACTACTCATTAGAATCAAAATATTCTCAAAGTACCAACATGAAAAATATTACTTATGCAGAATCATCTGTATTATATGGTAAGACTTTATATTAAGCTGATGTAATGGATTATAATGCATCATAAACATACTTATAATGCTTTATACTGTGCTCATAACAATATATCATTAGTTATAAGTATTCATAATGCTTTATAACAACATTATAAGTATTTAGAAGTATCATAATGCTTAAATACTGCTGGTCACTCACCGATCATAATGTATCATAATTATCATAGTTGTACTACATTATAAAATGTTGTGCATTAAAAACTTTCCACCACTGAGAGGAACACATGCACTATAAGCTGTGTTGGATCCAAATGTCCACCAGATGGCACATGTTAATAGCTTCCCTACAGCATTTAGCACATGATTCACTGAGACCAGTTTCCTCAAGATGATATTAAAGCAGCTGGTAATGTTGGACTTTAATCTCAGATCTATCTTTTTTTTATTATTTCAATTCATTTTAAATTGGAAACAAAATCAAATGTGTGATGAGTCTGGATGTGAGGGTTACACTGTGTCTGGATCGTATTTGGAGAAAGTAGCCCCTCTTTTGGGAGTGAATGTTAACACTGACTCAACCCTTGTCAGGTGTGAGGGAGACATGCTGTATATTTATTTCATACATGTACTATATGCTTGTACATAAGCAGTATAACACACACACACAAACACACACAGTGCACTCTGTCCCCTGTGCCCTCAGCAGCTGTGGGTAGTCTTAGCAGAGGGATTTTCAAGGCCCTTGCTGTTACTCCACCACCACACCTACACACACACACACACACACACACACACACACACACACACACACACACACACACACACACACACACACACACACACAGACTGAATCTACACCACTTGGCCGTTCCTAAATAGACAACAGCAGGCAGACTGATGGGATGAGCATAGCCTTGAGTTTAGATAAGAACATGATGAGTCAGGCCAGTAGAAACTCTTAGTTCTCTCTTTTCTCACTGTTGCTCATGCCAACATCCACTGACACGTACACATACACACACTAGATTGAAACACAACTAGACATTAGTGAAGACAATCCCACAATTGTGCTAAAAATATAATATGTATACCTGATACTGATGAGTTTCATTAACCAGAACATTGAATGTATTTCTGTGGAAGAGTGAATGTTTTCATGCACGATACAATGATTGTTTATGCACTTCCCAAATGGGGAAGCTTACGCTCAGAATGACTGGAGAGTTACATGCATACAGCGAAGTGTTGCAAGGATGACAACAGGAACAACACTTTAACACACTGTGCAGGGATTTTCCAAAACTCACTCAGTCTGCGTTTTGTCACTATCAATTACATATTGCACTGCTCTCTTCTGTATTGCGAATTTTAACTCCTATACTGATTCTATCTTTGCAGAATCAATCAGCCCTGTAATTCCAGTGAGGTCAATCTTATTCCACCATCAAAAACTTATGCCAGAGTTGGAAAAAGCCTCAGTTTGAATAGAAACATTGACTCAGACATTGATATTTGGCCTAATGTAGTTAAGCCTGTTGGTTCCATTATGATGCAAAGAGATTACACAATAGCCCCACTGTGACAGAGTTATAAAAAAAAAATGACTCGTCTTTTAAACATTCATGTCCATAACATATATTTTATATTTATTTTGGTACACAGGATGAATTATTTGTCTAAGTTATTGTTTTCTGGATGAATTATTTTGGACTGAAAAAGATCTATTTCTGTGACACACAAAAATACACACACATGCACACATGCCTGTACACAAGCGTGTTTCAGCACGCTTCTACCGGGTGAAAGAATCAGCCCAAATGTAATATGTCTGAATCATTAATCATTTACTGTAAATCACTCTGCGCCTTGTTTCCAGTGAAAATCACATACGATTGTAAAATCATAAACTACAGTTGCCACATCTTCCCTCTGTGTTTAGTGCACATGTGCCATAAAAAAAAAGTTTTACTTATCAACAGAAGTGTATTGCTGCCATACCAGGAAAAGAAAAAGGAAGAGTATCAATTATAACATGAAGATTTTATTATGTTTTTCATGTTTTAACAAGAGTTATAACATGATATTTTCCCTTTATTACAACATACAAACTTATTATGTTATAACAAGACACTTTTCTTGTTATAACAATATACTTGTCAAAACATAAAACTAAAACCTCATGTTATAAAATGAAAACTTATTGTTATAACATAAAGTGTTTCATGTTATAATGTGATGAGTTCTATTGTCATAATGTGATGTAAACATCCCGTTTTAACGAGAAACTTTTAAGATTATAACATGATTATAACATGTTTTTTTCTTCTTCTGGCATAGCAGCAACATGCTGCCGTTTTTACCAACTCAGATGGAATTACCAATCCTAGAGAAGTGTGAACAAGCTGAAAGTAGATTGTGGTGATCCACACATAATTTCCACTAAAGAAGTTTTGTCTTTTTTCATTATTGTCTTTCACTTTTGGACTTGGTCTTGCAGGAAATGAATTGTCTGAACCTGGCTGTATTTGAACAATGGGTTTGTGAAATGAATAGTGCATTGTAACCAGCAGTTTCATTATTCATAAGAGGTGATTGTTAATGATAGGTCATTTTGGCCTCAACAAGTTCAGTTTCTCCATAGAAATATAACATTTTACGTACCATATTAGTTCACTAGATTCTAATTCAAACAAGCTATTTAGTACAAATTTGTAAGAAATTAAAGCCTTTGAATCACTTAACATTGTAACCTCTTATAAATAAAAAGCAGTGTAGTCATCTTTAAAGCTCCACAGGCAGTTTGTGGTGTAGAATAGAGACTCCTTTTCTTCTTTGTTGATGCTGCTGTTATGTGACTTGGCACTTCCCCGCTGTAATACAACACTGACAGTCACACACTCTCTGAGGCCATGACACGCACATTGTACACATTTGCGTGTGTGCGCGTATGCTTACACTGCCTTTCAAAGTCCAAAGGCTGATCTCTTCCCGGAGTGTGAAATCACTGTTTGCCAGGGGAAGTCAGGTCATGCTGCCTAAACCAGAGCTGGAGGTTTTCAATTCGATTTGGTTTATTGGGAAAGATGCTGTTAGTTTGTTATGTTATTTGTTATCAGGTACATACAAGTGCTCAGCCTGCGAGGACTAACAAGACACCATAAATACTGTTGTAGTGAAAAAAAAACTTGTCAGGCAGGAATGTAACTTACATTTTTACACTGGAAACAACAAACTTGTTGTTCTTCTTCTTCTGTCCCTGATCAAAAGCTGCCACAACCTCATCAGAAATTAGGGTCTTTTCTCTTTAGGGACACCATGAAAACTGCCTGTCTCTATAGCTAAAAATATCGTAAGCAATGTATAGACAATACAGGATACAATAATAATAATCACTGTCAGTCATCACTTATGATCCACCAGAAGTATGACTGATGTTTCTGGGCATCGACCTTTGGGCAGTGGTGTGTAGCCCCCAGCCAAATACAGCATTACAGCAAGGTGTGAGGTTGAAACTCTACTTAGTGTCTCCATCGCTCTATTCTGCTCTCTGTCTGTGTCATGCCCAACGAGGTGTCCATTATCAGGAATTAACGGACGATGTGGAAGCCAGAACTGTCCAACACGCAGCAGAGATCCATTAATTCCTGATTATGCATACCTCGAAGGTCATTGTCCCATTCACACCATGGTCAGCGGACAAAGAAAAAAAAAAGACCATTAATTATACCTCAATTTCAAAAACAAGTTGTGCAAAAGCATAAATAAAAACTGAATGTCGTAATTTGCAAATCCCTTTTAACTTGTATTCAATTGAGTATAGTACAAAGGCAAGATATTTAATGTTCAAACTGACAAACTTTATCGTTTTCTTTTAAATAAATACCCTTTGTGAATTTGACGCCTGCAGCACATGATAGTGATAGTATCATGACTGGGTGTAAAGGGGCCTTCTTCCAAAGGCTCAGTCACTCACAATGAATGTCCTCAGTTAACACTTACTGAGTGTTTTTAAAAGAAAGAGTGATGTATTACACTGTGGTAAACATGCCCCTGTCCCGACTGTTTGGAACATGCTGCAGGCATCAAATTCAAAATGAGTGTATATTTTCAAAACACACAAACAAACAAAAGAAAATAAAGTTTATCAGTTTGAACATTTAATGTTTTTTCTTTGTACCCTATTCAACTGAATACAAGTCGAAGGGGATTTGCAAATGTTTGCTTTCTGTTTTATTTATGCTTTACATTCCACCCCAGCTCTTTTGGAATTAGGTTTGTATTGTATTGTAGTTTTTCACAAGTCATAACTCTGTTTCCCTGCTAACACCTGAGTTTGACAAATACCTGGAACAATCATCCCATAAGGTTCTTATGTAGTACAAATGTTGTTCACTAGTCTAGTAAACAGGACGAGCCTAAGATACGACTTGACAGCGGGAGATACTTCTTGTCCAACTCACAGAAGCCTTTGGCTCAGCTTTGAGCCACTAAGTTAACATTCTGTTAGTGTTGACAAACAGTAAACTATGTGACAGTATGTTTAAGAACGAGACTTACTTGCTATCCAAGCATGCCACTGTCCCCAAATCAATATCAAGATTTTCATAAACAAATGATACACCATGTGTGCTGTACTGTACTCCACTCATTGTAGACAGGCCTACAGGCTGCACGTTGATTTAGAGCAATGAACAGACATTTTCACCAGAACCACCATCATCAGGAACTAATGGACATCCTTCAGCCAGTCAGAAAGTCCATCCAGACCATGGTATAATCAGAAAATAACGTCTTATTTTCCTCGCTCACTTGACCACCCCTTGCACTCTCTCTCTCACTAATTGATCCCAGGAGGAGGGGCCAAATTTGAATGGTCTATTTACAAACAGCAACCGACAAATCCTGCATAGTGTACCTTTAATGTAACCGTACACAGAGACCTCTTGCTCTACACTGTAGCTGTCTTTCATCAGCCTGTATGCTCTTAATTTAAGTTTGTACCAAACATCAACACAACAATGTGCTGAGCATCATGAATACACATTGTTTGGCCACGGCCCACCAAATGCCTCCTTTAGGCTACTTATTATTCTGCAGTGGTGAGTTTTGTTGCCCAACAGGATCACCGTTTTTCCCCCAGCTCACCTCTTCCTGTAAGTTTGCATTGTTTCCATGGTTATTTTAGTTTCTCTGGTTTCCTCCCACGCTCTAGAAACAATACAGCTGGAAAATTTAAATTGCTCATAGATATGAATGTGTATGACCATCTGCCAATTTGTCGCCATTTTTCTGTGAACCAGGAACCTGTTACGAGTGTTTCCCTGCCTCTGGCCAAGTGTAAGCAAGGACAGTACCCAGCTTTTAACAACTTCAAATGATTAAATGAGAAGAGACAGAAAATAAACAGATGTCTAGACAGCCAGTTAATTTAAGATTTTATAGATACATTACCCTGTTTTATGCATTTTTAAATAAATATAAACATTTGCACCTGCTCCTATAATCTATCTCACTCCTCTACTTAGGCGTAAGTTGCTGGCAGAGCTGGTGGAGGATGAGAAGGTTGCCATGGAGATCGCCCGTTTAGAGGAGGAGTTTCGGCGTCTAACGGAGGAGAACCGCACCCTGACGACCGTCCACAATGAGCGCGCTCAGCAGCTGGAGAGCCTCTGCTTGACCAGTCGAACGAGGCAGGACTCCTCGTGACCTCTGACCTCCGCAGAACCTGAGACCTCCGAACATCCAGCTGACGCCAGGCCAGGAAACCAAGCAGAAATAAAGGCTCAGCCAGTCAGTCAGTGAATCAGCTAATTACACAGAAAGACGCCGTGTTTATTCACGTCTGAGTCATATTTGTTTGAACCACAGGCGCACTGTCATCATCAGTTTGAAGTTGTTATAGTGATTCCACCAAGCTATGACACAATGCCACTTCTATGGGTGCTGTTTTTGTTATTACCTGATCTTGCAGAACCCTCACGGTCGATATCGCAATACCTCAGTTGCTGTGAATGTGACCAGATATTCTGACATCTGTCTCAGGCCCTGTGGAGACTCAGATCTTTTACCTGAGGGCTGTGGAGGGAGCCAAAGGTGGTATGATGTAGTCCAAATGTTGTATTTTGAGGTCCCCCCCACCCCCTTTTCCCTTTCACGCACCCCCAACACTTGCCCGTCAAAGTTCCTGTTACAATAACAAAAAAAAAAAAAAAAAAAAAAAGGAAATGAGATGAGTGTTTAAGATGGCATCAGGGATCGGGGGAGTTAGAGCAAAAGAAGAAGGGTGATTATCCATTTCACAATTAGTATCTGCTGCGACACAACACTCTAAAGGTTGTACATTTTGTTGATGTAGCGTGTCTCACCTCTCACCCTCCTGTAGAAGGGGAAGTGTACAACAAGATAAACTGTTGCTTATCGTCCTCTTATTAATAAAATGCATTTTATTTTAACACCAGCGTCAGTTCCTTAGTTTCATTTCTCCAAAGCCAGTGTTGTTGTATTTGTTGTGGGCTTTATGACCGTATTACGGTGCTTACTTGGAAAAAGGAACTAGACTTTTTTTTTTTTGTTAGGGAGATTAGCTCATTCTGGAATTATGAAACAGTCACCTGATTGGCCAGTTTGGCTCTGGCAGGCTTCCTTCTTCCTCGTTGAACTCATGTGACAATGGCAGTAGTGCACTGTGGAGATACTTTGCTGGCCAGCTTTAAACATGTGCTTTTTCTTCCGGCAAAACTCAACTTGCAAAGTTTATCACTAGGTCATTTTTCTGGCAGTGTTAATGTACTTCTATAGTGATTCTGTCACAGATGTTTGTTAGGTAATTACAGCTTAAAGGTTCAGTGTGTCAGATGTGTTTTCATTAGTGTATGATCACGTACCTTAGAATGAGCATAGATTCCACTGGGCACATCGTGTCTGCCACATTTTTGATCCATCCCCCGTGTGGTTTCATGGACAACCAGTGTTTTAGAAGCACAGTATTTCACCCACCTGATTATTTTTATTTATTTAGTTGCTCAGATTTTATTGAATTGGTAATTTTTGTGCTGGTTGTATGATCCAGAGTTTGCACAGGGTCTTTTATTTTGAAAATTGACCAGACTCTTTATGCTGTTTATTTGTCTGACTTCTTGCCCGGCTGGATCTGCTCTGTACAGCCTGACCATCGACATAAATAAAGATGGACAACGTGTCCTCACTTCCTGACACCGTACAAAAATGAAGCCAAAATATCCTGCGTACAAGCACTGCCTGTTTTCGGTATTGAGTTCTCACCCACACAGCCAGCTGACTCAATCACGAGCAGAGGTCAGCTGTCAATCATGGCATGAAACCTTGCTTTTATATTATCAATTTACTAATTAAAACCGAACTGATCAGAAAAATGAACGCTGGAACAAACATCAGTGTGTAAAGAACGACCTAAAATGACAGAAACCATCTTCAGGAAAAAATTATGTGATGTGTACTTTGATGAATTAATTTGGCTTATGGGCCCAATTTGGGATGCGCTCCGCATATCTTGTAGAATCACAAGCATTTTCTACAATAGTCACAGCTGCTTGAGCCAAACGCGGTTATTCTAGACAACGGAACACAACGCAGCCTTTCCCGATGAAAAATCAAACATTTATAGCTACAGACGGTGCAGGTCAAACCAAACACTTTCACATTTTATGCAAGCTTTGTGGTCACCATACATTCTCCTATACGCTCGGAAGGGTAGGGTGTGATGAGGTGTTTGCAATTTGAAAGCTCACCGCTAGATGCCACTAAATCATGTGGCATCTAGGATCCTGTGACAAGTATTTGATCATATTTAAATGGCTAATAACAGTTGCTGACGCCTAAAAAAAATTAAATGAAAATTCATATGAGGACAAACATTCATTTATGTTAGAGCTGTTCACTTACTGCACTTCTGCCAGGAAGGCATGTGCACTCTCTCTGTCTCTCTCTCTCTCTCTCTCTATGACACACACACACAGACACACAAACATAACAAAGAAGACTTGAACGAAGCTCACAGAAAGGTTTCCTGCTACTCCACAAGATATGAGACAACAAGAGCCTGCTGAGAAATATTAACACAGTAGCCTCCCTCCTCTTCCAGCAACAGGTCAGTTTGATTTCTTACACTCTGTTTTTACACAACTTGTTCTCTGTCTGCATTTAGTTGAGTAAGTCCAGCCTACTGTAAATAGAACAGGCACAGACAGAAGACAATATCCTGTTTAAACACTGGCTTTTTCCCCCCAACCTCCGCCTTTAATCTCTCAAACTGTGTTCGGGGTTAAAGGGATTTTCTGTGGGAAAAAAAAAAAAAAAAAAGCCTGTTAGTTTACCAGACGGATCCAAGGGTGGGATTGGTATGGACGGGAAAACTGCTTGCTCATCCCGTATCAGCAGGAGTGCATGAGTCAGCGCTCGCTCTGTTACACCCAGAGTTGTTGCGACACATACACACTTACTCCCTCTATCTCTCCCTCCCTCTCGCATACTCACACACAGGCCATATGACTGAGTCAAGCTCAGTTTTTAGTTTGTAGCCGAGTTGAGATAAGGCTTTCTGGGAAACGTAGCCTGGTTGGACAGCATTCCATTTAGAAATAACCATGTGTGCTGAACAGCTGGGACTTTAATACTCTGAGACACTTGGATATATAAAGTCAGCTTTGTAAGGTAGGCATGTTTTTCTTGTTATTTTAATGTATAACTTTTTTAATGTATTCTTATGGAGGAGAAATGGTTAACTTTAAGTGTGTGTGTGTGTGTGTACATGTAGGCGTCCTTGATGGCCATGTCTGCCCCCCGCTCGTCTGTGTTTACATTTGAGTCTACAGTACATTCCTCTAGTGTGTTGCGCCGCCTGGACGAGCAGCGTCGCCGGGACACGCTGTGTGATGTGACGGTGTTGGTGGAGGGTCAGAGTTTCAGAGCTCACCGCTCAGTGCTCGCCTCCTGCAGCGAGTACTTCACACACAGGATCTCCTCCCTCACGCAGCACGGAGCGGTCATCACGCTGCCACCAGAGGTGAGATGTCACCGCACGACGCCGTACAGCTGCCGCACAACAAACCCTGTGTAAAAGTGAAGTGAGAGAAGTTACTGAAAGCTTCGTTTCCTCAACAAGTGTTGACGACAGTCACCTTGGAAATGCGCAGTTTGCCTTTGAGGGGGGGGGTCTAGAAGATTGGGTTCAATTTAGATGACTGATTGCCAATTTAGGGAGCCAGCATATGTCTGAGCGCCTCACATGATTGAGGAATGAGTGTTGCAGGATATGTGATGATAATGGCATCTAGATTTAAAATTTCTTCTTTTGAATCCCTGAAGATTAAGAGTTTGTTTTAAGGTCTAACATAACTAGGCCTTAACAATAAAGGCATTTTAATTGTTTTAAAAGAGACAGACCTGGAGTTTTCTTGAGATTTTTGTGTGCACGTGTCCAAAGAGCACCTCCAACAAACTCATTCTGATTCCTCCCAAACATTTTTTGATCACCAAAGTCACCTGTTTGCAGATAAAGCACATTACTTTATATATCTCTCCCCCGCGATCTGACAATCTAAGAATTGATCCATTTTTCTTAAATCCTCCTTTTCTCCTGAACCATACAGCGATTTTTTTTGTGGTGGCTTTGGCCTCTCACTTCCACATTAAGCTGCCGAGTCGTCCCCTGAAATACACCACTAGCATCGGTGAGTGTAATTCCTGCAAGGCCAGTAGTTTTCTAGAAGCTGCCATTCCTAACCTGACAGATGCTCAAGGGGACACAGTTTGACACAGTTTGACACAGTAGCTGAGTGGGGTCAATGTAAGCTATTGAAAATGACGGCTCTGAAATGGACCAGTGGACCTGCGACCAGGGCTGCACTTTGAGGACCCTGAAGAATAACTCTGAATCAGAGTTACTATAGTTTAATTTTTTTTTTTAGTTTTATTTTTGTTTTCAGTTCAGTTTAGTTTCAGTTACTTTTTGAGTAAGTTTGTTTCTTTCAGTTTAGTTTTGGTCCAGGTTTAATTAGGTTCAGTGTTGTAGTTAATTATTTTATGGGGGATATTTGTCACTCAAAGTCATGTAGATATCCTAGTCTCAATAGTTATAACTTCTCATGCTTGTTGTGTTGACAGATTTGACAAAATTTACTATTAAACTAAAAGACATGTCTTGCGTATTTTTGTTTTATTTTACTTCAGTTAGTTTAATTTCTTTTCTAAGGTCTAGTTTTTATCTATGTTTCAGTTGCTAAAATATTCCACACCTACTTACAGTTTAGTTTTTGTTAACTAAAATAACCATGCCCTAAATGTACTGTACCACTGTTACTACATGTCAACATTTAAGTGTTTGTTGTTCCCAGTTTGCTACCAGTAATGACATCACAGAGCAGAGCAAACAAGTGGAGTAAAATATGATAGAAATTGGGTCTTCAACATGTCAGCATTTTCAATTTTCCTGTTGGTTTAGCCATGATAATAATGATAATATTTTAATTGCCAGATCCTTTATTATAACAGCTGTTTCTATTATTCCAGAAGTCCTGTGTTTGTTTTACAAATTTAATTTCCGTTAACATGATTCTTTAAATGGGAAGATGTGCTGGTATCTAACTTCTGCAACTATAAAAGCCACAGAGATTTTTTTTCTTCTTTTTCACATGTCAGATGCTGAGCCAGCTCATTCCTTCAAACCTGGGCTTTATTCACTAAACATTTGTGGTCAGATTATTGCTATTTTCACATCTGGTACTTCTGTTTTGTATTTGCATGATTATCTGACAGAAAATACAACACAATTACCAACAGATCCTTTATACAGCAGCGATTTTGACATGAAATAGTAACTGAAACAGAGTCTGCTCACTGGAAAAGCTCTGCAACAGTAAATCTAACAGCACATTAATTAGCTATTTCAAATCAATGTATCTGCTGTGAAAAATATATATTGCTATGCTAGAGGATAGACAATGCTCATTGATGTCATTTTCCTCTTTCACAGGTGACAGCTGCTGGCTTTGAACCCTTACTGAAGTTTGCCTACACATCCAAACTTCTCTTCGGGAAAGATGATGTATTAGATATACGCAACTCAGCCTCTTTCCTCGGTTTCAGAGACCTTGATGAGGCCTGTTTCGATTTCCTCCTCCCAAAGTTCTTGTCCAGCACCAAGAGCTCTGCCCCTTTTCCAAGAAAAACCTGCTGTAAGAAGAAATGCGAGAAGCGATCAAAGGAAGATTGTGGCAAGATCTCTGACGATGTATTGTTGGATGAGAAAGAAGTAAAACCAGTTGCTGACTCACCATCTCAGCAGGAAGTGGCTAGGCTCTGTAACAAATCAGTGAGCAGCAAAACGGGAAGTCAGAGCAGCACAGGCACTCTCACACCTGTAGCTGAAGGGACAAATGACCTGTTATTGCAGTGTCCAAAGTATCGCAGGCAGCTGGCGTGCGGGAAGGAAATTTGTACTCAAGAGAGGAGTTTGAACAATCCAGTGACAGTAGTCAGGGATGACTGTGATCTTTCCTACAGTGCCAACAGTAAAAATGAAACTGAGGTTGAACTCCCTGGAACCTCAAATCCCAGCAAACAGAGCAAAGGGGGGGCTGACAACTCATGGAAAACTGAAATACATGACAAGAAAGAAGAGGCTGGCATTGGTGGCGTGGAGGTGGTTAAGAAAGAAGCAAATGAAAGGCAGGAAAAATGGAGTGAGACGGGAAGCGATACGGGGAGGGAGGAAGACTTCAGCTTCTCAGAGAGGTCCAATGTCAAGCCAGCCGCCTCAGGGCTGAGCACAGTGCTGGGTCAAGGTTCATCAGGGTTAATATTGCACCAGTGCCCCCTGAAGACCTTTGGTGAGGGCCCTGCAATGACTGGGTCACTGGAGCATGAGAAGTTTGTCATGGACTTTACAGAGTGCAAGAAAACAAGGGACACAGAACTGGTAGAAGCTGAGTGGAAAAGGGCTGATGAAGAGATAGATTGTGGCTGGCTAGAAAGGGGAAAGGGAGGACAGAAAGCTAGCATGGAGAGAGCAAATCACGCCCAAGGAAGAAGCACAATGGAAAGGGAGGTGGCTGAGCACCTGGCCAAGCGGCTGGGGTCTGACGTAGGCTCGTCCGATGCAGGAAGTTCCTCTGATTCAGGGAGCGGACGGGCGCAGAGCTCGTCTCTAGAGTGGGTGAACTTCCATGTCAACCTCAGCTCCTCAAGCACCACCAGCTGTCCCTTCTTCCAGGATCTGGACCAAAGCAAGTGTTTATGGAAGGGAGCAGAGCTGTCTGAGTGCGAGGGGGCGTCTCAGTCAGGTGTGTCATCCTTCAACTCGGGGGAGGATGGAGACTCAGAGACAGAAACAGAAGGAGACAGTGAGTCCTACACGAGAGAGAGGGCCAGACAGGTGAGCAGTGATTCAACACTGTTCTTTTGCGCATCTGTCCTGCTTAAAGTTGGGTACAAAACTGGGTCCTTCCAAAAAATATGAGAAGTAGAGATAGCAATGAGATGCAGCTTGTCCAAGTCACAGTGAGTCAGGGCAATAGCAAGTTAGAGCAAAACTGAGCAGTTGTGGTTAAACTTTTCAAAACTTGACAAGGACAACACTTGCTGCAGTAGTAATAATGTCAAAATTGGCCAGGGCAAAATGTCTAACCAAACAGAAAACTACAGTATATCTAAAAGCCAAAGATTTCTCATAGGCTGAAAGTCCCCTGCAGCAGCTCCAGCTAGCATTAGCATGCCTACAGCCAGCATCTAAACAGTGTAACATAACCCTTTATGGATGACGAAACTTAAAGTGAAGTATCAACAAGTTCATCGATATATTGAGTAATTAATTAGCTCCTAGGACAAATTGTGGTTGGAGATAACTGGGCTAATTTCATTATCTTGGTTTGCTTAGCATTTTCATTAGCGTTAGGCAACACTCAGTCTCTGGCTGTGTCTGAAATTCTTTACAAACATGATATTTAGTAAGTTAAAGGGACAGTTCACCCCAAAAACTATATAGATATGTCTATGGAGAGGGATTTTATTTTGTATGGTAAGTAAAATGCTCTAAATAAATAACAAAATGTTTGAAATAAATAACAATGTTGAAATTAAGCAGTTATGAAAGAGTGACGTACCCAAAAAAGGCACCGCTGGGTACCAGTACCAAATTCCAGACACCCATGTCGTTATCGTATCAGTTCAAATGTCCCAATCTTAGTGCTGCCTAACTGTGAGATTTACGTTGTGATGAAATTAATCTGTGTCACCCTTCCTGCAGCTTACTGCACTGTGTTTGTTTTAGATAAGAGAGTTAGGTACAGGTACAAGCAGAGATGGTGTGTGTGTTTTTGACCGCATGTGCCTTGCGAATTAGTTCAGAGTCCAACTGAGCAGAAATTGACAGCTCAGCCTGTTGAGTTACCAATGACAACAGGCGACACAAACAACAGGTTTGAGGAACTGAACTGAACATGCTTCATGTTCAGTCTAACCGACAGTATGAACAGTGCTGACAAAGCTACGGTCATTTCAAAGGAGACGCAGTGCTTTTATTTACACAAGATAAAAACACTACAGAATTTGTACAGTTCCAATAAACCGATAGTGAGTGGACATTTCCTGTCACACATTGGCCGCAGCAGCTGTAACCCAGTGTAAACCCGCCTCCGCCTTCAAAAGTTAACTCCTCATTTTTAGAGTTAATGATTAACAGCCCAGTAAAAATATAACTGACCATCTGAACTCCAAATGCATTTTCACTTTTGCCTTGCTTCACTTCTTTTTGTCTGCAGCAAGCTCCCCACACTTTTTTGTTTTATTTTTTAATATTATTTTGATTCACAGTCCAAGATTTTAAAGGAAAAAATTGAGTACATAAATCACATCTACATAAATACATAATAATATAAAAATAGCTCAAATAATTGCATTTAGCTTTGTCCAAATGAAGCTTGTCATCCCTCTATTATTCTCCCTGTCATCTTACTTTAAGTAAGAATGAAATAATAATTTTGAATAAAGGAATGTCTCACACACTCATTTAAACATAAAAATCTGCTCTTTAGTAGTCCAGCGAATGGCAGTTTCAATTAAAAGAGGCCTGGTTGTCGCCATTCAGACTTTTGATCGTTTCTGAATTTTTATTTTGATAGGTTGAATGATATCTTAACATTAGTTTAATTTTCTTCAGACCAAAGAAATACATGCTGAGAATGATCATTTGATGTTATGAGTATCTGTTAATTTCATGTATGGTGTTCAGATAAGTAAATCCACTTCTGTAAGTCTGCTGCTTTAAAGCGAGTGTAGGTGTACCAAGATGTGTACGATACCACTACTTCATAACTTCGGGGTTCAGATGCCAAAGCTTCATGGGGCATTGAGAGGCCTTCTTGATTGTAAAGGGTGTAAGAAAACTTTTTAGATAAACAGTCTCACAGGATAAGGGCATGCTGAAGACGTGAAACAAAACATGTATTCACAGAGCATTCAGTTACTGCTAAACAGCCTGCATTGGAAAAAGTACACAGTTAAGGCAAGGCGAGTTTATTTATATAGCACCATTCAGAAACAAGGCAATTCAAAGTGTTTTTATGACATGTAGAAACATTTAAACTGCATTTAAAAACAATGAAAACAAAAAACAAGCAGATGGATGGTTAAAGATTTCTCCCCAAAAAATGCATTTAAAAGACAAAAAAACAAAGAGCAAAAGCTCTTTAGAGCAGTAGTTACAGATTACTTTTACATGTATATTTCTACTTTACTGAAAAGCTGCAGTAAACAATAATGTTGATTTAAATGAGATGAGCTGTTAAAACAACCACAGAGCTAGTAGAACAATGGCAAAGTGTCAGGAAAGAAGAAAACACTGAATTTGCCAAAGGTGAAGCCCACTGAGTATGTATTATTATTAAAAAAAATACATAATACAGTCAAAGAATTTCATAAAAAGTTGCCAAAAATATCAGGAAAATTTCTGATGTAATAATTACATCAAATAATCTGCTCAAAATATGTAACAGATGTGTAAGAGAATGTAACAGATACAGTCCAAGTCCCATGTCATCTGCAGTGTAATGTCCTATGGAAATATATAGGAAAAACATTGATGTCCATCTGTCATAATGAGGCTCATTGGGCTTCACTGATGCAGATCTCTGGCTGTGTTATTTGTTGTTCTGATGTCTTCAGGTGCAGTTACCATTCTCAGTCGACTGGATTGTGAATCTGAGCAGAAATGACTTCCAACAGCTGCTGAAGCAACAGGTTTTAACGCGCGAACAGCTGGACTTTGTCCACGATATGAGACGGCGCAGCAAAAACCGCCTCGCAGCTCAGCGTTGCCGCAAGAGGAAGCTAGACTGCATCTATAATCTGCAGTGTGAAATCAACAAACTGGTAAAAACATGTTTGTTTCTTTAAATCAGTACATTTTCACTAAGCCACTTCTTGTTTACAGTCGTGTTTATCAGAGTGTGTTTTCCTGCATGTGTGTGTCGTAGAAGACAGAAAGGGAGAAGCTGATGATGGAGAAGAGCCAGCTGGGCCAGCTGAAGTTGAAAACATGTCACAGTGTCAATGTCTTATGCCAGCGGGTCTGCAGCGAAGCCAACCTGCAGCCAGAGCAGCTCCAAGTGTTAGCCAAATACACCTCCCCAGACTGCCCTCTGTCCTCCTTCTTTCCTCACATAGACGCACTCCTCTCGCAGCCCGGTTTACTACCCCAGGTCCAGGCTTCGCTCTCGGCTTGTTCTGTGGGCCTTGATGAGAGTATGGCATCTGAGGACACTTTGTCCAGCTCCAGCAGGGATACAGTTACAGGAGACGGTCAACATTCACTTTAGATACACATCCAGCACACATGCTGCAGCTTTGTATGAAAGCTGGTGTATCACGCAGTATCTAAAGACATTAACAGCAGACTGCAGAATAAGACAATGGCATACTTGTGATCTTATCATAGAATGACAATACATTTACAATGAGAGGGCTGTAATCGGCACATGTTAATAAACTCCTTCTACCTTTTTCAGTTTGAAAACTTAGACTTACATTTAGAGGTCAGGGATACATTCCAGGTGTCAAAAAACATTAATTTCCTTCAATTATATTGCCTGTGTCCAGATGTTTGAATCTGCTCACTCCAACGAGTTGACTGATTGTTTGTCTGAAACAACAGAGTTGACAGTTAAGACCTCGTATGTCTCAACCCTTTTGGAACCTCTGCAGACGTCTCCTTTCATGTTTCCCGTCGGCTACTTCTGTTCCAGGCTTGTCTTTGTTGACAAGAAAACCATATTTTGAAGAAGGTTTAAAGATCATGGTAGGGGACCTGAAAAAGCCATATATATCATAAACAGTCACAGTCACATCTTAAGTTAGCTAATGCTCGCAAAACTCTAGCTAACTAGTTAGCTAATCTACATCAATCACTGACTAATTAGCTAGTTTTGCAGAGCAAAATGCTTTCTAACTAGCTAGCTAATCTATAACATTGTTAGCTAACTAGTTACATCTGATTGCTAATGTTAGCAAAATGCGGGCTAACTAGCTAGTTAATCTGCTATCATTAGCTGACTTCAAATTTTACTATATCGATGTTTTGTTTTTTTCAACGTAGATGAGTTTAGCACACAGCATGTCAAAGTACAGGAAACAGGAAAGGACACATGGTACCAAGCTTGCTCAACTGTTATTGGAGCTCGGAAGAAAAGGGGGCGGGACTTAGGAAGGGTCGATTCTGTCTGATATAATGAACTGATTATAACTCTTTGATGACCTTCTGTAGTGAATGCTTCCAGCTTTGCAAATGGCTTATCCCTGTTTGTTTTCTGGTTAAAGGTACTCCCCTAACATATCAACGCAGCCAGAGTGCATGTTGAGAATGTAAAACTTTTTGCACTGAGACAATCACAACTTTAATCATGGATCAAAGGGAACAAAGATCTCTATATTTGTTATGTGTTTCACTGCTTGATTACCTCAGGATAACACACTTCATCCTTAATATTGTACATATGTACTTTGATTTAAAAAAAAACTTTTGATACAGTTTGATACAATAAGGTTCCTCAGGTTTTAATAGGACAAACTCAGCATACTATACCTCTTGCAGTCAGTGTTGGTTCAGCCCTCTCGATGTAGAGAGCTACACAAAACCGCTTTTTGCACCAAAACCAGACAGCTCAGCTCGACAAATAGACTTGACATAACCTAGTGTGCTGTGTTTACCCTTTGGCTGTATGTCTTAATATTATATTTCAGGCTGTCATTGTGGTTGCCTGACCACAGTGACACAGCTCTTCTACGCTGCACACACACCTCTCAGAGCTTTGCTTTGACTCACTGGAACAGACCTCACAAATTTGCTGAAATAGGTTTAAAGTGCTGTTTAAAGTAACAGCACATTAACGAAGCTTTTACGCATGGGCAAAGTACACTTTTAAAACAAATGCTGCGTCACGCTGTCTAATGAAAATTATTGAACCAGTCACCATTATGTGTCTGTCTTGTATTTTTTATTAGACGGACATATTGTGTCTGGTTATCTTTAGCACCCTTATCTAAATTGCTGTCAAGGGTCAAGTGAACAATGTAGCAATGACTAATAGTTGGATGCAGTAGAAGCCGATTTATGCTTATATGTTGTGCCTCTTGTGTTATCAGCAGCACGATTATTTTGTTTCATGCACCCTGTTCATTACTCCATTGTCTATAGCTTTTCTGTTGACGTCAACCTTTAACCTTTCACCTATTTTCTCTTATACAATAGTAGATCATTGAGACAGATTTGTGACTTCTCCCCCTGATTCTTCATGATCAAGTTTCACTGTATTATATGTGCATATATTTATAGATTTATTTTCACTCTTGATAATAATCATCACAGTGCAGCTGTTCTTAAAATTATTTTTGTAAAACATGAACTGAATAATGCTGTAAATACATATCCAGTAATCAGGTACACTTTGATTTGTGAGGAAATGCTGAGTAACCACATCGTATTTTTAATGACAGTGGGGTTTGAATGGCTAATGATAAAAGAATGTTTTTCTTTTTTGGTAACACTTTTTGGCAGGGTTTACATAAGAGTCATTACACAGTCATAACCACGTCATGACACCTGTCATGAACGTGAAGTTTTTAGGAATATTTATGTCTGTTGTTATTAAGTGTCATTTGGTTAATTATGTAATTTTCAATGCAAAGTTGACATTGTTTGAGATGTCTTTGTTATGATAATGAGACATTAATCAAGCCAATAATGCCTTTTTTGACATTGACCAAGACAGCATTAACCTCTTTGTCACGACAACTTGACATTATTATACTTAAAGAATTTGTTTTGTCATATGTTTTAATATGATATTAAACTGTCATAAGTAGTTGGTTTTGACACTAGACATCATGAGACCTTTGTAAGAGTGACATGAATATTTTCATTGGCCTCAAGTAAAGTGGTACATATTGAACTTGTCGTAAATGTGTTTTATTACTCTGTCACTGCTTTTGTAACGCAGTCATGAATAATTTCCTGGATTTTAACTAAAGTGGTACCATTTGGACTAGTCACAAAGACGTCATTGAACATTATGAGGTCAATTTGACGACAGAGGACAACACCAAGGTGATTTAGCTTACAGGGTTGACTGATGAGGTGAATCAGCGGTTAACTTGGTTGCTTATCACTAAAGTAGGCGAACCACTGTCTGCTGTAATCTGTAGCTGGTGTTAGCTAATTAGGTCAGTTAGTCTTGTGGAGCCTAACCACCCGCTACTCTGTGAGCTAAATCTATCTAGCTAAGTCAAACTGGCCTTAAGTCCAAATGGTACCAGTTTAGATGAATTCCAGGAAATTATTCATTACACTAGTTACACAAGTTCAAAATATAACACTTTACTCAAGACAAAGGGAAATATTCATGGCACATTATAATGGTCTCACACTCACTGGTCTGACAGCAAATGTCAAAACCAGCCACATGTAACAGTTTAATGTCATGTTAAAACATAAAGCTAAATGGTTTCTTTAAATCTGATAACGTCAAGTTGTCATGACAAAGACATTATTGGCTTGATTTATGTCAAGTTGACATAATACAGACATCTCAAACAATGTCAGTTTTGCATAAAAAAAATGACATAACTGACCAAATGCAACTTACTGACAACAGTCATAAACATTCACAAAGACTCCTTCATATTCATGACAGATGTCATGACATGGTTATAACAGCATAATGGCAGTCATGTGTACACCCCTTTAAATAAAATCTGTATTTTTCTCCAACCATGCTGTTTTCACTGCACATTCAGTCAGAGTAAAGCATGATAATGCTGGTGCTTATTGCCCTCTAGTGGCAGTGCATGTACAGTCAATAGACATAAAGATGTATAGATGTGTATTACAGTATCTGCTGTACAAACTGCTCTTCTACTGTGATCCTTTATTTTGAATGCACATAAATCACTTCATCTTTCTACGACAATGTCCAAATGATTTCTGTATTTTTTTAAGCAAAAGGGCAACAAGAACCAATCAACATTAAAGCAGAAAAAAATGCTCCAAACAGTAAAAGATGTTTGTTATCTTAACTTAAGTTATAAAGATGATTGTTAGCGCAGTGCAGTGTTATTGAAAAACCATCAGTAAGGTTAATGAGATGTAAAATCTGCCACTGTTCAGTGTGAGTGATGAATAGCCGAGCTCATGAGGTCTTCAGAGGACTCATCTATCTTTCAACCTGGACAGATATATTAATGATTTAATACCGCACTTAGTCTTTCATGTTTCTCCCTCCTGAGTCTCAGTCACTCTCTCCCACTCCTCTCTGTTACTTTTAATTTACTTTCAGAGTTTCTCTTTCTTCTCCACTCTTTCTTCACCCCTCCTCTCTCCTTCGTTCTTTCCCTCTGGAGGTTATTTTAATTAGCAGAGACTGATATTTCATCTCTCAATTTTCTTTTATGTGAGCAAACACAGCGTAACACTCCCTGGATGATTACAAAACTATACTATAAGATCTTTGCATCACAGTAATGTTGGTCATTCTCATTGACTAGTCAGGCTGTTATCATAAAGAGAGAATTAAAGGAAGATCAGCTCAGCCTAATAGATTTTGGCATGGGGGAGTGGGAACCGAGAGTCGCCGAGGTCTCAGGGCTTAAGGATGAGAAAGTTGCACTAATAGAGGAGGGAATTTACTCGTGAAGGCATGTGCTGGTGTTCACACGCTGTCGTTAGGTTTCAAATCCAATCACTCTCAAATGGCTGTGCTTTAATGTGTGTGTGTGTGTGTGTGTGTGTGTGTGTGTGTGAGCGCGCGCCAGCATGTGTGCTTGTTTCAGTAGTGTTTATCTTTGTGGTTTTGTGTAGAAATGAGACATCTTGGCAGACACACTGTATGAGTCAGTGATTTTACCCCGTTCATATTCAAAAACTTTAAGGGTGGCTTTCCAAAAATAGACCTCCCAGGTTTATTCCTATCTGTAGTATGAAGTTTGTTTTACAAAAGAGATTTATTCATAACCTATATCATGCGTAGTCTTATTCATACAACCAAAAACAAACTAGAGAAAAACAACAACAATCTAACTAAACTAGAAAATTTATTTTATTTCTGAAAATATGGTGAAAATGGATTTTTATGACAGTATTTTCATGAAAAGAGATATCCAATATCCCCTCAGTTTAAACCTCTGACTCTAATACATCAATTAAATGAATCAAGGATTTTGAACCTGTCTTTATTCACTGTTCAGATTTCATTAAAATTAGTGCACATTTAATTAGATAATGAATCATTTGCATAATTGTCTTTATGTAACAAATCAACTGGGAAGTATCATGGCGAAATCTATTACTTAAATTCAATACAAAGACATTACGGGTGAAACTACCAGTTTCAGTCACTTTCTCACTACTTTTTCTTTTGGCTGTTTTTTCTTCTAGATAAATTAAAAGTTTAGAGATATTGGTTATATATGCCTTGTCTCCAGTGATGGAACTAGATGGCACTTGGCTCGTGGTGCTCAAATAAAATAGAATAAAATAAAATAATAAAAAATTCAAAAGCAGTGTCTCTTTCCAAAAATCATGACTTGGTTACTCAAGATAATCCACACACCCTGTTGTGAGGAGTTTTATGTAGGACTTACTTTGTTTCTAGCAGAAAGAAAGTAGTTCTGGTAGATTGTCCCGCAAAAAGAAAGTAGTTCCTACATGAAACTGCTGACAACAAGGTTGTGGGTTATGTTGAGTAACCGGGTCATGATTTTTGGAAAGAGACACTGCTTTTGAATTTTAAAATTTATTTTTTTTGGTGCTTTGAGCATTATAAGCTGAGTGCCATTTAGTCCCATTATATTGGAGAGAAGAGAGGAACATCTCTACAGGCGGTGTCTCCAAAACTCACCAAAAACTAGTTAGATAAATAGCTCTACAGGCCAGGGGAAAAATATGAATTTTTGCTTTTGGGGTGAACAATCCCTTTAAAGCCTTGTTGTCTGATCTGTTGTCTGTTGTCTGAATATCTAACTTCATTAGATTTCATTAGATTTTTCATTCATTTAATTTCATTTCATTAGATAATGTAAATACCCAGCTGAGGAATGTTCATGGTGATATCTACAATGTATTAGTTAAAATCTTTTACCCTCTTGACTGTAGTATAGTGTTTGTCCACACTGTATGGAATTGAACTATCTATGAAGGACATTTTCTCAAATTGAGTTCTTTCTCATACACACACCAAACAAGTTTTATTTTTATCTATAAAGTTTTTTTTTTTACTAAGGAGTTTGTACATATATCATTCAAAGTCTGATTTATTTAACATAACAAGCGATTTCTTTGTTAATGCTGTTAACAGTATTTTTTAAGATTTCTGTTGGAAATGCAAATGTATGCATAAGTAACAATTAAGCATACAATTTTAGAAAATGTGTTGTATGAAAAATGGTTGTCTTAATGTAAGTAATCAACTGGGGAAGTTTCATGGTGATATCTAGTAGTTTTATCCTGTAGTGTCTTATATTTTGTCTATAAGGCTGTTTTCATAAAATCATTTTTTCTCATACTTTCAGCTGGAAAATGTCCACTTCAGTAGCACGTACACACACCAACCTTTTCCAGTGTTGTTCCTATCAATATTAAGGGATTTGTTCATAGCCTATATAATTCATGCCCTGATTCATATAACATTTTTTTCCCTAAATGTTATATATATATATATATATATATATATATATATATATATAAAATGGTGAGAATGGTGGTGTCTTATGGTTTATGTGTCAGCAAAATGAAACAAGAATTTTGAACCTGCTTTGATCCAATGGTCAGATTTCTGCTCTGAAAATTCTTAAAAACTTGTAATACAAAAAAAAAGTAGTGGGGACATTTCATGATGACATTTACCCTCTTGTAGTGTCTCAAGTGAATAAAATGCCTGCGGTGCTGCTAATTTGACAACAGATGGCACCATATGAGCAATTACTGCTGGTTAGAGCAGGGTGAAAGACGCTAGATCGGATCAGATAACGTCTCTTCTGTCATCTTGAGTTCTTGTCGCTGCATTATGTAACTTTCCAACAGTCGCTGTGGGTCTGCATGTGATTAAGCTGGCTGAATGTGTTCTGACCTAATATATAGAGTTATCACTTATAATCTGTGTGAATTCTGTCTGGGAAATATCTCAAAGGCAGTTTGAATGTGACCCGTTTGATGTGTCTGCTTCTGTTTACCTGTGCACACTCTTGATGAGCTGTCTCTAACCTTTTGTTGCTGCAAGAATTAAACATCGCTTTTCTTCCATCTAATTTTCTTACTACCTGCTTCTCCCCCGTCTCTCTCTCTGTCTTTCTCTCTGAGAGAATATGTGGGTGTCCTCTGTAGGTGGTTCTCTGGCAGAGCCTGAGAACTACAGCGAACACAATATGTTGGGCTCATAATCCCAGTAATGAATAGTCAGATCTGTGCCAGCTGTTGTCATGGGAAGAGTTAACAGACCAAAACTGGAAAATTTCCTCCAAAATAAGTTAAAGTTTAATCGTATTGTTTTATTTTAATTACATCTTTTTGGAAATGTAATTACCCCACCCACTCTCACAACTTCATCAACATTAAGAACATTACCGAACTGAGGAGTGAGCTGAGTTTCTTATGTAAGAGTTATTTATGTCTCTTAGATATTGCTTGATGGATTTCAGATGACAAACTCTTTCCAAAGTGGTTATACAGCATCCTCTTTGGATCATTTGATGGGTTGTTGGTGGTGATGTGTTAACGTGAGCCAAGAGCAGACGACCAAATCTAATCCCTCAGGCAGAGAATAATCCACGCAGTCATGAGGTTTTTCCTAATGAGAACCTGAGAGTCCTGGATCAGCCTGAGGACACCACACACACACACACACACACACACACACACACACACACACACACACACACACACACACACACACACAGACACACACACACAGACACACACACACACACATTTCTCAGTATAAACTAATGACATTTGAAGGCTGATTCACTGTCTCTTACAGTGTTTTGTGAAGCTTAACTAAAGTATTGCAGTGATCCTGAGGCTGTGAAATGGTTTGTTTCAGGTTAAAGATTAAACGGATAGTTTGGGTTATTTGAAGTGGGGTTGTATGAGGTACTTAGTCAGCGTATTACCTATGGTTGTCAATAGGCTCACAGTTTGGAGAAGCAGCAGGAGTAACCATGTATGAAGCTAAACAATATACTGCTGTGGACAGGGTCAGCAGCAAAATGTATTTTAGACGCCTAAAAAAGGCCTATCTAAAAAAAAAACCCATCAGTATCAGTTTAAGCATGCACTTGATTAAGAATATTTATACTACTTTACTTTGCCCTCAGGTGCTGTTATGTAAGCCAAATATTGCTTTCTCCAAACCAACCAAACTCCATGGGCAAAATCAATTATTTTACCTTAGACAGGAGTTTCTGCCTCCATCCCCTAGTTTGTTTGCGTTATTGCGTGTCTTCAGTGTTTTAAAATGTTAGTGCAGATTCACTTAAGTGAATCAAGGCTGCTGTAGATCAGCAACTCCCTTGTTCTATGACATAAAATTCCTGTTTTTGCAAAAGGAGGTTTGGAGAGAGCAAAATTTGTCATATGTAATGGTGGTTTCCTGTTGGAAAAATATGTCTGAAGGCATGGTAAAGTGGTGTAAATATTCCAAATACAGAATACACTTTTTCAAGAGGAGAAATCTATAATGTAGTTTCTGTAATAAATCATAAAATCACTACGATGAATACAAGATTAAGGAAACATTAAGTTAAGTTGAAATACTTGCTTCACTTGACATGAATACAGCTGCGGTGTCTCCTTTGAAATTTAATCGTTCAAATTAATGCCCAATTTTCGCCAGATGAGTTGTAAGAAATCATTATTATTCTTGTAAAGGCGTGGTTGTTTTTAACTCTTAAATTGAGCAAAATGTTAATGGAGTTTGGCAGGCGGTGAAATCGTAAACTGATAGTCCAGAGTGTGGTATTTCAGAACAGAGGGCTGATTAACCTTCAGTTTAGGACTGGTCTATTGCTTTTTTAATTAACTAAAACACGTTTAAGTGTTGATCCTGTCCTTTGCAGTACATTGCTTAGTTTCTGTGCTGTTACTCATCCGTACTTCTATAAACTGTGGCATGTCGAGCACCATCTATTATTGGCAATACACTGACTATCAGCAAGTACCCCTTACAACCCCACTTCAAAATAGTCCAAAATATCCCTTTTAAGTGCATCAGTGTACCGTGGGTCACATTATATGAATGTGTTAAAAAAACAGACATTGAGAAACTAGTTAATTTCTTTTTACTACTTTACAATAAATAATGAACTATAACAATCCACAAGTGGTGCAATCAACTGACAATGGGACAAGACATTAAATAGTTTCCCACACAGACAGGCCTGTGTGTGTGTGCCTCTATGTGTGTGAGTTCAAATCAGTTCAAACATCTATAGTGTGACACCATGCTGGTGGTGTCACACAGTGCATGATGAGCCAAGCTAACGCTGTGAAATTTAAATTGCATTGTTTAAGTCTATCAGGCCCTAACGTGCTGTAAATTACCACCAAGAACTCACCCAGTAACACATGACACTGTTGTGATCAGGCTTACAAACACTGTGCAAACGCAGCTGATGAACAGCAACCAGAGGAAACAATATATCAATTATACACTTACTGTACATTTGTGTAAATAGCAACAAACCACAGAATGCAACAGATTTTATCTGGCTTTGCCACATTTTATATAAACTTCAAAACTTGGTTCAGCTACCCTGGCTTTTACAGAAGACACCACTCCCAAGGGTAACACTTTTGAAGGGGGGCAGTTTGAGGATAGTGAATACAGTGGTTTTCATGCCAGATTTGGCTCTCGGCACCCTGGGACTGAGTCAGTTTATTAGATAGGTAGCTCCACAGCTAACTAGCTAATGACAGCTACAGATAACAGCAGGAAATTATTCATGACGCTGTTACAAAAGCATTTGATAGTTTAATAAAACTTAATGACATGTTTATGAGAAGTGCAAAATGTGCCACTACTTGAGGTCAGAGGAAGTATTCATGACTCACTTATAATAGTCTCATGAAGACCAGTGTCAAAACCAACCATATATGACAGTTTAATGCAATGTTAAAACATAAAACTAAATAATTTAAGTTTGATAATGTCCAGTTATCATAACAAAGACTTTATTATCCAAATGAAACTTAATGACACCAGTCACATAAACATTCCTAAAGACTCCTTTATGACAGTGTAATGGCACTTATGCACACCCCTTCAAACAAAGTGCTACCAAAAAGAAAAACATTCTTTGGTCATTAACCATCCAAACCCTATTGTCATCATATAATGTCAAGCTGTGGACTTTTACCAAGACATTCCAAACAATGTCAACTTTGCATTAAAAAAATGACACAATTAACAAAGTCATAAACATTCATAAAGACTTCTACACGTTGACACGGGCATGACAAAATGTTACCCTACTGAGAAAAAACAGAGGTGCAGGGTCACCAAAAACACTTCACATACATGCAACCAGAGTCAATTTGCTGGAAGATCAATCAAAGTACTGCATCTGTGGGCGTGCAGTCGAGCCTGTGCATGGTTTATGTAATGTTCTGTACATACTGTATGTGAATCAGGGAATGAGAGAAAAGAGGGACAGGGGACTGTATAAAAGAAAGACACTGGAAGCAGCCGTATTGAAAGAGGACAGAGAATTTTTCAGGATAAGAAACAATAGCTGGGGATTGAGCAGAGTGGGAGACGAGAAAAGACGAGGTAAAAAAAGCAACAAGGACAAGGAGGGTGGAAAAAAATCTGAGTGTGTATAAGTGTGTACGTGTATGTGCATTTGTGTCTGTATGGTTGTGAGTACAGCAAGAAATAGCTTCACAAAGACGTTAGAGGATACCCATAAAAAAGACTTGATCTAGTTACCATGGATACAGAGGGTTCGGCTTTGGCAAGTGAACTCATGAGAATGTCCAGTTTACATCCAGACAATCAACGTGATTTTCCTTCTGAAGATAACGAATGCACGTACACAAATTAACCACTTCTGAAAAAGAAAAAGAGACATCACTTTGCTAAGATACTGCAGCCAAATCTCTTAGTTCTGACAGCAAACTTGAGACAGAAGGACAACCACTCTCTTCCATTAAGAAGACAACATGTCTGACAAGCCTTTTGTCACAAACTGGCTCAGGGAATGCAGCAACGAGGGAGCCCACGCAAGAGATGTACTCAAAGCAAGGATAATTTATTAAAACTAAGGTGAAAGTGAAAAAGAATTTTAAAAAAATGGAGTGTGTAGATCAGAAATGTCAGCTGTGCATGGATGTGTGTTTTATGTACTATGGAGGTGGTGAGGGTCAAACCAAAAGAAAGTGATGCGGGGCGGATGGGAGATGTAGAAATGAAGAAGTAGGAGGAGGCACAGCTACCAGCTTGATCGCCTAAAGGCCCAGGTAAGCTGACAACCCTGCAATGTCAGCTACTTGCCATGACAGTGGGAGGGGGCGGCATACCTTTGATTGTCTTTTGGCGAAAACAGCAATTTTACATCACAGAACACTGGAGTTGCTTGTCAACCAGTGCCTTGATTGGTTGCTTTGTTTGTGTTATTGTGCGACTTTGGTGCCTCCAAACCGACCATTTAAAAAAACTAAAGTCACGCAATAACACAAACAAACTGATCGAAGCAGCGGTGGACCAACAACTTCCGTATTCTGTAAGATATTGTTTTGTCCACGGAAGAATTTAACTAGTGACTTCATTTCACCACTGGAAAAGGTTGTCTGACAGCAAGATAAAATGCTGAAAATATTCTAAATATAGCATACACTTAAACTGACATAGATTTTTTTAGGTAGCTAAAATATGTTTTGCTCTGACCCTGTCCACAGCAGCACATTGCTTAGCCTCCTACATTGGTGCTCCTGTTCTCTAAAGTGGGGGCGTGCCAGCTGCCATCTGCTGTAGGTAATACATTGACTATGGTTGAGAACCTCATTTAACCCCACTTTAAAAAATCCAAACCATCCTTTTAAACTTGATCAACTGCCCACTGGTCATAAGGAAGGCTCCACTATGTTTGTTTGTCTAAGTGTTAAACTCTTGTTTTCTTTGCAGCTGCTCGCCCGACCAAGATGTTTCTATAAATACTAATGTGTTGCTCCTTACATCGCCTGATTAATAAAAGCTGATACAATAGTCAGCTGGAGGAAAGGTTTTAAACAGAATAACATAAAACATAAACCATTCGTAAAAGCATACTGTAAATAAATTAAAATCAGAATAAAAAAAAGCAATGCATGTGCAAAATTCACATAATTACATAATAACAAATCTGAATCCACTTAAAGTGGTCAATACTGCTTTCTTTGGAAACCCGCATGTCTCTCTCACTGTTGTTTTCACCACATGTATGTGGAGGTGAAGGTAAACAGATGCAACACAAGCAACACAATCATTCATGTTTGAAATGGTCCTGTTTTCATTCTGTCATTACAGCACGCCTTTAGGGTATGTTGCATCAAGAATGATAGGAGCATTTAGTCCTTTTGCTCAGTTCGGTCAGGCAGGTGAGTGCTATGTGCCAGTCTTTTTCCAAGTGAACTGTTGTTAGATGAGAATATAATAAAAAGAACAACTCCGAAAGGCAAGGTTGGCAGTTTGATACCATAGACAAGGGTGTTATACTTGTTTGTCTTTAAACTCAACTTTATGATGAGTTACCAAAAGTCTGTTTAATAAATGTACATTTGTCCATGTGATTTTAGTTTGCAAGCTCTGGTCCGCTTGTAATTGAGCACATAAACATGCAGCAAACTAATACTTCAACTCTGGTTTGAAGCAAAGAAGCTAAACTGAGCCACAGGTAAGGCTGGGTAAGGCGTGTGGTGTGCCAGTCCCTCTTTGTCCTTCTGTGTCTCCATTCAGTTCTGTCTAGCCATCACTCCCTTTTTTCATTATTTGAAACAGCCGGAGCAGCTCATCTGCCTGTAGGAGTCGGGCTGAGGTGAGATGGTGTCTGGTATCACACTCTTCAGGATATCGTTCTCCGTGGCCATGATGTGTTTAACCAGGAAGTTTGCCGCCTCAGTGATGTTGAGATTGTCCTAAAGGAGAGAAATCAACTGCAGTTAGATATTGTATGGCTCTATAATGTGTTTTAATTAGATTTTTTTTTTCAATTTGTACAGTTTCATAATGTTTTTGCAGTTTTAATTTTTGCTTTTCTTTCTTTTTATTACTTTTGTGACAAGGGTATGCAAAAAAGCTGTGCAGCATTTTAACATTGATTTAGAGTATGAATGTCAATGTTATGAATGAAGCCTCAAAGTACTTGATACAGCCATAATTATCACTTTGGGAAAATATCAACTTTAGGATAATTAGCTTAGCCTTTAGTGCACATATTGTTCCAGCTTCATGCACCTCACTGTCAGTACACGTGTGATGCATTAACAGAGGCCGACTGAGAGCATTCAAAATGTGGGTAACAAGCGTGCTGCACCTTGATTGTGCACATTAATGCATTTGAAACCATATGAAAGCTGTAAACATTATGCTTTCAAACAAAGATGTACGTGTGTCTTTGCATAGCCAACCTCTGACACATCCGACTGAACCTGCACCCTGTAACCTTTGATCTTTCAGAATGTTGAGTCCTGATGCCACAAGAAGGGCGGCACACGTACGCTGCTGCAACACACTAGTGTCAACAGAGGATGTGTGAATGAAGACACCATTTTAAGAATTTTGCATGTAAACCTGTACAGAAGAGAGCTAGTCAAACCCACACAACTATGTTTTAAATTCCAGTGAACATCCCAGTGTTTTTGAGCATATCTTGTGTCATAACTATGAGGAAAATATGTGATGCACAAAATATCTAGAATTGTTTATTTCAAAGTAATGCTACTGCCATAAGAAAACATGTAATCTTCAATTTTAATATCTAAATCAACAAAAGTTTGATAAAGCTTCAGTGATATGTTAAATTAAGCAAAATATATAAGTGATGCGGTCCAATAGTTTAAAAAACTTTGAATCTACTCTAGGAAATATTGTATTAAATAAGTTTTCTTTGACTGAGAGCAGATCTCCCTGAAAGATGGATCAGACAGAAAAAAACTGTTAACAATGCTCTAATACTTTTAACTTTTCACTTCAATGACTTGTTCTGACCCTGCTTTGTAAATTTATCTCACAGAGCCACTTTCCATGAGGATATGAAATTCCAGCTGGCTCTGTGGGGATGTTTTTCACTGACTGAAGTGACCTGAGTGGGAGATGATCTCCGCTGAGTGTGTCAGCGGCTCACTGCAAAGGCCCATTCATTGTAATGCTGCTGATTAAAGCAATACTTCAACATTTTTGGAAATTTTTCACATTCTTGCTGAGAGTTATATGAGAAAATAGATATCAGTCTCATGCCTGTCTGTTAAATATGAAGCTACAGTGGGCAACCACTTAGCTTAGCTTAGTATAAAGACTGGAAACAGGGGGAAACAGCTAGCCTGGCTCTGTCTGAGCACATCAAATCTGCCACCTCTAAAGCTCATTAAACAACAGAGGTGTGGACTTGAGTCAGACTCAAGGCACATATGTGATGACTTCGACTTGACTTGACAAAAAACAAGACCTGTAACTCATCTTGGACACTAGGAAATGAATATAAGGTTGTATGTAGGCTGTGTCAGAATAAAATGGCATTTAACCACGTGACTGGAGCAACATGTAACCACATTCAGCACTGGCATGTGGACATTAACCTGCAAGGAGAGCAGGCTGCTCGTTCTAGCACTGCTAATGTTTGCCACACTGTGTGACAGCTAAAGTTAGCATTTTGTGAGTCATTGTCATGTTTTATAGGATAATCTGCCATGTTGATAATGTATGACACGAAGTGCCACACATCTCGGCAGCATTTCAAATATGATTTGGTTATTGAAGAAGAAGTCTTGCTTTATCAACTGAAGAATGTGACTGACTGATTGACTGAGTAAGACTAAATTAAAATTAACATAACATTGACAGGGACATTTGTCACCAGGCCTTGTCTCACCTTAGCAGAGGTCTCAAACCAGCCGACAAAGCCGTGGTCCTTACAGAACTGGTCCATTTTGATGCCGTTGTTGGTCAGCTCCCTGCCCTGGTCGCACTTGTTAGCCAGCAGCACGGTGGCAATGCTCGTTCCATCAGCCAGCATTAGTTTGGAATCCAGGTCCTCTTTCCATTTGATGACAGCCTCAAAGGTTGTGTGCCGTGTTACATCAAACACGATGAAGGCTCCCATGGCTTCACGGTAGTACACTCGTGTCATGTTGCCAAAACGTTCCTGACCTGTAATAAGCAAACATGTTACTTACTTATGTCTTTTTTGGGGGCATTACATAGGGCATACGTTTTTTTCATGGAGACTTAACCTAACCCTGCCCATAACCACTCATAACCACTATTTGCCCAACACTTGCCCTACCTCTAACCTAACTCTAATCTTAACCACTGACCCCAAATATCAGTATTTTTTCAACTGGGGACACAACTTTTACAGCCATCACCAATTAACTGATGTTGATTTTGACATGTGTTGTGGAAAATAGCTGAAGTCATACCCACACACACACTGGGAGCAACAGTGTGGTTCTAAGCCTTCGGTTTGATGACAGATTCTCATTGTTTTCCTGCATTTTTGCAGCAAAACAACTAATACAGCTGGCATTAGGACTGCAGTTAGCAGTGCCTGCATTCCCATGAAACAGCACATTCCTCTGGTCTTACTGTCACGTTGCACTTAACTAGTCAGTCAATGCCACTGCTTGTTGCTGCTGATAATAGGCCTACTTGAATTAAATCTGCATTTGCCCCAACCTGTAATGAAAATAAACTTTGACCCAGACTGTAACCGTATTCACACAATATATCTGTGAGAATATAAGTATGTGAAGTATCTGTGTGCATGTATGTGTGTTCATCCATGCTTGTGAATGTAAATTAGGCACTTGAGGAGCAGTCAACATGACATGCCCTGGGGTTGTGTGTTCTGCTGTCTAATGTGAGCACTTCTTGGTCCAAAACTGAGCATGTGGGCGTGTGCATCCTGCTTGTTTTACATATCATGTGCTCTCCCAGCAGAAAAGTTTATATGGCTGATAAATTTTAATGCATGAGAGTCTACTTTTGTCTTGGCTTTGCTAGAAATCCTTCTATAAAGACTTAAAAAAGCATTGAACTGCTGTTTTGTAACTGCTTTTCCCCATGTATTGGTTCCCATGTTTCATTTGTTTTACTCATAGTGATATGTATTCCTACTACTGGTCATGGGTCAATACATCATGTGCAGGATAACGTACAATGAGTGGCATGGCAAAATAAACCACAACAGGATGATGCAGCAGCCTGATGTGAAGCAGAGGAGTCTTGAATCACTCTGAAAGGGTTTATTTTGCCATAATGACCTGCTCACTGTACATTATCCTGCTTATTACATGGCTGCTTACTAAAAAATACAGTATTTTGATGCTAAATATTAATGTTTAAATTATTTTATTCATTTAAAAATGACTGTATTGCTCCTTCATAGTCTGACTTCTGCAATCACAGAACTGTGCCCATAGCAACGGCCTGTTATTCATAGCAACGGTCTGCTATATAGAAATAACAGACCTTAGAATGCTGTAATTGACCAATCAGAATTGAGTATTTAACAAAGCCATGTAATAAAAAATAATAGCCCCCCCTCACAAACATGAACACACACATATGCTGGTGCACATATATGCAGACATTTCTCTGCTTTTAAATTGATATTATCATTGTTGTTGCTATTATACATATTTTTTGATTATTAGTTTGCCATCACTTGTATTATTATTAGTAGTAAATTTTTAACCTTATGTTGGCTTCATAGAGGGCCTCTGGGTTTTTTGCCTCTCTTTTTTGACCCCATAGTATGGCTAGGGAATGAGGGAAAAATATTTACTTGGGAAAGGGAACAGAATCTTTATTAACAAAATAAGACTGAAAAAAACAAACAAACAAACAAACAAAAAAAAAAACCCCACAGGTAAGCCCAATCAAAACTCTCCCTGCTAAACAGGGTATATTATTTGCCATCTTTGCCATTTTTTTTATGTGTATTTTCAATTGTCCAAAATAAAAAAGGACAAAATGCTGCTATTTGCCCCATGAGTAAGAGGAAATGGAAAAACTGACAGGACATGGATCGAGAACTTCCTCCTTTCATGCAAGACAAAGTACCATCACTCAAAATGACACACTCACAATGAATCCTCATTTGGACTGGTGTGACAGACGCAGACACACAGGCACGTCACATGTCTCACCTGACACGCTGTCATTCAATAAACCGACAGCTGCAATTTACAGTAAAAGTTTTACAAAGCTTCAACGTACAACTCGTAAAATTTAACACTCCATAAATCATGACAAAGCAGAATTTCTCCGTCCCTGCTCCTGCTTAAGACAAATTTCAAGCAGGTAAACATGACTAAAGAGACGTGACTTATAATCTCATTTGATGGATCCAAATTAACCGTTTAAAGCATGAGCCTCGATGTGTGTGTGTGAGTGAGTCATGATGTTTTGTTTTTTTATTTAGGCTACAATGATACTCCTGTGACTGCCCTTTAAATCTCCCTCACATGGGCATAATCACATGAGGCTGCAAACCCATACCTTGACTGAGTGACTAGATGACAGCCTGCTGGTCTTCCCTCAGCAACAATTTGTGTGTGTGTATGTGTGTGTGTGAGAGAACACAGCTTCTGTTAGAGACCAACTCCCCACAGTGACAGTGCAACACGGAGCCTTGAATGTTTCATAATTTTATAGCAGTCATGCCTCACTGTCAGTTTGAAGATAAGTCTTATCTCTTCAAATCATCAAGTTTTTAGGAACTACGACAAACAGCCTTGCTACATTACATATGCACTTTTTTCAAAGGGTTCCTTAAATCTAAAACAGAAAAATACTCTAAATGTAGGCTATAGTGGTGTCCAATACATATACATTATACCAATCAATGAGCTGCAAATGAACTGGACCCTGCAGATGATTTTATTTTAATTGTTGTAGTGACAGCAGGATTTACTAGTGCCTGACCCATACATCGGCCCAATATTGGCCTATTCTGGCTAGAACTGTCAATGTCAGTATCAATATTAGGGTCTGACTGATATTGGAGTTTTGGGGCCAATGCCAATAAGAGAAAAAGAAAGAAAATAATTATAATATCAATATCGGCTGATTTCTGTATTACAGAATATAATATAAACAATGCATTGATCCCTCAAATATGTTTACCACTTGTGACAAAGATACATAATGCAGGCAGGGTATTTTACAGTTAAACAATTAAACAAACACAACTGGAGCAAAAATATATGTTCATATTAAACCCGATTTAAGAAAAATATACATAAAATGCTGCCTATAAAGCTAACAAACTAAAACAATCTGTATTTTCTTCTGTAAAAAAGTTTTCATGTAGGCTTATATTGAGCAACATGTATGCCAGTGCTAATATAGACAGATACAGCTGTGATAGACCAATATCGGGCTGATAATATCGGCCAGTCAATATCAAATATAATCAGCAAATGTGTGCATATAGGTCTATATGTCTGATATGTGTTTATAAGAAAACATTTTCTTAACAGAAAATAATGGAGATTGTATCTTATATTCTGTTCAGTGTTTGTTTGTTTTTTTATATAGTCATTTATAATTATTAAACATATCACTGAAAGTTTATTGTCCCAGTGCCTTGATGTTATATTGGACAATAAAGTTTTATGTTTGACTGTAAAATATCTGGCCTGGATTACAAATCTTTTTTATTTTATATACAGGCTCTATATATGTTTATAGTTACATAGTTTTATTTTTTTTTTATTATAATTATATATTGTAAATTTCTTTTGCTTCCTAATGTCAGTATCAGCACCAGTTCCCAAAATCCAGTATCAGAGGGCCCCACTATATTCACAGCAAATAAAATACATGTTATTTATTTTATTTGCTGTACAGTAATAACAAAACATATTGAACTTCTTCACTGTCCCACCTGCAATGTCCCACAGCTGAAGCCGGACAGTCTCAGAGTCCCAGTTGAGCACCTTCAGGGCGAAGTCTACCCCGATGGTGGCTCTGTAGTTGGTGGAGTAGGTCTGGTGGACGTAGCGCCTGATGATGGAGGTCTTCCCGACCCCCAGGTCTCCGATCACCAGGACCTTGTACAGGTGCTCCTTCCGCAGGCTCTGCATGCCGTTGGAGTGAGATGACGAGTGATTGGTCATTATTCCACCTGTTGGAGCTCAGCAGCAGCTCTCAGAAAACTTTGACTCGCTGTTGTTGGGAGGGAGTCTTAAGAGGCTTCGTCCAGCTGATCCAGTGTGTCTCCCTCTGCCTGTTGAGTGTAGGACCCGCCCTCCCCGTGCAGGAGTGTGCTGAACAGTGTGATGCCTTCAGGGGCTGTGCTGCTCGGGAACTTGTGACCTCGCCTTGTCACCGTGTGGAGACGCGCAGAGCGGTGCGCACGGCTTATGGGAGACACTTCACAGACAGTAGTTCCTGGAAGAGAGCTTCGTGACTCTCGGGTAATATGCCTCATATGAAACTGATGACTGTTGCCATATTTTAACCCTTTGTGTGTCACGAAACACTTCCTTCATTTATGATGCAATGGATGCAGGAGTGGATGTCTGTAAAAAGTGTCCATCCTTTTCAAACGCCAAATTGAAACTCCTCAGGTTATCTCCAAAGAGGAAATGCTCCTTAAATGTTTGTTTACGTGCAGCTCAAAACTGCAGTCATGTCACGTCTAGATAAAAGCTATACTCGCACAGTAACTGTAGTTAATATGGAGGCACAATACAGATTTTTTTGAGCCAATAACTTTGAAATTCTGATACTATAACCACTCATTGTAAAAGGAAGTTGATATAAACTGTAGTTTATGCACACCTGAGGGTCAAAAAGCTTAAGATATTAGATTTCATAGCTCTGATCGAACTTAATCTAACTGACAAGATGTCAGTGAAATCACTATTTCAACAAAAAAAACAAAAAACAAAAAAAACCATTTATCATTTATCATCATTGTTGGAATAATGAATAATAATATAAATTTCCTATAATCAGCTGATAATTTATTGTCACCAATATTTATCATGCACCTCTAGCAGTTAGACAGAGTTCTCCCATTTTAGTCTCATTGAAAGCCATTTGTAAATTTGTACAAATCTTTATCTGCTGTACCTTTTAACCACGTTTAGCAGCAGGAAATACACAATCCAACTGCTGGATCAGTCATCTCAACCACAGCGGCATGTCATTGTTATTATGTCTCTTCCATGTCTCATTATTTACAAGAGCCCTCTAGTGCACTCAACAAACTGAAAGTTTCAACCACAGGTCATCATCGACAGGGTGGTGTTCCTCTCTCTGGAAACACATTAGCCACTTGCTCTTCAGTATGGACTGTAAAATGAATGTCTTAAATGAGGGGTTCAAAAACGTATCCTAATCAGAGTAATACACTTCATTGATTTTGTTCATAATTAGATTTGAATATGTATACAGACATATTAAATCAAATCACTATAAGCACAATCACAGATAGCAGATCCTTTTTTGCCTATTTATATACAGTCTACATAAATATTGAGGCCTGTTCCAAGAAGTATGTTTACTGAGACATCAGGATAACTTTTCTGAGAAATCAGAACCACATGAGGTGTGGAACATATGCTGATGTTACTCAGTACAGGCCCCCAGACCAGGTGTAATCTGCCAAATTGGATCAGTGAATTTTAGTGCATTCACTCAGACAATAAGATGCAAAGAGGCTGGAAGTCTGCAGCTTGATTTACATATTCAGCTGTACTTGTTCTCTGGGGGAACCACTTCAACACAAGGGCTATTATGTCATGTGAGGGGCTTCCCACAGAGCCCTACAGGACACCCTAGAGTGAATACGCTGAATCCCGCTGCTTCTTGCCTCTTTCAGTGTAGTGTTCAGATCATTTACCTAAGTGAAAGTACTAATACCACACTGTAAAAATTATCTGTTACAAGAAGGTACTGTATCGAAAATTTTGCTTCATTGAAAATGTGTATAATTACGAAACTGTACTCAAGTATTAAGGACTCAATGCAAGAAAAATGTCCTCTGTGACTAATATATCACATCATTGGAATATCATTACAGATGCATTAATTTGAAATAAGGATTTTTGTTTGTCTTGTAAAAAATCTAAAAATAGTGAAAGAATGCATCATAATTACCCAGAGCCCAAAGTGTCAATTTCACATTGCCTCTTTAATAATATTAAAATGCATCATTACCATGTTATTGTCTAATCAGTTAATCAAAACTAATTTTAGCTGTACTCATGTAGAGTACAGCTAAAATTCTGTACAGTTCATTCTGTCATGTATAGTTCAGTTATACACAAAGCATCATATTTCATATGTTTTGTATGTAAAATCTCAATCTGTAAAGCAGGGGTGTCAAACATATGACCCTCAAGCCAAAACCGGACTGCCAAAGAGTCCGGTCCAGCCCACTGTATGACTTTGCAGAATGCGAAAATTGCAAATTAATTCATTCAAATTTTCAACTAAAATGCACAGCTATATTCTTGACTTGAATCATTGAAATTGCACTTATTTTTCTTAAGACATCTCAGGCTGTTCATTATCTGTTTTGTAAACCCTAACCCTTCGAATGTTTTCAGATTGTTTCACTTTTAAATACTAAAATGGGGAAAATTTGGAGGTATTGTTATTTATAGGTTATTATGCAATGGTTTTACTTGTCTGGCCAACTTGAGATCAAATTGGTCTGTATGCGGCACATGAACTAAAATCAATTTGACATCCCTGTTGTAGTAATTAAAGATACCAAATGCAGTGCAATAAAAAGTCTCTGTCTGAAATGTAGTAGAGCATGGCATGAAAAGAAATTGCTGAAGTACAACTACCTCAAACTACTTAATATTGCATATATACTTACTCAAGTACAGTAGTTGAGTAAATTTACTCAGGTACATTCCACCACTGGCCGCTTTGTAGCTTCACATGTGAATCAGGGTCTCAGTGTTTCGCCTCTCGACTCTTACAAACACCACTGCTGGACAGAAAGAAGCATAGAAGCAATATGGTTGAACTGGTTATTTTCTGTTGCCTTTAATAACACATACACTTGAGCGCCAAGTCGGAGATGAGGGAGGCTATGTTTGTACATATGTTCCTGCAAACTCAACCCTCATGTGCTCAAGCCACATGAGTTTTTAATCGTGTGAATCTAAAGTCATCTGTAGGAGTGAGAGAACAGTAAAGTCTGTCAGTATGCAGTGTGTCTGTATACAAACTGTGATCTGTTTACACTCACTTGACACTTAATTAGGCTCTGCAATAAATCCATATATTCATAGAGGTTATAATGTTTGCTGAAGGCGTTGATTCAACTTTATGGTCATTTTGAGGCTGTAGGTTGTGGTGTTGTTGAAGTACATGATATTGAGTGGTATAATGTACATTTAATATCAGCAAGTGAAGACTAACTAACAGTGTATGCCAGCAGCAGATTTCAAGGATAAACAATGAGTTGGTCCGTTGAGGTCTTGCTCTCTCCCTGGGCTCATCAAAGCTATTACGCTCTAACTATGAATAAACTTTCTTCCGAATATTAATTTCACTGAACAATTTTGGTCTACGGTATACGGCATAGGAAATTATATCACATGTTATTTAATAAAGAGTGCCCTAGAAACCCTATTTCCCATTAGGTTTATTAATTATCACTCTGTGATTTGACACAATTATCTTCTTATTTAGAAAAGGTTCATAAGTAACACCGACTCAGGAGGTGTAAAAATAATGTCGCGCATGATCCAGTTCTTTGTTTTACAAGGAAACGTGACTCCTTAAAACATGATAGAAATTAAGATTCCAAAGTGTCATTCAAAAATGGGATGACTACAGAAGCACCGAGAGGCAAGGTAGGCAAAAAACACTCTGGTGATCCCTTTTCTAAGTCTTCTTTTAATCCATAAAATATTTTTACACTTGTGAGACAGGTAGTAGAAAAAGATTTCTCTACAGTAGTTTCTTTTTCACCTGTGTAAACTGGTGAAAAAAAGTTCTGCCAGGTGAAAAAATTAAATTGTCAGGATAATTTTTTGTTTGTTGCAATGCTCATTTCATCCACAAGAGGCTGAACTGCACCATAACCGCATTTTTTTTTTTTTTTTTTTACAGTAATGTTAAATAACTTGTTGACACACAATATTTATATTCTGTTGAAAGTGCATGGACAAATGAAAAGTCATCGCAGCCTCTTGTGGCCAAAATTAGTATTACAACCAGGGCTGTATGGATGTTTTTATTCCCACGGTGAAACAGGAACATATTCTCGTGGGATGGCAATCTACCATGACTGCCCAAATGATTATGTATTATTGGACTTTACATTACAGGATACTGTCATAAGAGTGGAGTAGCTCCTTTAAGGAATAAGGTAGTGTGTACTGTGTGTTTATCTATTTTTCCATGTTGAACAGTTGTTGCTGTTAGCATGTTGTTAGCTGCCCACTGACAATCCCATGATGCGTTGGGTTGAGTTTGTCGACCAATCACAGGCTGTGTTCCTGACTTGTCTTGTGTGACGGCACTGATCTGAAATACATGGAATAACATGAGATTGACTGTACAAAATACAAATTGTGGTGATGACAGTAATGAGCTCAACCCCACGGCAGACATCACATGTCCATAGTATTGCTGTAATGTGGCTATCATCACAGCCCTAAATACAGCAATAAACACGTGTGGGTCAACATTAAAAAAACAAAAAACTGCCAAAACCTTTAGTCATAAGCTCACTAAGCAATGTAGATCAGACTTAAAAATGGATCAGCAAAAATGTTCTTTTCTCACTTGCCTCTCAGGGTTTCCATAGAAACTATTTTTTGACCAAAAGAAAAGAAAAAACACATATTCTTGTAAAGTTGTTGCAGGAAAGTAAGGACATATGTTACACTGGCATAATTATGAGTCATTTAGAGACCTTTTCTTCCAGTTATACTTCAATGGTGGATAAAGTTTTATTCCTGTAATTGTAACTGAATGATGTTACAAGAATATGTATTCCTCCAATGTAAATATGGAACATTTGCAATGAATGAAACACCTGTAAGAAATAACGTATTGCATTTTGAATGGAAACCTTTAATGCAGAACAAGTGTAAATAGTAAATTCTGTCTATCTGAAAGGCAGACAAAGAGATAAGACCAAGACAAACGTCTTCTGTAGATTATGTAAGTGAAATATTGGCATAAAGAGTAGTATGCACCAGCAAATCTTCAGTTGGCACAAACCTGCATGCAAATATGGCAATTGTCTATGATGATTTTACATTGAAAACCAGTATAAAATACTGCACATTTCAAAAAACACATTCCTGTCTGTGTAAACATACAGAAAAACACAAGCTAGCTCCCACATGACCATCATCAACTACATCTTCTAGCCTGTGAATCCATAGTACCATTAATCCACATCCTCAGAGAATGCAGATACAAAGAAAGAATTAAAAAAAGAATATTCATTGAATATATTCAAGCATAAGAAACAACATAGTCATAAAATGTTATAAAAAATATCCTCCTTATAATGCCTGAAAGATTAGAATAAGATTGGGCTCGTAGTAGGATCCTCTGTGTGAGCCCATTTATAGAAACACAATGCAATTTACTGCAGTGAGACGTTGGCACATATGTAGGCAAAAAGCCAGGCTGGAAACAAGCTGTTTCGCAATACATGTCTGCAAAATCTGGCACACTTTCAGCGTGCTTCTCTCCTGCTAAAACTAATCTTAAAAACACATCAATATCACTAATAATATTATCATAACTTTGCTACTGCATCTATTAATCTTAAATGGTTTGACATGTACGATATTAAAAAGTATTTCATTACAAATATAACTTAAAGAGTGCAAACAAATCTTGACATCATGCAAATTGGAAACAGATGACGGCGCTCATTCAGCAGGTAGGAGTTGAAGTCAGAGTATTTTGGTTCAAACACATCCTGAGGTGGAGGATCATTTTGGTCCACTTCAAATAAGAACTTAACATACATTCAACTAAGTCACATCTAGCAAAAAAGATTTAAAGAAGACATCCAAAGTAGTCCATAAGCTCTTTGTGGGTTAGACACCTGATAACGTTGTGTCCACTGAGACAATGTCTTTCATTCTCTTGAGACATAAAAGAGCTCCTGTCCTCTCAGGATGGTTTCATTCTCAGTAAATGTTCTCTTTCCGAGAAAAGGGAAGGTCACTGAGAACTCAGAAGAGAAAAAGCTGCTTTGCATAAGGCAGCGTCTGTACACTTTCTCCTGTAGGATACAAAACGCTTGCTTGTGTCTTCCGGGATTGACAACAAATTAGAGGGCGGAAAAAAAAAAATGTGTCAAGTTTGACCTCTGAATTCAGGCAAAGTTATTTGAGCTATTTTCTGCCGTCACGCTGATACAATCCACCTGGGTCTCGAAATATTAAAGGTTGGGGCAATTTGTCAGTAAGAAAAACATCAAAGATACAGGAAGTCAACAGCAATACTATTACCAATAAAAACAAATCACGCCTTCTGTGTTTATGATGATGATGGTGCAGAATAAAAAAGAACAAAAGCAAAACAAATACAAGGGAAACACTTTATGTGAAAGTCATGTCTAGAATTTATCATAAGCACATTCATAAGACATTACAATACATTTATAAGGCTTTATAAAACCCTTTATAAATGTTTATAATCATATGTTACAATGTTAATGTTAATGTTAATGTTAACAATGTTTAAAGTATTATAAGTTCAGCATTCATAATACTTTGTAATGCCAGTAATGCTTTATAATGCCAAAGTGACAACAGTGTTTGAAATAGGAATTCGAGTCACATAATATCGACTGTGACTTTAGCCAGTTATGAAGACACATAGAGAACTGCTCTAAACATAACATAACAGATTATAAATTCTGAGTTTCTGAAATGCAATAATGTTTTATAAACATTAATAATCACTGTAGCATGACTTTGTGAGTTATTAGTTAAGTGACAGCATTGCATAAGGTTGTTAGCAATTGTATTATGTTTATAAGACACTATGTCTTTATATGTCTTCATAACTAGCTAAAGTTATGATAGATATAATGTACTGTGTAACCCAGATTCCTCTTTCAAACACTGTTGTGGTATAAAGTCTTAAAATCATTTACTACACAATGTGCACCACTTATACTACTTGTTCAAAATTGATTCTAAAAAATCATTAAGAGTTTTATAAAGCCTTATAAATGCATTATAATGTCTTAGGAATGTGCTAATTAGACATAACCTTCATAGAAAGTGTTACCAATGCAACTATCTTTAACATTCTGTTACTTTACCTAAAAGAAATCAGATGCCATTTTGAGATAGGCTTGGGCGGTATAAAGGTATTACGGTATATCAGGGTATTAAGAAGTTCAGGCAATATGTCTCTCTACTGGTGGACAAGGCAGCGCAGCTGAGCCGAAAACATGGCGACTAGGGCATAAAGTTACAGGACTAATTAGTAGAAAAGAAAAATGCCTCTGCTCTCTTTGGGAGCATTTTGGGTTTGGTCATGGTAATAAAAGTGAGCCAGCACTCCAGACTCCTGATTGGTCAGAGTCGCACAGTGTGGTGAGTGAAGCAAGCGTGAGAGAGCGAGTGACACAGAGTGATGATGAATGCATGCTGTGCAGAGGAAAAGGTGAGCAGTGGAGTTGTCAAGCTGACAGTAAATGTTCAGTGTAGGTTTGAGTTGGTCACTGAATAATGGCTGCAGCTTCTGAAGACCAGAGCAAAGTGTCTGTGTGTGTTTGTTGTTTTCCAACTGTGGGACAGTGTTACTATGATGATAAGCTCCGCCTACACTGAGGGAGTACTATCTGCAGTATAATACTGTCATAATGTATATCCCAGTATAATGTCAGGAAGGTATTAATGTATGAAAAAATAGATACTGCCCAAGCCTATTGTAAGATTCAACATATGACCCATTTTTGGCATAAGATTGGTAACCTTTTTATCATGAAAAAAAAAGTAATTTGTGATTTTACATTGGTTTTCTCAGCTTATCAGTATTTCTTTGGAATTTGAAAAGTTTAAAACTGAGTTAGAAAGCTGTGTCAGTACCTGTGTCAAGTCTGTAAAATGCCCGTATGTGTTTCAGTTTGTTGTTTTCAGTCAAGTTTTCTAAAACTCACTTGCAGACAAAAGATGATTCACTGACATTTCTCAGCTTAATTTCAGCATTTAGTATTTGCAGTCTCACCACTGGTATTTTTTCTCTCAGTCCACTCAATGGAGGCATGTGTGGGTGCATTTAATCCAATGTGAAGATGAACATTTCAAAAATTGCTTAAACATTCAGAATATCCACATGTAGAAAGGCATCCAAGAGTTTGGTCCAGTTTGAAGATTTGTCTTTTGTGTTTAAAATACTCCAAAAAGAGGATAAAGAAGGTGAAAAAGGTGCAGAGGGAGCAGGTTTAGAGAGATGAGGAGCTCTGGCTGAAGTGTTTCAGCAGCAGCTGGTCATATTCAGCCTCAGAGGCCGGCGACATTGATGTCGGTGAGCTGGCGTCGGAGCTCAGAGAGGAGTCTCTAAATGGGGAGGGAGGCGTCAGAGCCACCAGCTCCTCCATATCCTTCGCTCGCCTGCCACTCACACATGTCCCGGCCAGGTGCTCGTAAATCTTACCTGCTGGTCGATTCTCGCAGAAGTTGGACACGGCCGCCACCTCAGCGTATGTGGTGACAGTGGAGGGGGCCTGTCTGTTCCAGGGGGCTGCATCTGCGGGTGAGGGCAGAGCGGTGGTGGAAGTGGGGCTGACGGTGACTCCCCCTGGCAGCATCATGGTGTTCAGCTCACTGATGTTGGCAGTGAAACGGTTAACCACGCAGCTGATTTGGTCCATGATGGTGGTGCCCTGAGGTTGACCGATCATCCCTATGCCGATGTCACCCACACCTATGGCGCTAATGTCCCCGCCATCCACCATACCCTGGTTGTTGTCTCCACCTCGCCTTCTCACCCCGGCAGGGTGCTCAGGTACGTAGGTGGGTAAAGCATGTGCCTCCTCTCCATCCTCTCCATCCTGGAAACCCCTCGCCTTCGCCGCATGCTGGCTAATGGTGGGCAGAGGTGACTGAGAAGGGGAGCAGGTGAAGGGCGGAGACACCTGCGGCTCTTCGTTGACACCAGAGTCTGCGGGTGTATCTCCATCTTTAGAGAAGGGCTTGATGATAGCTGTCTGGTTCACCTCGACTGGGTCCTTCTTCTTGACGTGGAATGACATCCTCTTCCAAAGGTTTGGTCTGTAGCTGCGCTCATTTTGTGCCCAGGTCACTGATTTCCCATTGGAACTGGAACACACAAAGGGCAGAGACATACAATTTGTTTATTTAATTTGTTTGTTTGTTAGAAAGTCCACCCAGCCCTCCTGCATAGACTGAAAGAGATGCAAAACGATATGATACAGGTGAACTGACTTTGAGATGTACTTGTTTTGCGACTTTTTGTATTAATTTTGTGTCTCCTTGTCGTCATTGTTTCTTTTTGTGGTCATTTTGTGGCTCCTTGTTGTTTTGTCTCCCTTTATCCTCTTTGAAGTTGTTTGTGCCTCTTGGTTGTCATTTTGTTTCTCTTTGTTGTTGCTTTGATTCTCATTGTTGTCACTCTCATTGTTGTCTTTCATCTCTGTAGAAATTTAATGTCCCTTTGTTGTCATTTGTTACTTTGGGCTTATTTTTTGCCTCTTTTATCACTTGTTGTCACACTTGTCTTTTGTAGACATTTTGTTTTTGTTTGCAGTCATTTTGTTTCTCTTTGTTGTTGTTTTGTATCACTTTCTAATCATTTGTGTATTTTTGTAGTCGTTTTGTGCATCTTTGTAGTCATTTTGTGTCTCTTCATAGTCGTGTACCCCTCTTTGTGGTTGCTTTGTGGTCATTTTGTGTCACTTTCTGGCTGTTTTCCGTCTCTGTCGCCTGACCCATTGGTCCCCTCGGCCTGTGCCTGGTGTGCCCATTCAGTAATCCATCCCTGTGTAGTGCTGCATGTCCTCTATATTTAAACTGGGAGACACTATGTGTACCCATATATATACTCTACATTACCATCATACCAGGATAACATTAAAAAAAGAACATCCCTCATCTATGCTGAGGTTCATGTTCTACTTCTTCTTGTCAGTATTTCTACCATCCCCCGTTCTATATTTTGCTTTCTTTGTAATTTCACATCTCCCTCCATTTTCTTTCATCTTCCCTAGAAAGAGAAATCCTTAAAGGCAGTGGGTCTCCTGTGGGAGTACTTAACCCAAATGAGGCAGCCTTTTCTCAGCTCAGGGAGCAGTTTTTCTTGGCATATCCTGCCTGTTGTGGTGGATTCAAGCTCTGATTTACCAGAGACAGTTGGTGAAGGAAGAGCGATAGTTGTGTTCTTGGAAATATCTCAGCAGAGTCTTCATCTCTATTCATGGACTTGTGGGCAGAAACAACTGAAGTATCTGGCCACAAAGAGAGTAGTTTAGATTGCCAAATAATAAGCAAAGCAGGTAGTTTTTGTGCTGTTAGACTGTGCCATGTCTATCCATAAGTGTTAATGAAGTCCTTACCTAGCATAAGATGTTTAGTGATTGCATGATTGTGCTGGGATTTTTTGTGTAATTAACCTGATCTGACCAAAATCAGCAGAAAAGGGAGGCCAAATTGTTTGAGAAATATACCAAAAGTTTCCATGATTATATTACAAAGTAAATATTAAACTTCATAGTCTTCATAGGACTCACTCATTGTCATATATTTTGTAATTATCAAAAGCAAAAAACAAAGCTGGCATTATAATACATTTTTTTTCACTTATTTTGAATGTTGAGGAAATGCATGCAGAAGACAACATGATTTAAGAACTTCAAAATGCAGTATATATAACAAACTTACAGTCTCATAAAGAATGACTTTGATGTAGAACCTTATGTGAAGTATAACTTAAACTTTGAGATTAAGATTGTTGTGTTGTGTGAACTTGGTGAAATTGAGAATGAGGTAAATTTTTTTGTTTTGCTGTCCTGCGTATGAGGACTTAAGGGATGTGCTTTTTACTAAAATGTTACCAAGGGGTAGCAGATTTTATCTGTCACGCTTGGGAGAGAAGGCAGAGTATTCTGTTTAAGTCTGTTTGGAAAATGTGTGAGCGCTGCAGCTGTGTTTGGTGTGTTATAAACCCATGAGGATTGGGCACTTTTTGTGCATGACACAAAAATAAAAGGAAATCAAGCAATCAATCGATTAATCACATAACATGAGATGTACAACTCTGTTGACAGAAACTTAATGAGACCTACTTTCTGGAAATGTTCTCTTGAGAGGCGTTACACAACAGGGCACAGGTGTTTCAGATCCTGAGGTGTTAATTTATTCACAGCTTAATACCCACTTTAGTTCCCCTCATATACCTGATGTTGTCCTGCGTGGACCCACGGCGTCTAAATAAGTTGGCCATGCTGCTGGAGGATTTTCCAGACTTGGCAGCTTTCTTGGCATCGCCCACGTGCATGCGCACCACTGTGGATGTTGTGAAAGCACTGCGGACATTCTTTTCAGGCTTGGCAAGCATGATGTACACCTGTTCATGAAAATTAACGATAAATATCTATTAGGTGTAGGAGTACAAAATGATAACAAAAAAAGAAGATTTGGTGACACTATTTGAAGCGGTGTGTATAAGACATTATGCCATTACACAGTCATAACCATGTCATAACATAAAGGAGTCTTTATGAATGTTTATGACTGATGTCACTAGGTGTCATTCAGTCAATAATGTTATCTATAATGCAAAGTTGGCATTGTTTGAAATGTGTTTGTTATGACAACTGACATTAATTAAGACAAAAATATCTTCATCATGACGTAAACTATCGTATGTGGCTGGTTTTGACACTGGCCATCATGACGCCATTATTAAGTGTGTCATGAATATTTTCCTTGACCTCAAAGTGGTACATTTAGGTACATTTAGGCTAATTAGGGCTAACCGGGCTAACTAGCTAACACCAGCTACAGATAATAGCAGGCATTGCTTAGCCTACTTCAGCAATAAGTAAACTAGCTATCTGTTCATTAGCTAACTCTGTAAGCTAAATAACCTTAATACTGTACTCTGTCATCAAACTGGCCTTATAACATTTAATGACACCTTTATGACACTACAAATGGTATCACTTTAGTTGAAGTTTAGGATATTATTCATGACACTTATAAAAGCATCTGACAGTGTAATAAAACTTGATGCAATCTTTGTAACAAGTCCAAAATGTACCACATTCATGAAACGCTTATAATGGTATCATAACAGCCAGTGTCAAATCCTGTTAAAACATAAACAATTTCTTTGCGTTTGATCATGTCAAGATGTTATGACGAAGACACTGACAGGTTACATTGTCTTGGTTAATGTCAAGTTGTCATAATAAAGACATCTCAAAACTTTGCATTAAAAAATACATAATTAACTGAATGACAATTAATGACAACAGTCATAAACATTCATAAAGACTCCTTCATGTTCATAACAGTTGTCATGACATGGTTATGATGTGTAATGGCAGTCATGCACACCTCTTTAAATAAAATGTTAGCCAAATTTTCCTAGTACTGTCTAAGTTTTCTTACTTATAAGTCTGTTTTTGTGAGAGTCTGTGTTTCCATTTCTTACCTTTGGGACGAACATGCAGCAGAGAGCCACAGTGGCACTGAGGCTGACACTAAAGCACATGGTTATGATCTTGTAGTTGGAGCCAAAGTAAATAGGAACAAAGGCCAGCCAGATGATACAGGTGGTGTACATAGTAAAGGCAATATACTTGGCCTCATTAAAATTAGCCGGAACATTACGCGTCTGTAGGAGAAAAGGGAGAATATAACTTAAAATAGTGTGAAGTTGAAGCAGAAAGGACAGGATACATGGTGACGAAAAGTGAGAAAAGGTCTAGGTGCATAGAAAGAAAAATAAATACAATGTATTCTGACGCACCTTGAAGGCGTAGAAGGTGCAGCTGAGGATGAGAAGGCCATTGTAGCCCAGAGGCGCCACCACCCCCAGAGTGGTCAGATTGCAGATCAAGTGTACTTCACGGATACTCGGGTAGTCATAGATCACCTATGAGGAGACAAAGGCTGACGTCGCTCTAGTTGTATAAATAAATGTAAATGAGGATTCTCAATATTGTCAAACACACGTAAACACAAATACCTGTGGTGGCTCAATGATAAGAAGTGCCACAATAATCCCCAGCTGCAGCAGTATGAGTAGGAAGGCGATGACCAATTGTGCGCAGGCGGACATAAAGCGCGGTTTCTTGGTGCAGATCTTTTTCTTGCTGCCTGCCAGGATCCGTGCTATACGGTTGGTCTGGATCAAAAATAGATCAAATGGTTATACAGGCTTCACTTAAATCAAATGTGGATAATACCACTCGCACTGATTCATAACAATAATCCTCTTTTCAGTTTCCAGATCTTTAAACATCAACCTCAGCCCACACACAGATCCTCATCTTCTACCAAAACTCCCTTACAATTGGCCATCATCCAATCCAAAAGAGGTAGCTCTTTTACTCCTGATGTTATCCTTAGATGCCTTTCTTTTTATGCTACAAACTTCAAAAACACTGGACTATGATAATAAACAAGTTGTCTGATCAAATGTGGTTGCTCAAGAGAGTAGAACTATATCATGAAATTAAAAATACTCTTGCTATGTCAGTGTTTATGTCTTTTCAGTAATTCATCCAGCACACAGAGATGATCCCACACTGCAACAAACATCCATCTCAAGCAGTGCAGGAGTTTCATGATGAGCATCGTCGCCATTTCCCCTCAGTTTGGTTGTATGCCTCCCAAAAAATTATATGCCCTGTGGCCACAGTGGCCTTGCTGTCCCACCCACACTTCCTCATGTGATTTTGCCATTTTCTTCTCTGTCTCTTTCCTGTCAACATGCTTTTTAGATTTCAAGCCTGGTCTTCACCACTGGAAAATCAAGCTATTTAACAGTGATGACTCTCAGCAGAGGCAAAGGCGCCAACATATACAGTATGCTGCAGACTGTATGTTCCTCCTTGTTGTGCTCCACCTCCTCTGTAAGTGTTTGTGATGAAAGAAGTGAGTGATCTTCAACAGCTACTTTTGCAGTTTTGTTCTGCTGACTTCTGAACCTTCTTTTCAAGTGTGTCTCACTGTGAACATTCTGTTTCACATGAAAGTGAAAACAGAGGAAACTGAGAATTTTAAATGTCAAAACCATTTAACCAGACCTTTAAGTGTAAAAAAAGACTTTTTACATTGTGGAATAACGTTGTCTCAGTGGCATTTTAGAGTTTAATAGAAAAATCAAATGAAAATCAAATCAAATGAAGCTCATGATAGAACTATGAGGCTTTAACTCAATAAGTTTCACATGAAGTGAAACACACTGACTTGAACTGTTCTTCTTTGTTCCTCTATCTCCTGGTAACAAAACAGAGAAGAAAGTACCTTGGTGACCAGAGCAGAGTAGCTCATGGCGGGGGACAGGCCGATTCCCAGCCGCTGGAGGTAGCAGTAGACTATGTGGGGCTTGGCGATAAGGCTGAAGGTGCACAGGTAGCCCAGACAGATTCCAGCCAGGATGATGTAGCAGAGCTCACGGCTGGATGACTTGACCACAGGGGTGTCCCAAAATCTACAGATGGATCGGATTATATGTAGGTTCACAAAACTGGTATGAGATAGCTAGAGAAGTAAAGCACATGAGAGAAGTTAGCCTCTTTCTGCCAGAAAGCCTTTGTAACATGTGGTTAACAGCCTATTTAAACCCAAACCATGATCTTTTCCTTAAAATGAATGTCAAACCCCAGTCTCTTGGGTAGAAATCTTGTGCTTAAGTTATTCATCCACCACAACCTGCTCCTGGTGTGGAGTTTGTTGCTCTTTATATTATGCCACCTGACTTCCTAAAGCCTTTCTGCCAGAAAGCTAGTCGGAAAAAATTACCCAACGGTAATATAAAAAGTAATACTTTTATTACTGGACAGTCATGATGTGGAGTTCTTTAGGGGGCCAGGGGACATTGTTTAGCGTGACTTTTAGGAGGCCATTACTTTATGAGACCATTACTGCAGGATGCTCCCTCTAGATCTCTAGACTATGTTTCCATAATGTTTGCAGAACCTTTACTGACATTACAGGAACCTTTAAAGCAGCAAACTGTAATATTCTTTTTCTATACAATTTAGGTCTTTCCATCACATTCCCAGAATATTTTCAAAACCTTTACATTATTTTACAGGAACTTTTCCAGAATTTTTAGGGAACCTAAAAATTGCTATCTTGAAATCCAAAAGATATTTACAACTTATCACAGGGAACCTTGTTCTTTGCTTTTATGTAACCCTTATTGGGATACTGGGAGCAGTGGGCAGTCACTGTGCACCTGGGGAATGACTTCAGTTCTAGGCCAGTGCCTCGGTTAAGGGCACTGACAGAAGAATTAACCAAAGTTACTGGTTTGGTACCTAATCTACTGTTCGGTTACCAGAGTCATATAGGAAAATTTGAACTGCAACACATTCGTAACCAAAAGAGGATGTTTCTGGACTGGCCCCAGTGTTCTGTAGAAGTTTGAGACATTTGTCACCTTTAGAGAACTTGTAGGGAACATCATGCAAGGTTCCTGGAATGTCCCCTCCTATGTGGGTTCCTACCCATTGCTTTGGTGAAGGTCATTGCTATATTGACCCAAATTGGGTCAATGTTGACCCACTGACTTTTAAGTCACAGCACTTTCATTAGTACTGTGCCAAATCATAATAGAGTTATGCAGGAAAAACTTCCTTTTAACAGACAGAAACCTTGAGCAGACCAAGACTGCTTTCTAATGGTGGGAGGCCAAACAGTGTATGTATACGACTAGTAAAGCTGTAGGCTATAATTACTTGATAAAGACAGAAGTAACAAAAAGTGTAGCCATGAGGCCCAGGCAGGCAAAGACCACAGCAGCGATGGGCTCTGGATCCCCCCAGCGAACATACTGCACCGGGATTGGCTCACAACCTGAGAGATACAGAGAGATTATACAGAGTGGAAAACACAGAACAGTTCAAACTAAATTTGGATTTGTTTGAAAGAGTGATAGTGAAAGGACTTGTATGTCACAGCATACAAATGGCTTGATGTAGATACAGCAAAAGAAATGCAGAAAATCTTAAGTCTATGATACAGTTGGATCACGAGAGATGAAGTAAGTTTTGTTGTGAAACATTAAAGGGATCAGAGAGAGATAGAACAGAATGATAACAGGATAAAACACACTGCTGTTCTCCAGTGGATTAGACACCTAAAATGCCTTTACGTGTTTTTTTCAAACTACAGAGGAACAGAAATGTTGTGTAAGACAACAAAGTGTTTACAAAAGGGCAGAAATAGGGTTTCAGACAGTTTTTACAGACTCTGAAGTTATAAAATCTGGCATCAGCCAAATCCCGTATTCTGGCAAGGATCTAGGTGTGTGTCTGTACATGAGCATTTGTGTTGATTCTCTGCAGCAGTGTGTGTGTGTGTGTCTTAGTTCAGACAGTTTGCCAGTTTGTGATGTGTGTGGTACATAAGGGGATTTTGGGTGTACCATCAGTGTGTGACCCAGTTTCAAGGCTCTTCTGGCCTGTTTGGAAATCTTGTATTTGCAGAGTAACAGACACATAAATACTGTAAAGAGCATTTACCAGTGAGATCGTCTGTGGGCCAGGAGCCGAGGACACAGGCTCGACAAGTGTACTCGTCAAACACAAACTCATTCTCCTTGCAGGGAGTGCAGGTCCAACAGCAGCTCACCTCTCCTTTACGGATCACCTAGACACACACACACACACACACACACACACACACACTAGTATGAAAGGGTGGAAGGGTCTCAAAGCTCCAATGGCACTTCTCTGTAGCTAATCTTACACTCTGACAGCCCTGCAGGGCAGGGAAATGAGGAGTTCTTCATCAGGGGATCAAAAGAAGGAAGAATATCTTTGAGCCTCATTATTTTAAAAAAGGTTCTTTTAGTTTTCGCAGCCCTTCAGTGTGACAATACAATTAAAATAAGATAAGGACACTGGAAGCATGGTGGGTTAAACTGGGCATATGCTGTTTTTAGAAATGTTTAATTCCAACACCTAGACTGGGCCAACAGCAAAGATTAATTTTATCTGAGATTGTTTAGCAAAACTCAGTTTAAAATGAAAAATCCAGCTTCAATAATTATAAAAAAGATTTGTTTAAAAGCTTCAAGGCAGGTAGAAGTTGGTCATGTCTAGGTGGAAACCAGAGACTGCTAGATCTCGTGAGTTATTCTAACACAAACCAAGAAGTGTTTTCTGTCCCTAAACCAAGCCTCTGTATGTCGGCCCTGTGGTGGTATCCTGGGACAGGCTTCATGGATAGATGAAAAGGAATACAGGTGTGGTGAGCAGAAATACGAAGAGGGAACGTGTGAGGTATCACTTTGAAGAAATGCACTGCTAATATGACAGGAAGCTGGGAATGACTCTTATCTGTTGTCAAGGTCAGCACAGATCAGACAGTCGGTGGTAGGAACGTGGGCAAGGGTTTAAGGCCAGGAGGTGTGAACATGCAGAGCTCCTCAAAACCTTATGCATAAGACTGGTAGTTGTGAAAACCCTACAATCTGCCACATTACAGGCAGTCAGTGTAGAGTAGTGTGTAGGAAGAGTTTAATGTTGGAGACTGTTGGGACGATAACGAGGAGGCAGACTGCAGTGTTCTCGATGATTTGGATGGGCTGCAGGGAGTTACAAAAGCCCAGATGGGACATGATTAAAGCTTGAACAAAGAGCTTTGCTGAGTCCCCGGTGGTGTACTTGAGGATCTGATTGGACCAATCTTTTATACTGTGAACCTGTGGCACCAAGTCAAGGCTGCTGTGTGGGTCCTGCTCAACAGTTTTCTTCAGTAAAAAAGTATATGTTCTCTGGTCTGCAGTGACACATGAATGTGGGAAACCATGTCTTTTGATTGGAGATCATCATCATAACAAAAACAATATTAGCAAAAGTGCGTGAGATGATGTAGACTATGAATTTATGTATAGCCTGAAGAGGTTGACATATGTTCTGCTGCATGCATGCAATTAAAGGGGTAGGTACACTTACCACATTTATTACTTAAATTACTTAAATATTGCTACTTAGGGTATTCAACATAGCTAGCTGATTTAAAAACATGCACTTTGAAGTGATGCGTACCTTGATCTGTGCCTTCTGGCAGGGCTCAGAGCAGACTGACTGGATGACTTCACTGCTGTTACTCCAGATTTCCTCATCGTTCATCTTTAGGCCACTCTGGTCCCAGCTTCCCACATGGATGTAAGCATACTCATCCTCGCCTGTACGCTTGAAGTTCATGATTTCATACCTTAGGTGAAACAGCATGTGCATACATTTCAAATTAAGTTTTTGCATCGGCAAGAATCTGGTGATATGATACATATCACAAAACGGGGTTGCAATTCAATACGTTGTGGTACTGTAAGCAAAGTTATATATTGCTATTTTTGTTAAACTAATTTTAGGAAACTGTCATAGTATAAAAACATGACACCACATGTATAAATAGTTTTGTTTTACATTTTTTGTTTTTTTTGTTTTACAACAATTTTTTTGAGAACCGATACAGTATCACAAAACATAATATCATGATACTGAAGTGTATCGAGTATTATTTTCTTCTTTATCTTCTTTATTTTATTATTTTCTTCTTCATTTTCTTATCTTTCTACTTTTTCATTTCCTGCTTTCCCTTGTTCTCCATCAGCATTATTTTTACCTGCCAGGTGAGTCTCCATTCTGGTCAAAGAGGATGGACTCTCCAGATACGCCAGTAAAGTTGGTTTTCATCAGGAATTCCAGCAGCTGGCGCCCATCAATGGGTCGCATGGCCTCACACAAACCCTGAAACCAAGGAAAGAAACAAACACTCTGATCAGTGTCAGACCCAATGTGAAAGCATAAAAATGCCCACTCCGTTCATTATCATACCTTATATCCTGGACAGAGGGTTTCCTGCATGGCGTGCAGCCCGTAAGCCATGGAGTAGATGGCATTTATGACAAAACCCATCTTGGTGTCTTGGGCGTACTGATGGCGCAGAGACTCCCTCCCTGTGGAGAACAGAGACCTGCTCATAAGGAGAAACCCAATCACTGTAATCTAAACCAAACGAGGTTACATTGGACTCTATATATTAACTTTTAAGAAACATGTGAAAATGTCTCACAATAAAACGTAGTTCATAACATTTTAAACAAAGTAAGCCATTTCTGACAGTTAATGCTGTCCAGATATTTTTACACATAATGTTTTTTTTCACATATCAAGTATTCTGTTGCTAACAGGTTACTTACAAATGCAACAGGACTTACAAATAAAATTAAATAAAATCAAAAAAAAAAAAAAAAAAAAAAAAAAAAAATGATGTCAGCATTATAAATTCTCAAAAAACAATTTGTTGAGCTTGAAAATTTTAAAAACTTCAAATATGCTTGTTTTATGTATACAAGTATGTATGAATTGCCCTATATATCTCACATTTAAGACACATCTCAAAAAAAGGCCCAAAACCAAACCAAAACTGTCATCAAAACTGTGACAGGTTGAAAATTATAGTTTGTCTTTTTATGTGTGTGTGTTATGTATTTGTAATTTTTTATTATTATTATTTTTGTACATTGCCACTTGTAATATCTGTTTTTGTTACCTGCCGAGGAACTACAGATGGAAATTATTATTTTTGCTAAAATGCGGCATGTTTACATCTTGTCAAATAAACAAATAAAATACAGTAAAGTAAATGTTAGGATGTGAATACAGACTAGATGACTAGTGGAAAGTGTGTGAGGAGGTGTGATGATCATGATCTCTGCGCGGTACTAACAGGTGCAGGTGCGGTTGTATTTGGTACTCTCCTGCGGATGTCCCCTCAACCTGCACTGGAAGCGATGCTGCCAGAACTCGGGGAACCAGGGGTTCCTCAGGTTGGCATCAGGCCTCAGGTTCAGGTAATAGTCATCGAACCAGGTCACATACGCTGACTTTAACTTTATAGTGATTCCACCAGCTGCCTCCTTCTGGTAACCGTCTGTCACATCGTACCTGTCAGCCCAGCCGTCACTGGACAGGAGGAAGAGGAGGGGAGACAAAGGTACAGCAGCTTGTTAGTCAGAGCATCAGGCACAATAAGACTGAACATCTTAAATGCTTTCTAATTGTTTTTTTGCAGTTGTTTTTTGCTTGCCAAGATTTTTTGTTTTCTCTAAAGCTATTGATTAAATCAGCATTTTACATTCAAGTGCTAATATATATACAGGTAAACATGCAGGCGTAAACACATTTTTCTATAGAATAGCTTCTTGAAATCATGTCAGACATCATCTAAGGCAGTTTAAACAGTACACTGATTGCACATCTCCAAATGTTATATAAATAAATGGCTGATCTCTGTTCCTTCTCTGTGTGACGAGTGTAAATCTAATGAAGCCACTTTAGTACACTGTTATATAACGTGTCCTAAGATACAGATGTGCTGGTGCAACATTTTTATATAATTTCAGAAATTCTTGATTCGTGATTTGAGCCTGAGCCCTAAACTATGGCTCAGAGACATTAAACAACCACACATTGTCTCTTAGACAACTCTATTAACTATTTTCTTATGTCAACCAAAATTGCTTGTTGATGATTACTAAGCTGAGGCTAATGCTACTTTAACATCTTTGTCTCTTTTCTTTTCTTTTCTTTTCTTTTCTTTTCTTTTCTTTTCTTTTCTTTTCTTTTCTTTTAGTATTTTATTTTCTGCAAGTCCTAAAAGGGAATGGTGTCAGTATTAGTTTATATTTACATATCTCCTCTTAACAGCTAGAAACCTAAAGCTCAGGGTAACCATGATGATGGAAGTCTATCGTTGATCGCTGATTGGCCACTTGCCTTTGTTAGGACTTAATGTCCAAACAAGTTAAGTTATGCCCCAAGTCCCCAAGTAATCATGGTGCAACCGATTTTAGTAGCTACTTTAATTACAAACTAACTTTTTAAGCCTCTTGTGTCACTTTACACCCTCATTTAGGAGGGATCTTAAACCTAGCTGGGGCAGCAGAGTGCTGGTTTCACCAATGGAAGGATAACAAGGTGGCTGACACCTTGAAATAGTCCTGCTCAGCAGTCCAAGAAGTAACACCCAACATTAAGCTCATCTTAAAAGTCATAGTGAGGTAAAATATTTAATAAATCAAGGTTTTAACTAAATACATGATTTGGGTACAACAGATTACATTCTATAGTTTAAAATGGTTTTATGAAGTAAAATAACAGATGGTCCATGATTGCAGCTTTAAGATGCCCTGCTGTAAAAAACTGTAGCTGGTGCTTCTGACTATATTTCATACCAGTGTTTCACAGATTGAAGGAGACAGGTGGTGCCTTGCAAAACTGAACCTAATGACTGCTCTGCAGAGAGTTACAGTAGAATCAAATATTTATCATGATGACTCAGATGTACCAACACAAGACACACTGGGGGATGAAAATAGAGTATTTGCTCACTAGTTGAAGAATTGTGAAGTTAATTTTTTAAATGATGTGCATGTGCAAAGATAAGTTGTACAGTAATAAACCACCAGGGATCAAAGGTGGATGGTGCCGGGAGGACTTGGCTCGCTCGGATAGAGAGGCTTGTTATGTCTCTTCTTTTCAGCATGTCATTTTGTGTTGTATGCTTTGTTTTGTATACATGGTCACATAACTTTGTTTGCAAAGTTTGTGTCTGACTGCTGATTAATTAGATCTCTGTAGGCTCATTATCTGTGGAGTCCATTGAGACACACTTGTAATGAAGACCATATTGATTTACTTGACTTTAGGAGCAAATATCTCAGTGCAGATACAAGCCCTGCATTGCAGAAACACAACCAATCTGTTAATGTATTTGTAATTCTGACAAAGTCAGAGCATATATTGATTTGTAACTTGGAAATGGTACTTAAATGATTTTTTTTTCATTCCACAAAAAGGCAGTACAATACCATCTGACTATACTTACAAAAATAATTTTAAACAGCAGACAAACAGCAGCAGACTGCAGCGTCCGCAGACACATCTGCTCTGCTATTTATTCAAAAACCTTGTGGGCTTAGACTCAATAAGCTATTTCATCAGTGAACTGTTTGAAAAGGTTTATACTCTGTCTATTATTATCTTTCCCTCTGGACACTTCGTCTACAATCAACAAAGACAGAAGGTTGATTACACCTCCACACATGTGCATACATGTAAACACGCACACCTCGCTGACACAAAGAAATGCAATCCTCTCTTTCTAGCCGACAAAAAAAGCAAAAGAAGTCATTTTTGAAAACTTCGCTAAGCGAGCTGCAGTTACACAACAGTTGTGTGGGTGTTTTTTTCTGATGCCTGGTTCTCTGGGTGAGGTAGGAGATCATTTCATAACACATCCTTAGAGAAGCGAGCACAGAAATTGTACACTGGCATAAAAAAGACAGGAATGGATATGAAAAGCATGCAGGGCTTTGACTCTGGATAGTTTGAATCACTCTTGAACGAGAGCTCTGAAACCCACACAGCGACCTGGGAGGGCAATATGCTGCATGCAGCGCGTTGCTACACCACCTACAAGCCTGAAGACACACACAAGTGTGCTTGTGTGTGTGTGTGCGCATAGAGCGCAATCCTGGTCAACTTTCCAGCCAGATCTTTCCTGAGTGGACACTTTAGAAATCTGTAGTGGTTCAAACTTGAGGCTGGAAAAGTGTCCGTTTCTAAAATAAAAACCAAAGAAGACACGAGAAAGAAGAAAAAAGGCAAACAGCTGTTGGAGTGAACCGGAGCATAAACTCTCCCACGGCCTAAGCAACCTCAGCTGCAGTGTTTCCGACTTAGTCAGGTGTTCTAACAAGCACAAATGCAGAAATTTCATGTGGGAAGCCATTGGGGGATTGTGTCGCGTTAGCAGCGCTATAAACTCCAAGTTATTGGTTGGAGAGCTTGTGTATGTCTCCTCTGATAAACACAGCGCCTCCCAAGGGAAATAGGAGGGGTAGCAGTAACAAGATTGAGGGGAAAAATTTAGGGAAAAAAGGACATAAAGTCACATTTAACTAATTACATAGAACTCAGCATAAGCTTAATGGTCCAGTCGATGAGATTTAAGGGGATTTGTTGACAGAATATGGCAGAAATGGAATTAAATGTTCATTTGTTTTCATTAGAGTATAATCACCTAAAAAATAAGAATCATTGTGGTTTTGTGAGCTTGTGGTGCTCCGGTGTTTATGTGACTGGTCAATAAATACAGCGCACCTTTTAAACTAGCTCTGTTAAATGAAGAATAGCACATACTTTAAATCCCATGGCTTTGTTTTGTAAGTTCAGATTACTTTTTAATAAATTAATCATAAATATATTATAGTAATTTCAAACTTCTAAAATTTAAACTAAAGTAGCCCAGAATGAACAAACCAAACTCTCACTGTAGATACGGCCTTTTGGATTTTGTGTAAGTTTTGCGACCATTGTACGTTCTCCTACATGCTAGGATGGGGAGAGTGATTGCAACCTGCAGGCTCACTGCTAGGTGCCACTGCTCCTACACACTGGTCCTTTAATTATGACCTTGGGATCAGTGGAAATGATTACCTGTGCCAAGAATGTTTTTGGTATTGTTTGTTTGTCTGTTTGTCAGCAGGATTATTGAAAAACGACGGGCCCAATTTTCATGAAACTTAGTGGAAGGGTGTGCATGGGCCGAGGAAGAAACCTTTACAGTTTTGGAGCAGATCAGAATCACAGGGTGAATATATGAATTATTTTTACTTTTTTCGACATTCGAAAATTCACTACATAAGATTTGTTGTGAATTGGGAAACACTGCTCTAACTCACATCTAAATATGACTTTCCTGGAATAAAAATGGAAAATTATTTGAACTTTATACAAGAGTGATAATATTGACCATCAAGTTAGCATTTACAGATTTGCATATCATGTGGAGAGGATTTTTTTTGCCATGGCTGAGGTCTGCACTCTCTGAGTGCCATTCTAGTTAGAATAAAATTAGTTGATTAATGGACAGGATGGATAAGTACCACTCCAGTCCCTCTGTCTGACTTTTCCTTGTGACCTACTATGTGGTTTAGATTTCTTGCCTCAAACTGATAGAAAACTTTAAATAAGTAAGTTTTAAATTATTCAAAACATTGTAGCAAAACAAACCTGATGTGATAAATGGATAAAACCCTCATTTTCTACTTTGAGATGAAAGATTGAGAATGTCTGAAAACAACTTTTTAACTATTCACCCTGATTATATTTGTAAAACTACTGCATTTATGTAACTTTTCTAGTCTACCAAGCACTCAAAGTGCTTTATACCACATGTCAACATTCACACGCACATTCATACACTAATGGCAGAAGCTGTCATACAAGATACAGATTTTTATCCAAAGTGCCCCATGGTGATACTAGCTCACCTATTCACACACACACACACACACACACACACACACACACACACACACACACACACACACACACACACACACACACACACACACACAGCCATCAGGAGCAATTTAGGGTTCAGAATTTTGCCCAGGGACACTTTGACATGCAGACTGAGTGCAGAGTTTTGTAGAAATAAACTAGGTCTAATGAGAAGCACTAAATGATGAGCTGTGCACAGACCTGCTAGCTCTGGAGGCTGTACTTAGCATTATTTGAGCTACATGCTAACAGACTCGTGCTTAGCAAGTAATGAATTGGTTTTATAATTTTTCTGTGCTGCCATGGTTTTGAAACTTACCTCTGAAAAACATAACGTCCTTGAATCAAAGCAGAAAGATGCTAAAAAGCTTGTTCATGCTTTTGTTTATGGTGGTCTTGACCATTGTAATGCTTTATATACTGATCTACCTAAAGCAGCCACTGCAAAATTACAAACCATTCAGGAGGCTGCTGCCAGAGTTTTTTTTTTCCTTAACAAAAATGAAGATGAGAGATCATATAACTCATATAACTACATAGCTCTTATTGCCTAATCACCACTGGCTCCATGTATCTTTAAGTGCTTCTTTTGGTTTTAAAGTCACTAAATGGCCTTGCCTCGTTTTATTTCACAGACTTCCTCTCGTTTTATGATCCTCCATGAACCCTTAGATCCTCTACAGCTGCTGTTGCAACTATTCCCAAGGTCACCACTAAAACCTTTGGTTGATGCTGCTTTTAGCCATTACACCCCCAAATCTGAAACACTTTTCCTTTAAACATCGGACTCACCGACTCAGTAGGTGGTTTCAAATGACAGCACAAGACATATCTTTTTAATATGGCTTATAACCAGCTATAGACAAAATCTTTATGTATATTCCTCCTTGTGTATGTACGTGTTTTTTTTTATGTTTTTGTGGGTGATTTGTGTTTTTATGTACTGCTGAATTGTAAAGTACTTCAAGTTGTGTTCTGTGCATTAAAGGTGCTATATAAATAAAGTTAATTAATTCATCAGTTCATTAATTCAAGTTGTGAAGGCATCTCGTAGGCCTGTTGGAGAGTCACAGCTTAACCTAGGATCCCTCTTCTCCAGGCAGTTACAATGGATTACTGGCTCGATTTGAAATGATGATTCCGATCCTTTGCACAGTGAAGTTCAGCTTCTTCCTTCTGGACAGACGGTCATAGTCCCAAAGTGCAGAACAAAACAGTAACTTTGTTCTAGCAGCCATCATTTAAGTCAACAAGTCATAGTAAGATTGCACAGACACCATAAAATAATCTTTATTTATTTATTGAGTGATTGATTTTTAGCCTGCATTCACTGTTATCTTATTTATTCTTGGGGTTATTTATTTTATTCGAGTGATGCTTTTGAATCCTTTTAAAACTTTTATTATGTTTTGTCTCTGTGATGTTTGCAAATATGTCAAGATGGATGCTCTGTCTCTGTCTTGTACTGCAAAATAAGTCTATGTATGGGTACAAAGAAAGTAACCTCAACCTGAAGTTAACAACCCTATTTTACAGGGTGTCAGCATGTTAATGTTTGCTAATTACCAATAAACATAAAGCACCGCTGGGCCTGATGGGCATGTCATTAGTTTTGCAGGTGTTTTGCCATAAACTAGATGAGAAATCTTTAAACAGAGCTGGTTGTAACAGTGTCGTTCGTGTTGAAAAGTGGTGGGGACATCAGATGAAAAATCACTTTTTAAGCCGTCTTCAACATGCGATGCCATTTTAGGCAATTTAACAGGGAATCAGTATGTGGTCAAAGTAAATAATTACAAAAATGAAAAATGGAAAATGAATTGGGTTACTTCAGTGGACAATACAAAAATAGTCAGCATAAAACACAAAAATCCCTGACAGCGACAGTAATCATCCATCACATCCACAGACACAAAACCATGTCAATCAATAGAACAATGCTGATATCACATCTACTGCAGAAAGCATCAATGCAGCACCAGCGATAACAATATATGTATGTGTATGTATATAAGTATGACACAATAGAAACAACTAAAGTAATAATGTCAACAGTGTTAGCTCGAAATTATAAATCAACCTTAACTTTAGATGCTAAGTTCAACTGTCTTGTTGTTTGGAAGCTGCGTACCTAGAATTATTGTTGTAACATTATTTGTTAGAACACTTTGAACACATGCTTTTAAAAGTGACAGGGACAAAATTGGCCTTTTCAAAAAGTGGTGTGGGCATTGACACTCTGCCAAGTGCAAAGTATTGGCATCATTGGCAGCTAAACCTTAATACACAGTATGTTGCTTCCATAATCAAAGCCTGTTAGGCAGTGAAAGTCACAGAAACAGTCATAATGTGATACAAAGTGAAAAAGTGGGAAAACAAAAGGTGAACAAAATATAGTGACTAAAAATCTTTGGTGAAGCGTTAAAGGATCGCCATAGGTGTTACAATTCAACTTGAATGATTGTGTGTGCCAAATGGCACTCGATGCAATAGTTAGCTCAAACAGAGAGGCTGTGTGTGACTTTTTGCCCCTTATTGAGGAGAAAGCCCCTTGCAGCATCTTAATGCTGTAATAGTTTTGTGACACATGCAAGAATTTTCATGGTTCCACTGATTTCTAAACAAACAAGCTGGAGGTTGACAGTGACTTGGATACAACAGTTCAAAATCGGCTTACGCAGAGCTGGCAACAAAACAAAAGAAAAAAAAAGAAAAAACATTATCTGCTCCTTCAGTCTCTCTGTCTATAAATGTAATGTAAGCATGCGCTGCACACTTACACAAAGCTGGTGACAAATCCTCCAAGCTGACATGAAACAGATGGTTTGTCAAACCAAAAAACAAGAGTAAAAAAACAATAAGAAAGGTGATGAAACCAACAAAGTGAGGTCACAAACATGTGGTTGAAGAAGGACAGAACGTCTAAAAAGACAGACAAAATAGTACATGCTCATGCATGAGCATCAAAAGAGACACGACTGTGCCATCTCACCAGCACATCTCAGAATAGCAAGTAGAAACATCTCAAAAAAAAAAAAATCACTGTAATTATTAAAACTAGGCAGATGAAAACACCACAGCTGTCTGAAAGCCCTGTGTGGTAATATGGATTTCAGAGCCTGGCGTTTTGCAATATGTAGTTCAAGGTTATTTTATGTTTCCTGCTGTCAGATTTGAGCGACAGCCTACATATGTGGCTCCTAATGAGGAAAGGCATTTATAGAACACCAGGGACGAGAGCGAGTCAGAGAGCTAAACCTTAAAATAAAACATGGTATTCTCGGAGAGAGTGAAACCTCCTGTTAAATCAACTTTACAGCTTATTTCTTTTTTAAAGTTCTAATTGCATTCATACACTTCTGCATCCTGAAGAATCCATCCAAAACCTCACACCAACTGAGTGAGAGCTTTTTTTTTTTTAGAGTTTTGCTGTTTTAATTTGGAGTCATCATATACCCAGTCTGTAGTTCCCTAATACAAAATGTCATTTTTTTAAATGTGTTCCCCGATGTTTTACTTTTACAGATGGATTAGGGTGCTATATATTTAAAGGTAGAATATGCAGCATTGTTTGCAAACACACCATTCAAAGTTGGACCCTCCTCCACGGCTCAACAAACAAGAGGTAGAGAGACATAGAGGGTGAATTGAGAGAGTGAGTAATGTTAGTGAGAAAAAAAAGCAGTGAATTAGAGAAATAAAGCATTATTTTCTGATTGTTTCACTGTGGTCACATTCGAAAGCACACATAAACACACCTACATCTCTGCCCAACACCCACTTTTGTGTAAATATGGCCGAAGTGATCCTCAGTCTGCTCTGCCTATGTGTATGTGCTAGTGATGCATGGACCACAGTTACAACTGTGGGCACATTAAGTTTAATAGTGGAGGGGCTACAGGTGGGAAACAGGGTGTGTTTTCCCATTTAGAAGGATATTTCTTTCTGCACTCATTCAAACCTAAAATAACTAAAAGCAGCCTCTCTGATCATGAAAGGAAACTGTGAAAGAAAACACTCAATACAACACACAACAAAGAAATCACCTGGAAAGTTTGCACTACTCAACATAATTTAAAAGGTAAATTAGCCTCATGGAAGTTACATTTTACAATGCTCCATATTATAAACAAACAAAATTCATTAAAACAAGTTTGGTGTTTTCAAAGACATCCTATTAAGCTAAGATGGATTCCATATTCTATTCGCATTCAGTGGCCGCTGCTGCGATGCAGCGGAAGGCTGGCACCATATCCACCGCTATGTTCAAAACAGTTGGTCTAATAAATTTAATGATGACTCTAAATTAAAAAGAAAAACTCTAAAAACGCTCTCAGTCACTTGGTGTGAGGTTTTGGATGGATTTTTCAGGAACTTTTGCCCGTCTTCTGCAGTGAGGGGTGCATGTTGCTGCAGCCAGCTCCATTATATGTTGCCATCTCTACTAGTATTTCACTCAAAAGTGTTCTGGAAGTATAAAGCCAGTGTTCTTGAAGCTTTGAGCTTTCACTCAGAATTTTTTCAGATATTCCCAACGTCGCAGCAAACCTCAGTCCCGCGAAAGTAGTTCCACATAAAGCTGGCGTGAGACATCATGTCGTGTTTATCTTATTCAGATGGTAGAGCCACACGTTACTGTACTAACTGAGCTAACTAATTGATTTAAGTGCTCGGCTGGTAACATGTAAGATGCACACTACGTCTCATCGTGTAAATTAAATCTGATGAATAATAGCATATGCTATGGCAATTTGATAACTGCTTTTTCCTGCTTTGCCTCAGGATTGGAGTGTCGCTGCACCTCTATCTTGAACTTTTGGGGGGGGGCATAAAGCCCAGTGGCCCCAGGAGATGGTGCCTATGACATGTATATCGAATTTGAGGACAAACAAAAATCTACATCTTGAGGGTGTCAGAAAGTTTGTGGCACAATTTTCATAGTCACAAATATAAAAAAGAGTTCATTAAAAATACCTCAAGTTTCCTAGACCACCATGAAGCTGATGGATGCAGTGAAGATGATAATGAGGATGACGATGATGATGAGAGGACAAAGATGGCCCCAATAACAACAAACACATCTTGTCTGATGATGCTGGACATCTGAAGAGAGTCTGGACAAAACACTAAAAAAAAAAGCTGAAGCACAAGTCCATAAGTTAATAAATCCATTCATAAATTCTACACACCACAATCCGTCACTCACCTTCCAACCAGCAGAAACTCTCCGACCAGTCCGTGTCGTCTCATGGCCATCAGGATGCCTCGGACCGTCATGCCCTCACAGAAGCAGGCCACCACCCTGGCTTTGGGCAGGTGGCCTCGTAGCTTCTGCAGGAGCTTATCAAAGCTCTGCTCCCCTGCGTTGCTGTAGATCTTATCAGAGTGGGCGATGCAGATCCCCTCCTTTGCTGCCATGTCTTTAAATGCCTCCATACCACTCTCGCCATAATTACCTATGGAGGGGAAACATGAAAGGAATCTTGTTCATATTCACACAATACTGCAGAGCACACACAGAGCACTGTTTTTTTTTTTTAACTAATTAAATAATTACAGCTAAGAAATTGAAAAGATTAGATTGTAACAAAATTCTCTAACTTTAGATATGTCGACAATGAAATACACCGGTATAATGCCTGCACAAGACATGAGAATATAATGATTTCTCCTCCTGTTACAGGAGCTGTCAAGGGTTAGGCTTCTATGTTTTTGCAGGAAATGAGGTCACCTACTTTCTGTACTCTCACTCTTGGCATGACACTGTTTGAGGCATCCGTTCATTACTACGTGCGAGTTTTACTCCCATATGTGGGATGCCTCTTTGACTGGAAGCATAGTATTTCATTTTTTTCAACTGTTCTTTCAGCTCTATTCAGCTCTCTCTAAAAGGTGCTAATGATGCAGCCATTTCTGTTTGCATTGTAAGAATTTTATTTTATTCTTTGATATTTCTTTCCTTTCTTTCTACCTCCCTTTCTAATTCTCCAAGAAGCCTTTTTACCTCCTATGTGGGCAACATTGTAAAGAATTAGATTGTTGCCTGCAGGTATAGGTAAAATGTAAGGGAAAGAAAGCTGAGGGCCACAGTAAATATAGACTCTTTGCATCTCTGCGCTTAAGGTCACCTGGGCTTTAGTCAGCGCAGCTGCTTTAACAAGCTAAGTAGTTCTGTCAGGACTCTTTTAAAGCCATTCTGTGTGATTTGTAGCTGCAATGTGGGAATGTTGATATCATTTACTGGGTCATAAACCTTGTCATTAGTTTATGCAAATGCCACGTAGAGCAACAGGCAAGGTGCACCTGCATTTCGCAGATACAGCGTTATAATTGTGGGTTTGGACTACCAAGGATGTGCACTATATTTGTAATCATTCATAGAGATTAGAAACCAAAAAAAAACAGAGCCTGGCATAACATTTTATGCATATTAAATGCTGGGTATTTTTACACAGAATGTTTGTTTTGTTTGGTTGTTTAATTTGATTTGATTTATTTATTTTGAACATTTTAAAAAAAGAAAAGAAAAAAGAATTACGAAGAAGCAACATGCTTGTCTAGTCCTCCCCCTCTGCCCTAATCCATCAATAATCAGCCATTCAAATAAACCTGCTCTGAACCCCAGTGTCCATACCGAAAACTAAACTATTGTGTTCACCCGCTTCATAGCGAATCAACAACACTCCATAATTCTGTGGGGGAAGTTCAGATTGAAAAGAAAATCACTAACAGTATGACCATTAACATACTGCACATTATGCTTCCTCATTTCTGTACCTCGCAAAACTAAGTTCTTCGTACCTATCATTCTTTCGTACCTTTGTATCTTTTTCATCTGATAAAGTGATGCACATACTCTTAAGATTGACGCAAATGCAAAGTTTAAATTAAATTTCCATAATAAGTTATTACCCTCTCTCTGTTCAGGAACATTAAGTGCATTTGTTTGTCTTGAAACTACTTAGCAAACTTGTACAAGACTGTCTAGATTGTGTCAGATAGGTTATTATAAATACATTAATTAAAAAATCAACCAGTCAAGTGTAGGTGTATAATTACATCCATCATACAAATGTGCAGGCACTTTGACAACATCCCACTGTCTACTGGACTAAAAAACACTAGCAAGTCTTCAACAGAAATGTTAAAACATATGGATTTTTTTTTTTTTATAAGAGCATCCCATGACATGAGGTTTTATCCTGGAAAAGATCTGACATGCAAAAGACCTTTTTTAATTCTGTTCTCCCAGTTCAGCAATTTGGTATTTTCACGGAATGAAAACTGGAATAAACTGGAACGATCCAGTCAGGATTTAGCACTTATTCTTATAAAGAGGGATTTATTTCACACACATATGGTCTCAAGCCACAAAGAGGTTAAAAAAAATTGAGCAAATGGATGTGAACAGTAAAAATAGTTTGACTGATATCGAGAATGATGCCACTACCATGTGTTTGGTGTCTGAATAGGTGGCATTAGAAATTCAGGGGCTGGATTTTTGGAAGCTGTGATAACCCTGTGTGTTGATAATGCCTCTACAGCAGGGGATGGGGACTGCTTTATGATAAGAGCTGGAGCCTTATGTCTGCACTAGATTCACTTGCGGACACAAAAAAAGAAAATTAAGTAGTAATTTTGTGCTTTGGTATTGGTGCAATCCATCACGCTGTCCTTAAAGCACAACAGTACAGATTCTACTTTATTCAGTTATTTTTATAACATATGTTATGTTTTGGAAAAATAATTTCTGATCAGTGATCAGTGGCTAAAGCGTCGCTGACATCAGTGGACAGAGTGCTGTGATGCCCAGAGAGTTCAAAGCCTGTGGCAGATGTTCCCTGGGAAGCCTTGCCAGCTTTGCCACAGGATTATAGAGAATATATAATCAGAGCTAATTTCATATAAATTTCAGATTCATGCCATAGAGATAATATATAGTAACAACTAAAATCTCTGTGACTTTATGCCCAGTCTGTGTGTGTATGTGTATTCATGCAGGCTTATTTTGCAGAAAACTATTCACACTCGAATGATAAACAGTACATAGGTCAGCTGAGTGTTTGCTATATTAATGGCAGGTCAGAATGTCAGTAAGTAAAACACTTCTCTTCTGCTCCTTCAGACAGAAAAACAATCTTCCAAAACTAAGAACTGAAAGTATAACCTGAGTCAGATACTGCCCACAATAATGCAGATACATGAGTCTCCCTATCTCTGACCCAGTGTCAGAAAACAACAACATTATGAGTCTCACAAAGAAACACTTTACTGTTGCAGTATTGTACATTGTATTAGGCTACAATAGACTGTATAGATTAGGGTGACCAGACGTCCTGAAAAATTCACAACAGTCCCGAATTTACAAGCAGTTGTCCTGAATGCCGTCCTGTCTGTATGAACAACATACGAATCCGTTAAAATGTTCTGATGAAATCACTTATTTAGGCCATAATTCCTGATTTCAGTTATTAAAATGTCATGTTTTATTATGTACTGCTCTATTGTGTTGTGCCATCATGAATAATGGATTGTTAACATCATTTGACCTGTTTTAAACCAGATGATGGAGAGTGCAGCTGTCACTGTGGGAAGAATTTGTGATGGAAAATATCTAAGAAACGTGTTTGTGAGCTCCTACAGCTTAATGACAATCTTATCTGTTGAAAAGACGTTTTGAAATGACCGTAACACGGCTGCCACCTGCACCAGGACACTGTGCCCCGTGGCATCCTCAGAATCTGTAACTGATCCTCATAACATTAATACCAAATCATCAGAGTTACAGTCGCTTTTATCCTTCTGACATGATGCGCTCACTCCCCTGTCCCCATTTCACCCATTACACACATCATAAATGTTGCTTCATCCAAGTGTAAATAAGGATGACAGACAGAGAAACAGAATGACAACTGTAAAGCGGTAACACACATGCACACACAGCCTTACCCTCTGTGTGTATTGCGGACACGTAGCTCCAGCTGTATCTCTTGACGATGTCCACCATGGCTCTGGCCTGTTGCATATCTGATGGCACCACCCTCATGAAATATTTATACAGGCTCTGTTGGAAGGAATTTACATGTTCACAAGTCTGGCAGTGTTCTTGGTATGTTTCCATGCAACAGCCTGTCACGCATTCATAATAACCCCTATTATAAACCTCAGTCCATTTAAACTCTCTGTACACTGAATTCATGTTTATGTTCATTATATTTAAAAAGGGATGATGCACATTAATTAACGCGAGCACTTAAAATCCATCATGTAAATGTGCCAGATTTAGCCATACTTTCATCTGCAGTCCCTGGCAGGTTGATGGCATATAAAAAACATTAAAGGATAACATATAAAAGCACATAAGCACAGATAAAGCAGATCGATGGCATGAAAACAAAAACATTAAAGAATACATACAAAAGTGCATAAGCACAGACAAAAGTACATCAGCAACAATAGTAAAATGATATTAACCATAAAACAAAAAACATTAAAGAAAACATACTATACAGAAACACATAATCAAACACACAAAAACTTACACATTTAGCAAAACAATGACAAATCCACTACTCCAGATTATAACAGCATAATTGTCTAGGAATCACTGTTTTGTAGATCTGGAGAACAACTATAGAGATGTAATGTTTCTTGGTTCTGTGAGGGTCGCACGTCATAGTACACTATTGAGACGCGACAAGCCTACTTTTTTATCAAATTAGCCAAATTAGACCCTTTATTAGACTTTATTAGAGGGTAATTTACAGTACAGAACTGTATTGTAAACTAAAGTGAAATCACATATCTGCTACTTATGCATTCAAAACCGATATGTGAACTAGATCTACAAAATAAAGGCCAAATTTAGATTAGAGGTAGAGGAATATTTTGTCTGTGGGTTATGGCACAGAATTATTGTAGTACTGAATGCAAAAAATGTGATTTTTGTCCTTAATTACCCTTTAAAAAATCTATTAAGGGTCTAACAGTGGGAAATAATACACTTAAGTTCACAGTGCAGTTCCATTGTAATGTGTCCCCAATTACCCTCTACTAATGTTTAATCAGGGTAATAAAATCAGTCTCTTCTGTCTAATTTAATACAAAATGCAGCTTGTTATGTCTTATTAGTGTACTGTAAAATAAAGTGTGATCTGGTATTTTACATTCCCCTCTGATAGTAGCTCTGGTAGCTGAGACGTTGCTGTAGTATTTTGGCATCAAATCGCAGTTTTCCATTGATTCCTTAATAAAAATGAAAATTGTCCTGGCTAGGTAATTCAGCACAATCATCTGCTTATATTGATACTCATAGCTGCATTATTGCCAGAAGATTACAAGCTCAAGATTACTGCAATACAAACTATCTTAAGTAAAAGTAGACATCAAGTTGATTTTCATTAAGCCCAGAATCAGTAATTCTGTAATTCAGTGTGAAGATTTGACTCGGGTTGCAGATTTTGTGCATTTTCCTTAACTGATAGTTGGAAATGCTAACAATCAATTAATCATTAATAATTAATAAGATACAAAACACACATTTATTTTCCAATTTTTGTCTCATCTTAATTTTTTTCTTGTTTTAGAACTCTGTCAAATGAGGGGCAATTATTCCCATTTCTAGGTTACTGGTTAATTATAAATTAATACATATTTAATCAGTTAAAATTTTAACAGTAATTAATCAATTACTAATTTTGCTCAAATCTGATGATAGTTTAAATGAAAAAGAAAAGGAAAAGAATAGGAATAGCACAAGGTAAAAAAGAGCAGTGCTGGAAATGTAAAAGTAAAAATCAGATGCTCTGCAAGGATAGGGGCTAATAATTGAATAATAATAATAAAAATATTATATACTATACTATACATCGATATCAACCAACCAACACGAGTCAAAACATGTTGGTTGATCCATGATTACTGTTTCTGCTGGCTGGTCTTACCTTGTCACTGAGGTCCATGCTCGTGGCAGAGTAAGCTATCTGTGGGATGTTGAAGAGCTGGAGGAGATTTTGCACCTGGATGGCCACAGAGCTGGACCCCGGTCCGATCAGCCCCACAATGGGCTTCTTTCCCTGCATCAGCAAGCTGCCAGCCTCCACCGTACACCTGCCCTGACTCTCCTCCTCTTCGTTGGACACCAGTGTGTCCCGAATGAACTCAATACTCTGCTCCAAAGCCACCGCAGAGTGCCAGCACGAGTCCCTGGTGGAGAAGGAACGCTTATTTAGGCAAGCAACATGGGAATAAGAGGAGGATAACTCGGAGGAGCCAGCTGGATGCTTTTTAAGTACACAGTCTGTGTCTCATGCTTTTCAAAGATCCACTTGACTAATAATTTTTGGAGCAGTGAGAGGTCTGCAATCTAAAGTTCAGCCAAAGCTAATGTGAGCTTTCAGAAGCCTGAGTCAGTCAAATCAAGCTGGTAGTCTTTTTAATACAAATCTGACTACTTCTTCCTTTCTTAAATGCGTCAGAGAGATGTTTCCTATTAGTCACATGCAGGTTTGTTGCTAAGGGACAAGACCGGCAACATCAGCTTCATTTTAGCTTCAGTTGAACTTTAGAATGATTTCGTACCAAACAGCGACTGTGGACTTTATCTCTCATTTATTACAGAGTGGTTGTGCTTGGAAGAGATCACTTCAAAACCCCTTATGGAGAGGAGGAACTTTTTTTTTAACATACTTTTGGCATTTGAGGGCTGGAGAAGCTTCAACTTGAAAAAATCTGAACCTCTCCTATCATTTTTAATGCAGTGTCTCCAACCACACTTTGTCAGCAGGCCAGATTTGCCCTTTTGGTGTCACCTATAACTATTAAAAGGTTTACTGCAGGTTACTGTAGATGGATACCTGCCTTTATCTGCTTTGCTTTATTGCCTACACCAGGCCTATTCAAGTGGCGGCTCGTGGGCCGATCCAGCCCTTTAATGACCTAATGACCCTTCGAGCCATGCTCCTACACTCAGAGTTTTGTAAGTGCTCCTCAGACACTTTTCAAAGGCTCGGGGAGATTGTTTCTTTCAAATGGCAGCCCCTAAACTCTGGAATAGTCTTCCAATAAGCCTGAGTTCCTTGGCTTATAATTTATTTATATGTGAAGCACCTAGTGACAGATGACTGTGAAAGATGCTATTTAAATAAACTTTACTTTCTTGCTTTATTGACCTCAGTACGACTCTTTGATCATAAATATGTATTGTTGTGATTCTATTTAGATAACATGGTAATAAGTTTATGGGTGTTTATAAGAAAATCATTATTTTATTAGTAGAATTCTTATGTCTGTAAGCACAGACATACTGTAAGTTTAAAATGTTTAACTCAGGCTGTCAGGAGGGAAACCTTGACATGAAAAAAGATGTTAAATGCAAAATTGTGTTTATTAAAACAACAAGTTACTTCTAATATAGGATTATAAACAGTGCTTTGTTTTTTTGCTGTATTTTTGCATGTAAAAAATGTTTCTTTTCCAATTGTGAAAACTAACAAAGTGTAAAGAGAAAAAAATAAAATAAAAAGGTGCATTGTTTTCCACAATGTGGCCTAATTGCTGCAGCCACAGTTCACCTGTCTGTAGTCAGCCCTCCTCACTTACTTACAGTCTCACTGGAAGTTTGCCTGCTTCTCCAAGAGTGAAAGTAACAGTACATGAAAATCCTTGTTATTATACATACATTGTATAGAGTGATTTGTGATATTAGGCTGTATGAATAAAATTTGACTTGACTTGATATGGCTGTTTTTGAGTCTGCTATTCAACTCTGTCTACACCATATGTAAGACCTTAGATCTCATATTTAGAAGTAGCTGTTTTTCGCCAGGCTTCTAGGTATTAATCCACTCTGATTGCTGTCTTTTGGGTTTCTCTCTCAGACAAATGAAAAAACCCCAGAATTCTTTAAGTTTTCAACACATGGTCCACTCATAATCCAAACACTAAAGGTCACAAACAATTTCTTGCCATTTATGAACAACATAAGAGTTTTGGTGAACGTTTTCTGACCTGATCTCGCAGCCCAGGGTAATATTCGGGAGGATTGAGGGGTCTGCGTTAATTCGATCCAGAGTGTGCATCATGGCCTCCACTCTCTGGATCCCATACTGCTCACGCACAGCTCCACACTTTCTCTCATGGACCTTAACAAAGTCCAACACAACTGGATTACTAACATATGGAGAAAAAATGAGCACACACACACACACATAAACACACACAGGTAACATGTACCTTGTCTGCAGGTGGTTGGTGATGTACAGAGAACAGAGCTCCTATGATGATGTCACCGGGGATATGTGCTAATACCCTCCTCTCATTGTTCTGGGCGTTGACCCCAACCTGATGTTTCGGGCCCAGCCAGCTCAGATCAGCTCCCAGTAACACACTCACTGCCAAGAGCCTCACACACAACCCCGATCTACTCCCCATCCCTGTGCTCCTCCTCACACCTCCTGCCATCCTCTGTCCTCTTACAGCTCAGGTTCAGAGGAATGTGTGGTCTTTGGCATGGTGCTTGTAGTGCTGAGGGGAAGGGTTAAATTCCTGCAGAAAGGGCGAGGATTAGGAAGTAAATGAGCTCAGTGTGTTGTTTAACAGACAATACAGTAAGACGTTTTAGTGTGAGACTTTCTCAGACAAGTCAGCCGATGTATTTTAGGGAGGGGAGCTGGAGGGCAACTGTAACACACTCAGTTACTCAAATGTAGAAACAAGCTCGTATTTTCTTCTGCTGTCTAAAGTTTAGATCACTTTAAATTTAAACTTACATTAATATCATCTCTTGGTTATTGCTTAAAAATCAGCATGAACAAACTGTGCTAATATAGGTGTTGCTGGCTAGCATACAAGATTTTTATCATGGCTGCAAGAGTGGTGTCCAGTGTGAGCATGCAAGCATGTTTGTCTGTACTGACCTACTTTTCTGTTAGAAAATGAACATATTTCATTAAATTTAAATCTAAAATTTCTTTGAACCCAATTCAAGTAACTAAACTCTAGCTGCCACTAGAATAGCTGCCTAACACATTAGTTTTGCATTTCAAGTACTCTGTTATATAGTCACATTTTCAAACAGGCAGTCTGTTACAGTTGCAATCTGGCCACATTTTCACCTCTGCAAGAGGTACTGCTGCCTGCACCTGTCGCCGCAGGACACTCTGAGGGTGTCTTTTTTTCATTTGAGACAGAGGACAGACACAGTCTGCTGTCTGTGTTTCATGTGATCAAGTCTTTCTTAAAGTCAGTACTCAAACACCATCCAGACTAGTGCACTTATAGAGACACTGTTTAGCTTTGGAAGTCTTGTACGAGGAACCAACTATCTGACGGATGTTCTGAAAAACTTCCTCCTGTTTTATGAAAGAGTAAACTACAGATAGTATTGGCTGGGTGGATCTACATGATTTGAAAAGCCTGTTCATATTTTACATGTAGGCATGAATTTTCAAAGCACATAATTATTAGCATGTTGAAACATCATGTACTGTATGCTATATAAGCTGTGTTTAATTGTTTTCAGGTGCGTGACATGCCTCAGATTGTCATGACAGTATAACCAACATGCACAAGGAATCTCCAATGATTTTCTTTTTTGGTAACTCGACTACTCTAACAAGTCTCAGAAAGTAACGCTGTAATGTAATGGACTACTTTTTATTGGCTGAAATCTTGTAATGTAACAAGTTACTTTTAAAAGTAACATTCCCCACCACTGGTGAAAATATATCAGATGTATTAGTACACATATTTATCTTTCTTATATCAAAAGATGACTAGTTTATTTCAAGTAGTCTGCGAGTTATGAAGGAAAATGTAAAAAAAATACAATGTTACAATTGCCCCTGGTCTCCCCTACAGTGATAAAATGTTCTGAATCGTGTGTGGAAAAAAAAAAGAAAAACAGGTTTAGTAATTCCTTCAGAAATTACAGTTTATTTTAAACTCTCTTTTTTTTTACTGTCCTCCCTTAAATTGATAAAGTTGCTGTCCACGGTGCTGAAATCGTGTTAACAGCGCATCATTCCAGGCTGGTGGTCCAGTTAAGTAACAACAACATCTACAAAACTCCAGTTATCTCTGCTGTATTCAAGAATTCATCCATTATTGTGCGCCCGACAGACACCCAAACTAAGAGACAACTTGAGCCTACCTCTGTTCTGTCAGCAGGCTCGCAGATGCCATTCCTGTTGAGAGCGTTTCCATCACAGAGGAGCAACAACAAGAAAAAAAAAAGAAAAAAATTACAGCGCTGCAGGTTTCTGCTCAGGCTCAGTCTGGCGCCTGGCTACAGCAAACTGCAAATAGCAGCAGATAATATAGCCCGTTATTGGAACATGTTTGACTTACTGACGCACACAGCGGCCCCCCCTCCTTCTCCTTCTCCACCTCCTCCTCCTCCTCCTACTCCAAAAACAGTGGAGGAAGACATGGAGCAGCAACAGTGACTAAACTGGTACTGTGGAAACTACAGTGGAAAGCTACGAGAGGCGAGCCACACACAGCAAAAAGACAGAAGTAAACAAATATACAAGTAAACAAGTACGAATAATAGTTAAAGCATCAATACTGGTGTTTTGTGGTGTTTAATGTGGAGCGTGATGGCTTATCTGGAGGCGATTGGCTTACAATCAATTGATGATTTATTTTTCTCTCGCACATAGAGCTCATACTGGTCCCAGTTCCTCGCCTCTTTCAGCCTTTTATTGTGACTGTGACTCGAAATTATCAATTAATCGTTAATTAGACGTCCTTTAATTGGGAAGTTATGGATTAGGGGAGACATGGGATGGTAGTAACACCTTTTGTTGACATTTTTATGTGATGAAGACACATGGGTGATGTGACAGAGGCCAAGCCCACTGGTGGCCAGAGCAGGCCATCCTACCAGTGAGTGTTATTCACTGTGGTGAGTCAGGGCTTTAAATCTCAAGGACACCTGGTGAGCTGTATCAACCACATGAAGACACTGAGCAGAGGCATGAATATACAAGAGATCACCAGTGACTTTGCATGAATTTAAAGCATCAAATTAAACAAGACAAACTGCTTCTTTAGATTATGTAAGCCAAAAGGTTTTATCCCCAATGCAGTGAACATGAGGCAAAAAAAATAATCTTGATAAAAATTGTACTTTCTCACCTGAAAATCAGTACTTTCGTCATAAAATCCACAATGTTGCTCACAGAGACGTGCCACTTCTCCTGTGATCTTAAAAAGAAAATGGAAGCGATATAGATGACAGCATTACAGCTAACCCGGTGTGACAACACTCCCCGGTCTCCCCTATAACTCATGCTGTTTCAACTGCCCAGCCATGATTTCTACGAAACTAGATAGTTCCCTTTACTGTAAAGTTACAGTTAACATCCTATTTCAGTATGTCTATTAAACAATCACATTTCTGTCATGTTCAGATATGATGAATAAAAATACTGACTGAACAATCCCATGTTTTTGGTTTAGTATGATTTTGCATTGAGGATGACCCTCTCGTATTTGAGGTCATGTTGACACCGTTTTCACAGCAGCCACACTGATATAAAATATTAGGTTGAATACAGGTGTTTCTAATGATACTAATTTGAGGTCCTGTTCCATTTAGTGTTGTCAAGCTTTTTCAGTGAGCCAGCATGCTTGATAGCAGCACCCTGACTCTGTTTGACCTGAATAGAACAGAACTTTAATTCGTATCATTGGTAACACCTGTGTTTACTATTTCATGTCAAAATGGCTGCTGTGAAAGCTGTCTCGTCATTACACTCCCTCCTTACAAAGAGACATGGTTCAGGTCCTTCTGAGCTGGATGGAGAATAATAGATTCCGGGGAAAAAAAAAAGAAATTATCCTTCAAGGCACTTCCACTGCAACTCTTTTTCACTCTTACCTCAGGTCAGAGTGACTCCGAGCATAATAAAAGGTCTGTTTGTATGATAGAAATGTGTTTCTCACCTACTTAAATGTATTTCTTTCCAGATTTTCATTAGACCCAATTTTCTTGTCAAAGTCTCTGTTCGTAGGTGAGAATAGTGATCTGACAAATTGTAATCCATAATGTCAATTTGACCCCAAATATAATTATGCAACTATATTGTTCTGTGATGATTGACATCATCTGCAGTGGAAAACCAGCAAAGAAACAACAGAATATGAACATAACAAAGCAGACAATCAACATCAGTGAGTGAAATATGTAGTATCTTGATTTGATGCCACTGAATATTGAGTTTAGTACATGTATGACCAGGTTGGGAAATGCAGTAAAATGCAGTTATGCTGTTACTAAGAGAAGAAAAGCTAAATCATAGCTAAAGCCATTAACAAGAGTAAATTTGGGTACAAATCCATCAGCATCAGAGGAGATAATATGATACTTGGAAGTGTGAGTAACTCATTTACATTTCAGTAGTTCAGTAGGTGAATCCAGTGGTTTTTGGTGATCATCAGGGCTTTCAGCAAGCTCCTAACTAAATGACATCATTTCAAGTCACAGCTCATTAGTGCAGCCAGTGAGAATGTGTTGTGGGGTGAGTGATGTGTGAGGCACGTCCAACAACAAAAATCTTTTTAGAGAATGTTTGGAAAGTCTAATCAAATGGAGGTTGAATGTGTAATTGTTGTTTCTCTTCACCAGGAGCCAAATGAATGAAATTCTGCCCACAAAACTGTGGTTGGTTAGTTGCCTGGGGAGACGAAAAGGAAGAGGCAGTGAACTGTCAATTATAGACAGAGTGGTGTTTGAAGCAGTCGCATGGCGCCCTCTGGTGGGGTCTCATTTCTGTCATGGAATCACAGTTTACAGTTGGTAACTCACATTTCTCAATACTGAGCTCATGTTTTCAAAACTCTCCTCACAGTCAACACAACAGAAGTCAGTGTGGACTAATCTGTGGATCACTTTTCATTGCTTTGACACAAAAAACATTCAATGACCTCATTCTTCCAAACTAAATTTACATTCAGACCCTATCACAACACAAATTTATTTTAATTTGGACTGCAATTTGCTATTTTCTGCTACATCTACATCTAAAAGACATACAAAATAAAATGCATACATGCATAAACTCTTAATTTGGAGCTAGTTTTATTCCCATGATGTGTGACAGGTGATGAAAGGGGGGGGGGGGGGCAGTTTGACAGAATCCAGAACATTTACAGTTTTTACCCATCGCTTACTCACCAAAAGCATCAAAAGCTTAAACTTTTGTAACCATGACTTAAACAAACACACCAAAACTGCAAACACATTTTCTGCTTTGCACTTTGTTTGCGATTCTGAAACACGCTCCTTGTGAAACACTACACACTGTTTCTTAGATGCAACGCCTGGTTCAAGAATGAAACATCTTGTTATCACTGGGAAAACACTTGTATTCAAGATGCAAAACACACCTGAAATTCGGAACACATATTTGAGAACACTCATGCCCTCAGCAAACAAAGAAATATGGAGCCTACAGTGCTGTGAAATACAGTATAGACTTTTGATGTTACTGTAAGAACTGGACATTATGCTGACCAACAAGATCTTGAAGAAGGCCTGGTGAGCCAGAACCTGCGAGACGTTTTCCCTACGTTCAGGTCTGCTCCCAGTGACTAGCACCTCACCACAATCCCTGGTGTGCATTACTCTTCTAAATGATGTGATGTGGTGTTTCATCATCTCTTCCAGTCACAGAGTGATTCACAGCCCATCCCAGGATTCTATCACTTTTCCTTTCACGTACTCCCTGTTCCTCAGCCACGTAGTGGAATTCCTCTTCGTGGAGGTGGAAAGTTTATGACCACAAGCCACATGATCAGATGTCCCTCTTAGATGTCATTAATGATGCATGTCAAGTCAAGTCGGATTAAATTATATGACGCCAAATTATAACAGAGGTTTTCATGCACAGCATGTCCAGACTACTCTTAATTCATTATTCAGTCATTATATTCTGACAAAGTAACAAATGTGAGATCATCTGTAACTGTCAGAATAGTGGACTTAAGTGAAATGCATGTTCCCATTTGTTAAAAAAAAAAAAAACCCTCTAATGTTCGTATCCTATGAATATCACATGCAAAAGGTCTCATAATCATTAGACTTGAGGTCAGAGGTCAGGTCAGGCTGCACAGTGACTGCAGTCTCAGGTGAGTCATGTGAGACAGCAGTACTCAGAAACCACAAAATACATGTAGGTTTTCCTCTGAGAGAGCATTGTAAGGTGTAAAAACCACATAGTCTTGCCTTCCGGACTGGCCCATTTTTATTATACCTTGCATCAGCTTATACTCAGTAAATCCTTTGTTTCAAGTCTGAATTAATTCATACTGTAGATCCTGATGTACAGCATTGTAGGTTCATATGACCACGGTCATTTCATTACATAAATCTTTGGTAACATTACCAACTTACATACTAAAGGTAATAGTTAATTTGTGTATATATATATATATATATATATATATATATATATATATATATATATATATATATATATATATATATATATACATACATATATGTATGTATATGTATATATATATATACATATATGTATGTATATATATATATAGGCCTACAGTAGTACATTTCTCTCCCTGTCCTTTGTATTTCTCTCTGTCTATAGTTCTAGTGTTTTCATGGTGATTTTCATCCCATAATGGCAGGCATAACAGTTTACTTTATATGTGGCATTGTGGCATGTCTGTGTGTGTGTGTGTGTGTGTGTGTGTGTGTGTGTGTGTGTGTGTGTGTGTGTTTGTGTGGAGAAATCATGAGTTATGCGCCTGTTTTACTCTGAAGCATTCCCAGGAAGTACATCACAGCAAAATCACTGTAAGTACAAAACAGCCTGTGGGCTCATGTGGTGCTCAGTTCTTGTCATACAGGCGTCATATATGCTTCTGTATGACTTCCTGTCTTTGGTGACATTTTCTTTAGTTACATCATTATATCAGTGGTTCACAATCTTTTTGTTCTTGGAGCCACCCTGCTTCTATCTAAGAAAGGCTTAACCTCCCAGTCACCACAGACACCAAAAGAATAAGTGATTCACTCCAAAGCTTTATTTTCAAAAATTTACATCAATTATAACTGTTTCCACTTTTAAAACATTTACCTTTGGTGAGTGTTTCTTTGCTAGTATAAGCTTGACATATTTTCTTTTAACAGCCTGACAGAGGAAGCTTTTAAAAACTCATCTTTACCAAAAGACTGATTCATTATCACAGAGCTTGAGAGATTACAAAGGTGTGGCCTACTAAGTAGCCTTCTACAGTAATTTTGAGTGATGAAAAAAAAAAATCCTTTTATATAGTTGTGTATACAGACTTATGTATTAATTGTGATTTTGTTTAAGATGTGCAAATCTCTTTAGAGCAGATAAAGCCTTGAGGACCCCCTGTGATTTATGCCACCTCACTGAGGGGGTCCTTGACCCCAGGTTGGGTACCAATGCATTATGTCAGAGGTGTTCAAAGTGGGAGGTGGGCCTCTTCTAAGGGGACCAAACAGTTTCAGGGGAGGGTCAGTGAATGGAAATGAAAAAAATATTACATTAATTATCAAAAAGATCACATAGAATAGTTTCAGTTGGTTTCTGGGACTGATCAATATTAGATATAAGTAAAATAGTTTTAAAAAAAAATGATCAGCTGACTTTCTTTACACAGAATATAACCAGTATAGAGTATATACATAAATATATTTTTTGCAGGGATCCCTCAAAAGTGGGTTTCAAACACTTGTGACAAATATATTGTTGAAGGTAGGATATTTTACAGTTTAACAATACACATTATTGTCCAAAATGACATCAGTGCACTGAAACAGTTAACTTTCAGCAGTGTTTTCATAATTAGAAATAACTTTAAATAAAAAGAAATACACAAATAGAGCAAAATATATGTATATATTAAATAGGAATTACGAACATTGATCAAATTTATATAACTTGTTGGCTATACAGCTAACAATAAAAACAATCTGCATTATGTTATGCATGTATATTGAACAACATGTATGCTGACAGATAATATCGGTCAACAAATATATCGATGCATGTGAGTTGGTTAGAGAGATAGTTCAGACATTCAGTAACTTGGGGGAATCTTGCTGTTTGTCACACTTAATTTCTAAGACTCAGAAACTAATAAATGCCCTAAAGTTATGTGAAACTGCATTATCTGGCTATATTGACTCAACTGTTCAGTTTCTGTTGACAATAATCATGATCCCATAAACAGAAATGAACTGAGGCAACACGTAAACTAAATATCCTCTGTATTATATGATACAGCCTCAGTTTTAATGACATTAAAGTTTCATTAGGCCCCCACTGAGCAGCACAAATGCTGCAAATCTCCTTATAGAAAAAGCTTCGTTGAATTCAGAGTAATTCCTGTTTTTTTCTGTAAGGACTTTGGCTGCAGTCTCGAGATGCCTACATCTGGGCTCGCCTGATTGCCCCCCTCATGAAGAAAGCTTCACCCTGAGGTTAAACCGGCATGTGACTGCATGGCTCAACAGAGGGGAGGAGGAGGAGGAGGAGGAGGAGGAGGAGGAGGAGGAGGGGGTACCCGGAGTAAAAAAACCCTCAAGAATTTAAGCCTGTGCAGCATCACATGGGCTTTCCCACTCTGTGCATTAGAGTTCATATCTTTGTAACTACTCAAAAGTAAAACCTCGCTGTAATGTGGCCCCTGATAATCGTTAGTATCATGTTATTTTTGACACCCAGCTATCAACAGTTTCCCCGTCCGTGTGCCACCCAGGAAGCCTTACGCACGAAGGAGTGCTGCCCGGTTTGGGAGGGAGACGGCTCGGCCTGCGGAGCCAGCTCGGGCCGGGGCTTCTGTCAGGATGTGGAGGTGCCGGAGCAGCCCGACGGGCCGCAGTACCCTTTCTCCGGGCTGGACGACCGGGAGAAGTGGCCTTTGGTTTTCTACAACCGGACGTGCCGTTGCGCAGGGAACTTCATGGGATTCAACTGCGCGGACTGTAAGTTTGGCTACTTTGGAGTGAACTGTAACGAGAGGAGAGAGTCTCTGAGGAGGAACATCTTCCACCTGTCCAGGGCCGAGAGGATTAGACTGGTGTCCTACCTGAACCTGGCCAAGCAGACGGTCAGCAGGGACTATGTTGTGGCCACCGGGACCTATCAGGAGATGTTAAACGGCTCTAACCCGATGTTCGCAGATGTGTCAGTGTACGATGTGTTTGTGTGGATGCACTACTATGTGTCCAGGAACGCGCTGCTGGGCGGGCCCGGGAACGTGTGGACCGATGTGGACTTTGCGCACTGGGCTCCTGCGTTCCTCCCGTGGCACCGCGTCTACCTGCTGCACTGGGAGCATGAAATCAGGAAGCTGACCGGAGACATGGGCTTCACCATCCCCTACTGGGACTGGAGGGACGCGCAGGGCTGTGATGTGTGCACGGACGAGCTGATGGGAGCCCGGAGTCCCCAGGATCCAAGTTTCCTCAGTCCAGGCTCAGTCTTCTCTTCTTGGAGGGTAAACTCAAGCTCTCCTTCTATACAAGAGGTTGCCAAAATAGACATTTTCAAGGCAGCCATATTGATATGAATCAGTAGGGTACACACAGGGCCAGCCTAAGTCTTTATAGCGCCCTAAGCAAAATTGTTGCTTGTAAGTGTGACTAAACAGTTGTTGGTTCATATCTTTAGCTTGCTGAACTTGTTTTCTCAAGTACAACTTATTTAATATTGAGTATTTGACTAGAAAAGTTAATTTGTTTTGAATGATTGAAAAATTACCTCAACTTGTCTTTTCAAATAAAGAAAACTTAAAGTTTGAAGGCAGTCTGGACACTAACTTTTTTAAGTTAAAAGAAATAGTTTATTTATACATTGTAATAAACCTAACAGCAGGGTCATTTTCAAACTCACTGAAGCTGATAAATGTCTGATATTCACTTAATTTCTGGGATTTGTGCTGGAGCTTTCATCTGCTGCACTGCACATGTGTTCTTTTGGGTGTCTCCATCAACAGGTGCTGTGTTCCCAAGCAGAGGACTACAACAACAGAGGCGTACTATGCGACGCAACGGGAGAAGGCCCATTGCGTCGCAACCCTGGAAACCACAATCGTAACGTGGTTGAACGATTACCAACTTCAGCGGAGGTGGAGTTCACTCTCAGTCTGCCCAACTATGACACCGGAGCCATGGACCGCACTGCCAACATGAGCTTCAGGAACACTCTGGAAGGTCAGATAAGCTTGACCACAAATGGACACACACACAAACACACACACTCTGACTATCCTGCTCTACAGGTGATATCACACGCTGGGCTGCTCCATCTTAAATTAAACAGCCTACAGCTCTGCACTGCTACTCTTCACTCTCTTCTATCCCTGTGATGTGCTGGATAAGTGTGGACTTTGTGGCCTCACATGACATAAATGCAGTTTAATAGCACTATATGGATATGACAGATGAAGACACACTCACCACATTCAATAACACACACCATATGACAACCAAAGTTGGCTTAAATAATGCATTATATTATTTTTTGTAGGAAGCTGCTATGATGCCTTAATAACACCAACATGAGTATCCAGTTTATGAGCCCATAAGGTCCCATTTAGTGTGTTTACATGCTCACTGGTATACTGGTCATGATTGGGTATTTGGAGTATCCTGGTTATTTTTCATCACGTAAACAGCTTATTCGGGTTTCAGAGACCTGGATGAGACCATGCCTTGGTTTTGAGAAACCTGGATGTACTACCAGGAGTATTCTGATTAAAGTCTGATACTGATTTTAGAGGAGAAAAATTCAGACATTACCAATATGGTGACAAGTATCATGAATTTTTGAGCTGGAATGGAAATAGTAATGAACAATCATAGTTTAAGTACTTCTTTTAAGTAGAAGAGACTGTGGTAAGAGCAGAAACACTGATTCAACTTATTTACTCTAGTAAAAGTGAAAAAGTACAGGCTTTGGACTCATATTGTATAAAAAGTAGCGTACTGATGGACATTTCTGCCAGCTGGTTGTGCAGGGCTAACTGAACCTCCTTTGTCTGTGTTTGAATCTCCCTTTCTTGTCTGTTTCATCCTGTTAGATCTTACATCATTTTTGTCTTATTATCTCTGTTGTGCGTGATATGCACTGTGTAATTGTTCCATCAGTGTAGGTTTACTCAGTCTTGGCATTGGGAAGGCGACATGTAATGACACAAAACAATTAATAATTCCTCTTAAATGTATGAAAACTAAACTAACAACTAACTAGAGTTAAAATGTAGTGGGTAAAAATAAAAAGTTGCCAGAAAAATAATCACTTAAATAAAGTACAGATACCTGTTACTTTGTACCTCTGAAACTATCCAGCCCCTGGAGTGGGCATCACTAAAATGTCCACTAAGTCACAGGTGACTTTTGCACATATATACATAGCTAATATCTGGTTATGTATTCATCTCAGGGATTACATTACATTATGTGACAAGGGTTCAGGGTTACAAATTCTGCACAATTCCAGCTGTTCAAGAAAGGCAAAGGGTCACATGTATTTTCCATTAATAGTGGGCTGAATAGCCAAATAAAGTGCTATCTTCAACACAGCTTTAGAGGCTTGTGATGGCTTCCTAGGATATATCACATCTGAACACATTTACATATCTCATACTTCCCAGAAAAGAAAGATAGTTCATGGTAGAAAAGCTTTCTGGAGATTACCATTGCCACACATGTGCTGTTTAAAGTGTCCTTGTCTTGTCCATGTCTGTTTGATATGTTGATTTTGTGTGACAATATTTCATTTTATAACAAAAAAGCCTTTGATTCCCTAATCTCATCTTGCAGGATTCGGGGATCCTCGGACTGGGTTAGGAAACAGTTCTCGTATGGGCATGCACGCTGCTCTGCATGTGTTTATGAACGGCTCCATGTCCTCAGTGCAGGGCTCAGCAAATGACCCCATATTCCTTCTCCACCACACTTATGTCGACAGGTGAGTTACTTACAGAATATATAAAGAATAGAAATCTTACACATTTTACAATTAGGGTCCACTTACACGCTTGCTTGCACCTAACGGCAGTACTGTATTTGATGTTGTTCTCTATGAAAGCATTTATGAGGAGTGGCTCAGGAGGCACAGACCGTCTCCATCACAGTATCCAGAGTCTAACGCTCCCATAGGACACAACAGTGAATACCACATGGTTCCCTTCCTGCCCCTCCACAGAAACAGAGAGTTCTTCATTTCCAGCAAGGACCTGGGATATGAATATTCACATCTGCTAGATGCAAGTAAGTTCTCTTTAAGTGCAGTGCATTTTTACACATTCATTTGAGGAAATAACTAATAGAAATAGAAATAGAAATAGTATCAAAAGGGTTCTTCCTGAAGGGCTGAGGTTCGGTCCCTTTTTTGAAGAGAGGGTTCTTCAAAGATAGAACGCTTTTCTTGAGAAGAACCCTTTTTGGAAGAAAGAAATGCATCTGAAATCCCCCTAGTAATTCATTTTACTTGTGCTCTGCCATAGTTGATAATTTTTTGCCTCATCTGGAGTATACTTTTACAATATGGTTCCTTACAGAACCCTTAGAAAAGTGTTACAGGTTAAACCCTGATTTGAAAGAACTATTTTTGGAATTTCTGGGTGGGCTTTAGATGAAACCAAGGGAACATAAAAAGGTTCTCAGTAGAACCCCTTGGTGGGTTGAAGATAAAACCCTTGAAATATAAAAGGGTTTTTGGTTGAAGCCCCGGGGTGGGTACTAGATGAAACCCTTCATCTATAAAAGGGTTCTCAGAAGAGCCACTTGGTCGGTGGGGCGGGGGTTCTATATGAAAGCTTTGGCATAAAAAAAGGGTTCCCAGTAAATCCCATGGGTGGGTTCTAGATAAAACCCTTGGAATATAAAAAGGTTTTTGGTAGAAGTTCTAGATGAAACCCTTGGAAAAATTAAATGATCTTAGCTAGATATCCTGGGTGGGTTCTAGATGAAACCCTTGGAGTATAAAAGACATCTCGGTAGAATTGGGTGGGGTCTTGTTAGCAGCCTATGAAGGTGAGAGGGTTCTGGGTGGAAAAGTTACACCATAGAACCTATCATAGGGGGTTCTGGGTGGAACTTTTCACAGATATAATCCTTTTATATTGAATTCTGTGCAGAACCCTCTGAACCTTAATAAAAGGTTCCGGACAAGCCAAAGAACCCTGTACTGCTCTCTCTCTGCTGATGTTTTTCTTCATTTTCCCCCTGCATTTTCATAAATCTATCTAAAAAGTTTTAAACCACTACATGTACATTTTTTTTTTCAGACCAAAGGCTTGCAGAATCCATTCGTCCTTACCTGGAGGAGTTGCAGGGTGTGTGGCCCTGGCTGCTGCTCGCAGGGCTCTGTGGGGGAATTGTAGCTGTGGTCATAGCCATCGCTGTCCTAACTGCAAAACGGCGATACCGAGGGTCATCCTGGCTGCATGCGGGGAGGTGGAAAAACTTATTTGCTCTCCCAGAAAGACAGCCACTTATCTGGAGCAGCGACACAGAGGAAACCAAACACCGTAACTACCAAACAACTATGTGAATGCACAGCCAGTCCTGTGTGATGACACACACATCTGTGAATTTCAACATGAAAGCACTGTGAATTATGCATTACACTGACTACCTGCAATGAGACTATACTCTTTGTAAATGGCTATGTATTAATAAAAACTGTATTAACAAAAAACCTGTGGATGCAGGAAATATTGAAATGATACTGAAGCCCTGAAGCAAAGTGAGAAAAAAATATCTGTCAATCCATTTTTTAAGTCTGGTCTAAATTGTTTTGTCTCCTGTGTTTATGACTTCAACAGGCAAAAAAGGTTGAATGTCTAAGTTCCTTTTTTTTTGTTTTTTCATCTGTGAAACAGCTTGGGAAAAAGTTTTGCAAGGACTAGTTATTTTCATGGTTTTTGCTGTGCTCAGAACGTCTTTTCAGAGCAGTGGGCTTTTGTTTTCCAGGATAACAGGCTTAGCTTTACATCAACTTACAGTGTTTATGTTGTTATTGTCTAAGATCAACCTGAATGACCTTTGAGCCTGGGGAGGAGGGGACAGGGGGACACAACAGATAGATCATATATTAAATAGAGATTCAACCTTTTTAATATACAGTCTATGGCTGCAACTCATTACTTGAACTGCAGTAGGCCTACTTGTTTTGAACACTTGGCTCTTACATAAACAAAGGAGTTTATATCAGACTTAAAAAAATAGATAACCACTTTCTTCTCACTTGACTCTCTGAGCTTCCATAAAATGATTTGTAAGACATGTTAAACTTTGAACATATTCCACCCACAGCATCTCAAATTCTAGCCATTAGGTCATTTCAGACATGCTCTGTCCTACATTTATGATTTCAGTCATGGAAATGTTCTATAATGACTGAAACTGGTTTCAGCTGATTACCTTCAAAACCCGCTTCTGCTGTGTGTTGCATCAGTCATCTACGCAGGCATTTATTGTGAGGGAATGATATCCTACATGCATGCAGCTGCCATTCAGAACAAGAAAGACAAACTCTTCAGATTAATTTACAGAAGCCTTGAGGGACTTTAAGAAAAAAAAAATCTTTATGTGGGAGTTGACTGAACCATGTTTTGATTAACATTTAAATTGATTGTTTGTAGTGTGAGACGTACTACTGGAAAGGGAAAAGGGTGATAATGTCTACATCGATGTCAAGGGCTGAGACATCACTACAGCATCAGGACATAGTTCAATACTCTAACCTTAAGAGTTATGTAACAGTTTAAAAAACTTTATGACATTTGTAAAAGTCACTGCAATTCCCCCAAGATGCATGTGGTTCAAAATCCTCACTTGAAAGGTCACACCTACTTAAATTCAAGAGAAGTGTTTCATTTCTGTTGAAAGTCTAGCGTTGATAGCACTTTAACAAAAACTTACTCTGCATATGCTGTACATCTGCAGGAGAAATATTCACAGAGGATTTAACCCAGCACACACACACATCACCCCAGTTTTACAAGTTCAACACAAAAGTTTATTTTTGGTAAGATAAATTGGTTCCTTAATGATTCTACCCTTAACATCATGGTCTCCTGGAGTCAAAATGAACTCATACATTCTAAGCCTTGAAACATGCTGTTGAGCATAGAGTTTTTATAATACAGTACTTTGCTCAAAATACCTCATATTTAATCCGCATTCTTAGATATTACAGTACATTCTCATTATTAAAACAGCACTAATTGTTGAAATGATGAGATAAATACAGCATTGATTATTTGGAAGAAAAACTTGTACAAAATATACATTATAGATGTAATTGTGTAAAAAAACAACTACTTTTGAGCAAACCTGCAATTTCAACTGTGAAAAATGTGGGATAATTGGCTGTCAAACAATAAATTTCTACATTTAAAAGTTCCAAAGCCCAGTTTATTCAGAATAAACTACATATCACACAAGTGTGGACATTTTAGAGATCCAAATTTCCTACTCAAGCTACATAGAGCAGCTTCGTTTTGACTGATGTGATACTGTGTGGACAAAACAATGCAATAATTTATACACTTTATGAAACCAAGGATGGAATGAATCTTTACACAAACATTGCTTAAAGATGATAACAACTGTGGTCCATCTCCATGAATTAATGTGAGCAGTCCACATGAAAGGCTTCATGGATCTGAGAGTAAGGATTTATTTTACTGTGTTATTTTGAAGGGAATTTCAGTGCAATTAACAAGTGTGTCATCATTTGACTTAATGAAAATCTGCAAAATGCCTCCCCCCCCCCCAATTATCTTTCGCTACTTGAGTGAAAAACTCTTAAAATACTTGACAATTCTTTAGAATTCCATCCTTCATAATGGCCAATTAAAAGGATCAGAACTCGGGAAAAACAGGCAAAACCAAGAACGTCAACATGTAAGAGTGAAAGGAGAAACACTGTAACGTTGACGAGTAGAGGCCAAAGTTACAAAACACAGCAAAAGAGGTAAGGAATGGACTGTGTGGCCTTTGATTGAGATAAAAATAAAACACTATGTTTTTATTTTACTTCCTCATCATTCGTCTTCATCTTCGCTATCAGCCTCCTCTTTTTTCTTCTCGTTCTCTTTTGGTGGGATGACGGGGGGAGGAAGGTCCAGACGGGCCCATGACATGGCCTCTGACTTCTTCATGGCGACCTCGATCTTGGCGGCCATCATGTTCACTATACTTTTACTCACATCTATCACCTACAAGGAAAGGAGGGAGAGTGACAGAAGAAAAGCTGAATCCTCTAAATGTAACCAATTAGAACTGCACTTGGCTGGATGTTCAGGAAATTATCTGTTCTTGCCAGCTGAAATCCTACAGTAGGGGTAAAAGAATGATCCAGACTCTTGACTTGTCACCTCTAGAAGACCGTCATCACCAAGGACAATCAATACAAGAATAACTATATATGTAATTTTAAAAATTTCTCTAACTCAAGTGGATGGTGGAGTCCAAACCACAACTATAATGACGACAGAGGTGAACAACATTGTGGATGTTCACACTGTTATTGTTACAGTCATCGTTCTTAGAGTGGACAGCCCTTTAGATTAGCAAGTATATTCAAGTCAAATTGAAACATCACTGAAGTGCACTTATCCAAGTGTGTCCAAGGTAACAGTGAGATAGTTCTTTATGGTAAAAATTAATCACAGATAAGCTGGTCTGTCAAAAAAGATTGAGATATAAGTTGTCTAAAATCATGTTTTAACTAGTTGTGTATTTTCAGGTATGATTAATTTTTGAGGTACACTGGACCTTTTTCACAGCAGCCATACTGATATGAAATATTAGGGTAACACAGTGACATACCAATGATACTAATTAAACTTCCATTGTGTTTAGTGTAGCAGAGTCAGTGAGACAACATGCATAATAGCAGCACCCTGAATCTGTTTGTCCTGAACAGAACAGAACCTTATTTAGTATCATTGATAACATCTGTGTTTACTATTTTATGTCAAAATGGCTGCAATAAAAAGGGTCTATTACTGCAATTTCAATTCCAACTGCAAAGATCCATTGTGTTGATCTGTAGAATATAAAATACTATAATTTGTGTAAGTATGTTAAATGGTGGGATCTTGACTGCTGTACAAAATGGTGTATACATATGTGTATATATATATATATATATATATATATATATATATATATATATATATATATATATGTCAAACCGGCATATAGTTATCATCACAAGACTTTTTATATCAGTTTGAAATTAAAGCTGTACTTACTCCCCACAAGCTGATTTTCTGCTCAAATTCCTTCTCTCCCTCAAATATAACATGGATATTGAGCTGAAGAAGAAAACAGAACTAAACATTAGGTTGATGAAGAATGTGACCAAAAATGAAGCACGTTCAATATGGACAGAAATCATCTGACGACATGTAGTATCCCCTCACCGTGGTGCTGTTAGCATCCACATAGCTCAGCTCTGGGATGGTGTTTTTGGCGTAGATAGAGATGATGACCTGCGACCCAGTCTGGTGCCAGTCAAACCGACATGGAACCACTTTCTTACCCTGCAAGACAGATTTCAGATAAACAACATCTGAAGCACTGTTGGATCATTTGTTAACACAAATTTAGCCATTTAGTCTCCACTGTGCAAGTGTTTACCAGACACCACTAGATGGAGACGCAGCTGAGGCTCTCTCATACAGACTTGCACACATAAATGATGACTTGCTGTCAAGCGGGAACACCTACCGCATCCTTTTTCCTCCATAGATGTGTTCCCTTGGTGCAGCCCTCTTGAGAGAGGAAGGTGTTAAAGTCTGAGGTTTTTCTCTTACAGCAGCTCCAGTATTTCATCCTGGAGATGCAGGAAAGACAAACACCCACCAGAATTTTTTTTTTAGCAGTCGATAACTTGTCACTCAAGAGAGTCGGCAAAAAAGACTAACAGGAAGACTGACAAGAAAATACTAGTGTTGCTCTTCACACTTTTTTTTTTACAGTTTCCAGAGAATATCTGCTGTTTCATGTCAATATAGTGAAACACAGCGATGGGAAGTTAAAGGGATACTTCACATTGTTTGAAGTGGGGTTGAATGAGATTATATAAATCAGTGTAATGACAACAGTAGATGGCGGTCAGCACCCCCCAAGTTTGGGGAAGCAGAGAAGAGTACCAGCAGCAGACTACCAGACGCTATGCAATGAACTGCTGTGGGCAGGGTCAGCAGCATATGGTGTGTAAATGTACCATATAGGGTGATATTTAGTATAGTTTTACCACTTTACCTCACTGTCAGACAGTGGAAAACCACTGTAATATAAGCCAAGTAACATTCTCTCATGCTCAAGCAAACCGCTTAAAGGGATAATTCACCCATAAATAACACCACAAAACACTGCTGAAGTTTCACAGGAAAACAGTGTGACAGTATTTCCCAAACAACTGAAGTGAATGGTAACCAGAAAAATAAACAAACAAACAAAATAATAATAAGAATAAAATGCCTTCATGCTAGTCGTATGACATAATCTAAGTCTCTTAAAACCCCAACAGGCTAAACTGACTTAAAAGATGTCCTTTACACCATGTTTTTAGCCTAACAGCATATTGGGGCTTCATGAGACTTGGATTACGCCAGGTGAGTAGTATGGAGGCATTTTTGTGTTTTTTGAGTTTGAAAACAATTCAACATTCACTTAAATTGTTTAGGAGATTCTGCAACGCTGTTTTCCTGTGAAACTCCAGCAGTGTTTTGTGAACTAAAAAAACTGAACTATTCCTTCAAGGAAAACTAGTCATTTGCAGAAAAGGTGAGTTGTTGAACTACTGCTGCCTGATTGTGTTTGTTAGTACGTGTTGACTTTTTTTGTAGTGTGTGACTTTGGTGTTTTCAAAGGTTAGTTCACATTCCAACGTCGCACAATATGACAAACAAACTAAACAATTGGGACAGCAACTTCTGTGTTCTGCAAGCTTAAATGACTGTTTTTCCTTAAGGAGTCTGGTTTCTTTGGAAAGAGTGATGTTTGGCTTACATAATGACAATTTCCTGTTGGAGAAGGCTGTCTGAAATTATAATAAATATAGTGAACAGTTCAGCAGATATTGATTTTTTTTTTTTTTAGGTGGACCTTTTTCAAAGTGGCTAAAATACGTTTTGCTGTTGACCCTGTCCACAGCAGTACATTACTTGTTTTCCATGCTGGTACTCCCCTCTGCTTCTTCAACCTGAAGGTGTGCTGGCTGCCAACTACTGTATTTAATACACTAATCATCAATAAAAGTACCTCACACAACCTTACGTTAAATAAGCAGAGCTAACCCTTTTAAGAGTGAATAGTAAAAGTTCTTCAAGATAAGGAAAGAAAAATGTGAGTAATACTAACCCTTCATGGAAGATAGGAAATCCAGAGTGGTATAAGCACACATCCGATTCGCTTGCAGGCCCTTCAAAACTCTAAAGACAACAAAAAAGTGTGGTTCAAAAGACTAAAGATTGCTTTTCATATCAAAATACAAAATAGGGCTAATTTGCACAAGTATGGCACTTCTCGACAATTTAAAACTTTTAGTTAACAGTCACAGGATACTGAATTGACAAGACTTTCTCCACTACTGTCACCTCTTTGCAGATTAAAAGTGGCATTGAGAGGGATCTCTTAAAATCTAATTTTTATTAAAACATATTCTGAAAATTATTGTAATGATAGAGGTGAAAGAAGTATAATTTTCTGGGAATGAGTAGTGACAAAAGTGTCCTAATTTAGACTCTACCAAGACCCCAACTGATTAATCAACTAAAAGCAGGCAGCCCTTGAGAGAATATCTCATGGCCTTCAATCAAATCAGTTAAAGTCCAATTATGTAAATGAGTGAAGTCCCACTCCAAGCTTCTACAAAACCCAAGTCAATGCAGACACTCTTCACAATTTATTTTCTAATCTTAGGGTTTCTGCTCTGACAGGCCAGATTAGCTTGAGCAAAACATCTTTGCTCTCCATTCGTCTCAGAGAGAATGTGGAGGAGGTGGAAAAGGAGCTACATCGACGCCCCTCTTACCCAGAGCGGTGAGCTCTTTTGGGGCGTCATAATTTCTTTGTCAGGATCAGCTTGGATCATCATGATTTGTTTTTGTTTGCATTTATTGACATCTGTTCAGAGGATTTTTCGAATTGAATTTGGCTCAGACTTTGAGAAGAAGTGGACACTTATTTGGCAGACTCCACAAGCATGAATTAGCATAAAGCAAAAATTCAAAAAACTTAAGCTGCTAATACCCTACGGAAGTATGGGGGAAAAAAAGAGAGATTTTTAGTATACAGTGACACATATACCTACTTTAGTACATCCTCCATTTTTACAGGATGTTCCAATCTTGATCTCATCGCTATCTTCCTCTAGAGAGACACAAAAAGAGAGACAAATAACTGACACCCATGCCTTCAAGAGCACCTTCCAGAAATGCATCCACAGTTATGATGAGTTGTCCTGTCCCTGTCAGCTTTTCCTCAAACGCCATGATGTGAAGGATGCAGGTGAGGGCGAATTCCCTGCAGGCATCCATTAACTTCCACTGTCAACATGACCTTCCTGTCTAGTATAACAAGAAGTGGATGGTAGCACTGTATGATAAAGAGGACTCAAAAAAAGGGGGAGATGAAGTTCTGTTCTCACCTTTCTTCTCTGCTACATTTTCAGAAAGCTGCAGTTTCTCCAGAGCCTGTTTCAGAGAACCAGAGACTTTATGCTGCAATCTCACCATGGGCTCATCAGCACTGTAACAGTAACAAAAAAACATTAGGCATGACTGAAAAGGTAACTGTTTTTTAATTAATGTTAACTGAAAACTATTTGGAAGGGTACTGTGGGTTTTACTTGTGAGGAATACATTATCTGCAACATCACTTCAGAATTAGGTCTCGTGTACAAAGCCAGCCTAAGACCCATACACTACTTGAAAGGAGTTCCACTGTTCAGTAGTAATCGCCTCATCAGTCGCCTGTCCACTTTCTTTTGAACTCTGTAGGGAAGTATCCAGGGTAAAAGACGAGAGAACGCCTCTGACTCTCGTGTGGATCGTATGTTTGATAATTTCAAGCTGATTTAATACCTCAGATACTGTACCTATCCTTTCATGCATTTGATACTAAACCAGAATACCAAATAGGGGAATGTATTCCATGGAGCTAATAAGGATACACATTTTTGAAGTGGAAGTGTAGTAGATGTACTGAATGGAGAAAAGCGTTCTTATTGGCCTGTTTCTTTACTTTATATGTGGTTTTAACACTCTATAGCATGCATTATGATGCCAGTTGGTTAAAAAAAAGTAATGTTTTGTCACAAAACAGAACAAATAAAGATGATTCAAATAAGTTTTTAAGAAATATTTTTAGGGTAGATTTATGGGGTGTTATGCTTATGAGTTAAAATACTTTCAAACTGTTATCAATGTATTTTACACCCTATCTTATATATATGAACAATATAAAAAGATAAAAGATTTCACGGTGGGAATCCATATACACAGAGCAAGATTTACAATTTTACCATTTTGCATTACTATATTATCAAATAAAGTAAATTAAACAATTAAAAATTAAATTCTAATTATCTATTAATATGAGTACATTGTTTCCAGATTGTAAACTGACAGAAAAAGATGTTTTCAGACCCTTTTTGTGGACAGATAATGGAGCTCAACCAAAGTGAGGAAGGCTGCAAAAAAGGGATATGACCTGACCTCCAGAGAGACACGTCACAAATTACAACACTGCTGTTAGTTTACTTTGCACCCCATCTCTTTTTATAAATATAGCACCATAATTGAGGATGTATTGAGCGAGAGTAAAAGGCAGCATTGGGTATGTTACCTATTGGCAACACTGTACCATAGAGAGAGACGATACCCATTTCAAGTTTCGATATCTAACCTTGGTCTGAGTATCGCCTCCTGAGGCTTTGGTGCAGAGATGATATACTCGTTAAACTTTGGTTTTTGGTCGTCTGTTTCTTTCTTTTCGCCTGATGATGTCACATCTGGTTTCACCGGCTCAGGGGGCTTCTCCTTGTTGTGGGGACCTTTTGTACAGCCCTGTGAGAAGAGAAGTCACTGTGTTGGACTCACTAACAATGAGATTTCAGGCCAATATGTGCACAGCAAAAAGTAGCGGCAGTCAATGCCTATGAAAACAATAGACAATGGAGACATGACCGTGGAGGATTAGGAGTATGGATTAAAACAGAAAGAAAGAACTTACAACAATGCTGAGAAAGTCTGAGAAGTCAGTAGTTCTTCTCTTGCAGCAGGACCATCCCTGGAGAAAGTCAGAGGGACATTAACTTTGGCCAGATAACGAAACACAAGCTAGCAGTGCATTTTCAGGCATTTTACCTTCAATGCATCGTGGAATACTGGGACTCCTGGATGATACGTGCAGCCATCTGTGTAAATAAAACACAGGTTTAGAATCAAAATAGTGGTAATATACGAAACAGTGGTATCAGCAGCAAACCTCACCCTCTAGCTTTTCTGGCCTACTTTTATGAATTCTAGCTTCATAAAAGAAACAAAACTTTTAACTTTCAAAATACACCCTAAATTGCTCACAGTGCTCATTTTTCTTTTACAGGATGTTGATTTGAGATGTAGAATAGTGGTTTCTGAATGTGGCGAGGCAATTTGAGAATCAGCAACTCCAAATAATCCATAGTAATTTTCTGCTGTTTGATGGACACCAAGCCTTTGATGGTAAAGCACCACAACAACATAAAGCACTACAAACATGATGTCTTGTATGCATTCGCGCCTCCTTTCATGTGTGGTACATCTCCCAGAGGACTTGGGTCAGCAGCGTCTGAGGTTGCCTTCACAAGGCAGTCTGAAGTAGAGGTGGGCCGATAGTGGATTTTTAAAGGCTGATATAATAACATAGTTTGGAGCAGGAAAAAGCAGATAACCAATTAATTCGCCAAACCAATTAATAGTCTAAAAAGTCCTTGAACATCAAAATGTTACACTTGTTTGTTGATGTCCACTCTGCTGGTGACTGTATTTCAGCAGTATTTGATGGTCCCTAATGGTATTGATCATAATGTTTGCATGTAAATGCGAATATGTTGAGATTAATCAATGTAAACTGTGTGTAGATTGTAGGATTAAATACTGCACAAAATGTCTTTATTCTCTCTATCGCTCACTGAAGGTAATTCCATCGTTAACTGGAAACATCTGATAAATAATTAAGATTAGAATACTCCTTGGTGTTTAGAAAAAGAACTGATTACAAATCCAAAAGTGGCATAGACAGGGAATAGGTCAATTCATGGATAAAACCAACAATGATTACAGAGTGCAAACTAAAAAACACAATGGATAAAAAGAATTTAAACTTCTAATAGATAGTGATTTTCCAGAAGAAAAAAAAAGAAAGACTACAGTTTTACATAAAATGATTTGCATTTGTCCTTGGGAAGCACAGTACGCAAAATACATTATAAATTAAATTATAACTTGGGCATTAAGAAATGAATCCAAAAGATTTATTGAAGTTTTTTCAAAAGGAAACAAAATTTGAATGAGCGACGTAGAAGCCAAACAAGACAAAAAGACAATCTGAAAGTTTAATACATTTTTAAAGTAATGGATATGATACTTTTGCTATACCATCAGAACATTTTAAAGATCATCATCTGAGATTTGCCTGAAGTGGAAAGTGCAGCATGATTTTTTTAAATGTTCCACTTTTGGAACTGCACTTCAATCAAATCATTGTGGAATAAATCCAGCATTTTCCTTACAGTTTAGCCAGAACTGAGCCACTGCCTTTCTATTACCTCAGATACACCTCTTAAGATACCCCTAAAGGTAATGATAATATATACCACACTGTTTTGAAAAGAGGCATCCAATTAAAATGGAAATTAGACTTGACTCCTGCATTGAGTATCTGATAATACACAATGTTATACCACTGGAAGACAGAGGAGGACACTTCTAACAAAAAGAAATAAAGGGACTCACTAAGGTTTTGTCGTGGGAGCTGAAGACATCAATGCCACCTTGAACGGTAAATTATATTTAGATCACATTCATGGGCAAACTTTATCTTAAGTAAGGAAACTCAACATCAAGAAGTGAATTATCATGACAATAATGTTATCCCTACACAACCTCGTGTCAGTGAATTTCCTAGTGCTGTTTGTGGGGTAGTGCACTTCTGGAAGTACACACCAATTTTTTAATAGAGGACAAGTTAATAATTTATTGTAAATGTTATCATCCAAAAGTATGCAGAATAAATAACCACAAATCCAGCCAAACCTGTAACACCGCCTTAACCAACAAACAGACAGAAAAGGAATCATTTGCAGATGAGTGGTGATGTTTCAAATGTCTTTTTCTCCCTAAGCATCTTGTTGTGTTACATTAAATATTATTAATTAATAACAATTTAGCAAAGAATATTTACTTTATATATCATGACTGTATATGTCAAATGTCCTGACTTCTAAGTCAGGCTTCTCTCATTTTTACTGACTGATATTAAAATTACTGGCAGGAGACAGTGCAGGTTCAACATATTACCTTGGCTTTCCTCAGGCATAAGCCCTTTAGGTAGAAAGAAAAATTATTAGCTCATGAATACATTTACTTCTTTCTGATTCTTGTGAGTTTCTCAAATTTTTGTGCTTCTACTTTTATATCTTTGTATGTAGTGATGGGGAGCATGGACAAAATCAAGTGACTATTGGCATTTTCACAAAATATAAACACTAAAAGATTTTTGATATATAATCATAATGCTGATATAATGACTAAGTGGGTAAAGGTTCTTCTACGTCTAAGTTATGTTTACAGTTGTGGTCTTAATGCTAAAAAACATTTTTTTTTTTTTTTATTATTAGACCAAAGTAAACATTACCTCTAAAGATTTTCAAAGTCTGAGATGGAGGGCTTCCCCTCAGACAAACAAACAAATTCCTGGATGTCTCTAGTCTCAGGATTAAAATATTTGATCCTATGGACACTCAACAACTGAGCCAACATAGTCTTATTGCTGTTTTACATAAGTTCAGACTAAACTAAATACATAAAAGTGGTCTGTCCAAAGGCATTTATTAGTTTCTGACTTGGGGAAAAACAGCAAAATTCCCCAATTGCTATCTGAGCTATTTCTTCAATCAAATCACACACATTTTGGCTACAATGCCTATAAACAATATTCCCCTTTATTACTTTTATAAATGGAATCATGATCAATATAATTTGACTTTTCAGGTCCAGCCACAAATTCTCTATTGGATTAAGGTTGGGGCTTTGACTTGGCCACTACAGAACATTCACCTTGTTGCCCTTAAACCATTTCTGTGCAGTTTTCGCTGTATGCTTTGGGTCATTGTTTTGCTGGAAAATATATCTTCTCCCAAGCTGTAGTTGTCTTGCAGACTGAATCAGATTGTCCTCCAGGATTTCCCTATATTTTGCTGCTTTCATCTTATCCTCTACCTTTACAAACCTTTCAGGGCCTGTTGCTGAGAAGCATCCCGGCAGCATTATGCTGCCACCACCATGCTTCACAGTGGGGATGGTGTGTTTGTGGTGACGTGCAGTGTTTGGTGTCGGCCAAACATGTCGTCTAGTCTGATAGCCAAAATGATCCATTTTGGTCTCATAAGACCAAAGAAACTTATTCCACTTGACTACTTAATATAAACTTTCTTCGACAGTGGCTTTCTCTTTGCTACTCTCCCATAAAGCTCTGACTAGTGAAGAACCGGGCAACAGTTGTTGTATGCTCTCTCCCATCTCAGCTGCTGAGGCTTTTAACTCCTTCAGAGTAGTCATAGGTGTCTTGGTGGCTCCCTCACTAGTCTCCTTCTTGCATAGTCACTCAGTTTATGAGGACGGCCTGCTCTAGGCAGATTTACACGTGTGCCATATTCCTTCCATTTCTTAATGATGGATTTAACTGAACTCCAGGGGATGTTCAGTGACTTGAATTTTTTTTGTATCCATACCCTGACTTATACTTTTCAATAACCTTTTTCAGAGTTGCTTGGAATGTTCTTTTGTCTTCATACCTTGCCTATAAAGACACCAGATACAGGTGTCTTTATACTACAATCACTTGAGACACATCGACTGCACTCAGGTGATCTCCATATCACTAACTGTAAAACTACTTGCACCAACTGGCTGGACCTCTGTTGAATTAGGCCAGTCACTTTAAATGGGGTGAATACTTGTGCAATCGCTTATTTTACATTATATATTTTTAATCAACTGACATTACTTTGTAGAAATCTGTCTTCACTTTGACATTTATGAGTTTTTGTAGTTTTCTTTTTTGTCTGTCAAGAAAGTCACATTATATTGACCATGATTCCATTAACGAAAGCAATAAACGGGGAAAATATCCAAGAGGGTGAATACTTTTTACATGCACTGCATTCTATGTGACCTCCTTTTGATAACTAATGCAACAGCCTAACTTTTCACTTCTACTCCCTGAGCCTCCCCTGAAACTGTATGGTAGTCCTCTACCCCCCCGCCCCCCTACCTCTGTACTACAGCACCTGGACTACACTTAGTTTAGTTGCAGATAACGTCAATGTTTACACATACGTTTGCAGTGGTGGAAATGTCCTTGCTGTGGCGGTGTACCACTGCTAAATGAATACAGAGGAAACACTGAACACTTGTGCCACATCATGATTTAACGATATCTGAAATCTAAGACTATATTTAATCTCCTATTACGATAGATACAATATTGATATATTTCCAAGCCCTATTTGTATGCTAAAGGTCAGATGTGCTACAAATATATAAAGTTTATAATTGCAATGTTACTAACTACAAAAACACAAGGATCTAGTTAGCTAGGTTCATTCTATCCAGTAAACCATCTACTTATCCCACTGGTCCTATCTTCCCTTCAATTCAGTGTTTAGTAGACAGCTCCAAAAGCTATTTAAAATAAGAAACTGTATGGATATTTCAACCCCTTAACAGTCAGTACAGGGGACGAGCTAACACTATGACCCAATAAAATGAACAAACAGACATGACTAACTTTATTTCCGTTACAGCGCTAGCTAAACTTCATTGTGGACTGGACAATAAAAAACTTCGGTGATTTCACTGGATTCGCAAAAAACTCTTGAGGTGACATAACGCTAGTTATACTCATGGCATAGAACTAATAAATGTGCTGCAGAAAATTTATATACAAGTCATTAAAACGTTGAAAGAGAGGTTTCTTTAAATGTAACTTAAAACAACTCACTGTGTCCTGTCTGAAACGATGGTTCTGGAAAGTCAAACGCTAACAGTCAAGCTAATCACAGGAGCTTAACATGCTAGCAACACCGTAATAAGTCAAAGCGGGCCCACGTGTTATCTGCTTCCTGTGTTATAAGCTACAGCAGTGATAATGAATGAAGCTGTTACTTTGTTGGGTCCAGTCAGCTAATATGAGGTTAGCTATATGGGCCCAGCAGGCCTGCTGGCTGTAGAAATTTCCAGATGATCAGAGGTTAACGTTAGCTAGCTTGCTAACAGACTGTTACCACTGGGGGCACAGCGATAGTTAACTAAGAAACTACTCACCGTCGGGGTTATTTTCTGGATCAAATCGCTGTCCACATCCCTTATTATAACACAAGACAGACATATTGGCAGGTGAAATAAGTTAAACTGGTGGTCAGATTTATAAACAACCACTAAAGACCTCGTGTGTGAGAGATACAGAGCCGCAGCCGTTGTCATACACCGCTGCTGTACAGTACACTGCACTCACTTCCGGATGTTTTCGGCTCCACTCGGCAAAGCTCGGAGTTTTGCCCAGCCCGCCTCATCCATCCTGTGAGCGCACCGTGGTCCCACACAAGCGACAACTGATGCTGACCGCTTCCAAACTTGCGTTAAGCGACATGTTCTTTATGCCACATCTGTTTCGGACCTTAACGTTCCCGTAAACGAACATTTAACTGTCTTCACGCCAGTTTAGTGTTAACTCTTTGCAGATAAAGCCGAAATATCCCATTGCACTCAGGGTTACAGTAGTCAGGTGCATGAAACTGGGGCAATAGCTATTTAGTTTTACGAGGGATGGCTGCAGCCTTGTAGACAACAGCCTGTCGGGATATGTGCACATGAATTTTCCATTTCGGGCACCACCATCGACTTCTGCGCGACTGTTTTGCGTGTTTTTCTTTCAGTCCTTTTTTCTTATATTTCTGTCGGAGAGAGGATGGGAAAGGATTTCCTTTCACTGATTACAGCTGTTTCGTCAAAAGGTAGGGCGATGTGTGAGTGATGTCTGTGTCTAATACAAGTTAATTAAGCTGCACACTGGAGCTGCAGACTGGAGCTTAATAAACTAGTGGATTTTGCACGGAGACGAGCTCAATTTAGATCCGCATCAACATGGGAGACGATAGATGCACCCCAATATCTCCCGGGACAGTCAGCCTCTAAGGAAAAATGATTTGAGTCGTTAAATTCTGACTGCCTATTTGGTGCTGATATTTATCTATAGCCTAATGTAGGTCCCATATATAGTGTAAGAGAGCTTAAATTCGTATCACCAGTAATTTTCTTTATTAATTTCATTTTTGTTTCTGTGAAGTTGTAGAATGAAGAAAAGGCTACTGTAAGGCGATGCATACATTTAGTATACAGTAGCCCATAAAATATTTAAAAGCTTAAAAATTAAAAGAAAAAATCTGAGAAAATAAAATGTTTTTAATTAGGCCACCTCATTTTTGCCCTCATTTCCATTTCTGGCTGATATTTAATTGGTTTAAACTTGTGACTGTGCGTTTTAGTTAGCCTGATTATAACTTTTTATAATGAGGCTGTTTCGGAAGTGTTTGTGCAACTAATGTCTAAGAAAGTTCACTGTGGTGTTCCTCACATAATGGTATCTTTTGTCCTTGTTAGTTTTGATATTTTGAAAATATCACAACCCTGGTAGTCTCTGGCTAAAGAAAAGTCCTTGAGTCTTTTAGATATAGCTACCTACACTGGATGTTTTTTTGACTGCATGGTGCCAATATTAGGCAGTAAAAATATCGATATATTGGCCAGTATTCTTTTTACAGACAGTAAAAGATATATCATATATATACATAAAAACACATTTTAGGCAATGATCCTTGTAACACTTGTTGGAGGTAACAATAAACGTTATTGTCAAAAATGATACCAAAATAATGACTTGTAGAGGTATGTTTAATAATGATAAATAGCTAATTATTTGTAAATAAAAAAAACAAATAGAGCAAAATATATCTGTATATTAAACTTGACTTAAGATTAAGAATCAGATAAATATAGAATGTTGCCTATAAAGGTAACAAATGTAAACAATTTGTATTATATTCTGTTAAAAAAAGAGGGTTTTTTTGTGCATATTGGACAACATATATGCTGATACTATATAAACCAGTATAGTTCTGATAGGCCAGTATCAGGCAGATAATATTGGTCAGGCCCTGTTTTTAGGCACTCTTTATTCATAGCAACAGTGATTGTTCCTGATCCCTGTTATTTTATGTGGTGACATGACATGTTTCACAGAGGTTGTGTAAGTGTGCTGCGCTTTGATGTGTTTTGTTTAAAGATATATCAGTCTCTGCTTTTGAGCCTTTTGGGGGCAATATTCAGTGTTTGAATGCAAACCTTTTGAGCGCAACATTGAATATGCTATCATATCCCTGTAGTGCTAAGCAGCACCCCTGAAATGTCTTTGTAACTTTTGTCTCACAGTTCTCTATCAAATTTTTAGCATGCAGAGAGCATGTCTCTAACAACTCACCAACTGAATCCAGATATGTTTTTTCTTTGTTATTCTTTCCTAATATAGGGTGACTGGATGATGGAATAGTGATGAAGCCTAATCGGCGGGGAAATATGCTTCCTCGACCCAGCTTCTCTCTTCTTTTCCATTTTTTTTGCTTCTTCCTCCTCTTCCTCTGTTTCCCTGGAACTCATGCCCAGTTCCTGACAGAACCTAGGGCAGGACAAAGCCTGCTGCTCTTCACTCAGCCAGCCTATAATGCCTCCATCTTCGAGAACTCTGCTGCAAGAACCTATACCAGAAGTGAGGTCAAAATGGGCATCATTCTTGGGCCTCCTCGGTCTTTAGACATAAAATATTCCATTCAGTCTGGAGATAGTGAGGGAATCTTCCAGGCTGAGGAATTTGTGATGGGAGATTTTTGTTTCCTCCGCATACGCACTAACGGAGGCAGTGGTGCCATATTGAATCGGGAAGTGCAAGACAACTACACGCTGACAGTCAAGGCATCTGCCCAAGGAGGCCTCGAGGCTTTAGCTACTGTTTATATCAAGATCTTGGATACCAACGATCTCCGACCTCTCTTTTCCCCAACCTCCTACTCATTCATTGTTTCCGAGAGTGCGCCTCTGGGTGCCAGTGTAGGACGTGTAACAGCCACAGATGCTGACATGGGCTCCAACGGGGAGTTCTACTACTTCTTCAAGAACAGAGTCGAACTTTTTTCTGTTCATCCAACCAGTGGGGTCATCACCCTGACGGGTCGGCCCAGGATCGACAAGCGAGACCGATATGAGCTGGAGGTGCAGGTTGTTGACAGAGGGATGAAACTCTATGGGAATAATGGTATCAGCAGCACAGCGAGGCTGGTTCTAACTGTGGAGCGGGTTAATGAATTCTCTCCTGTTCTCAGTGCCATTGCTGTTGTTCCGTCGTGGGTGGACAAGGACTCGGTCTACGCCATACTGACTGTGGAGGACAAAGATGAGGGGGTGTCTGGGGATATAGAGTGGGTGTCCATCATTGAGGGTGACCCCTTTGAGCAGTTTGTGATTGATCGATCGCCTGTTGGGAATGAATATAGAGTTAAGACATCAGAATTGGTCGACTGGGATACGTTCCCTTATGGCTGCAATTTAACCTTCCAGGCTAAAGACAGGGGTATACCTCCTAAGTTCTCTAATACCCAAGTTGTTCAGTTATTGGTTACAAAGCCAGACCCAGTGTTGGCGAATTTCGAGAAGGGTCTTTATGTATTTAAGCTGAGTGAAATAGCTCCCCCAGGCACTATTGTAGGGGTGGTGAAAATCTCCCCAGCTCATCTGAGTGTCAATTACAGCTTCAGCAGCTTCTCAGATCCAATGTACTTTGATATAAACCCTTTGACTGGAGTTATTATGACCACAAGGCAGCTGACAGGGATATCACAGGATTTCATGGAGATGGAGGTGGTTGATATTATTAGTCAGCAGCAGGCAAGAATCCAAATCACCATAGAAGATGCTAATGACAACTCTCCAGTGTTCAACAGGCCATTCTATGAAGTCGCAATCAACGAGAGCTTACCTGTAGGCACTGTTGTTCTTGTAGTGTCTGCCGTGGATGACGATAAAGGAGAGAATGGGCTTGTCACTCACACAATAAACGGTGAACAATCTCTTCCATTTGCCATAGATCAGGACACTGGGGAGATCAGGCTCACACAAGACCTGGACTTTGAGTCGTCAGATGATATGTATACTTTTGGGGTGCGCGCCTCTGATTGGGGTTCACCCTACAGAAGGGAGAGTGAGGTTAATGTCACAGTTCGTTTGGTAAACGTCAATGACAACCAGCCACTTTTTGAGATGGTTTCTTGCAGGGGGATGATAAGCCGGGATTTTCCTGTCAGCCAGACTATTGTGACCTTGTCAGCTGTAGATATAGATGAGCTAGGAATGGTGAAGTACAAGATACTGTCTGGGAATGAGTTAGACTTTTTTGACTTAAACGTAGACTCTGGGGCTTTGTCCTTAAAAAGATCATTAGCAGTGGCTAATTTAAAAAATGGTGTCTTCAACCTGAAAGTAGTCGCAACAGATGGAGAGTTATTCTCAGATCCAACATTTGTGAATGTATCTGTGGTGAGGGGTAGGATGCCACCCACACCCAGGGGGTTCAACTGCAAGGAGACCAGGGTAGCCCAGCTGCTGGCAGAAAAAATGCTTTCCAAAGCATCTGCTATGGCTAGACCAAGACTAGATGAGAGATATACGGACCTTTTCTCTGTGAACAAACAGGCTCCGCAGTTTGAAGCCTTGCCTACTAGTATTCTAGTGAGAGAAGACCTCCCTGAAGGTGCCAGTGTATTTCAGGTGAGAGCACGAGATGGAGACACAGGCTTCAATGGCCGTGTTCTCTTTTCCATATCTGACGGGAACAAGGAAAACTGCTTCAATATCAACATGGAGACTGGGTTGATAACTGTATTGCAGCCACTAGACCGTGAACAAATGGATCGTTACTTTCTTAATATCACCATCTATGATCAGGGCGTCCCTCAGATGTCCAATTGGAGATTACTGACTGTGATCATTGAGGATGCAAATGACAACGACCCTGAGTTTTATCAGGACAACCCCTCTGCTCTTGTTTTAGAAAACACTGCCATTGGTATGGAAGTTATTACTATCACTGCGTTTGACAGAGACATGGGTCAAAATGGACAGCTCGCTTACATCATGCTGACCAGTGTCCCACAGTTTGGTATTGACAGCGAAACGGGAAGTGTGTTTGTTGCCAGCCACTTGGACAGAGAAACCATCCCAATGTTCACGCTGAAGATCGAAGTGAGAGACAAGGCTGAGAGAGGTACTCGAAGGTCGTCAGTTACTACACTGACTATAATCGTGGAGGATGTCAATGATTGTGCCCCCGCTTTTATCCCCAGCAGCTATAGCTCTCGAGTGTTGGAGGACCTCCCACCGGGGGCCGTGATTACCTGGGCACAGGCTCAGGACCCAGACATTGGCCCCGGTGGACAGGTCCGATACTCCTTGATTAATGACTTCAATGGCACTTTTGAGGTAGGTGATGTCACTATTTGTATTGTTTATACTGTTGCATATGCTGATCATCTCTTTATTGGCAGTTTATGATGAATGGGATTGTATTGTTTTGTACAGGTCGATGCTGTGAGCGGAGTGTTGAGGATTAGGAAGGAGTTGGACTTTGAGAAACAACAGTTTTTCAACTTGACATTACTTGCTGAGGACAGAGGAGTACCCAGCCTCATCAGTCAGACATTTGTGGAGGTGGAGGTGAGTAATGCACAGACATACACACCGACAGACAGACACACACGCACACACTTACACACACAGATACAGCCATGCATAATCAATTCCATACATTAAAGCTGGGGTAGGCAGCTTATTTTTGGTGTTATTGGGCAAAAGTTCTTATTAATCTTATTAATTACCTTTAAGCATAATATAATTGAAGTGGTCTGAGAGAAAACAAGAGACTTAGCTAATCACAGGTCAGCAATACCCTGTTTACACCTGATATTAAAATTTGATTCTATACTGATGTATTATCCAAATTAGGAAAAAAAAATGCATGCTAATGCACGGTGTAAATGCTACCTGAGTGGAAAGCTTGACCACATGTGGTGGTAGTTTGGCTTGCATTGCGTTCAGATCTTGGGTAGATGTAAATTCAGTTCGTACAACAATCTGGAGAATGTATCTGGACATTAGGGCAGCAACTAATGATTTTCATGGTCAGTTTTCTCAAGTAATTAATTAATAGTTGTTTGTGTTAATATGTCAAAAAATTGAGAAAAATGTCAGTCACGTTTCCCAGAGCCCCAGATGACATCCTCAAATGTCTTGTTTTAATCTCAACCCAGATACTCAGTTTACTGTCAGAGAGGAATAAAGAAAGCAGAAAATATTTACAATTTAGAAACTGAAATCAGAAAATAAATTTTTTTTCCTTAAAAATACTCAAAATGATTGATTGATTATCAAAAAAGGTTGGCAATTCATTTAATAGTTGATTAATAATTGATTAATTGTTGCAGCTATACTGGACATAGATAAAAGTTTAATACAAGTTGTAATTGGGGTATAAGATAGTCAATTGTTGAGTCACAGTTCCACTCTCTTGGCTGGAGGATGAGGGAGAGGAAAACAGCCTGTAGAGCCAAAACATTTTCACATCTGACTCTGTGAATTATGGATTTATTTCAACAAACCAGACTTGGTGATAGTTGTAACAGGGGAAAGACTAGCCAAGATGGTACTGGTGAGTTTTATTTTGTTTCTGTCTGTCGAGTTTGAATGAAGTGTATCTTACGGAATTAACATGGCAAGACAAGTTCATCTTTGTTCAGTAAAAGAGGGAAACTTCAATTCAGAAGGTGTATGATTGCACTTTACTGTTCAATAAGGAAAATAGGAGGATATTTCCTTTCTTGATATTTTCTAGGTTCATTATGTTTATTTAATGGATGCTGCAAATGTCATGTACCAATAAAAGGGACACACACACACACACACACACACACACACACACACACACACACACACACACACACACACACACACAGTACAAATATATCAGTGACTGTTTGCGATCATTGCTGGTTGCTTCTGCTGGTTGGGAAATTTTTTACATATTGCACAACCCTAGACTGAGACTCAACCATCAACCATCTTTGAGCCACCAGTCCAAAGGATTCAATTCAGTTCTGTTGAAAAGACTATGTAGAGCACATTAAAAAAGAGAATAATTTATTTAACAAATGATTACTTAATGATTATTTCAGAAAATGTCAGTGGACATGAATAGCTGCTGTACTATAATTAAAGGCAATGTTGGTATACTGGTCTAAAGCTTTAATGTGTTTACATTGATATTGTATCATGCTACACATACCTTCACTCAAGTTTTCAAATTTTCAATCAAAATTAAAGTCAACCATTATATTTCTTCAGGTGGTAGACGTCAACGAGAATTTGTATGCACCCTACTTCCCTGACTTTGCTGTGAGAGGCTCAGTGAAGGAGAACTCTCGTGCGGGCACAAGCGTCCTGACAGTCAGCGCTAAGGACGACGACAAGGGCCGAGATGGCATGTTGAGGTACTCTGTCAGAGGAGGCAGCGGACTGGGCACTTTCACCATTGACGAAGACACAGGTGTGACACAAGATCAATTCGGAAGCCTATTTATGTAAAGTGAAAATCCAATAACGTATAGTTGCATGCGTGGAATATCAACACGCTAATGCATTGCTGATGATTGCATGTTATAGGAAATCTTATTATTTCTGTGCCATTGCTTATGACTTTCACATGTGTAGTTTTGTGCCTCTGTCACATTGTGGTTCGCATTGCAAGTGACACAGATAGCATGATTTTTTTTAGGGAATGTGTATGTGTGTAGCAGAGGTGAAGAGAGTGTGAGGTACAGTCAGACTCAGTGTGTCCATGGGGCCTCACGTGGGAGCTGTGTACTGGGAGATCATTACTGTAATGAGGGCAGCATGGCAGCTACACTGGCTCGGCCTCAGGGCCGCTCAGTACAGCTGATCCAGAGCTGTGTGGATAACATTGATCAAGGCTCTCCTTCGCAGCACCACCACCCTTTCCAAGAGTAGTGAAAGCGCTGTGACTTATTTAAAGGAGGGCTGACCCAAAAAATAAGCGTGTCGTTGTCTCCGACTGTCCTGCAGTGTCAAACCACGACTGAAAACATGTTGATCCAAACAAGAAGCCGTGACTCAGTCACCCAGGAATAAAATGAATCAAATACCCAGTATGAAAATGGGACAGTTCATATTAGTTCAAATTGGCTCATGTACAGAATGAATATATATTTATATATACAGTATGTAGGACAGCCTCTCTGCTGTCCATATATAGATATATAAATGGACATTATGATATTGAGCATTCCACAATTGTATGTTATTCAACTTAAACTCTGTGTGAAGGAAATTCAGAGTTTTTCTTCTGTCTACATTATACATATTAGAAAATAGCTGCTGAAAAGACTGAGAACTCTGTAGCACTGAATTGTGGAGTTAGACCGTGAAACTGTTGTTCACCATTTCTGTGTTCAGGATTTTTTGGGCTGACCTGAACTATGACTCGGTGACGCACCAGAGCCACGGTCCCCCGACACTATATAAGCCTCTGTGAGCTGACTCACAAATGACACCAGCTCTACCCCACATAACGGTCAGTTATGAACCTACCTTCAGTGACTCTCAGTCAAAATCAGCCCAGCAGTTCACTGCGGCTCACCTCAGTTAAAACAGCCCAACGCCCGGTGTTTCAGTGCAGAGAAGACTGCTCATTTTTTCATGATTTTTAGACATAATTTCTTATACGTAACATTTTTTTAATCATTCAGATTTGGCTTGGTGGTTAATAACACATGTTTCTGTGGTGTGACAAACTCAAAATGCACATTTATTATTGCTTTACCCCAGTGATTACCAGAGTCTGGGCCTGGACCATGAAGGCCCTGCAGATGGGCTTTGAGAGGTCATAAAAAATAAATGAATAAAACATTTAGCATATAAGCATATATACGTATAAAGTTCTATTGTGATTAATGTATAAGAAAGGCAATCAGAATTATTAAATTTTTTTTTCCTCATATTATATTAACCATATTATCATATTTCTTTTAAGTGTGGGAATGGCTGCTTTACAAAGACTTTAAGAGACCAGTGTGTGAGATTCAGGGGGATCTGTTGGCAGAATATGGCAGAAATAGAATATATATCATAGAGCTGTTGAAATAACTGCAATTTTGAAATACTGTGCTATTGACAAGCCTACTGCAGAGGGTGGCAAACAACCCCTTCTTCAACTGACTACCCCTTCTTGTTTTACACTCCAATACATATTAAACGAATGAACCACTGCTTCGAAAAAGATCAACAAGGAATATGAGGGCCAGTAGCAGTTCAAGCTCAAGGATGGATTGATACTCACTGTGTGTGGCATAACTTCACACTTTAAATCTGTAACTCTTGCCTTGTTTTATGCTGTTTTGCTGTTTAGTTCATAGGTTAACCTGTTGAAATTGGTATTAGCATGTTGAGTGGCTAATGTGGCTACTTCCACTGCTCCCACACTAAATGTTGGACTAAATATTGAGAGACAGTCAAGAGTATCCATGTTTAAAGTTAAGCCTCAATTAAAGCCAACTAAATCGTGAAAGTAGGGAGTTGGATGCTGGTTGTTGTTTTTTGTGAAAGACTACGCTGCTGTTCAAGCTGTGTCGGGTTTGTTGTTGTACGAAAGCCAGCCGGTCCTGCTCTTGGTGTGTGCATTTGTGTTGCTGCTGTATGAAAACTGACATTCCCTGGATATAACAGCATAGCTACTTGTGAAAAAGAAATGGTCAGACTGCAGGAATTCATTTGCAGTATTGTGATCTATGACTAGTATCCAGCGGCTAGCCAGACCATAATGTTGCTTGCTGGGCAGTGAGGTGAGATCCACAGATAACACTGCACCAACACATCAAAAACTGTTTATTTACTGTAAATAAAAAAATTGCAAAAAGACACAAAAAAATGCTAATGCCACATACCACATTATTGAGTCAGCCTAAATAACCGCAGGGGGAACTCCATCAAAATGACCCTAATATATTATTCATAAGTACATTTCATTAGTGTATAGTCACCTTTTTCATAACCTTAGAATGAGTCCTTTTTATCTACAGAGACCTCTTCCATGGAGCCCACCTTGTTTCTACAGTAGCCCAGAATGGTCAAACCAAACACTGACTTTCGTTGCCACCACAGATTTTCCTATACACTCGGAAGGGAAGCGTTAGACCACACTGGTCAGTTAAATTTCACCCTTCATACGAAAAGTTATTGACTCACTCACAAGACACATCATATGATTTAAGTTGGTCCTATGATATATTTTATTCAGATAATGGCTAACAAATGTGTGAAACATCCCTGCTACCTCAAAAAAGTTAAGTTTCCCCAAAGTTGAAAGGTGTCTATGCTGCATAATTAAAAGAACGACTGGATAAGATTTTGACATTTACTATATTTATGTCAGAGAAGTGCTGTGGGCGCAGATATATTTGCTTGAATCTAAGACCCTTCCATTGACAGCTCTGCAAATACCAAAATCAGCCAAGCCTGCGTATTTGAAATTCTCACGCCAACAAGACAGGTATAAGTGAGAACTCTTGCTTTCCCATCAGGGCTCATTGCAGTCTGTGTCTCTATCCATGGTGCTGAAGCTTTTAACGTTAATCTCTTCCCATGTATCTCTCCATGGTGCTGAAACATTCAGACTTCAGGCTCTGAAATCAGTCCCTTATTCACTCCTTCTTTCTTCCCCGCATGATACTGTAGGGTACTCCACAGTGAGTAGTATTTCATAATCACCACTGAGGCTAAGCGTTACCACTGACAGGTACTGCATGGCAAAAAATGAGAATTTTGTGAATTTTGAAGGCTTTAGGTAGAAGCCTCTGTTTCACTGTTTAAAAGGAAGCCGTCTGTAGTATGTCACTCATCTGATAACAGTCTCTACTGAAAATTACAACATTGTGATGGATGCTAGTTATGTTTTAATCAGCAGTAGTTATGGTATTATACTCCACTCTGTCCTCACTAATTTAATTATCACATATCTTACCTGGTGGGACTAATTTTTATTCATCACTTGCGAGATACTATTTGCTTCTCTTTTTCTCTCTGGAAACTTTTATTATCACTACCTGCTACTTAAAATGAATTAACAGCTTCCCTGGCAACCACTGTTTTTATTGCATTTCATAGTATCCACATTTAAATTTTCTAAAAGCTAATGTGACATAGTTTCCTATAGAGCCAACATTGCGACTCTTTATATTTATTAATAATATAGATAGAAAGAAATTCCTGTTCTTCGGCTGCCTCCAACAATGCTCATACAATATGTATACAAAGACCAAGTGTAACATAAGACAAAATAGGGCAGAAATTAAAACATAGGAATAAAACATAATACTGTATGTATAAAACAGAATAAAATAAGTGTAATATGAAATATAGATTAGATTAGAATGTGGTAGACTGGTGTACAGTAATAAAATATTGATAAAGTGAACAAACTGTAATTTAGACAGGTTGTTCAGTAATATAGTAAATGAATAAGCTTAATGAGAACTGGTTAGGGACAGGCAAGAACAGAATGTAGGCAGGTAATGCACATACATATATGAATAACAGCCTGTAAACAGTAGTAAAATAATAATAAATATATGGTGCATATCACATTATCCTCTGGATTTAGATCCCAGTTAGCAGTCCACTGGTTTTGTTCTAGCAACAGACTGATATATAAAATAATTCTTCAGCCTCTTGGATTTAAATGGAGTCATCTATTTGGGAGCAGCAGTTAGTATTCTTTGTTTAAAACAGAGTCAGAGGAGATCGACAGAGTCAGAGGGTTTTCATGACATTAGTTTAAAAAAACAATTCTCAATACCTTTATCAATAAAGACTAAACTGAAGTGAGGTCTTGAAAGAGTAATTCAGTCTTTTCTTTTTATACTTTTGGTACTTTTCATACCATCAGATGTTAGTATTTTATTGCTTTAAACACGTCTGAGAATGCTCATGTTGTGAGTTGCTTTAAAAGAGTGTGCCACAATGCCGATGATGTAAACAGGTAGTAATATTAAAGTAGCAGTATTCAGGAAAAACTGTACCAGGAATCAATGCAATATAAGTACTAAACGGGAATAGAGACTACTTAATAATTAATCATGAAAAGTGTGACTTAAAATGTGTAGCTCTATAGAATCACAACCTGGGAAAAGTGAAAATAAAATGTATTTCTGCCCAAATTTGTCACTGGAAGTCATAGAACAATAATCTATGTACAGAGTAGTGATTAATTTTAGTCAGTGGAGATTATTTCAGCTCTTATTTTTAGGTAACACATGGCAGTGTTATGTTCCCCTTCTGGCTTCTTTCGTCACCTCTCGCCACACTGGTCCCTACTGTACATGACTCGCACTGGAGGCCTGTATTGACCTTTAACTAGGCTAATTAGTATTGACTGTAGCTGAGAGAGAAACAGATGGACAAATGTGTATCAGTCCCTGTACCTCTTTATGTACAGTATATAACTACGTACGTACGAGTACGTAGTGTATACACTGTACTCATAGACAAAACAGTGTTACAGTATGCAGACAGATCCCTATAGTCTTCTGTATTAAAACCTCAGTGAGGAGCATCACAGCCAGCAAGAAAGTTTATTGAGTGCAGATTTTCCAGGGGAAATCAGAGTGCTTGTTAGAGCATAAAGTGAAGGGAGAGGGGAGTGGAAGTGAAGCGAAGAGAGAGGAAGGAAGAGGATGCAGGGGAGTCTGGAGTACATAAAACGTGTCAGAAGAAAATACTGCTTTCTTCCTCCAAGGCCTTTTTATATGTATTCTTTTTTTTCTTCTGGAAAGTTTGTTTTTAAGCCGGGGCTTTAGTTATTTCTTTCCCCTTATATCATGAGCATGTGAAGAAATCAGTGACTTTTTGTACCGGATAAGAGGACACGGCAAACCAAGCTTTTCTTCATCAAGTGTTTCATTTTATCTTGTAGCGTAGAAGTCAATGTTGTCAGGCATGGACAGAGTAGCTCCGCTCTGTCCTCCCACCATGCATTTAACTGCCATGTTGAGTGGCTTTGCTCTGACTGCTTGTCAATCTGTGCCTCTTAGTGCCAAAACTAAGTATGTGAAGAGGGAGTGTGACAGACAGCAAGAGAGAGGAAAAGGGACAGAGAGAATGAGAGAATAACTCCTTGACTTCTGTGGGTGAAGAAATCGTTTGTAAACTGACCACATTTGATATTTAGATGTTTAAGATGACTCGTGTATAGGTAGAAAGCACAGGGACTATCTATCAGAAAAAGAAGTAAGATCATCTCTGGCTTAAATCCTTAGCACTGCTGTACTTTGAACAAAAATTGGTATTCTTGTCGTTGGTTAGGGAGAAAGCAAGCCCTGCTATTTCTCATTGGGCAGCTGTCAGAAGCCACTGCTCCTCTATTAGCGGGATTGCAGGCTCCAGGATTTATCACCGTCAGGATAAAGCACTTCTTAAGTTACAGGCAAACACACGTTTAAAAAGTAATCTTCTCTGCATTTGTTAAAAATTAACAGTCTCTATTTCTTTGATGTCATCTTTTCTGCCACACACAGAGCTGTTCAGTCAAGTCTCAAGATGCAGAAAAATCCACGTATAGTACAATCATTGGCAGAGGTGGCAAAAGTAAACACAGTTTTTGCTCATGTAGATGTACAGATAAAGATATTACTGACTCTGATAAAAGTAGAAGCATTGATTCAACTTCTTTACTTAAGTAAAAGTGAAGAAGTACAGGATTCGAAAAGTAGTCAAAGTAAAAAAGTAAAAAGTAGCCCTCTGAAGGATATTTTTTACCAGCTGTTTCTGTGCAAACCTAAATGAACCTCAGCTTTTCTCCATGGTCAAATCTCCCTCTCTGTCTGCTCCATCTTGTTATGCCATTAATGTCATTTTTCATTCTGATATGTCTTTTACATAGTTTTGTTTTTGTCTTTTTAGTCTTTCGTTTCATTACTTCTTTTTCGTCCTTTGTTGTTTTTGATTTGTTACGTCTTTTATGTCATTTCTCATCTTTTGTCTTTTATGTAATTTTTCGTCTTGTTGTCTTTTTTGTCATACTGCTTTTTGTGTCTTCATGTCGTTTTCATCTTCTTATGTCTGTTACATTGTTTTTCATCTTGTTACATCATTTTCGTCTTTTGCATAGTTTTTGTCTTGTAACGTGTTTTACTTTTTTGTCTTATATCTTTTACGTAATTTTTTGTTTTTGTCCGTCTTTTTCATCTTGTTACTTTTTTGTCTTCTATGTAATTTTTTGTCTTGTTATGTCTTTTACATCATTTGTCTTTTTCATTACTTCTTATTCATCTGTTATGAGGCTTTCGCCATGTTATGTAGTTACCTGTCCTGCGTGATAAGCTGCGATGGATACACCAAAGAGTTTTCCTTTCCATGTTTTATTTCCCCATCCACTTGGGTTGAAATCTGTCTAAACGTTGGGAAACTAATGTAATGAGCCTGTTTTGAAAATGCAAGAAAAATAAATACTCAAATAGTACAGTACAGTACAGATACCTGAAAACTAAAGTATAGTAACAAAGTACTGGTTCTGTACTGTAGTACCTTTTACACCCTGCCTCTGATGATGGGGATTGTTTTTGGATATGGTGGCATTAATTACATAGTGGAACCCCCAGAACCTCTCTCCCAAGAATGGAGAAACTGAATAGACGTGACAGATGGGTGTAAACCCAAACGCACTGTGAACTTCCAGATTAGAAAATATGCCACGACCCTTCAATTTTTTGTTCGCCATTTGAAGTGTGTTATTTATGGTGAGAATGGATGCTGTCAAGTCAGATTTATATTGAATTCACTGACTAGTGCCTGTCGGTCTTAAAGTTCAAAGAGCTTTTGAAACAGCCAGCTCTGTTTTCCTCGTCTCTCTGTGTCGAGCTATCTGACAGAGATGAGATGCGGTTTGAAAAGGACATGGTCAAGGACAGCAGAGGAAGGATGTGTTTCAGCAAACACTTTTACTATGCATTGTGCATGCCCTGGGCAGCACCTTAGTCATAATCTGACATATACACACACTTTCTACTGATAAGGTAACACCTTCGCCGTGCGGCTGAGGAAGCTGCAACAAGACTGACTCAAGCACGCCAAAAGAGGCAACGCAGTCACACCCCTTGTCACTGATTTGTATGCCTGTATAACTGTAGCCTGGGCATGTGGGGTTTGTGGCTGAGTGGAAGGCCAAGTTAGAGAGCAGTAGACATCTACTGTATGACAGCAAATCAAGCTTATTTTCTCACAGCCCAAACAAATTAATATATGTATGAAAGGATCAATCTTTGTCTTTTTTTTGCAAAGAATACTAATGTAGTAGATTAATAATCCATTCAGAAGGCATCGCATGAAGTTCTCTGGTTAGATGAGTTTGACTGAACAAGAGCATATTTTTATGTTAGTCGAGATGATATCCTGCAAAAATGTTTTTAATAGGGTGGCTGAGGTGAGGCACCGAATGTTTACCTCGGGGCGTGGAGTCTGGGCTGAACAATCTTGACTCTCCCTGCCTCCCCGGAGTCACGGACGTAGGCTTCCATTTATTTTGGTCAAATTAAAAGAATTCCCGATTTGATCTGCTCTTTGCACAGCACGGCTGGGGAAACACAATGATAAAAATGTGTTGAGAGTAAAAATGGAACAAAAGGAGTAACAGACACTGATGCTTACTTACCTCACTACTTTGCCCATTTTGTAACACAGTGTAACGACAGTCTTGTTCTAGAGCTCTCCATTATTGAGACAGCCATCATTAAGGTAACTAATTACTTACTCCTTGCTGCAGACAAAGGTGAAACTTCCTTTTTGGACATAGTCGACCACTTTATCCTATTACAAAAAACTTGGTTGGGTTGATCTAAAAGGGACTTCTCTCAACTCATTACAGAAGAAATTCCCCATCTTCTTTTTCCCATTTTACTCATGGCGTGGCCCCAAGGGTCAGTCCTGGGTCTGTTAATGCTGCCACCGAGTCAGGTCATTGCTAAATATAATATACAGTATAATTGTAATGCTGACAGCACCCAGTTATATGTTACATTCCACTAATCACTAAGCAGCCTGACCCACCTTACTGTCTGACTTTCTGATACTGATTGCTAGACTTCCCAAAACTTCCTCAAACTTAACAATGACAAAACAAAATTATCTTGTTTGCCACACACAATTCTCACTCAATTCTTTCTCAGGCAATTTGCCATTTGGTGCACTCTCTTAAAACATTAAGCCAAGAAATCTGGGTGTTTTATTTGATATCGATGACCAAGTAAAGAATGTTGTTCGGTCATGTTTCTTTCAATTTAAGTAAATTTCAAAATTTTTGTCGTTTTTATATTTTGAGGATTTATGCCAGCTTGTCCATGCCTTTATTTTTCCTGTTTAGATTTCTGCATTGCTCTCTACACAGGTATTACTCAGGCCTCCAACATGTCCAATTAGCTCAAAATGCTGCTGCTAGTATTGTCATTCAGGTCCAGAATACAAGATCATATAACAGCCAATCAGGCTTCCTTGCATTGGATTCCTGTGCACTTCTGCCTGGATTTTAAAATTTTATAGCTAACCTTTAAGGCTATACATGACCAGGCCCCTAATTATATCAAAGATTGGCTGTCTGGTCATTCTTCTTCTTTTTCCTTCTTCTGCTTCTGCTTCTTCTGCTCCTTCTCAATATTTTATTATTATTGTTGTTGTTGTTGTTGTTGTTGTAAACAACGTGGTTTTGTCAAAAATTAAGGCACATATGAAGTTTATGTTCATTAATATGAGTTAAGCTTGACAACAGGCTCGTCTGGAATGATTAAGCCGTCCAACCCACACCAATACTATCAAATACTACCACCTTCTAATACTAATTGTCGTGGTACAGATTTGTAAGTCTTTGCATGGAACAGCATGAACTCAATAACCCCATCAACTTCAGTCTTTAATTATAAAAAGTGTAACAGCAGTGTTAAAGTAAATATACACTTGCTCACAAGTCCAGTCTCAGCTCTGTGTACCGTCAGCATTCGTTTCTTCTGTACTCAAGCGCAGATGCATGCACAGACTTTGCAAGCACTGACCAATCCATGTTGTACATCCTACCAATATATTCAAAATATAAGTACTACAGACTGGGGACTCCAAGAACATACTACTATAAGAAACATGGCACGATGTTAACTTATCTCTTCTAAATATTATTTGTTATGTAATGCATGTTTATTCCAAATGAAAACAAGAACAGCAACTGATTTTTATTTTACAGTTGTTTTACATATTGTGTAAAATAAACATAAGGCACATGAGAAAATGCATGTCTACTCTATTGATTTATCTATTGATTATTTTATTAATTAATCAAATAGTTGTTTGTTCTATGAAATGTCATAAAATGTGAAAGAATATTGATCAGTGTTTCCCAAAGCCAGAGATTTACATTTTCAAATGTTTTGTTTTGTTTTGTTTAGAGTCAGAGGAGTAAAGAAACCAGAAAATATTCACATATAAGAAGCTGGAATCTGGGAATTTTGACCTTCTTCTCTTAAAAAAATATTCAAACCATTGATAATCAAACTTTTTTGGTCATTAATTTAACTAATAGTTTATCAATTAATCACTGTGGCTCTGGAGTTTACCCCATTTGGTAGGATTATGGTTAGATTAGTTGAAATAACAGACACTGATTTTACAGTGAAAGTATGCGTGCTTGAAGCAGAAATGCATCAATTGCTCATTTTATACTTAAGTCCAATCTGTTTATTTCTAGATGGCTTGAGTTATTTTCTTCTGATAGAAACAATGCAATGATATATACAGTGTGTAATGTTTTTGATCCTAACATTTCCTTGTTTAAGTAACTGTGTGTGATGCCCTTGTTTGGAAATGACATGAATGTACCCTAAAACCTTGAGAGTGTGCAGTTGCACATGTGTTTTGAGTGTTTTCATAGACAGTCCTGCATGGCTGATTAAAAAAAAAAAAAAAGGAAAAAAAGAAATACCCATGTGTCATCCATTGTGACCGCTGTCTTTGTCCCTCGAGAGGTCACCAAATCTGTCAGCTACTCATCTTCCTTAAGGCCACTAAACACACGCCAGTCAACGTGTGTGAGTGTCTGGTTGTCTGTGTGTGCGTCTTTATTGGTGCAGGGCAGTTCAGGGTACGTTTAGCACTAAGCGAATTGCAGTGGGAGCAGTTTGGTCAGCTGTGATTAGCTGTAGAGAAGCTGAAACATTGAAGGTGACTACAGCGGCACCGCTAATGCCTGTGAATGTCACTGAAGCCAGGACACAAAGTTTACTCTGAATTTGTGTCTTTGCCTCTGGAAATTTGGTATTCAAAGTCTTTTTCCCATGAGATCTTTTAGGGATGTATTACGCTGATGGCACCTTAACTGCCCCCTCACACACACTCACACACACCTGCGCACACACCTGATAGATGTATTCTCGATCTCAAGCATCAACTGCATTAATCGTTCTTTCTGCTTCGACAGGGGTGATTTACACCGCTGGCATCCTCGACTGTGAGAGCAAAGACTCCTATTGGCTGACAGTTTATGCCACAGACAGAGGGGTTACACCGCTGTCAGCTTCTATTGAAGTCTTCATTCAGGTACCCACACTCTGCCCCCAATACTCATATTATACTAAGCATGCACAAGAGGAAATGAACATCGACTGCCCAGACTAGTACTTCACTTTGGGGTTGTTTTCATTTTTATCTATTTTATATTATGGTTTACATCCATGTCTGTGCAGACTCATAATATGTGTAGTGAAGATTTTAAAGGAATGTAATGAAATGTAGTAAGTGTATTTTTTGCCAAAATGGAAGTTATCACCTATTAACATGTCTGAGTCTAGTGAATTATGGCCAAAAACATGTTTTGTGAAGTCCCAGTGACTTTGACCTTTGACCTCCAAGTTATAATCAGTTCGTCACTGAGTCCAAGGTGACATTCGTGTCAAATTTTAAGAAATCCCACCCCAGAGATACTGCATTCACAAGAGTGGAATAGACTTGAGGTCACACTGACCTTGACCTTTGACCTTTAACCTCCAAAATCTAATCACTTCACATCCTTGTGCCCAAGTGAAGATTTATGCCAGATTTGATGAATATGTATAGGCATGTGTATAGACATCCCAAATATTGTCAGTGTGGAGGCATAAAAATGTGAGTGATGCAGTGTGTGTATAACAGGAGTTTTCAAAGTCTGAGACTGTGGGCTTCTGCTCAGACCAATCCTGGAAAAGGCGCCTCCACTTAGTTTATTTGCTTAGTTTTGGTCACTAGGTGTCTGTGGATCATGATTACATTATTTGATCTACTAGACACTCAACATTTCAGCGAATATAGCCTCACAGAGCTATTTCACAACTTCAAACTACACCAAATACATAAAAAGGTCTGTCGAAAGGCATTTATCAGTGTCTGACCCTGGGAAAGTGGAAAAAAATATTAAATTCCACAAAAGTGAGATATCTCTGAACTATCTATTTTACCAAATCACACGCATTAGGCTATTCTGTGTGATCTCCTTTTGATAACTAATGTTATAACTAATGTAATATTTTTTTTCACTCACATTCACTGAGCCTCCCCTGAAACTATTTGGAGCCCCCCTAGGGAGGCCCGCCTCCTACTTTGAAAACTTCTGGTATATAGGATTTCTAGCCAAAGCTAATTTGCATTACTTGTCCCTGTTTATTCTTTTAAGGAATAGGCTAAAACACAAGATACAACACACTTAGAGGGATAGATATTAACAGTATAAAACCATAGACAGCCATTATAAATAGTAATTCAGACAATAATGACTAAAATTAACAATTAAGAACAATGACTGAATACAAGGATTAAAAACAACCAAAGGAAAAGACAATATATATGCTATATAAATCCATGTCTCTCAGTGTTCACAGTCTTAATAATGGAGCCGTAATTTGGCACAAAAATACAGCAACATCATGCTCAATATATTTAGATATATTTTGTGACTCACTAAATTACAGACAGTGAATTCCTCCCAAATTTATCAGCAGCAATGGGCCCAAAATGCACTAGTAGCTAGATGGAAAACAACTACTCTGCCTTTGTATACCACGTCACACCGAAAGGTTTGTACAACAGCTTCTCAGCCGTCACACTCAGCAAAGGAGCGTAACTTTGCAAAGGCGTCTTTCAAGTCTACAGGGTGGGAGGTTGTTTGATATTTGGAAGATAGTTGGGGTGGAGTATTCTTTCCTCACACAGTGAGTTCAGATCATTTGAAGCGGGGTTGTATGAGGTACTTATCAATAGTCAGAGTATTAGCTACAGAAGATGTGGGTCAGCAGGGAAAGCAGAGAGGAGTACCAGCATGGAAGCTAAGCAGTGTACTGCTGTGGATGAGGCCAGCAATAAAAGGTATATTTTTTTAAATAATCTAAATATAGAATACACTGAGAATGATATTGATTTTTTTGTTTTTTTGTTTTTTGGGAGGGGGCATTTTATTAGGTTAAAATACCTTTGGTTGCTGACCCTGTCCACAGTAGTTCATAAGCTGCCTATCAGCTTCTTCAAACTTGGAGCATCTCTTTAATCTCTTTAATATCACATGAATATCCACCATTTGCAACCACAATTTCATCACAAAAGATTTAGTTATATATACCATTTTTTGGCATATATGCCTAGAACTCCTGATGTTATGCTGTTTTCAAACATATAAATTCTGATCTTTCTACACCAAAAAATACGTCATTGTATGGACGCTAACAAATTAGCTACTTTGCCTAATGTATTAATCAATGGTAAATTCTCACAGCCTGCAAAAATGAAACTGCAGGCGAGTTTTGAGTGGTCAGTGTTGCATGGATAGTAACAGTATGAAGCTAAACAATCAGTGTGTCACTCTCTAAAATGCTGATGGTGCTCAGTGCACTGGATAACTTTAGTAATGCTCAGTCTGTAAGCATGAGATACACACTGGGGGGAATTCTCTGCTTCAGCTTCTATTTTATTTGGCACTAAGTAATCCACTGTCTAAACACTCGAATACAAACACCACCGCTCCAACAATGCTCACCCTTTGGGGGAGAGTTCAGCAGTGTGTAAAAAAAAAACAAACAGCCTTTTTCTGGCTCGGGGATATTCAGGTGTGGTGGTGCTACCGGCTGCTTTACTCCCAGCCTCTTCATCACAGACAAAAACCGGGAGATTAATCAGGCACAGGTGCTCCTCATTCAGTGGCTGAACCATCTTGGCTCGCTGTGCCTCGCAGCAAACACTCAATCAAAGCTCTGTTTGCCATAAATATTCTAGATCTATGCTGTAAGAAGGGGAAATTAATTTGCAGTGCATTTAAAGTGTGACATCTATGACATTTTCTGGTGAATAAATTTCCATTTTGTGATTGATAACGGATCAAGCCAGTCCATGCTGTACTTCATGAGTTGTTGATTAACAAAGATACTAAAATCTAGGTTTCCCTCATAGTATTACCATACATGCTGATTTAGGTTTTATCACCATATCTATTGCCAATTTAGATCCAACTAGGATAAAATGTTAAGATAGGTACAAACGCTGCTTATCCCTGCCTTCTCCCTCTTCCTCTTTATTCTCCCCCTTTCTCTCTCAGGTGGAAGATGTCAATGATAATGCTCCCCTCACCTCGGATCCTATCTACCACCCGGTCGTCATGGAGAACTCCCCAAAGGATGTGTCAGTCATCCGCATCCAGGCGCAGGACCCTGACCTCACTGCCACACCCAGTCGTCTGAGTTATCGCATCACTGCCGGCAACCCGCAGAATTTCTTCTCTATCAACCCAAAAACTGGTGAGCCTCATGAAAGACACAGTATTTTAAATAATTAGTATTCCTTGGCGAGTGCCAGTATCACATCACCTGGAATTATAAGGTTCTATTTGCATTCTGAGTGGGTTTGAGATGCATTCATTTTTATCCCAAACAGCAAAAATAATATGGGGAACAAGTCTCTTTTCATACATGAAAATAACACCCTAAAGGTATTCTAAATGTACAATATCAAAATCCTATCCCATTTTTTTGTGTTGTTTTTTTTTGGAACGGGTCAAATGCAGATAGAGCCTCCAGTCTCTCAGAACTCTATCTACAAAACATGAAAAAAAGCAGTGATTTTCAAGGAACACAAACAGTTTACTCGGAAGTTCTGTATTTATGTCTTATTTTGGGTGGAAAGAGAAAGGAAAAAACAAAGATGGATGAAATGAATTAGTCAAATTAAGACCATTTAATTAACCCTAAGGCTTAATATTTATCGAATATAAGATACTTTAAGATGTCTTAAAGAACTGCAACAAGACCAGTGTTTCAGTAAAGTTTTGTAACTCAACTGTTCAGTTAACAGTTGAGTTATGAATTTAAAAGTATTCGTATGAAGGACAGTAGTACAAATGCCAGGTTCAGTCTTTTGAGTTATGTTAGATCATGCTAACAAGTTTATTTTCATTGCTAACTACCATGCTAGCCAGCTAATGCTAGCTTCCTTATGTCAGTCTAGCTGCAAAGGAATTTCTTTGAAAACGTGAACATCTACCAGATAAATGTTCACCAGTCACTCAGTAATATATTGTTGTTTAGTGTCTGAAATCTGCCAGCTGCTTTCATATTTCACCATATTTTTTTGGCTGGTAGCTGGCACTAATTTCCCACCCTGTGGAAGCTAATGCTAACATTAAGAGGCAAGTACTAAAGGGTCAAGATTTTTTCAAGTGTACAGTATAATCTTTATTCACGTCAGAGGCAAAACCTGAACCTATCCTTTAGTGTTTGTCCCTTCATGTTAGCAACTCCTGTAGACTAACATTAGGAAGCTAGTGTTGGCTAATGTGATAGCTAGCTAACAATGAAAATAAACTCCTCGGCAAGATCTAAAAAGATTAAAAAGACTAACCTAGCTTTTTATAAACATTGCATTACATGGTGTTTTCTTATGTCCTCTCTGCTCGATATTGCAAACTGTTTTCCAATGAAAGTAGCTAGCACTAGCCCCAAAAGTAGCTGGAAGTCACCAGATGACGCCATATGCTCAAGTGCATATTGATAAAGTCGTCACACTACATTTGCAGAGCACTTTGTGGTTGTGTCAGTTGCAGGCAGCAATGGAGAGATCACATTAAGCCATATAAAACATAGATAGAGACATCTTAAGCCAAATAATGACTACATGGACATAATTTATTTGAAGTTAAAAGATGAAAAAAATCTACAAAGGGAGGGAAAAGATCAAATGAACTATTTAAGGATTTCCATGCAACAGGAGCACCCTAATCCTGAGAGAAAGCATGAGAGAGGAGCTCAAACAAACTTCTTGATATTTATATATCAGATAAGATATTATATATTGTGTATTATAGATAGTACATACAATATATATGTATATTATCCAACACTGTGTATTTATTTATTCGACTATAACTGGACCAGTATCTAGTTTATGTGTACTATTTTTTTTTTTAGGAAAAAAATGTATTATTTATTTCAGAACAAGCTGAGTGTTAACTATGAAACTGAACTTGGAGACACACTGTTGTGTCTCCAGAGAGGGACAGAGGAATGAATGAATTACAACATTGTATGTTTGAAAATATTTCTCTTCTTTTCCCTGATGGTCTAAATAAATTGCTAAATTTGTCACTAGTCAGTTTTTAGAAATTAAATCACTAAGGGGTTCTGAAAAGTCACAAAGTTAACAACACTGTCTCTGCTACATGACAAAGAAGCAGAACCTGATCGGAACCTGATTGGCTCACACAGACAGAACCTTGTAAAACCAAGTCAGAGTTTGACTTTGCAGGTAGAACCATTTTGTTTTCTAAATAAAGTCCAAAATTGTGTATAACTTAAAAAAAACCTCGCATAATATTAGCAAGTGGTCACAGAATAAGAATATGTGAATAATTAAAATTTTACAAAAATGTCAGATACAACCTTATAATTCCAAGGGGGTGTGAATGTGACAGACTAATGGCATCATTAGTAAAATATCCTTATAAACGACAAATAATTACACCGTCATTGTGTTTTGTGTTTATGTGTTTATATGCCTCTGAAATGACTGAAATTTTCTTTCATCATACACCTCCCACTCCACATTCATTCAATAAAAGGCTTTGGTTCCCACACAACAAATTAAAAAGACTTTTGTGCCCACACAGTCGAACATCTAGGACACTGATGAGCCGCCCAGACAATCTTCACTGCGCTCTTAACCGAATATTGCTTCTAGTCTTCTGTAGGGGCGAAAGCACTTTGCAATGTACTTGAGGAAATTAGTGTGGTTAGTTTTTTATTAAACCAGTGTGTGGGTGAATATCTTCTAATCATGAAGGAATTTACAGTCAAAGTCAAAGCAATTTTCTTTTCCATTACTTTTTTGCTCCCTGAAGGAAGGCCAAATAGTTTATTTCTTTGCATTCTGTGATATATAGCAACATGAATAGAGACATGCTTTTCTCAGATGGTCTGAAATGTCTAAAAGGAAAATGAAAGCTGAAGTTGGCAAAAGGTTTCAGGACTTGGATTTGGAATTAGGTTTTTATTCAGCCAGCTACCCTATGGGTTCACCATAAGCCCTCTACTGTGGGATCAAGACGGGGTCTTAAAGAGTCTGAGCTTGTGAATTAATGCTCAGACAGCCTGTGGCTGTATATTACCTCTTTTGAGCCTGTGGGAAAATACTGCATCAGAAATTAAACTCTGTGAGTGTGTAAAAAATGTTAGCACAAAAAGGATAAAACTGCACCTTGTTCCTGCCCTGACCAGTTTTATTTTAATGTGTACATGCAAAAATACACATCTGTTTCTGTGGATGGTCAAACTCACCTTCTGATTTACATAATAATCAGCAGTTAGATTTATTTTTGTATGGTTGGATCAGGCTATATATGAAATCAGAAATTGTGAGTGTATTTTTAAAGAGTAGTCTACCATTTTAGCATTGCACTCCCATAACATTGTCTCTTGATGGACAGCTTGAAGTTTCCCTCTGGACACGTTTTAAAAGTATGTAAAAACACTCTGCTATGATTAATATTTGATTTAATAGAGTTTTCCCACATAAAAAAGAAAAACTCAAGGGGCTGAAAGCACATCTGGCGGTTATGAATATAACCAATGTTCCCTGAGGGAGGAAAACAAGGTACAGTAAAAATAAGTATGGGTATTGCGTCCTCGACTTGAGACTAGAGTTGCGAATTTTGTGTGTTTTATTTAACTGATAAAGCTAATTGATTAATTGTTTTACTTCATTTAATTTCTTGTTTTTTGCCCTCATTTTCTTCTCATTGATTAATTAGCGGTTAATAGGTTTTTAATTGGTTAAATTCTTGATGGCAATTAATTGATGATTAATGATAAATCATTAACATCCCTTCATGAGACCAATCTGAAATGTACTGTTAATGGAGCTAAGTGGCAGGGAGTGTGGCTAGTTAGAAAGCTAAACAAGCACAGCACAGAAACAAGCTTTGATAGCATCCTGGGCTGGAAGTGAGCTCACCTCCTGTCAGACAATTTAATCGCTAACAAGCGTTGTGATGTGATTAGGTTAAGCCAAGGTTAAGTGCAAAAAGACTGAGGAGATGAGACTGTGCAGGTTGTTTTAAAGTCTCAGGGGAATATGGGACTGTCTTAGTGACTCAACTCAACCACTGACAGTTTGATTTGGGAGATTTGCGGTTCGGGTGTGTTTACACAAGCCTTCAGACAGTGCGCCAGGGTTTGAAGCCAATTTGACATAGTGGCCAAACCATGTAATGACAACTTCACATGGTGCTCTGCGGACAACAAAGACTTTTTTCCCAGTAGCTTACAATGTGTAAGAAGTGGCTGTAGAATGATGAATACATTTTTTTAGTGTTACAACCCACATGTAATGATTCATTTCAATGTGAAGACTTGATCCGTTCAGTCCAGTAACATCTGGAATTTTGATTAAGGTGCTCACCCAAAATAAGTCTCTACTGTGCTTGCTCCAGCTGCAGCTTCAGTGTGGAAGCTGAAGATTAATACAGAAGTTGGCTTCATGAGCCAATGAGCAGGAGGCCTGCCTCCTTTGCTGCATCCAGATCTCCTTAATACATCCATGGTGTTACATAGATAAGTAACAAAACAACATATGGTGTTTCCATTCAGCCTTTCTTCTAACTGTTCTCAGTCAGTAATGACTAAAGTAGCCTTCAGTTGCTAACGTCAAACAAAGATGAGGTGGATATGGAGGTCTGGTAAGCTCACTTGCATCTTTTTTCACATATGCAGTAGGACTCCCTATGACCTGTTAACAGACTTTGATGTGTAAAATCATGGGGGTCCTCTTAAAAATTTAGACACAATACTGGAACATTGAGTTTCAATTTCACACATAATTTCTTTAAATCCGTGGCCACATATTCAACAAAGTCTTCTAGTCTTTAGACTTCTTTGTAGCCATACTCTTACATTTGTACACATATTTTATTTAGATATGATCAAAATGTTTCTAGAACCACAAATCTTTTCTACACATCTGTGAATTTTATGTGTTTGTAAAGTTAGACATACACACACCTGAATTCCTGATGCATCTTTTTATCAGCCTCACAAAAGATGACTGCAGCCTGTGAACTGAATATCATCTCACAACATTACCCCTCAACATAATTTCAGAATTTGAAATCTTTGAAACTCAGGCAGGATCCCTGTCAGAGCCTGTCTTGATCCCAAACTTTTCTCAGTCTTGTTGACTACACAAAGATCCTAAAAAAAATCTTGCATTATTCAAGTATTTATGATTTATTGACAAAATGTCCACTTTTGAAAATTAGACAACCTAGATTTATATCTGTATAGAATACAAACATAAGACAAAAACGTTCAAATGTGTTTTAGTTTGAGCTGCCAAGTTTGAAGTCTAGGGAGGCCCCCATTCATTCTCGGAACAAGCTTTGCTTGAAGCTTCCATTAAAGAATTATTGAAGTGAAATGTTTTATTCAAATCACAAAAAAAAGAAAATTGTGAAGTCTATTCTGTCTCTGCCCTAGATTAAGTTATGAGTGTTTCAGTAAACAATGAAAGGCAAGTCTCAGCTGTTGCAGGGACCTGTATTCTGATTCAAAGAAATGTCAATGTAATGATCAAATACAGATGGCCTATATGTACAGTAGCATGCAGCATGTCAGTATAAAGCTTATGGCAAGAAGAATTCCCTAATGGTGTGCTGCTGCTGCTGCTACTGCATGTTCACTCTGTTTGTAGTGAATATTTCCATTTCTCTTCCTCTCTTCCTTTTTAACATGAGTATACTTCTGTGCATTACAGTATCATGATTATTTAATATTGACAGCATGTAGGGAAGTGGATTGGACTGAACAAGGGTGAAAAGGCTAATATTGATCCCAACAGAGACGTATTGGTGCTCACACTCTGATTAACATGTAAATTTTTCACACGTACTCTTGACCCTATGAGAGTAAAACATGATTCAGGTCATACATGTCTCAGCTGTACTAATCAGTTACAGCTATGTCATTAGTGCAGTTGCAAAGTCAAGCTGAGTTGATTACAAGTACTGTTCGCACATCCATCTGTATGCATGATTTGTGTGTGTGTGTGTGTGTTGTGTGTGTGAGGGAGAGGAGGATTTGTGTGGCGATTTAATCAATTGATTAATTGGTTACAGCAGTGTGTTAGAGGGCAGCTCTGTTGCAATGTGTTGATGAAGATGATTTCGCTCTGTGGCGTCCACATGTGTTCACGTCTCGATGTGAACCGTAACACACACTCATAAGAGCTGTATAAAAATAATTTGCTCTGTGTGTAAGAGTGTGCATGTGTCACAGGGGAGAGTTTTGGGCCATCTGAGCCCTGCTGTCTGTCTCTGTCAGAGACCCACATTATTTTGTTATCTGTTTCTCATTAATTCCATACCAGAGAACTCATATTGATGAGTGTCTTGTTCCCACTGTGATAAATGAACTTTCACTTCAATTCTGAGCAATTGGTTTTTAATGTTTCATGTAATCTTTTCTCTCAAGAGGTCACACATCAAGTTGGCTTCTGTCGGCTTATTGAATCCCAATAAATCACATGTGAAAATTGTGGACTTTTTTGAGGATATACCACACTCTTACACTTATTTATACACACTTAGAGATGAAGATACTAACTAGGACCAGTAAGGGGTCTTCAACTTGTCCCCGTAGGAGAACCCTTTTTGGGTACTGGTAGAACCTTTTATAAAGGTTCCACTTGGAACACTTTCCAAGAGTTCTACATAGAACCCAACATAAAGGGTTATACCTAGGACCATCTATGAAGGTTTCACTCAGAACCCCTATGAGATTTCTGGGGCTGATGTTTATAGAATATATACATGAACACATATTTTTTAAAATCACAAACAGAGCAAAATAAATGTTTATCCTAAATTAAGAATAAGGATGAACTATACACAGAATGCTGGCCATAAAACTAACAAATAAAATCAATCTGCATTATGTTGCATTAAAAAAAGTATCAGACCACAAATATGCTGCTACCAATACAGACCAATGTAGCTGTGATAGAACAGTATCAGGCTGATAATATCGATCAACCAATATATAGTCAGGCTCTAATATGGTGTTATGCTCTTTATACTATGACAGTTTGGATTAAAAAAAAAAGGAATATATCACCCTGCTTACAATATAGCAAAATATCATAGTGTTTTGAATTGTAATCCCAGTATCATCATACGTGTTTTGAACCATTTGTTGAATAAGGACAGGCTGAGCAGCAAGAGCTGTATTCTTTTATTATTTTTCTTGAGTGTCTGTTTGATAGGAACAGGCACGTGGCAGCTAATTGGCCACTCACACCTAACCCCCTTATTTTAGCTATAAAGATGAGGTGGCTATGGAGGTCTGGTAAGCTCACTTGCACCCTTTTTTCACATATGCAGTAGTGCTCCCTACGACCTGTTAACAGACAAATTCAGTGTTTATAAGAGGCTGCAGTGCATGAATGGGCTGATGCACTGTTGGCTACAGACATATGGGGGTTTGCTTCTGCCATGCTAGGCTATTTCCACCCTGGTGGAATAGCCATTGTGGCTATTTAAACCTGGGTGTATATAGCCTCACTGGGTATTGCAACAAAGGTGCAAATCACACCTGCCATTGTTTTATAATTTTGCTTGGTTAAATTGTTTGTGCTTCATGAATTAATGTTTTATATTACTAGTGTGCTGCTAGACTTGTTTACATAAAGCTTAAACTGAGAAAAAGATGTGCATTTTGTATATTGTTAATTTATTAATGATTAGTTGGTTATTGATGATGCACAAAATTTACATCATCATCATTACTAGTAGTTCATCATTACTAAAAGTTTCACAATATTATGACTGACATTGTTGAGTTTAGTTTGGTAACGAAAAATGCATGACTGAGAGATGCATTCAGTATGAATAAAGACAGGGCGAATCACACCACACTGTTTACCCACTGAAAAACTTTCCATGTACCAGAGTGTTTTCATTGGATAGATGAATAAACAAAACCCAGCTGATTGATTTGCTTTCATGAAGCAGCTGTCAGCCACACTGTGACCTGAACTGCCGGCAAAAAAAAACCCTTCAAGTTTCAAATTGTTTTTCAGAACTGGGTTTGGGGTGGTTCAAAGTAATGCATTTTTCAAGTTCACTCTGGAAGTGTCAGTTTGATGGGTTTGAGGTACCGCAACAATTCCCAAAATGTATTGAAGCAAAACTTTGAATGAGTGCAAAGTGTGTAAATGTGCTGTGACAGCTTACAGTGCTGTCTGTTTGTCTCTGGGTGTGTGAGTGAAGCCTGCGTCCTTTGGGGGTGAAAACAGAACAGATAAGTGTTGACACAGGGTGTTAGATGGAGTGCTGCTTCTTATAAAAGCATGCATGTTTGCTGAGTGCCACCATGGAGTTCTGGTGGCTGGGTGACCTTTTTTCACAATCCACTGGTGGATTGTATTGGTTTTGTTGTAGCACAATATTAACAAATCAATTGTACATGTTAGAGTCAATATTTATCTTCAACAATGAACAAAAAGTATGAATTTTGACGTCTAAAGTTTGTATTTTTACTGTTGCCCCAGTTAGAAAGTGTGTCTGAGCTATTCCCCTTACATGACTAAAAAGTAGGCTATAAATTGGCAGTATTTTATAGGAAAGTGGAGAAGCCTAATGATTTGAAACAGGCCTCTGGACCATATACATTTTGTGTGTGGGCATGGGTGAGGATTTTTAATTTATTTTTTTCTCATGTCCAATTAAGATGGAGGATTCGCCAACTGCAGATGTGCTGCGAGCTGTAGATCATTGATTTTTATCCGAGTTGTTACTCGTGCTGTGTTCTGCTGAACAAGCCCCACCTCCCCCCTCCAGTCTCTCTTTCCTGCAGCTTGTGACCGCTGCTCTAGATTTACTCCTAATTTGCTTAATTGAAGTTAGCCTGCGTAGCAAGCTCAAGGTGACACTGTGATATGCGCAAGCACGAGAGTGTGAGTGTGAGTGTGTGTGTGCACCATTAGTCTGTCCATTGAGTGTTGAACATCCAAAATAATCCTACTTCACTGAAACGCTTCATTACACTGAAACAAACACATTATCACCATTCAAGCACACTCAGTGTCGCTATTCCACATAACAATCCACACAGAAATAATGTCACAATATATGTATACTGTAGGTATGTTGTTATTCATGCATGTGCACATGTATGTGCATGATGTCTTTATTTGCACATACATGTAGTATCTCTGCAATCCTGCATAGAGTTACATCACCTCTTCTGTGCAGACAAAAGGTTTACTGCTCTCAATTGTGTTCACAAATTTGATAAAATATTTTAGTGGGCAGTTCTCTTTTGCCAAGATAATCCATCCATCTGACAGGTGTGGCATATTAATATGCTAATTTAACAGCATGATTACTGCACAGATGTGCCTTGGACTGGTCACAATAAAAGGACAGTTTTATCATGAAAAAATAAATTTATTAGTTACTGATCTATAGCTATTTCACACAGGGCCAAAAAGACCTTTTTTGTTTTTTTGTTTTTTTTCAGGATGGCAAAGTCATGACCCGCACTACTCTGCCTCTCATTGGCTAGTGCTTGTTGCCTTCATTGGTTGGGTTGGTTAGGTTTAGGCATGAGAAGTGATTGGTTAGGGTTAGGGGAGGAATCTGAGGGTAAAGGTCTGGACACACATGTGAATTAAGGGGTGTGGCTACATGTTTGCATCCATTATTCGTGTTGAGTTCAACACTGGTTAACTTCTAGAAGGCGGAGTCACAGCCTTGACCAGTAACAAAGACATGGCCCCAGCAGAAACTGAAACCAAATTTTGTTTTGCCTTTGTTGGTTGGGTTGGTTAGTTTTAGGTAGAGATGTCCACTTTTCATTTTTTCAGTTCCTATCCAATTACAATGTCTGAATTTGGATAGCTATATTATACCAAAACCAGTGTCCTTTTTTTCTGTTTATTATGTTTGTTATTGATATTATTATGATTATTATTATTACTATTATTAGTGAGAGTAGTAGTAGTAGTAGTAATAATAGTAGTAGTAATAGTCGTAGTAGTAGCAGTAGTATTAACTGAAACTGAACTTCAGTCTTGGGCTTGTGTAGCTTGTGTAATATAACTTGTATAATGGCATCCTTCAACTGTTATTGGGGCGCTGTAGGATTCACATGTCTAGTTTGTAGGCTGAGAAATAGCCCTTTGCATAGTCTTCCATGATGCATCTCTGAAAGTTTATCTTTGCTGTTTTATGTTCTGAAATGCAAATGTTACTGTTTGTCAGTGCTTGTCCAGAACTTGGTGGTTTATGTTGGTGATTGTTATTTTTGTGCTGGTTTATTTTTACAACACGAGTGAGCTGGCTAGTGCACTTCTTCACACCTGCTGTATCGTAGCATTGTAATTTTGGAACGCATTTCTCTTTTGTCACATGCAAGTGAGGAGTAGAAGTGAGAAGCGCTGTTCAGCTCTCAATTTTCACTGTTAAGCGTGATGTATACAAACAGAAAACACATGGCAAATGTGTGGTGTTATGGAATTAGATCAGAATGCGGACTGATGTTGCAAGTCTGATACTCGATGAATGTGTTATGTCAATATCAGGTCCCAATATCAATATTGGATCAGATCAGTTCTATCTCTAGTTTTAGGCATGGGGAGTGATTGGTTAGGCTTAGGGTAAGAATATCAGGGTAAGCCAATCAGAGGCAGAGGAGGGCGAGCCAAGAATTTACTCTCCTGGGAAAAAATGATATCTGTAGCCCAAGTGAAATAGCCATTGTTCAGTCCCTAATAAATGTCTTTTTCAAGATCAAACTGTATTTTTAGAGTCACCTGATACTGTGATCAGTCCATGGCACACCTGTGCAATAATCATGCTGTTTAATCAACATCTCTATATACCAAACCTGTCAGGTGGATTGATTATCTTGACAAGGGAAAGTGGTCATTAACAGGGATATTCACATATTTGTGAATAAAGTTTGAGAAAACAAACTTTTTGTACACATAGAAGAACTCTGAGAACTTTAACTTCAACTCATGAAAAATGGGGAAACAAAACAAAAATGTTTTGCATTTATATTTTTGTTGAGTGTGATAATGCTGCAGCAGGCAGATGTATTCTTTTTCAAAAACAAAAAAACAAAAATCATATTTCAGTGCTTGTATCAGTGCCTTTTTTCTATGAATTTGTATTTGTGTATAAAATAGATTGGGGCTGTGACAAATGTTCCCATTTCACTGTGTTTGGTGGCTCTCAGGAGATGTTTAATAGTGATCAACAACGTTTATTTCTTCTGGAAAATAAAAGTCGGCATACAATACTGTAAAACTGTCATGTAATGGGCTGAATCTGCTTATGGATTAAATGCCTGCATCCCCTTGTTTCCTTTCGAGCCAAAATAATGTCTGGGGAGCTTTTGATTTGTTTAACTCACAAAGTTTTTACTGACTAAACCCAGCAATTATTGATCGATTGAGACAGACTGTGTCTGTGTTTGTTTGTGTGTGTGTGTGTATGTGTCCGTGTGTGTGCCATTTTTGCAGTTGTGCAATGACAGTGAGCTAGCAAGCAGATGAGAAAAATAAGAAATAAAAAGAGACAACAAAAAATGTCAGGGGAAAATGGAGCTGTCGTTGTTTGTGATCTCCAGTACAGCTTGCTAGTGTTTGTCTAACCATCATTTGAATAATCCGGCTCGATCAAAGCTATTATCAATAGGCTCGCTCCTGTCCCTCTGTCCTGGTGGCACGCTGGCCAACTGAATGACCCTCAGCTATAAAGTGCCATATGAACATGGGCCAAATGCCATCATCGCTGCCAAGGCTGCAGGCTATATTTTTCAGCAATGTGTGTGTGAGTGTTCACATGCACTCACCCATTTTTTAAAGTGGAGGATGTTCTAATTGGAAATTATTTTGACTTTAAAATTGGGTCACACTTTATTTTACAGTACACTAATAAGATGTAACAGGCTCTACTTTGTATCAAATTAGACAAAAACTAGAAATATTATGTTCTTTATTGGACAGAATTATAACCTTTGTTAGACGCTTTATTACAGGGTGATTAGCAACACATTACAACAGAACTGAACCGTAAACTAAAGTGTATTATTTCCTGCAGTTAGGTAATTAGGGACACTGTTACGACCTCAAGTTGGTTTAGGGAAAAAGGAAGGAACGTAAGCCTAGATGAAGAATCTGAGGAGTCAGTGTGATCAGTCTTAAAATATTTTATTGTCCAATAAAGAAGCTTAAATACAACATCAGGGGGAGCCCAGGCCAAAATTACAAACAAAACAGTCCTAAGTGGAAACAAAAATCACAGTACTAAATAAATTACTCAAACAAAGAGTTACAATCCTACTCTCAGCTTTCTGACAATACAAGAAAAACAGGAAAAGAGAATCCTAACAAAAATGGCAGTTTTCTCCTACAGAGCTTCCTGGCAAGGAGTCAAAAGTTTGCCACAAATCAGACACTCTACCAGTCTTACCACTCTCAAATTAAGCGGTAACTGAGTTCAAACAGGAAAATCACCACCTTGTTGAACTTAACAGTTAGCATGAGCTATAGACTGAGTCGTGACAAAATAGCTCAATAGCTCACATGAAGATCTGGGTGTACATTGGCAGCAGAAGTGGCTCTGAAAAGACACACTAGTTTCTCAGCTCATATATATATATATATATACTGTATATCCCCAGCTGAACTGCGACTGGCTGCAGGTCCCCAGATTCCTCACCCAGTGGCTTGAGGAAGGAGGCGTGACAGCTGAGGCCCACAGAGCCTGAGGAGCAGCACAACAAAAGTTAACACTTACATTCACGTATGATGGACTGTAACAGACACATTACAACAGAACTAAACTGTATGATTACATTTCTGTTAATAATGTGTCCCCAGTTACCCTCCAGTGAACTCTAAAGTGGGTCTAACAGTGGGAAACAGTACATTTTACAGTACATTTCCTTTGTAAGGTGTCCCTAATAACCCTCTTATACAGTCTAATAAGTGTATAAAGAAAAATAAAGAACATATTATTTCTAGTTTTTGTCTAATTTGGTACAAAGCATGGCTTGTTACATCTTATTACTGTACTGTAAAATAAGATACAACTTAATAATGTTAGAATATTTCTAAACTTGAAGAGAGATGGTGAGTTGCATCCATATGTGCGTTTGTGTAATCTGAAGTTGTTCTTTTGTGATTTTCAGGGCTAATCACAACCACCGCAAGGAAACTGGACAGAGAACAACAGGCGGAGCACTTCTTAGAGGTACAGAAACGCCTGAACATTGTTCATGGGTTTATAGTATTATTATTTATCTGGCCCTGCCACCTGCCACAGCCCACTATTAACAGAGACAGGGTAGAGGACAACCCTGGCAGGCCCTCAAGGCTCCATAAACTGTGATGAATGGTTGTAGTTTTGGGCCCCAGGTTTAGGATTTTCTAAATGTAATCATTCATCATTGGTTATCTTCCCCACTCAGGACGGGAACAGGGAGGAGAGGAGTTGGTCTGCCCAGCATTTGATAAGCGCAGACACTGGGCATACAGATAGCTCAGTGATTACCATTTCTGTTGCTCCTACTGCTCTGCATGCAGATGAACCTGATAATCAGAGATTCTCAACTTCAGAGACACGAGCAAACTTCTACTTCCCCAGACTTTTCTTACAACTTATTAAATGCTGCTGAATCTATAAGCACTCTGCCCTCCTGCAAAATGGAATGAAATAACCTGCAGTTGACCCACAGTATCGCAGCTTTGTGCTTTGTTTCTGTATTGCCAATTGACTTGTCTAGACTCAATAACTCTTTGTTCTGCTTTGTGCAGCTCTAGTACTTAATAAGAAGCCAGCGTATGACAACACACAACAGAATGAAAGCGTCAAAAGTTGCATAAAGAATCTTGCATCTAACAGCATCATATACTCAAACATTTACACCTAAAAGGAGTTTAAAATTGGGGTCAGAGGAGTCTTTGTTGTTGCATCGTCCTGTCCTGTCCCATCCTGAGATTTCAATAGGAATGCCAGTCCATGCATGCCACCCACTGCTCCGCCTGCCAGTCTATGCTGCCTGTTTGTAATTAATAGTCTAGTGAGCAGTCAGGCTGGCAGCAGTGGTGTTCACCCTGATCTGATCCAATTGATCAGTGATCAGACCTCTGCCTCTGCCTCCAGGGGATCAATATTACAAAGAGATTTCCCGTGAGCTCGACCCCACGTGGTCCTGCACTCAGCAACACAGTGGGAGCCAAGATTTAAGATGTTAATAAATGTGTGCACAAATAGACACAGCGATGCATCTCTGCGACTACTTGATATGTGTTTCCTCAGGTAACAGTTATAGATGGCCCAGTTACCACCCGCCAGTCTACTGTGTGGGTTATAGTTCACATTGAGGACGAGAACGACAATCCGCCCACCTTCCCGGAGGTCACCTACCGCATCAGCTTGACTGAACGAGACCGCAATAAACGTGGTGAACCGGTGTACCGTGTCTTCGCTTACGACCGGGACCTCGGAGCCAATGGCAACATCACCTACAGCATTGTTGATGGTAATGAGGACGAAAAGTTCAGTATCGACCCCAGGACTGCGATGGTGTCGTCAAAGAAGATGGTGACAGCTGGAAGCTATGACATCCTAACTGTGAGTTTCAAATATCACTTTTTAATAACAGATCCTGTGCTTGGTCATATATACCAACTTAAGTTTTCCCTTAAGCACAATATTCCCCTAAGGTAAGGGGCTCACTTAGAAAAGTTGCATAAAGCCCCTTAGGTTGTCACCTTGCCTAAGTGTTTAGTACAGGCTTTCATGGCACTTATTATCATAATGCAGCACATGTCCTCTTCAGTAACCATGGTCACGCTTCAGTCACATCAGCATTCATTATTTGACAGCATCATTGTCAGTGTTAGCTAGCTTCTCCAAAATGAACAACCAAGAGAAAAAAAAGCAAATATAAATAAATGTCGATAAAGCCAAACTGGAGAGAGGATAAGAACTTTGTTCTCTTCGAAGAATTATGGCAAGTGCAAGCACATAATCCAAAGGAAATTTAATCAGAATCAGAATCTGAAACTGAAACGAGGAATTTGCTATGATATGTTGGTGCATAACAACAAACATTGTACTAAAAATATAAATAAAGATATAACCCATCCATATCAAATATGGACTAGCAGAAGATGTAGCAATAAGTATTAATCTAGCTGTGAAGTGAATCATAGGTGAAGTAATGAATAAATATCAAAATATTATTGTGACAAAAAGAAATTAGATAGTCAGACATTGACAGGAGTAAAGTAAAACTGGCGAGTTTCAGTGAAACAATAGAGCTGCTGACATTTGGCGAAAGGCGGAGTACACCCTGGACAGGTTGGCAGTTCATTAGAGGGCTGACATGTTTTAGGTAAAGGATCTGAGTACTTCTTCCACGACCGCTGGTTTCCACCTGAGAGGAGGGAGGCCAGCAGGTGAGTTGGATCTGGAGGAATGCTGTTTCTCCTCTTAGCTGTTAAGTACACAACAGCAGTGGGAGTAGGGAGTCTGCTTCATTCCACCATCCTGTCACAGCAGTTACCATCAGTCCTGGCCATGTGACAGACAGAGACTCCTCTGACAAGGTGTTTCCATCTCCCACAGTCATGGTGGTGTTGGCGAGTCATGAAGATAGAAACGTTGATTTATGAGGCAGACTTATGCTAATGTTTGGCTGGCTACCTACAAAGTTGCTACTGTTCACATAAGTTGCACATCACTGATCTAGCATTTGTAGTGGTCTGAAGAGCAACCGCTGTGAAAAAATAAAAAAAATAAAGTCTATTTCTCTAATTTACTGGCTTTGTCGCTACCAGTGCTCCCTCATCTTATTCAGTCTCTACCTTAATCACCCACAGCTGTGCACTCTCTCTTTCCGTTTCTTCCTCCACTCAGCCGCACTCCCCATCCACACTCTTTTTATGTTTTTGGCGTTTAGTTAATACTGCAAATGCGACTGTAACAGTAACTCACTATCACTGTGCTCATTCATATTTTAACACAATAAATTATATGGAGCTACAAAAAAAGCCTGAACAGTCGGCAGTTAGAGCTGAAGTACAGAGTCGTGATGTAGATGATACGCTGTCCTATCCAGTCACATTGGATAAAACTGTCAGGTTTGCAGAACAGTGCATTGCAAGTGGTTGCAAGTTTCAACTCGTCTCCTCATGAATCTTTGGTCTGAACTGAGCCTTAAGGAAATGTTATGGGTCCCTTAAAATTTTCGGACGAAATGGTTGCTAAGGATCTTTTAGCAAAGCATACAGCAATGCATAACTAGCTAAGGGCAAACACATTAAAGGGTTTGTCCTTGCCACATCCTAAGGAAATCCGTTTTGTGATTTTATGCAACAAATTTTTTCCTAAGGCATCCTCCGATGAAAGCATGGTTTTATGCAGCCAGGCACTGATTTTTATTTAAGTGTTGTTTGGTCTAACCTTGGCTAGTGAGAGATTCCAGCTAAAATACAGCACTCATTATTCATGACACTCATGACAAAAAATCTATAGTCTGAATTATGGACTACAGATGGTCTCACTTGGGATAAGACTGAGACTTCTTTCAGCCACAGTGCCCTTCTTTCCACTTTCCCGGGTATAGCCTTTCCAATGCCTGTTTCTTGTTACAACTAAATTCACAGTCAGCTGGGGCTCCATTAGTTCACAGGGCTCTGTTTTCGTGCAGGTGTAAAGTTGACAGGAGCAAATGGAGCCACATTGTTCATTTTTTCATGGACACAAACCCGTTTGAACTTGTGTGTCTTTGTATTTCCCTGGCCAATGAGCTCAGAAGTGACATGGTGGGTGACGTTGTGTCTCTGCACTTCACTTTTGATACCCTGGCATGAAATGGCGCTTTCATTTCCCCCCACTCAAGACTTATCCCAAACATAAGCACAAATTGCAATTTTTATGTCCCAAATTCTAACTGTTTTTCTAACTAACGTATTCTCCTCCAGCCCTTTATACATATGCGCTGCAGTGATTGATGATGCTCTGATTTTTCTTGTGCGTCTGATTCACTGATTAGTTCATCACGCCCCCATGCCCTTGGAGTTTGTTCTGCCACTTGTGCTCAGTCTCAGTGGACAAGCCCTCATAGTGGAATTGGGAGCAGCTTTCTCCTGTGACAACGAAAACCAATCTTCTCCCTTTCACCTGTGTTTCTTTATTTTAGGGGTAATACCGTTCTCTGAGCAAATAATGGCTCAAATAATGTATTTTGATTTGCTTTTGTATTTGTATTTTTGTCCTCAGGGAGCAGCACTTATAACGCCACATTTTACAGTTATAGTTTAATATAAAGAAAGATTTAGTTGATATATTTTGGTTAATGTTTTTCCGATTTGGTGTGTGAAAAGCAGAGAAAGTTCTTAGAAGTCAGGCAGGGACAGACATCCCATTAAACTGTAATTGCTAGGATCAATTTTGAGGCTAGAAAAGGTATTATTAATGGATGGGATGTTGTCGCTGAGTGTAGGTGTCAGTAAATGTAGGTGCCGTGTCAGTGTAGAGATTATTATAGATCTCATCCATATAGTTTTGACAATTTGTGTGAAGCGGGGAGGCCAGAATTTTAATATGTTCTCAATGTTTGCTTGTCCTGAATACAAACATGTGAACACAGATCCAGTGTGAAGGTAAATTAGACTTACAGTAAATCCTTTCATGTGTGAAAGCTTCTGTTTTTCAGTCTAGTTTACACTCTTTGAAATAAAGGTGCTAACTCGAACCATAAAGGGGTTTTCCTCGTTGGAGAACCTTTTTTGTTTCCTGGTAGAGCCTTTAATAAAGGTTCCATTAGGAACCCCTTCAGGGAGTTCTACGTGGAACTTAATATAAAGGGTAATACACAGAACCATTTGTGAAAGGTTTCTCACAAAACCCCCTACTAGAAGTTCCACTGAGAACCCCTCTATGTTGTAATGGTTCTACACAGAGCTCTCTCTGGGGGTTCTATCAACAGTTTTTCCACCTTCTGGGTGCTAACAAGAAACCACCCTGGGGACTTCTGTGTTCTACCAAGAACCCTTTTATATTCCAAAGGTTTGATCTTGAAACCACCTGCTAGGTTTTACCGGAAACCCTTTAATATTCCAAAGGGTTTATCTAGAACCAACCCAGGGCGTTCTACCAAGAGCTCTTTAATTTTTAATTTTTCAAAGTTTAATGCAGAACCCACCTGAGAGGGTTCTAATGAGAGCCTTTTTATTCCAAAGGTTTTATCGAGAACAGACCCAGGGGGTTCTACTGAGACCTTTTTTTTTAAACCAACCCAGAGGGTTCTACTGAGAACCATTTTATATTCTAAAATGTTTATCTAGACCCCACCCTGGGGTTCTACCAAGAACCTTTTTTATTCCAAAAAAACAGGTTTTATCTCAAACCCAAACTCTTTTTTTCCAGATAGGGTTTTTGGATAAAAAGGGTTCTTAGTAGAACCTTCACTATTATAGAGAATTGATGACAAAGTATTTCTTCAACAAATGGTTCTTAAGAGGCAAATGGTTCTGGGTATAACTTATCAAGAACCCTTTAATATTCCAAAGATCTTATCTAGAACCCACCCAAGCGGGGTCTACTGTGAACCCTTTTATATTACTGAAATAGGGGGAAATAGTTCTTGAAGGATTTCAACAATCTTCAAAGAACTGTTTCTTTTAAAAAGTTTCTTTGGATGAAATAGGTTCTTGATGGAACCTTCAGTCTAGAAAGAACACTTTATCAACAACAGGTTCTTCAGAAGCAAATCAGTCTGAGTAGAACCTCAGCCCTTCAGGAAGAACCTTTGTGGAACTTTTATTTATCATTTTTTCAGCATTTTGGTGAAATTCCCAAATGACTGATTCCTTTTTTCTTGGGTGAGTCTGCCGAGTCTGTGGTTTCTCAATGTTGTTCTCTCTCTTAGATAAAAGCAGAGGACAGTGGGGATCCTCCATTATGGTCTACTGTCAAACTACACGTGGAGTGGATTCGCAAACCCGTCCCCTCGCCTCTGCCTCTACTGTTCACCCAGAGGTACTACAATTTCTCTATCTCAGAGACAGCTGCTGTGGCTCAGCCAGTGGGAGTGGTGGCTGTCAGTCAGTCGAGCACACCTCTCTGGTTCAACATCATCGGTAAGAAAATTTGCATTTGATAATAAACTAACTGTCCAGAAAATACATTTCTTGTGCTGTCAAGTTAATTCAAATGCACTCATTAAGGGTTTTTAACAGCTATCAAAAAATAGCCAGGTTACAAAGCAAAAAATATGGAGCCAGGGAGGGGGGTGATATTCCAATAAAAAAATTTGAAATTTCCTAGATTAAAGTTGTACATTTCTGAGAAGAACCTCAGATATTCTCTGAGATTTAAAGTCGGAAATTTATGAGAACAAAACTCAGATAGTTTTTGAGATTTAAGTGGTTAATTTCTGAGAAAGTAAAAACTCACAAGTGTGTCAGAGATTATGAAGTGATACATTTGCAAGAAAAGAAAACAGAAATTCTCTGAGATTTAATTGGTAAATTTATAGAAAAAATCTCAAATATTCTCTGGGATTTAAGTCATAAATTTCTAAGAATAAAACCCAGATGATCTCTGAGATTATAAAGTCACAAATATACGAGAGAACAATCTTAAATTGTTTGAGATTTAAGTCATAAATAATAAAAGAAAAAAATGTGTTTTTTGTCAAGGAAGCTCAACTCTTATGGTAAGGTTGAATCAATGTGAGCACACCACATATGCTGCTGCTTACCATGTATTAGGCCTGAAGCAGATGAAAAAAATAACTAAATGATTTTTGTCACTTGTTAAACTTAAGACTGGTATCCATGTTCTAAAATTGATATATTAAAACAAGAAATTTGGTTTTATTCCAAAAGCTGTCAGATTTGAGAACACTTGTTGAGTACAAGAGACTGAATTTCATGTTGAAGAATGAAGTATTTTGAATTTTATTGAACTGATTTATTCATCTGCATGATGGAGTTTCATTGAAATGCTTTGGAGAGATGTTATTTGGCTTTTGGGCTCAAACTTGCCCTGCATGATCCAGAAGCAACACATTAGAAGTGATGCATCTTACATCATGCAGTTTAAAAGGCTGCAAATATTACATTTCATGATTTAAACTCGGATATATTTCAGTGTGTGCTGACAGCTTAACGTTAGTGGATATTTCTCATTATCAAAATTAGCTTGTTAAGATCAAAATGCCACAGACACATTCTGTAGGTTAGATTAATTTTAGTCAGGTAAAAGTGCAGTGTCTATAAAACATTTCACTCCTGTGTGGTTTATTTTGCTAAAAGCAAGCTGGCAAACAAAAGACAATAAAGGAATGGCTTCTGCTGCTGCTCAGGCTCTGGTGGAAACAATGAATCTTCTTAGGAGCAAACAGCGTCTATACCTGTCTGCCCTTGATTCAAGTATTTGAAAGGAAAATCGGTGAATAGCCCATTATTGATTGCTCCTCAACAGTTCTGATTAAAGCTCCCTTACTCTGATGTTAATATGAAAAGGAGTTGATTATTAGTTGATTATTCTTTTGCAGTCACACACATCAAAGATACAGAAAATGCAAATGTGGTGCGTTCCTCCTGTTCCACTCTTACTGTTGATATATGAGGAGTAATTGTGCAGGAAAAGCTCATTAATATTTCACATATTTTTTCGCAAAAAAAAGTGAAAACATGGTGATTATCTTTTCTCGCAGACTTCAAGAACTGGACTCCAAAAAGTCATCCATGAGTGAATCACATTTCCCTTACTGTGCTGCAGTATTCTGATGAAAAGTCCACTTACATTACTTAACAGCACCCATAATCGTGAAAAACGTCAAGAGGTCGACTTTGCAGAGAGCTCTACATACTGTGGATGATGCAGACCTTTGATCAAAAGAATATCCTCCCTAAATATTAATAACCTCTTTCTCTTTCTTTTCCTTCCTCTCACCGTTAAGGCGGACGACTGGCCAGAGAAATGTTCTACATTCCTCAGAATGCGTGTGGAAGAAACTGCTCTCTTGACACAGGTCTGCTCAAAGTTAATTTTGCCACTGCTCTTCCTCAAACACTCCAGGTCTGTAGGCATTCAGAAAATGCAGCGTAGAGCAGCAGGACCTTGTTTAGCCAACGGCGGTATTGATTGATCCAAGCTTGAAAAGGGATTCTCACACAACTTCTCACAAACATCACTAGTTTGTTATCTAAGCCCAGGCAGGATAGGTTCATATCTTTAGTTCAAACACTATGATGCTACTTCGGAAAGTAAATGGGGAGGAGATGTGACACAGTTGGCCTCTAATTAAAGTGTCTCAGAGAGATTGCTCCAGATGGAAACCTATTTGAAAAAATACCTAGTCATGTTGTGATGTCAAGGCCATGATGCTGCTAAGAGCCTAAAAAAAACATTTCACATCTTTTGGATTTTCGATGCCACTGTGGACAAAAACGATAGTGTTTCTACCTCAGTAACCACAGAATATGATGTCAGAAAAAAAAAAATCTATCTGAAGTAGAAAGGGCTCCAGACAGTTTCAGGGGAAGCTCAGTGAATGGAAGTGAAAAAATATTACATTAGTTATTATAATAGTTGTCAAAAGGAGACCATATAGAGTAGTATAAATGTGCGTGACTTGTTTAAAGAGATAGTCCAGAGATAAATGCCTTTTGGCAGACCTTTTTATTTTGCTGTCTTTGGCAATTTTCTGCCTTTATTTGATTTGAGTTTCATTGATAGAACAGCTGGAGACAGTAAACAGGGAAAGAGATCAGGGGGAGAACATGCAGCAAAGGGCCACATGCTAAAGCCACCAGCTCCTGACTAACTGAGCTACTAGGACGCCCCATCAATTTCTAAATGTCTATGTGATCAAATTACATAATCATGATACCATAGACATTCGGGAAATAAGCGAAGCTAAGCAAATAATTTAAGTATTTAAAGGGAAAGTTCACCCCAAAGTCAAAAATTCATTGCTTGTAGTGCTATTTATCCATCTAGGTAGTTTTGGTGTGAGTTGCTGTCTGTCTTCTCTCAAGCATAATGGGACTGAATGGCACTCAGCTTGTGGTGCTCAAAGTATCACAAAAATACATTTGAAAAATTCAACACCAGTGTCTCTTTCCAGAAATCTGTTCACTTAAGATAATCTACAGACCTTGTTGTAAACTTTATATCCCCATATTTTGGCTTTTTTTTCATACATCAATACAATTGGTCACCCTTTATGTCTGTCTGTGGGCTTTGCAAATATTTAACTGAAGAAAAGTATTAAAAAGAGCTTGTAGCGTTGACTAAGCAGTATTCAGTCAATACACAGGATTCCTTTCATTTCTTGAAAAGTAACAGGTTTGTTTCTGCCAGAAAGCGACAATATGTATTTTTGATTTTGGGGTGAACTGTCCCTTTAAGAATTGTCACAGTCACAGGCTTTCAATGCCACCAAGCAAAAGAAAACTCTCCTCTTACTTCTTTTAACTTGATAATATACTCCTCTCTCTAACATTGGCTGGGAAAATATTAACATGGGTTCTTGCGGTCTGCAATCGTTTCGTCTGATTTCAAGGAGTATCCGAGCCAGTGGCAGGCATTAAGAATAACCATATAGAAATAGCCAATCTTCTCCCTGATGGTCTCATTTGCTTATGTAGGTCATACAGAGGCATCAGTATCAAATTGAGACTGTTTTATAACCAGTTTAAAGGAGAAATATCTAATAAAATGATTGCACTAAATCATAAAATGACCTCAATATGTCATCAGAGATTAATTAAACAACTCGCTTCAACCACAGATCATTCATATTAAATACAGATTCAACCTATGTAATATACCTATGGTGCCAACGTGCTTATTTGGGCTGCAGAACCCATTTTTGATGGATAGGCTTGCTCCTTTGATATGAATCTCCCCGATGACCTTTCTGTATTTACAGATAAACCCAACATAGTTTTAGTTACAATAGGGGGGAAAAATGTTTGTGTAAGCTGACTTCTTCCAGAGATCAATTTCAGTATGTCTGCATTTTTGGGGTTGACGTTTATGTGTGTCAGAGCAATTATATATGGGCTAGTGTGCTGGTAGAATAGGTCAAATAATCCAGGGACCCACTCAAAAGAATGGCTCTGCAGCACCACCTCTGATCAAAAACTCTGCAGGTACCTTAGAGTCATTATTCATGGCTGTCACCTATCTGCAGACAGCAATTAAAAGCCCAGTGTATCAGATTTAGGGGGCTCTAATGGCAGAATATGACAGAAAATATGGAATATAATATTCATAGGTAAGTTTTCATTGTCATTTGTCTTCAGATGGCACCATGTTGCATAGCCATGTTTCTACAGTAGCCCAGAATAGAAAAACCAAACGCTGCCTCTGCAGAGGGCTTGTTGATTATCCTACATGCTAGGAGGGGGAGGATGAGACGACATGTTTGCACATGCTCATCGCTAGATACCACTAAATCCTACCCACTGGTCCTTTAAATCCATTATCTTGAAATAGGACATAGATGAGCAATTAAAATAGAACAAATTATTGGCTATTTAACAGAGCACTCATTTTTCAAAACAAAGGTTGTGTTCCAAAACTCATACTACCATACTGTTTAGTATTTTAGAAAAAGCTCTAGTATTTCCCAGTACATAGTATGTCCGATGCAGTGTGCCAGAAATACCAGGATGTCCTGCTGCATCTGGTTGCATTTTGTAGCATGTAAGTCCATATGCTTCTCTGGCTATTCTGACCCCAAATCAGCTGAAAATACATCACACTGACTGAGCCACAGAGGGAGCACAGACAGATGACAGCTCATTGAGAGAAGACAGAAGATGTAATGACAGATAAAAGTACATTCAAGAGTAAAGTGAGGCTGCACGATTTAGTAAAAAAGTATATTATAATTATTTTGACAGAAAGTATGATTGCAACTGCGATATACAATACACGTGGAAATGATCACTTTTGCATTACAATTTTCATTTTCACGGGAAAAAAAATCAAACTCATCATCCATTAAAATCACAATAATATTTATTGAGGTCTGTACCAAACAAACGTTCTCTTTCATCTGGAGAACAAGAGTTTTAGGTCAGGTCACCTATGCAGCACTATAGCACTTCATTATAACGCTGTTTTCTAATGTATTTTTCCTTTTTCAAAATTGTGATTTGGTTCTGCTTCTGTACTTTGGATACTGCACTTGGCCATGCTGTGCTTTTATTGCGATTGTGATCAATTGTGCAGCCTTTTAGTAAAGCTACGTTCCAAATTGCATACTTTTTTCTCTTGCTTAGACTTTTGCACCATGGACTGCAACAGATGTATGAGGGCCAAATTTCAAATATTTCAAGTAGAGCTGCACAGTTAATTGAAATATTATCCAAATCACAGTATGGCCAAGTGAAATATCCAAACTACAGAACCCTGCATTTTTTTGATAAAGGCAAATTGTGTGAGAAAACATCATTATAATGAAGTGCTGTAGTGCTGCAGAAATGTCCTGGCTACGAATCATCAGATGCAAGAAAACATACTTGTTGGGTACAGACCCCATCAAATGTCACATCATAGTAGTTTTATATTTTTTCAGTTAAAATGTATATTGTGATGCTAAAATGATCATTCCTACTAATCATGAATCATAATACAATTTGAATATCTGACAAAATAATCACAATCTTATTTTTTTACCATGTCATACACACCTAATTTTCATTTTATGTTAATTTAATGGACAACAAAGAAAAAAGTCACAATGTTAAAACGAAATAGTATGACCCAATTTTATGCATACTTCATTTAATGTACATGTGTGCACACTGTGTAAGAGCAACTGTAGTACATACTTCAAGTAAAAAGAAGAAGCATCCGATTTGGAAGCTTAAGTCATTATTTATTAACTACAACTACACACTTTCTTCTGCCAACATGTACCATACATACTGTATAATTTAGCAGTTAATATGTTGTAGGGCTATATGCTTGTAAAATACAGACACTACCAAAAATACTAAAACTAACTCTGAAGCATGATCCAACCCCCTAGAGGCAACTTTCACAGACAGGAAAGAAAAAGGTACTTCTTTTTATTTAGAGACTACAGACTGTGATCCCTGTCTTCCTTGATGCAGTGAGATTGTAGTGTAATATTGACCAACCTCTCCTCCAGAAAAAAAAAAAAAACAACAAGAAAAAAAAAAAAAGAATCCCTGTGGTTTGCTCCGACTCATCACGCATCAGTGGTCCTGTGAAAAATGCCCAATCAGTATTCATATGCTGAGGAGAGCTCAAGCTCCCAGATATCTCGAGAGAGAAGCTGGAATGAGACGAAGGATGGCACTGAATACCTAACACGTATCAATCCTCTGCCTCGCTCTAATCAAACATTAAGCCTCTAAACTGTACACTCACCGCCCGTGGAAAAGACCCGGCTGCAGGTTTTTGATCTCCGAGATGGGTTGTGTTTTGGAGTGATAAGACAGATGTTTGTGTGGCTGTTAACAGCTCTCAGGCTGCCAAGTGGGTTCGCTGCTACATTGCATTGCATCTCAGTTCATTTTATTTCACAGACCCTCCAGCTCCAGACGCAGGCACCTGGCCAAAACAATTACACAGTAATAACTTAGAGCACCTGAGTTTAGCACGCACAGTGAATACTAAATGACTGAAACTCTGTGTGAACTGTGTGTGTGTGTGTGTGTGTGTGTGTGTGTGTGTTCCCAGGGAGCTTTGACATGCAGTTTGACCTTCAAGTGGGGGTGGGGACTCTAGTCGTGGCCAAGCCTCTGGATGCAGAAGTGCAGTCTGTGTACAACATGACGGTGCAGGTGACAGATGGGACCAACTTTGCCACAGCACAGGTACACACACTTTTAATTTGTTATGCACTGGCACTGCCTCTTACACACCTCAGACCCACATCAAATTAAATTATTGTTACCTTCCTAGGGGAGCTGTTTACTCGCAGCTTTCCTCCTTCCTACGCTTGCACTCCCTTTTGCTGAAATTATCTCTTGCTGAGTATGAAATGTGCTCTTTGTTACTCTGTCTTTGACATTTCTTGTGCTCCTGCCATCTTGGCTTGCCTGCTAGGTCTGCCTTGTGAGGGAAATCCTTGATATCAGTGGATTAATGGGATTAGCTTGGGGAAATAAAGGTCAAGTGTTTGTATAAACACAAAAATTGCCCACATCCCTCTCAGAAAATACCCTGTCTGTTTAAAAAAAATACCATCACCATGCTATAGAGATTTATTGTAAATACTGGGGCTATCTTCACCTTGCAAGAGAATAATTCAAGGGGTAAGACTTCCCCACATCTGTATCAAATACTATCAGTCACCAAAGCCAACTACACCAAGGCTGTTATCTTTAAAGCGATAGTTTAGATTATTTAATGTAGGGTTGTATGAGGTCAGTGTGTTACCTACAGTAGACGCCAGTCAGCATGCCCCCAGTAAGGAGCTGAGAGGGGCAGCAGGGAAGCTAAGCAATGAAGTGCTGTGGACAGGGTCAGCAACAAAATGTATTTTAGCCACATTAAAAAATATCGATATCAGTTTAAATGTGTGCTATGTTTAGAAATTTTTTTCACCCTTTTACTTTACCAACAGACGGCCTTTTGTGACTGGAAACTGTTTTTATAGAAGCAAAATATTTCTCTCTCCAAACCAGCCAAACTCCATAGAAAAATTCAGTAATTTTACCTCACAGAACATGAGAGTTGCTGGTCTATTGCTGCCTAAATCTGTTAGTTTATTTTGTTATTGTGTGACTTTGGTGATTTAAAAGCATAGTTTGGATTTACCAAACTCACACATTACAAACAAACTAACAGATCAAGCGACTACCATGTTCTGCGAGTTGGTTTGGAGAGAGCAATATTTGCCTCGTATAGTGGCAGTTTATTGTCACAAAAGGCTGTCTGATGGCAACGTAAAGCCGTGAAAATATTCTAAATTTAGCTTACACTTAAACTGATGTTGATCTGTTCTTTTAGGTCGATGTTTTCTCTGCACCGGCAATAGCCATGGCCGGAGGCATTGTGTTTTTGGGTTGTCCGTCCATCCCATCGCTGTGAACGCGACATCTCAAGAACACTTCGATGGAATTGCTTTGAACTTGGCACAAACATCCATTGGGACACATGGGATCTTTTATTAAATTCCTTCACTACATGCATTACATGAGTTTGGACAGACATCGATGTAAATTAAAAACTTGACTGGTACAACTGAGGCAGTAATTCTAGTTAAGTGGCAAAAATACCTTTTCTTGCTGACCCTCTTCAGCAGTTCATTTCTTAGCTTTGTGCTGGCGCCCCTCATTGCATCTTCTAACTGGGCAGACTGGCATCTACTATCGGTAATATCCCCTTACCCCATCCAATCCAATACAATGATCACAATTCTACTTTCTACCCACCCTTGACTTTTCCAACTCCACGTCTGTCTCTTTGTCACTCAGGTGTTCATCCGAATACAAGACAGCAACGACAACCCTCCCGTCTTCTCACAGCCAGCCTATGATGTCAGTGTGTCAGAGGACGTGCCAGTTGACATGGAGCTGCTGCGGGTTAGAGCATCAGATATGGACGAGCGAGCCCGTTTGAGCTTCTCTATCTATGGCAGTGTGGACCCAGCCAGTATGAGACTGTTCCGGGTCAATCCTGGCACAGGGGTCGTCTACACTGCAGACAGGTTGGACTACGAGGCCAGAACACAACATATCCTCACAATTATGGTGAGAGGGAAGACGTCTTGGGAGAAATATTGTGTTTCTATGTGTGTGTGTGTGTTACTCTATGTACCCACCTGTCCTCTCTTCCAAGATATGCTTCTCTTGGCAGCTGTGCCTGCTTTGCTTAATTTTCACTGATTTCTTTAATTTATCACCTCCTTCGGTGCTATCCGTATTCATCTCTCATTTGGCTCCAGGTCAAGGATCAGGAGTTTCCATTTAACCGTGACCTGGCTCGTATCCTGGTTGCAGTGGAGGACTCCAACGATAACATCCCCTACTTCACCAGCACCGTATATGATGCTGTGGCCTATGAGTCTTCTCCCATAGGCACCTCTGTACTACAAGTGACAGCCTTAGACAAAGACAATGGGATTAATGGGCAACTCACCTACACTATAGAAGCAGGTGTGATTTTATCTGAAAATGAAGTTTATTAGTTTTATGTCTGTCTTTCCTGTGGCTGCATTGAACATTTTTTGTCATTATAGATTCATTTATTGATTATTTTCATAACCTGACCTAAGTACAGCCTCATTTTGTTGAGCAAACTTGTAACCAGAGGAACCTAAATCAACTTTGTCCTTTTATGTTTCCCTTTCTTAGACATGCTATGTGCTTGGCTCATCTATGTTGAAAAAAAATGTCTTGAAGATGGATAAAAGATGTTGCTGTGAGAGCTGTAAAAACATGTACAACATATACAATGACATCTTAAATTAGCGAATGTCAGTAAAATGCTAGCTAATTGGCTAGCATTTTGCTCTGTAGCAAAAAATTAGCTTGCTAGCTACTGACATAGATTAGCTAGCTAGTTAGATAGTGTTTTGTTAACATTAACATCTTACTTAAAGCTACTACAAGAAGTTTTTAACTGGTCAATTTAACACAGATTCCTCCAAATGACCTACATAAGCAAAAGAGAAGATCAGCTATTTAGTGGCTCTTAATATCTGCCACTGGGTCAGATTCTCCTACATTTTCCCCGCCAAGGTTACAGTGAGTAGTATGTTAGCCTAAAAAGAAGCATGAGATTTTAATTTTAAATTTTTTTTCTGATGTTATATTTTGTAGTTATTATGATGGAAATGACCACTTTTGTTCACGGGGGCCTCCAAAATCAACAAAATATTAATGTTCCTTATAGTATCTGTAAGATGTGACTAGAGGTGTTGCTTTTACACGTCCCTCAGCCACAACTTTTAACCATCTTCAAAATTTGGTTTTCTTTTCAACATACACAAGCGTAGCACATAGCACACAGGAAACAGGGAAGGAAAAGGCTGACCGAGGTTTTAAAAGGGGTGGAACTTTCATCCATAAAATGTCAAAAAGTTGAAAAGTGCTTATCATAATTTCAAAGTGATGTCTTCAGGTTGCTTCTTTTGTCCAACCAACAGTCCAAAACCAAAAACTCTTCATTTACTATCATGAATAACAAAGAAAAGTAGCAAATCCTCACATTTAAGCAGCTGGAACCAGCAAATGTTTGACATTTCTACTTCAAAAATGACTGAAATGAATGCTTATCAAAATAGCTGGAAATTTCCTTTTGATCAACTAAGTGCTGCAGCTCTACTATTTTCTTCTGCTTTATATGCTGTTCTGAACTGTGACTGGCTTTTTAATGCTTTGTCAGAGGGGAATAAATTGTGATTCATATTTACCTGTACTGATGTCTGTAACCTTTCTGCCACTTTCAGGTAACACCGGTGGTGTGTTTGGCATTGATAATGCCACAGGCCTTATCTTCATTGCCAGGGACCTGGACCTCACCTCTGTAGGCTTTTACACCCTCACTGTGCGTGTAACAGACAGTGGATTTCCTCCACTAATGGCCACAGCTTCGGCTCGCATCTCCCTGATACTCTCCGACTTCTCCGACCCCAAATTCACTCAGAAGGAGTATCAGGCTGAGGTAAAGAGAGTCTGAAAGGATGTGTGCGTGGGGGAAAGGTGTGGGAAGGGAAAGATAGATGCTATAAATAAAGGCTTGAAGATGGTAGGGAAGGATGGATGGTAAATCTCTAGACAGATATACAGCAGGTAAATATCATCAATGAAATTGTTCACATAGCTCACCAAGATAGCTAAAATGTCTTTCTATTTTTGAACTTCTTATTTCCTTTTAACAGTTGAACAGTACAGTCACATGCTCAAAGGCACAGCACAGTCATAAATGTCTTGAGGGGGTGGTCTATGAGTTTTGGCTTCTTCTCATTGTCCATACAAAGTTTATACAGTTAGTAGGGATGAATAATGACTTCCATCTGTGAGGGGGGGCTGCAGCCTCAGCCAGAAGACTCAGACCATCTTCTTAGCATTTAGAAGTAGGACCCTCAATAGTAATATCTGGTTGTTATCTTCTATATCTTCTGGTAATATTCCTAATATAGAATAAGATGGTTTTAAGGACAACATCTTTAAATTTCTTTTTGTATATGTTTTCAATATTTTAATAGTTTTGGACAGTCCAAAAAATGCGACCATAAAAGATTTGATTTGAAGCAAAAAGAAGACAGGAAAAGAGAAAAAATACAAAAGTACAAGACTGTGTACATAATTATTTCAAGATTGAAGGAACTACTCATCCCATAAACCATTGCAAATGATACTGCTTCTTCTTAAATTTAACTTTTTTCATTATTAAGCGGTTTATATTCTTAATAACAGTGTTGTAATACAATGTAGTTTGTGTTTTGTGTGTTTATATATTATATTCACTGCAGCAAAACAACATCATTAGTACGACTCATGTTAGCTAATCTTAGCTACCTACCTAGCCAGCCTGCTAGCAGAACTCCCTGTTCACGGTCAACATTTATCTGGTAACAGCAAGCTCCACTGTTCAGAGATGTTGTTGTTATACTTGAGGACTGTGGGTAGTGTAGTACTTCTCCATGACATTCCGAATAAAACGTGTTTCTCAAAATAAGGTTAATATCATACGTACTTGTGCCTATTACAGGAGCATACACCACTGTTTTACTGTCTCATAGCTAGAAAGTCTACCTTGGATGGTTACAAGATTATGACTAATAATCTAAATCATATGCACACAATATGAATGGGATTTTCCCTACCAGAACCTCACTGTTGACCTTTGGTTCTAGGCTTAAAACTCTCTATATAAGGATTTTCTGATATGTATCCACACTGTTGTAACTAATATTTCAACACTAATTTACTTGCAGATCATGGAAAACAGCACTATTGGAACACATGTGACCACCGTTAGCGCCCTCAGCCGCTCAGCACTCATTTATGATATCTCCAGGGGCAACGAGGACCACTGCTTCTTCATCAACCATCATACGGGTGTAATCACCACACGCAAACTACTTGACTTTGAGGTTTGCAGTGCTTATGATGCTTGTGTTTCAACATTGCAGGCATGCAAATTTATACCATCTGCCACGGCTCAGCCTTGACATGAATGTCTTCGCTCATATACGCACCTGGAATTTTAAAAGCTTCATTTTTACTCAGTGAATTTCTTTGTTTTGGCAGCAAACAACATCCTACTTTCTGGTTGTGCATGCCCTGAGCATGGCTGGAGTGGAGGCCAGCACCACTGTCATCGTCCAGGTGGGGGACGTCAATGACAGCCCGCCTGTCTTCCAACAAATCAGGTATCTGTTTTGGTCAGAAGAGAAGAGCTTTGGCACTGATGTGCTCCTGTGCTGTTTGCTGAGCCATGTCAGGTCCTGACAACATGTAATTTTCTGGAGTGATTTAAGTATAGCTCTCCTCTTTCACAGCAGTGTCCTCTTTTTACCTCAACAGGTATGTGGGTGCAATCAGTGAGGCCGCTCCAGTTAACAGTGTGGTCCTGGGAGAGGATGGTAACCCTCTGGTGATCCAAGCGACCGATCTGGATCGCAATCACAACGCCCTGTTAGTGTTCCAGATCCTGGACGAGACCGCCCGCATGTTTTTCAGCGTGGACTCTGGAACTGGATCAATTCGGTAGGTGACCTGTGGAAACCAGACAAACTGCATCACTAGTGAGGATATCGATTCACCTGCTTATAAACTGATATATCTCATAATTTCTGGAGCAAAGAATGAATTTCTTTTTTATTTGAATGGTTCAGCTCTTTCCTTGGAGTGTCAGACACTGAGTCAATAGACTGGCCCTAGGATTTATTTCACCCCCATCAGCAGCTGCAAATCCATCATTTATTATCTTCGATAAGGCAATACTGACCAAATACTAACATAATTTTGTACAATACTTCCACTGTGCAATACTCTGGTATACACTGATGCCATTACTGCATTTATTCTGTAATAGTGAGGCACAGCATGGCTTTGAGTTGACCCAAGTCTGCATGTCTGAATAAATCATCCACCCACCATTGACCCGCACGTATTATTTTCTCCAATTCAAAGACCTGCACCCACACCTCTTTCCATCCATGTAGGCTATATTACCTTTTAAACTGTGTTGAGCAACACAAGATTTTCAGGTGACTTCTTTATTGTGTGTTGTATAAATGTCTGAGTGTTTTCTTATTTATTTAAATGATTAGAGAAGCTGCTTTCAGCTTCATTTCCATGCACACAGTAATGTCACTGCTGAAAACGTTGTGGAACATTTAGTAACAAAACTAAAAACTGTCGTTGTAAATTTGACAGGACAGAGGAAGCTCTTCAGAGGACACAGAATTAAATAATCGCTGAAGTTATTCTGCTGTCTTGAGTGTAAATGCGCAGGCAATGTGTCTTTCTCTCTGGGGAGCGCACCCTCTTTCAAGGTTGTTGCTTTTTCCCACTGCTTTTTCTTGAACTCTGCATTATGTTGGCTCTTTAGATGTTCTGTCAAACTGTGAAGGAGCTATTTTTTTGTTAAGTGCTATCAGGTGTGGTGGTATCGGAGTAGTTTTATGAGTACATGAACATTATGTCTGGTTATGAAATGAGCATCAGGCTCACAAGCATGGATTTGATGAGGTTCACCACTTTGTAAAACACGATTGTTTAAAGTATTTTTACTACATGCACTCCACACATTGTAAAGCTGGTAAATACAGTTAATTTGAAAATGGTTGAAATCTGTTTTTGTTTACATTTCACACAGTATCCCAACTTTGGGAGCAACTGTAGCATAACCTGATTTCTCCCCAGGAATCAATGAAGTATTTCTGATTCTGATTCTTGAACTTCAGAACGATCGCCAGTCTGGACTACGAGACCTTCTCCGAGTTCGTCTTCCGGGTTCATGTTAGAGACAGTGGTCAGCCTCCTAATAGTGCTGACAGCCCAGCAGACGTGGTTATAAAGGTCAGTAAATAACTTATGAATCAGCTTCCACTGCCTCATAAATCATTGTTGACTCACTTTGATTCTTATGTTACATTTGTAGACATTATTTTCAATGCGTATATCACTGTGTCTCAGGTGATCAACATCAATGACTCGCCTCCAAAGTTATCACAGGACACTTATGAGGCTGTACTCCTGCTGCCAACCTACATGGGAGTTGAGGTCCTCAGGGTTGAGGCTTTTGACCCCGATTTGACCTCTGATCTGACCTTGAACCCTGACAAGTCCATCACGCCCCAGCTGGTTTACTCTCTGGTGGACAATAATGTGGAGTACTTTTCTGTCGAGCGCTACACTGGAGTTGTGACCGTCGCCAATCAGAACCTCAATAAAGACCGTTACCGCTTTAATGTTAAGGTAAGTGATGCAGGTAGATGTTTGGTCTATACGTTTCTAGCCTCCAGGTGTTCCTATTTGTATTAAACAAATAGTTTGGATTATTTGATTTGGGATTTTACAAGGTACTTATTAATAGTCAGTGCATTAACTACAGTAGATGGAGGTCTGACGTCCCCAGTTTGACCTTACAAAAGGTCTGCCCAAAAAAATCAATATCAGTTTAAATGCACGCTATATTTAGAATGTTTTCACCCCTTTCCTTTGCCATCGGACAGCCCATACCTGTCAACACCGTGATTTAAAAATGTGGAAATTTTCTGACGTCTTGTGCAACAGATATCTGATAGTGTCCACTTTTTAATCTAATAATTTTGACTGTTTGAAAAATCTGTTTTTAACTCAAACCTTTTATCTAATAGTTATGACTTAATGACTATGACTTAAGTTCATAATTATGACTGACTTTCTTTAACTGACAGAAATGACAAAAATGGGCTTTCATACAGAGCAGAGCTGGAGAGCAGCTCGCTCTGCTCCAGTTTGTAAACCCAGACTCTCCCTTCATTTTACCCAGCAGCTGAGAAGCAAAGCTCATATTATGTATTTACTTTACTCTCTCTCTTTTTTGCTTGCTTTAGTAGAATGAAAAAAAAAATCTCTTGTAAGTGAGGTGAAATTAGTACATTTACTCTGCAGAACATCGGAGTTGCTGGTCTTCACCGCCTTGATCTGTTCATTTGTTTGTATTATTGTGTGACCTCAGTTTTTTTAAAAGAAAAATTTGGATTCACTGAAGTTACAAAAGAACGTAAACAAACTAATAGATCAAGGCAGCGGTAGAAGAGTAACTCCAGTGTTCTGCGAGGTAAAATGAATGATTTTGCCTATGAAGTCTTGTTGGTTTGGAGAGAGTGACATTTGGCTTATATAATGGCAGTTTCTTGTCAGAAAACACAGTCTGGCAGCAAGATGAAGCACTGAAAACTTTTTTTTTTATGTAGATCTATTTTCAGTGGCTAAAATAGCTCTTGTTGTTGATCCTGTCCACAGCAGTTCACTGCTATTTCTACTGAAGTTAATACACTGACTATAGGGAAGTATATCATAAAACCCCACATCAAATAATCCATCAAGACAGAAAAGGGCAGCACATGCACAGTTTTACTGAATGCACTCTAAAACAACAGCATTACATGCTCTACATTAGCTTATTGTGGGTCAGCTGTCAAATAAGTGCAAAAAACAGTTTCCCACTTTGTGTAATTTTTAAGGTGTGGGATGGGCGTTTTTCCAGCATGGCATCAGTCACAGTGCTCGTCAGAGAAGCCATAGACAGCGGCCTTCTCTTCACCTTGCCGGTCTACTCTGCCTCAATCCCAGAGAACATACCCAATATCACTTTAGTGACTGTTGTCAACACTGTTGGTCACCGCCTCAATGAGCCGCTGAAGTACGCTCTGCTGAACCCTGGAGGACGCTTCACGATTCGGCCGACCTGTGGAGTGGTGCTCACCACCGGTGTGCCTTTTGACCGAGAGGAGAAAAGTAGTTATGAGCTGGTGGTGGAGGTCAGCAGAGAGGATGAGATACTGAGGGTGGCCAGAGTGACTGTGCAAGTGCAGGTGGGTGTGGAACTTTTTTTGTTTGTCTTACGTCTTGTCTTACACTTGCACGACACTTAAATGTAGACTGTTTTCTTGTTACCTACCATTCGTGTCTTTTCTGTATAGCTTGTAAGTTATTTTTATACACAGAATGTTTGTTTGTTTTGCTTTGTGACACAACTCATTCATACCCTTTTATATTCTTGTCTGTCTGGTGCTTCAATTGCACTTGAAGTTTTGTTCAGGACTTTATCTTTAAAGATCCCTCCACTCAAAAATGTGAGTGGTTTTTTCTGTTTATGTCCCCTAAGATGTCTGGCCTTGAATATTGACTTTCTTTATTCAGTGCATCAGCATCACATTTTTGCAGTTTAGAATCACTATAGGCCTACAACAGTTCAGTCATTCTCTATCCATAACTGCTTATCCTTGGGGCTGTAGTCTGTCCCGGCTGACATAGGGCGAGAGGCGGGGCCCTCCCTGGACAGTTCGTCACAGTGCTGACACATGGAGACAAACAACCACTCACACTCCCATTCACACCTAGGGGCAATTTAGAGTCACTAACTAACCTGCATGTCTTTGGACTGTGGGAAGACGCCAGAGGCCTCACTCCCAGCCACGAACTCCCCAGTCCTCCAGCCCACTGGGGTTTTTTAAGTCAGAACCTTCTATAAATTAAAATTGATCTGTCAAAAAAAGAACACTGTTTCAGTTCTGTGGGCTGTTTTTTTTTTGTCAAAGCCACAGGAGCCACAGGTTGCTGACCCCCTACCTAGTGGATGTGGTCATGGTGAACGGACACGAGACCACTTCAGAAATGCTCAGTGAGGGAGAAAAAGTAGATATGCTTTCAGCTCCTTTTCAGACTTTTTTTCTTTTACTTTTTATTTTGGAAAACCACGTTAAACTAAATATTAATCATAGAGTACTCTAAAACATGTCTGGAGGGAAACTGTAAATCTGGTAAAGATTCAAAGTTCTCCACATCCCAGAAGCAGAAGCTTTTGTTTGATGTTTTGTTTTTTTGTTTTATGTTAGATTTTTTTACAAGGATGCAGCTCTAATAAGCATGATGTTTTGAATATTTTAGTATGTATAGTGTGAGGCTCAGTGGATTCAAGCCGATAAGAAATATGCTACAAGGTCACAAAGAGAAATTTTCTCTGAAAATAAAAGTTCATATTTTGGTTAGTGGGACAGTTAGTGTTTGTTGTTCACTATAATTGTTTAGTAAGACATGTATTGTCTTCAGCACCATTAGTGCGTTCTTTAAGCTGTCAGGTCCACCAAAGTCTTTCTTTAAAACTTTGGGTTGGATTTTCTTAAAATAACTGTTCCTTCTTCAGGTGGAGGATGTGAACGACAACGCTCCAGAGTTTGTAAACCTCCCATACTATGCTGCAGTGCAGGTGGAAGCAGAACCAGGATCTGCTATTTTTAGGGTTTCAGCTGTTGACCGAGATGACGGTCTTAACGGAGAAGTGACTTACAGCCTTAAAGAGAAGCACAGGAACTTTCAGGTGAGACCTACAAGTTCCTGCTCTTAAATGTTTTTTTTTATTTTATTTATATATATATATATATGTATATGTATTTATTTATTTATTTATTTATTTTGTGTTGGTGAGGGGGATTTACATTTGTCATAGGTTTGTACATTGAGTAACACTTTATTTGGAGGAGTCTGCATAATACTGTCATTACACTGTCATAACGTGGCATCTGTCACAAACATGAAGGAGTCTTTCTAAATGTTTATGACTGTTGTCATTAAGTGTCATTCTGTCAGTTATGTAAGTGTCTCATGAATACTTTCCTTGATCTCAAGTAACGTGATACGTTTTGGACATTTTAATTTTTATTACGCTGTCAAAATCTTTTGTGGTGGTGTCATGAATAATTTCTTGGGCTTCATTTGAAGTGGTGTAATTTCATTCATAAAGATGTCATCAAATCATCATCATCATCAAATAAAGTGTTACAGCATGATATGATGCTTTTTATGTTACAAAGAGTATTTATATCTTCCATGCAGGTGAACCCTGTGACAGGAGAGCTGACCTTAAAAAGGGCCTTTGAGGCAGACTTATCCAATGCGGAGTACAAGGTGGTGCTCATGGCCTCTGACGGAGGATTCCCTCCTCTGTCCACTGAGGTGGAGCTGCCCGTCACTGTAGTAAATAAAGCCATGCCGGTGTTTGACAAGCCCTTCTACGGCGTCACCGTCAGAGAGGACATGGCCGTCTCCACATCTGTCCTGTGCATCAACGCCACCAGTCCTGAAGGCCAGAGTGTGATCTTCACCATCACAGATGGAGACCCTACCTTCCAGTTTGACATCGGCTTTGACACGGGAATCATCAGCGTGATTTACCCATTAGACTATGAGACCATGCAGTACTACCGGTTAACGGTAAAGGCTACAGATACACTGACTGGGGCAAAGTCTGAAGTCGATGTAGACATTGTCGTCCTGGACGTGAATGATAATCCTCCGCTGTTCCAGAACACCTCGTACTCATCTGTGCTTGCTGAGAACTCCATGATCGGCACAACCGTGTTACAGGTATGAGCATGTCTTTGTTTATTATTGAGTCAGTCCAGTGTGTGCTCTTACTGAATGACTGTTTACACCTATGACTCACTTCGGCATTATTGTGTGCGAATATTAGATGCAAAATAACTTATTTATGAGAAGATGGTGTCATATTTCCCTAGAAATTTCCCAGCAGAAGCTCTTGACCTTCAGCGAATAATTGACCAGTGCTGTTGCTGCACTGAGGATCTTGTTTGCAGAAGAAAATTCAAGTATTGAATTCATCAATAAATATTTTTTAGAGGTTATCCAGTCATCAAAATAGGTCAATTGCCTTATTTGACTATATTATGAAATTCTACATGAACGAAGAGGGCAATCTGTGAATATTGGATGACATATGACTATTTTCATGATTTAAGATACACTTGGGCTTGAGTAGTGTTAGGCTGTGTGCTGTAAAAGCATTTTGTGGGCTTCCTGCTTATTAATACACAGTAGCACTAATTATGTTAATGCTTTGAAACAGTGATACATTGATAACTTAGGTATTTTTAAACCCAGATCCTATTTTCCCATGTTTTTGTGTGTAATGGGGACAAATGAGGAGAACAACTTTTGAAACTGTTCCAGTATTGAGGGAGAGCGCTGTAGCTGTAAACCACGAAACAGGCTGTAGTGTAATCCTTATGAGCAATTGACCTGTCTTGAGTCCCACCCCTTGAGCGAGCTTGGCACAAACACCCGTCAACTTTCTCTTTTCCTGTTTGCTCTGCTTGGATATGCTATGTGCTGGGCTTGTTTGGGTTGAAAAAGAAAACTAAATTTTGAACATGGTTAAAAGATGTTGTGGAAGAGTCATGTTTTAAGTCAGCTGATGTTATAAAATTGTTAAAATGCTAACTAGTCAGTTTTACTTTGTTTCTATCAAGTTTGAATCAAGTGTGTTTTGCAGAAGTACAATTCTGTAAATGGAGTCTTGTGGCTTTGGGGAGCAGAATAAAACAGCTGTCTGGTTAAGCAAACATATCTTATTCGTTAATCGAAAATATCTTTGTAGGGGTGCTTTCTATAATGTTGTCAGAGAGAATAATAATCTGAGCTTGTCAGTGGCAAGCACTTTTAGAGGAAGTATTTTGTTAAAAACAATTACATTGCAGCCTGTTTTGCAGCTGATGGCTGCAGCGCTCTCCCTCAACACTGGGCCAGTTTTAAATTTTTTTGTCCCAATTAGTTCCTTACACAAAACATGAGAAAATTTAGTCCAGGCTGAAAAATACAGAAGTTATTCTTTAATGCTAGATATATTATATTATGTATAGAATATTAAGTTTTTTTGTTACCTACTTTAGATTAGATGGTAGCTTTTTGTTTGTGTTAAAATGAAGAAAACTGTTTTTTTTTCGTTACTACATTTCAAAGCAGTTGATCAAACCAATGGTAAAAGAGTTTTGTATCCTTGAACTCAACATGAATAGCAGACTATTGAAATTCTTTGCACTCATTCGTGTTTTTCTAATCTATAACCTGACAATGGTTGCACGTACAGTTTAATTATGCTTTTGTTTTTAAAGCACTCTGCTTCAACAAAATGATTGTGCCAGATGCTCGACAATGTTTTGATGGTGGTTTTAGATGCAATTGTGCTCTAACGGTATCTCACTGAAACCCAGAACTCTATTTCCTTTTTTCATTTGGACTCAGTGTGGGTGCTTTGGCTGTAGAGGATGTCTGAGTAAACAAATCAGACCTTATCTTGAATAATGCATGAAGAAGTGCAAAGTTTACTGTTACTCTCCTTGTAGGTGTTTGCCCAGGACCAAGACTCAGAGAAGAACTCAATTGTGAGTTACCAGATCCTCCCTGACATCTACAACAGCACCGACTACTTCCACATAGACAGTAACAGTGGACTGATATTCATGGCACGCTTGCTTGACTATGAGCTCATCCAGCGCTACAACTTCATCGTGAGGGCAACGGACAGCGGAGACCCTGCCCTCAGCAGTGATGTTAGTGTCACTGTGACTGTTACTGACACAAACGACAACCCACCTAATTTCAGCCAGGCGGTATACGAAGCCTTTGTCAGCGAGTTGGCTCCCCGAGGACACTTTGTGACTTGTGTTCAGGCATCCGATGCTGACATCTGTGATGCTCAGAGGCTGAGGTGAGAAAAAACACGTTTTAAAAAGTTTTTGTGTTTGGTGTTCTCTTCGGTTTATTATGCTTAGAAAAGCGCATAATCCTACCAGCAAATCTGATTTTTGTGTTTCATTTTCACTCTGTATTGGATCTTTTTCTTAAGTTGTTTTGGCTCAGCACTTCTCAAGACAAATAGATACTAGAGTTCTCCAACTTGCCACCGTCAACCTAACAACCTGCAATTGCTTGTTGTTGAGCAGGGAGTCCCTTGGCTTTTTTAAATCTAAGACCCTGTGTCCACCAAAGCGTTTTTTTTCCCAGCTAAAATGCCAGGTGCTTTTCTGAAAACACTCAGCTGGGAACGCATGAGGCCATTTTGGAGGTGCACCATTATTTCAGCTGAAACACTATGATTGCTATGATATGGAATATCTGGTGTAACGGTGTATTCATGTCTTGGAAATACCTAATTTCCCAGATAGTTTTCAACCAATACTGAATGTAAAAATGTCAGCACAAGGTAGAGAAGCCTTATTGTGCTGCTCCTTGCTCTCAAAGGCTGAAGCAGGAGAGAGGATGTGCCCCTCTGTGTGGGTTCATTTTGTGGCCGAGGAAATGTCCAATGAATATAATCATTTGGTTTAAGAGCTGAAGTTAGATGGAGCCCAGTTTAAGGAGTACAAACAGGACGCAGTTGGCCTGTTTGTCCCACCCCACCCCCACTGTGATTGAACCGCTGAGTAAAAAGTGACAGTAACAAGCACAATGTTTTACCCAAAGTTGAACATTTTTCAATTCTTGGTGATGCAGCATTCCCATTGGAAGCTATTCAAAATATATGCTGACCTCGGGAAAAAAACACTTTGATGGGCATAGCCACTGATAAATGAACAAAGTGAACACAAAGCGTCATGAAAGGAAATAGTCTTACACTTATTTTTCTTATTAAACAGAAAAATATTACTTAACATACAAGTTACATACAAGTTTCTCTCTTTCAGCAAACTAAGCAAGGCTCAGTTGCTTTGTTAACTTGTAAAACACAAACTCAATAGAAACAAAATAAAACTCACTGAAACTGTCTTGGTTAGTCTTTCTACTTCTCCAACATTCACCAACTCTGGTTGTTTGGTCGAGATAAATCCTTAATTCACAGAGTTAGATGTGAAAACATTGACTGGTTGGACCAACACTGCTGGTCTTAAGCTAAGTCTGACCTACTGTAATAGTTATACAATCTACACTACAGTTACACCATCTTAAGCTGAAGCCTTCTCCTCGCTAAGACTGGGCATAAATCTTACACTTAGTAAGGAGCAGTTGTAAAGTCAAACCCTAGGCAGTTGGACAGATTTGTCTCAAAAGAAACGTCTTTCTTTGTCCTGCTTAGGAGGTCTTTCCACTTTTTTTGTACATCATTCTGTACACCAAGTCTGAACACTGATTTATGGGATCCATTATTTTTCCACTGCCACTTCTTATTTGTTATTATGATGGACTGCTTGGCAGTCAGCATTTTCTTGTCCTGACTGTATAGCTCTATTAATTCTCTTATCTCAATGTCTGTAAAATTGCCTTTTCTTTTACTTTAAACTGCCATTACCTTGCTACAAATTAGCAAGACAGCAGGAAAATGGAACTTACGTTAGCAGTGTTAGCACCAGCAGTCTAGAGTCTTTGCAGGTGAATGTCCGTGCCTGTGCTGAATGTGAATGTGGATACATATTGCTTCAGTGGAGTGGTTATATGCCAGGTTATTGGTACACAGCCTACATACAACTTGATTTTCAAACCGTGCTGGTTTTACAAGATGTTATCTGTCCCACTTAGCTGGTAACAACATCTGGGCCACACAGGCACTAAGGAGGGGAGAGCTGGGCTGTGGCCCCAGCTAGTGGTGGGCGCCCGAGTATTATCTTGGAGGCAACAGTTGGCTGATGTTATATTAATAAATAGTTTAATCAACTTGTATTTCTGGTGCCAACATGAAAGAATGGCACCATCTAATTGTAGAGTACATTAATTGCGCACATCCTTTGTTCGGACTAGGCTTTGTAAAGACAAGCTGGTGCAACCCACCCATGGGTGCTCGATAGGGCATGCATCATTTTTCCTGCTGCCTCTCTGTGCTGTTGCAGACCACTTTGTGCTACTGGGTAAGGTAGCTGTTAAGAGTCTGTGACTGAGCAGCAGTTCCCACGCTTTCTTCAGAGGCAGACCGTTAGATCTCACATATTACTGGATTTTTTTTGTGCATATTTTTGACTGTATGCTGAAGGACCTCTGTGAAAAACTTTGAAAAAAAAAAAAAAACGTTATATAAAATTGGGAAAATCACCCAAAAAGTTGCCCCCCAAAAAGAACCTCTGATAGATTCAGCCAAATGCAGATAGCCAGTGTCTTTGTCCAATCACCCAATTCTAGTAGATTCTTGTATTTCCAGAATCTTCAGCACAGAATAACATTGTACATCATAATCAACATTGCACTCTTTTTTTATGTTCTTTTAGGTACAGTATTCTCTCTGGGAATGAGAGAATGACTTTTATGATGGAGCCAGATACAGGGGTGCTCACTCTGTCTAACAAGAGGCGACAAGGCATGAAACTCTCCTATCAGCTCAATGTGTCTGTGTCAGATGGAGTCTTCACCAACACTGCTCAGGTGAGACAACTTCTCGCCATTTGCGATTTACTTCTGTCAACTTATTTGCTCTTTTTTAACCTTTGCAGCGTTTCGACGCAGTAAGCCGAATGACCTTCTTTAGCAACCCCTCGCTTCAAATTTGTTACACACAGTCGCAGCTGTCCAGCATGACTGCTGTTTTCTACCACTGGCTGCTGAGCAGCGCTGCAGTTGGAGGTTAATGTGTGCTCATGTCATATCGGATTTACTATGAGGATGAGCTGCCAGCTGGAAAGAAATGTTCACATCTGTCTCTTAGTGGTAATTACAAGTGGGACTCCGATATCCCACATCTCTGATAGTCCACATTATATGTTGGAGTAATAACACCCCCTTCTTTTTCTTCTTCTGACATGATGTGAACACAGCATACCTCCACAGTCGTTTGTTAGAGAGTAATGAGTGTTTGCAGCTGCATCAATCACCATTTGGTCACAAGCCTGATGCTCTTACCGCTGGTCCACATGGCACGTTGATGTGATCGTGTTTGACAAATCTGCCAGCCTTAATTATTGTGTTGGCATTAACAAAATGTCAGCAGACATGAGGATGATGATGGTGGGATGACGACTGTAACAGTGACACTGATCCCCAGGTGATCGTACGTGTGCTGGGAGCTAACCTGTACAGCCCAGTGTTCAGCCAGAGGTTCTACCTGGCTGAAGTCCAAGAAAACTCTCCTCCAGGGTCAAAGGTCATTCAAGTAAGTTTGCCTTTTCACTACTCACTTCCTACATGAATGGTGCTGTGGAGGCTCGTAATGACCAATCTAACATTACTTAACTAAGTGGTTGAGTGGAGTGATATAATAAGGCTCTTGAGACTAACACAAAAAATGGAAGATTGTATTTGGTTCACCATCTGATTATCATAAGGTTCCTATTGTTATCCATAATGAAAAAATCAGGTAAATTCTGGCATATCAATATTATATTGATATTGTGATATAAACCTAGATATCATCTTATATGTATTGTGTGTAATTCTATGTAGTTTTTGTCTTTATTTGTGTATTTTCTGTGATGTTGCAAAAGGTGTGATGAAGTGATGTTGCTGTGATGCAAGAAAAAATTCAGACTCGTTCTGACATTAAAGTATCATCATCATCATCATCATCATCACCATATTTTCTGAATCTCTGTATGAACCTCCAGGTTCGCGCAACAGACGAGGACTCCGGACTGTTTGGTCAGATCACCTACTCCTTCATCAATGACCTGGGGAAAACTCAGTTCACCATTGATGCGGACGGCGTCATATCCACCCTTCAGAAATTAGACAGAGAAAATCCTCTCAACAAGGACATGGTGCTGACCGTTATGGCCCTGGATGGTGGAGGTAATATTCCTGAAACTAACCAGACTGACTGTAAACTGGTTCCATTACAAAAGCCATCTTCAAATCAGCCATTATAATTGTTTAAGTCTGGCAGGTCAAACATTTAGCTAATATTAATGCATGAGTGGTCAGTTTTTAGTAAATGCACTGTAGGTGTAAGATGATAGCTTTTGTATAATAAGTCTCCACTCTCCTGGAGATGAATGAATATTTAAGCATATTCACATTACAGATGCATTACATTTTACCACCTAGAATGACAGTAGAAAAATGCAGTTTTTCTTCATGAATCACACATCTACATTTATGTTTATGTTTCCAGGCCGTGCATCATTCTGCACAGTGCGAGTGGTTCTTGCTGATGAGAATGACAACGCCCCTCGGTTCAGAGCTGTCGAGTACCGTATGAGCATTAAAGCAAATGTTGCTAAAGGTTCTCTGGTCACGCAGATCCAAGCCACTGACCCAGATGCTGGGTCTAATGGAAGGATCACCTACTCCCTTTACAGCGAGGCACGCCTGTCACTGGTTGATGTGCTGGAGGTCAGTACGCTCTGCTCTTCATACTTTACGCTTTAGACTACTGTAAAGCAGATTTGCACTACATAGACGTGTGTTAAACTTTAATAGAGCTGTAAACATCTTCTCAGTTCCCTCAAGAAACCTCCAAACCACCATAAATGTATTTGATGAGAGTAAACCAAATGAAAACTTGTAATGTACTCTATAGCCCTGATTTTCAATTAAGACCTATTCTCTGCTGATACCCCCACCTCATTTCAGTGGATTAACAGCCATCTGTTAACTGTAATTATGCATTTCTACTCATCCTGGCAAAATGATGTTACATTAAGATTGATGCTTCACTGTTTAAGAGGTAAACAGAATTAAATAACGAACAAATAAACAAGTATGACTCTAAATAAGCATTTCCCAAACTTAGTATAAGGACCCAAAACAGGTTGGGAACATCTTTCTTATTAGTTTGTTAATTTGCAGAGTGAAATGCGTATTATATTTCCTCAAAAAGTGACAGGCAGCGTGGAATGAGAGGCAGACAGCAACTCTCAGCGACACCAACCCTTTAACATTCAACATAAAAAGATTCCTAACAAAGAATTCTAAAACATCAGAAAACAAAACATCAGAGCAAAATACAGCTTGGGTTGAAAAATGTAGCAGCCACCTCACTAATGATTAAAGCTATAAACCAGCACAAAAATGACAATTAGGCTACCAACATAAACCTCCATGTTCTAAACAGACACATTACAAACATTAACAAAAGAATAACACTTGCATTTAGGAACATAAAGAGTTAACAGACTACTCAGTCCAACACTAGGCATGATGGGAAATGTCACTACAATAAATTAGTATTCAGCCATGTATTGATCTGTTCCTGTTTGCCCTCTTAACATTAGACTGTATTACACTGTTAATACAAACTCAACACTTCTTTGGACTTCAGTGGATGGTGCAAGTTCATTATGAGGTGGTGAAAAACTTATATATACTGCACATTTATAATTGAATAAATACATTTCATATACATATTTAAATGTATACTTTGTTGAATTCTTATAAATACAGTATATTATGACCTGGAGGGGATCATGCGATTACTTGCATGTGCGTGCATGCTTGGCCAACCGACCTGGAGCTTGTTTGCAGATAATCTTGCATATTACTGGATTTCTTTTGTGCATATTTTTGACTGCATGCTGAAAGACCTCTGTGAAAAACTTTGAAAAAACTTATTTTGTCTCCACGCCAGTGACAGCTGTGGCCAGAGGCATTATGATTTTAAGGGAATGTCTTTAAACTTAGTACAAATGTCTGCTTGGACTCAAGAATGAACTGATTAGGATTTGGTGAGCAGAGGTCACAGTTTCATCATGTCCGTTCCACTCTTGTTTTGTGATCAAGTTTTTATTGATTATAAATGTAATACTTATGCTTTTGCACCATGTGACCTTGCAACAGATTGTTCCATTTAGACAATATCCATAAAAAAGAGTAGCCACTGTTGTCTCTGCAAAGAATGCAGGGCCTGCCAACATACAGCAGCCATTTTTTTTGGCTGCGGTTAGGCCCTCCAGCCATACTCATCATTGCTGAAATGTACATTTTAAGGAAGAATCATCATTCAACAATAATACCAATGGGGAGCCTGCCTCAGTGCATTTCTAAAATCTTTGATTGACATGAGGACACACAGTTCAAAAATATACAGACTTCTGGTCATTCTCATACCATCTGCAAAAAAGTGCCAGGAACTCCTTGTGGACAACATCTGCAATTTTTTGGAGTGTCTGTTTTTCATCCAAAATAATTTACGAGGTGTGCAATATGTAAATTATAGCGTATCATTTGATGATTGGGGTTTCTGGGGGTAATCAATATGTCAGACCAGATTCTGACCCAATCAATGCCAATGTCAAATCTTTTATCCATATATTGACAATTGGCATCGGTTTAAAAGTTACCTTTACCAGCATACAATATAATTTGGAGACCAGACCTCAGGTACCCACACTTGAATTTATTCTGTGTGGTGGATGCAGTGTTTGCTCTCACTCCAGGGGATTCCATAAGCACCTAAAACACCACTCTCATGAATGCAATATCTCAGAGACCCTTGAAGGTAATTTCTTCAAATTTGGCACAAATGTCTACTGGAGCTCAAGACCGAGATGTTTAGATTATGGTGGTCAAATGTGACGGGTCACTGTGACCTCACAAAACACACTTTTGGCCATAACTCAAGAATTCATATGCTTGTTTCAAAAGAAGAAAAAGATTTCACACAAATGTCATGGAAAATGGAGATGAACTCCTTTCATGTATTTAAATCACAAAATAAATGTAAATGTAATCCATTACAGTCACTGACAAAAAGATGTAATTAAATTACAGTTACTAATCAAAATGTTGATGATTATAAAGGGACGACATCAAAATATATTTTGGGGTGCCCTGCAGAGCAAGATCAGCCCTCTACTGAGTCACTCTTCTAGTTATGTATTTTTGTAAGTGAGGTTCTGGGGAGACATCACATTTCTTTTTTTGGTCTCAATTTAAAAACCAAAAAGCTGTAGTATGAAATATTAACGAATATAAAAAAAAGTAGTAGCAGCATATAAATATAAATAGATACCACATGGAAGCTCAGATAACATTATTTACCATGATCTGATTCGTGGAAATAAAAAGACATTTAAAATTGATGAAGTAAATTCAAGCCAGCGGCCAAAAAGCACCTGTTGGCTCAAACACAGTCGAGTTCAGGCTGAGAGTCACAGATGTAAGCTGTAGTACTGCTGGATTATTGTCTGTAAAGTTATTTTAAATGGCTTTGTGGTTTTGCTGTTGACCAGGTGGAGCCAGACAGCGGTTGGATGATGACTAAAAGCGCTGTGGACCACCTCCAGGGGACTGTGCTGTCCTTCTTTGTCAAAGCCACAGACTGCGGCTCTCCGCCCAAACACTCACTGGTGTCGGCCTTCATCCACGTCGTCCCACCAGATGCTTTTGTTCCGTCCTTCAGCCAGCCGCAGTACTCCTTCACCATCCCTGAGGACACAGCAGTAGGAACGGCCCTGGGGTCTGTGTACATGGGCCCCGGACAGAGCGGGTTCTTCACTGTAGTCGGAGGAGAGACGTTCGACAGCAACCAGGGAGGGACTTTCCTGGTGGAGAGGGACACAGGTCTGATCCGTCTCATCAAACCGCTCGACTATGAGCAGGTCAGCATCTTCCGCTTTAAGGTTGCAGCAACAACAAGAAGAGACCTGATCGAGTCCGTCTCCACTGTTGACCTGGAGGTTAAGGTGGGTGATACAGAATGTGTTAGCTGCCTATTGTTTCAGTTGAATTAGATTGAATTTTATCTTTCTTTCAGACTGTGAGTGCATTAAAGTAAAACTATGTAAAACTGAGGTACACCTGAGAGTTCAGACAGCCAGAAAATAATATATCTGTGTCAAAACAGGTATTGCAATGACTCGGAAAAGATAAACTGCAAGTGATTGTGACAGTGATAAAAAGAAGTGGTAAATAAAAATATATGATCAAGGATCTTTGATAAGAGCAACAACCTTCACTTCACACTTCAACAAATGTATACCAATGACTGACCAGTCTCTCAGTACAAAATAAATAATGTAAAAGTACAACCTCAAAGTAAAGTTCATGTGTAAATACTAAAATATTCAACAAATAGATGCATTTCTTTTGAATCAGAATCGCTTCGTTTTCCCAAATGTGAAAGGTAATTCAGCATAGTGGAACAAGAAAAGATAAAAGTTTAAACAAATAGTTTAAAAAGTTAAATACAAGAATTGTATACAAATAAGGATATGATATAAATTAAGTATAAACGTAGGAATAATAAAGTACAATGTAAGAATAATGCGTACAGTACAAGCTAGGAGTAATACGATACTATTGTAGATTATTTAAAATGTGACGTAGATTTCAGATATCATTCAAATACAATGTCATAAAGAAATTTAGCTTCAGGCACACAGGACAACAACAACAATGTGTGTTGAGTTGCATTAGGCCAAGTTTCATTATTACTGAAAATCCAAAACTGACTAAACATTGGCTCCATCTAAAACAATGTGATCCCCATTGCTGCCACTGCAAAGCCCTGCAGTGCCAAGAGATGGACAAAGACAAAAGCGTCCTCAATCAGTTGGTCTTGACTCTTTGCTCCCAATCCAGTTCCAGTTCATACAGTGTTCTGCCTCAAGACTGATCTGAGGCCAGAATTATCAGCCTAAATCAAACGATAACGCAACAGAAACAAACTGCCTCACTTATCGGAACACAAAATCACACACACAAAGTAAAAATGCAATGTTATCTGGCCCTAAAATGACTCGCCTGAGCACAGTGACTGATGTTAAACACAGACACATGTTAACAAAGTACAGACTAAGTTCTCACAGCCATAGAAACAGACAGACAAAGAAAATAAGGCTGCCAAAAGAGGAGCGACTGTGCCAACAGTGTGGAGGAGCCGCTGCAGAGACAGAGCAGCACTTCCTCACACAATGCCCAAAATTAAACCTGTCCACGAACAGTTCTCCCTAGAATCCATTATAAAAAATCCATGTTTTATTAACTCAGAAAATGAAAAACTAAAAATTGTACCAGGGGAAAATGACAAGACAGTTTGTTTTTGCCACAAAATCAGAGGAAATCACACTGACCTGCTGATCTAAATTAGGCCTCAGATTTTATGTTTCTTTTATTTCTTTTTTATCAAATATTGTATATCCTGCACATGCACAATGATTTACAATCAGTCATTTGCTCATGTGATTCCCTTTGCTTTTCACATTAAGGGGTGTGTGTGTGTGGGTGGATGGGTGGGGGGGAGTTAGAGGGTTGTTGCTATTTACATATTTGTTTGTTCCTCAAGCATTTTTGCTTTGGCTGTCTTGGTTTTCTGTGTTTATAAACTGTTCAAAATGTATAGATTTTATATACACATTGATATTATATTAGATGTTATAATAGATACTGTATTGTAAGCTATTTGAATTTGAAATGTAATGTAATTTAAGTGTCAAAATTAATTTGAAAAATTGAGAAAAAGTGAATTTTAATGCCCCTTTGCATTATCTTCTCACTACAATTTAGACTTTGCTGGACTGATTCAGTGACGGTTTGTCATGTTGCAGATTCTGGATGTAAATGACAACAAGCCAGTGTTTGAGACTAACACTTATGTTGCCACGGTGATGGAGGGGATGCCTGCAGGGACAAGAGTTGTCCAAGTGCGTGCACTTGATCCAGACTGGGGCTCTAATGGTCAGGTATGTGACAGCTCAAGTAGTTCTGTAACACTTCACATGACACCCATATCTGTAATACATTATGATGCATTACAGGCAAACTTACAAAGTGTTAACACTGTGCTTTTAGCCATGTATAATTATAATTAGAAGAACTCATAAATATTCATAATTCTTATATCAATTTACAAAATGTTTTTGAGAAACATAGTTCATTATAATTCTCATAGTTGCAATAGGTAAAACCATTTTTAATGCATTATAATCACTGTTATAATTCATCATAACATGATAAGTTATAAAATAGTTGTAATCTTTGAGAACACTATGATCCAATGTTGTAAATTCTTCTAGAGCATTATGTTATTGTGTTTATGACTGTAATTACACATGGCTATAAGCACAGTATGACACATTATATGCGTGTTTATAATGCCCTACACACAAGTGTCATAGAAAGTGTTACCTTTTGTTCTTTTTGTTATTTTGCTACAAATGTGCTTGTTTTAAAACCTCTTTGTGTATTTTATTTTTAAATTGCAGGTGACATACAGCCTCGGACCTCTGCTTACCTACAACCTGGACTTGACAAAGGACGCTCGTTCCGTCGTTGCCCTCATCACCACAAGTTCTGTCTTTGCTATTGACAGTAAAACCGGCTGGATCACCACAGTGAGTCAGATGGACCACGAGGCCTGCTCCAGCTACAGCTTCGAGGTGGTGGCCTCTGATCTGGGGGAGTCGCAGTCTCTCTCCTCCACCACAGTAGTAACTATCACCGTGTCAGACGTTAACGACAACCCGCCGCGCTTTGAGAGGGAGCTCTACCGGGGAGCAGTAAAGGAGAGCGATCCCCTCGGTGAGGTGGTCGCGGTCCTAAAAACCAGAGATCGAGACGGCGCTGATCAGAACCGCCTCGTCAGCTTTTACATCACCGGTGAGGGAATCAGGAGAACAGTAACATAATGTGGCTCAACACATTCTGTGCTGCAGTGTCCCTCATGCAGTGACATGAGGTTGTGTTGCATAAAAATTATTCATTGGCCTAATGGGGCTGCTATTATTAAAGGTCAGACTTTAAATTAATTTGAACTCAAATGTCAAACATGACTAACCTTTTGTTTTTCACATTTCCTTTTCATTTTAATATAACAAGTTATTCATTATAAAAGAAAACATTTCAAGTGAGGCAAGGAGAAAACCTGCATAGTTTTATATTGCAAAAGTAAGAAAGAACAAACTATAGTTTATCGGCTTTTTGAGACTGAGAGCTACCTCAAGGGTAATGAGTCATATGGAGGGTTACTTGTTCAATAATCTTTCCAAATAACAAGTTTGCACGGTTTACCTTTAAATAATGAATATTCTGCATTTAATGAGCTACATATGTGGAGACTGACAGTTCATGGCTTACTGTTAATGATTCTTCACAAACGTTATTAATAATTTACCAAAGAAAAAACACAGATATATACATCTAAACCTGCAACTTGAATTATTTCTCTGTTAATCTCAATCTCTTTCAACATTTGAAACACATACAGTTATCAGATTTGTGATATTTTTGTACAAGTCACCACATCTGTCAAATCTTTAAAAAAAATATATGAAATCTGTCGGATTTTAATCAATCTGTCAAATTTTTGAGCAAATCACCACATCTGTCACTTTTTTGTACAAATCATTTCACATTTTTGTACATCTGTCAAAATATTTAATAAATCAACGCATGTCACATGTTTGTACAGTTATATCAGAGTTCAGCATTAAAGTTCCTAAACTCCTTTTATGAGATTTCAGAGGAAAACATCTGTAAACCCCTTATTAGTCTGTAAAAGTCTGTCAGTGTGAAACTTGGCATTGCACGCTGTTCACAAGTGCACTGCAATGATGCTGCAACACTGACTGATTCTTGCAGGTGTGCATCAGTATATACTTGATATATAGTTTTCAATAACCAACCTAAGAACTTCTGGTTTAAATGATTCTTGTAAAAGTTAGTGAAAATAGTATTAGTTGGAATTCCAAAATGAGAAGTCTTTCACAGACTCGCACACGACTTTGTGTGGTCACTCCTTTTTTTATGGGAGTAATAAAAACCATTGTGAGGCCTCTCCAACAAATCTCTCACCTTGGCACTGAGCTTGATGTTTTCCATTCTCATAACACTGCCTGATAATCACTAAGGATGATGTGTTTTGGCCTCGTGTTTTGGCATTTAAAAATACTGATTGGCCTAATGGAAGCGTTGTAATAAAAGGTCAGATTTTTAAACTCTGAAATGTCATTGCTGCTACACCACTGGCCTGCTTTACTATGATGATAGATGCTTATTGATCGTGCCAAAGGGTACCTGCATTATTTGTGTGTGTGTGGATGGGTGTGGATGAGTGGGGAGCTGTTGCTTATTCATCTTGTGAATGAATAAGACTTCCAGTTTGTTCACAAGTCATTTACAATGCATTCTCAACTCTTCCTGTCCTCTGTGTAATGTCAGTATTTTAATCCTCACCTGTACAATCTGCAGGGGGAAACCCGCGAGGCGTGTTTGGCCTGGCCCTGGTGCAGGGAGAGTGGAAGGTTTATGTGAGCGGACTGCTGGATCGAGAGCAGCAGGACTGGTATCTGCTCAACATCACAGCCAGCGACGGCCTGTATGTGGCTCGTACTGCGGTGGAAGTAACTGTCATGGATGCCAATGACAACAGCCCCATCTGCAACCAGGTCAGGAACACAGACAGATGGAAATCGGCAAAATAAAATCATGCAAAGCAAACAAACATGGAGCAGACTGTGGAATGTAAGGAGGCAAAACCACTGTGCTATGTTGTTTTTTTAAGATTCATGGTGTGTGGACCCCAGGAACAGCAGTGGTTACCTTGGTAGTGGGTAATGGGGATCCAAATAAATAAATAGTTGCCTTTATGCTGGTTTATCTCCAGGCTAACCACATTCCAATTAGTGTTTTGTCTAAAAAATAGATGGAATGCATGCCTTTTGTGATAATACAGTCAATTCACAGTAAATATTAATGAAAGGCAAATTATTGTGACTGTGGGCTTTTTTGTTAAACATGGTTGGCACATAAAAAAATTATCAATGAGGGAGTTTGGGGACAATTATTCAGATTACATGAAATTATTGATGTTTTTTTTACATAAGATAAAATAACAGATAAGATGAGATAATTATTTACTAATCCCTCAATGGGGAGATTTGTAGTGTTGCAGCAGCAAAAGAGGACAGTGCAATAACAGCAGCATCAATTAAAAAGGAAGATAATGAGTAAACAGTATACAGAAAGATAAAATAAATGAGTGAATAAGTAATAAAGTAAGAGATAAACAAGAGAGAATAAGATGAGAGCAATATAAACAAGAAAGAGACTCAACAGTTGAGTTAACACTGTTGCACACAGGAGATTAGATGGGGGTTAGATGGAGGTATGTATGAATTAATATTGTACCTGAGTGAAATATTGATATTAAGGCAGGGTGATGCACCTCTGTCATGGTTTATTTGCCGTAATGACCTGCTCACTGTACATATTTCCCTTAGTAAAATATAGATATTGTAACATGCAGTAACCCTACCTATGAATGAATGAAATATCAATTGATTAAGAGTTATTTAATGCTATATTTACATTATACCTGTACTGGATGAAACTATACATTATTGTATAATCATTGATTAGTTAGCTGAGGCCCCTAGTATACCTAAAATTATAAATCTTCTCTTGGGTAATTTTAAGGTTGGCTTACCTCAGAAAAATGATTATGTTGAATAATGTTAATATTTGCATACGTAAAATGTGGCTCTGTAAAAAAAAAAGCCAGTATCTGGGGCTGCAGTGGAACAGGATTTGTTCAGTTGAAATATTTATTCTCTCTTCTGCAGTGTACCAAAGTACAAACTCAAAGTGAATTAATTCGAACAAATTGTCTTCGTTTCATATTTCAGGGAACGTACTAGAACTACACCCTATAAACTGGCTTCTACACACTGCTTTTAGTATTTAATATGATGTGTATAAAACTTTTTTTTTATTTTTATCTTGTTTTTATTTGATTTGATTTCCTATTTATCATTCAAACACTCTATTCTACCTCTGCTTTTGACTCTTGAGCTGCTGTAACTAGTTTATCTCATCTTATATGATAATAATCTTGAACATACACTGAATCAAAAGCTGATGAACTGCTCTCTTTAAATCACACAAATGACATAATTCACACAAACAAATGACATGAATCAGTCACTAAAAAGCAATCAACTTCAGCTTTTGTGCTAATCCTACCTTTCTGCTTTAACACTCATCCTAAACTGAGTGTTAATACTTTAGCAAAAGCTGATCTATGAGAGGAAATCAGTGTGAAAAGGGAAGATAATTGGGCTGTAAACTCTTCTGGGGATTTCCCTCTTCATTATTTTTTAGTATGCTGCAATTTTTCAATTTCACATAATTAGTTGAGAAACTTTCATTCTCACTCTAAACGCTTACTAATTCTCTTTGAAATCAATCTTCCCCGTCTCCCTGTCCTCTTCTTATATTCTTTCTGTTCTCAGAGAAGGCGAACCAGTGTAACTACAAAGTGGTTAGTCTACCATTACACCGCAGCAACATCAAATGGATCAAAAGAGCCAGACAGTGTACCATAATTGTGTTGTTGGCACATAATTCTCTTGTTTTTTATATTATTAATTTGGCGGTGGTTGTCGTTGTAGTAGTGATAGTACTAGTAGGAGTACCTGTTGCTCTAGTACAATTCAATTCCAGTTCCAAAAAAGTTGGAACCAGAGAATGTTTTGCATTTTCGAGAGAAATGACACAAACTATCAGCTCCATATCTTATTCAACAATTTTCAGGATAGCAGCATGGTGGGGTACGCTGCAGTGTACGTGGACATACTACAGTCATTTCCCTATTGTGCTGGTCTGTACTCAATGAAATAGTGAGGTCACAAAGTTCATCTCTACACGCAGTCACTGGCAGGAGTGGAGGCAGGGTCAGAAAAGGGCACTTAACTCTGTTGCGCTCGTTCTCTCAGCAGGGATAATGGATGCAGCGGCCAGCAGTTTAATGTGTCTTTTGATGTGTTGGACAGATATTCTTTCAGAGGTTTTTTCACTTTGTGCTTGTATATCTGTGTGTGTGTGTGTGTGTGTGTGTGTGTGTGTGTGTGTGTGTGTGTTGCGTCAGGCGGTATATAGTGCCTCTTTTCCTGAGGACATTCCCACTAACAAGGGCATCCTGACAGTGGGAGCAACAGATGCTGACTCAGGCTCCAGTGCTGAGATCCAATATTCATTGTTTGGCATTGGAGTCGAGGATTTCTACATGGATGCGAACACTGGTATCTATACACATATTGTCCTTTAGTTTTTTTTCCATCATTAATACAATATATACCCCACAAATTCACAGTCTTTTCCACAGCTTTATACACATCTCTCTTTGTTATCTAAGGTGAGCTACGTACGGCCACCGTCATGGACCGAGAAATGACGCCCACCTATAAACTCATTGCCCAGGCAACTGATGGAGGCGGGCTGTTCTGCCGCTCTGACATTTCTCTCAAAGTGCTGGATGTGAATGACAATGCCCCCTCTTTCTCCTCCACTCATTACCTGGCTAGTGTATTTGAGAACGCTGCCCCCAAGGCGTTGCTTACCCGACTGCAAGCCAGCGACCCAGATGAAGGTAAGCTGCAATGATGTTATGCTGTTATGTTGAATGTGTAACTACCAAACAGGGGAGATAATGAGCACAGAAACACACTCCTTCCCTACATGTACTGAATGCAGGTTCATTTAGGCCACTAGCATTCAAACTCTTGACTTGTCCACATGAAGACAAAGTTTTCTGCAATTTTCCTGCAGATGATTGAAAGAAACAATGGGCCTCATGCAGCAACATTCTCTTAAAATTCTCTATTTTCTCTTAATTTTCTGTCAAGAGAAAAAGTAAGAGATTAGTCAACGCCAGATGCACTGAACGCTCTTAACCATCCAAATCTGCTCATACCCAGGTGTGCTGGAAGATGAATCCCACTTGATCATAAACTGGAGGCGTGTAGTGGATCCTTTGTTATTAGCACAGATAATGCCCCCTAAACACTGCATGAGGGCAGGTGTTGTGCCACGTGCAAATACCCTGGCAAAATGCCCAAGAATTGGAGAGATGCAACCAAAAAAGGCTGTATGACAAAGCACCTCGGCAATATTGAAATCTGTTAAATAAACTTAAACAAAATAAACACTGATTTCCAGAGGGAATGATCAGTAACTGGATTGAGTGAGTGAAGGAGTTAAAAATAAGACTGAGAGATTGAAAAAAATCAGTTTTAATGTGCTTGAAGTTGTTGATAAAGGAAAAGAAAAAAGTTTTTTCTATTTTTTTAAAGATTCATTTTTCTTTTCAAACTTTTATTTTAGATATTTAACTACCAGAATTATTTATTAATGTATGTATCAATGTAATTGTTTTGTCAGATCTACAGTCTAAAACCCCTAAAATATTGAATTTAGGTTAATATGAAACAGATAAAAGTAGAAAATCTTTGAAGCAGGAAATAGATGTGTTTACACTGGCTAATCCCTGAAATCAAGGGATACTAACTAAATAAGAACAAGTTATGGATACAGGAAAAAATAGAGTAAATATGTTCATATATCACTTATTGCATGAGGCAGTTTATCACACATAATGCATCTAAATCTGTGAGTGAGCATGAATTTGTCATCTGTTCTCTGCAGGTCTTAACCGTACGGTGGTTTATTCTCTGGTGGATTCAGTCGGCGGGATCTTCTCCATTGACCCCGTTTCTGGGATGGTCATTCTAGAGAGACCTCTGGACAGAGAGAGCCGAGACTCCTATCATCTACGTGTCCAGGCCACTGACCAGGCTGGGCAACAGGGGGCGCTGTCCTCACAGGTTGGTGGTCCCCGTGACACACATTCAATCTCAGCTGTATTTTTGCCAAGCTATCCAGGGAGTATTACTCTTGATCCCAAAAAGCGGAACTTCTGAAATAAATGACAGCTGGAGAATATTAAATAATAAAATGTTAATGTGAACAGTATTGAGATTCAGTCCCACAACATTTATATTTTAGTTGATATAATCATGTTTTTCTTGGTAATTAAATCAGATGCAGAGTAATTAGCACAACCTCTGAGTAATTAACATCAATTATTTCTAAAAACACAAATGAATGTGATTATGCAATTAAACCGTTTTTCCACAATTATTTAATCAGATTTTAGAGACTACATATTAAATTACAGATTAGTCGGCCATGGTTTTATCCATCTGGTGATGTGCAATCTGTATTTCTGTCCATACGCTGGGATAAGAGAGGCCAATGAATAAAAACATGTTGTTTGCAGAGGAGATCAGATAAAGAACCTGGTAGATTTAATCAAGATAAATCGTGATCAAATTGTGCAGTGGGATGGGAAAGATGGGATAAGGTGACAGTTACAGAGGCAGAGGAAAAAAAGAGGAGGAGAACACCATAAAACAAGATGAAACAGTGTTTGCTCTCTCACACCCTCTAGGGTTCTCTTTTGTAAGTCTTTTTGTGGTTGCTCATAAACACAAAGCAAACATAAACCATGTCCAAGTTTATGGACAGGAGTCCTCTGTCCATGGTGCTGCAATGGACTAGTCTGCATCATTACCACTGCTAATTCAAGTAGCTGTAGTTGTAGCTGTAATAGCTGCAGTAACAGTGGCAGTAACAGTAGTGGTTCCAGGAGTTGTAGCAGCATTTGTAGCAGGCATAGTCATATAATGGCTGTACAGTAAAGTCAAATGCAAGTCTCAAGTCTTAACCTCCAAGTCTCAAGCAAGTCCCAAGTTACTGTGGTAAGAATCAAGCAAGTCAAGTCAATGCTCATGTAAAGAAAGTCGCAAGGCAAGTCAGTTTCCATATTTAAATCAGTTTAAAGACAGTGGCTGTGAAAAGAGAGAGCTTTACTGTCAACATTAACGAAAACCATTGCAGCCTGATTACACCTAATAAATCTTACTAATATTTGACATTTCGTGGCATCAATAACAAGCCTCCTGAATGAACAACAGTGGAGAGTGGGAAATGATAATGCAGCTCTAAACTAACCGCCATCATCAACAACATGAGACTTGAATCAAATCTGAGTATTTTTGGACTAGCCCCCTCTATGATAGATGCCTCATGTGTTGACCTCTGCAGGTCTGCCTAGAAAAATGCAAATATTGAATAAAAAAGTCCTTTTGAGTCATCTGTCTCAAGTCTAAGTCAAGTCTTCAGTCATAAATACCAAGTCAAAGTCAAGGTGAATCTTTTATCAGCATTAGTCACGTAACTCTCAAGTCTTTGAGTGACATAAGTCTGACTTAAGCCTAGTCATGAGACTTGAGTCCCCCACTTCTGCCATATGCTGCTCAAACCTAATCATAACTACCTCTACGTTCTAAGTTCTAAACATGTTTTGTGGGTTTTACTGATTTTGCTCATGCATTTTAAGGTGAAATGTGATCTGACAAAGCCTGCCCTGATTAACATGAATTATATGACGTGTCCACAAATTCAAATCAAAAGGCAGACAGCAAAAAGAAACAACAAACAAAAACTTAAAAATCAACAACCTAGCCCATATATCACCAGACCAAACAACTTATTTAGATAACTAGAAGTGAGAAAAAGGCCTCATTCTCATATACAAATTAAATCAAATTATTGTGTGATACCTTCTGGTCAGACGTATGGATACCCCAAGATCTAAACCAGCTGAGCAAAAGACTCATTCATTCCCACCGCAAAAACTAAATTTAACAAGGTACAGTAGCCATAGTGAGTCTGGGGAAATACATAGGCTAGCAGGGGTGTGAAACACATGAATACATAGGCAATATGCAGTATATTTACTTTTAGGATTTGTATATAGTTATTGATGTGCACTTTAATGCTTGCCTGGACTGTGACAATATATCTAATGGCTGCTGTAGTGATTTTAGACTGTTGTTTTTGATTTGCTTTCAGCATGTCTATGTGTTCTTTGCTGTACCACAAACTGCCCCTGAGAAGACAAAGTTTTCTAAGTCTAAATTTTGTAAAGAGACAATGATTAAAGTCATGTAACACACTTCTTCCCAGCCCTCAGCTACAATAAACTTCTCTAAACTTTCAAGATGTATTTTCAAAATGTATAGACATTCAAGGAACACACTCCAGCAGTTTCAAAAATAAAATTTTCTCCTAACAAAATAATAAGGTTAACTGTTGTTTTCCTAAAACATCACAGTCCCCAAAAGGCTGAAACAAATTGACAGTACCAGAAAATATGAACTGAGTCAACAGTTCCAGATTCCATAGAGCAAACAGTATTTATCTGACTCGCTGATGCCACAAATCTCTCGCATTTATGTAGCAGCCAAGAGGTCCTCTTGGTGGACACAGACTTCTATTGATTTCTGCCTCAGTCCCCTATCTTGTTAGTAAAGCCTTTAGTATCTTTGCTCCCATTAATATATGTGGGTTCACTGTCCGTGGTGCTGAAACTGAACTGTCAGGGCCTGGAGCAGTGCAGACTAATAAATTACTCGGGAGTCCTGTTAACAGTCTCTTGTGTCTCCCTCAGGTTGATTTGACCATTCTGGTGCTGGACGTGAATGATAACGCTCCGGTCTTCCAAAGAAGGGATTACGCTGTCACTGTCCCCGAGGACGTAGCTGTGGGAACTGAGGTGCTGCGAGTTTTGGCGACGAGTGTTGATATTGGACCCAATGCTGAGATCACATACCGCATCCGGTCAGGCAACGAGTTAGGAAAGTTCAGCATAGACAGAAATCTGGGTGAGCAGAGGTCATTCCATGGTCCCATATTATATTGTATTAAAGTAAACCCTATATTTACTGTACTATGTGTATGTTTTAGGTTCTATTTCTGTGGCTGATGATTTGGACTTTGAGGTGTGCAAAGACTACTACCTCACCGTCGAGGCCTGGGACAGCGGGAACCCTCCTCTCAGCACTGCTACCATGGTAACCATTGAACTCATGGATGTCAACGACAACGCTCCAGCCTTCAGTCAGGACATCTACAACGTTCTGGTCAGCGAGGATGCATCTGTCGGACAGTCAATTACAAGGGTAACGTTCGGTCTTAATTTGACTTTAAATTAATCTATCTATACTTTTCTCACTTTTCATTATCTTTTGTTTGACTCCTTCAGAGGTGGCAAAAATACACATATTCTTTATTCAATGTACAGTTTTAGAAGCACAGGCAATACTGTAAAAAAAACAAGCCTGATAAAAGTAGGAGTACTGATTCAGCTTCAACACTGTTGGACATTTCTACCAGCTATACAATACTGACTATAAGAAAAAACAATAGACTGTGCTCCAGTGTGCAAACCAGTTTTCAATGTCAGCAACATGATCAACACAAGAACACAACTCAGGTCTATAAAAGCCCTATTCCTTTTGTTAGAAATTCTGTCATCTCTGCAGGACTAACAAAATCTTTCATTCAGCCTCAGCAGAAGCTGGTTCTTTAAGTTCTTTGAATCAACATGTGCCCTTTTTGATCAAAAAATCAATCCCGCGGTGCTAAAAAACCTCTCACAGGCAGCTGAGGGATTCACTATGATTTTTCTCCGCTTTGGAGTCTCCCTCTGTTTGTTTCATCTTGTTGTGTCTTTTACATACGTGATCTACATCATTTCCATTTTGTTTCTTGTTAAGACCAGTGTAGTTTTGTGTTCCTTCCTTCTGTTCTTTGTTTTAGGAGCTGCTGATTAACTAACTCCTCCTGTCCAATCAGTTTCACCTGAATCATTAACCACAAAAGGCCCTTCCTCCATCTCCTACACCCTCTTTCACTCTCTGCAGGAGCAGAGTCCCTCCTCACCACTTTATGTATTATTTGTTTTTTTTAATTTACTTAACATAACATATTGTTAAATCCACTTCGTGCTTCATGTTGCTTCCCCTGAGCCTAGGTTGTAATATATAGCGGCTTGTATAGTGCCATAATACAAAATAAAAATATCATAAAAACAGGCTCCTCTGCACATCTTCCAGCAAAATTTGGCTGAATCAGGTGCATCAAACTTTCAGGAAAAAAATGGGACTAGATGTGAAAATCCAATGCCAAGTTGCACACCTGATCTAGGTTGATTATATGTTGTTTGCCTCATGTCTTTGTCCATTCTGACTCTAATAGTCTGTTTGCACAATTAAAAACTGTAAATTAATCAGTGTTCTCCAGTCCATTTGTTCCCTGAGAGCAAAATTAAAACATCCATTAATTCTCCTCAAATGCATTAAAGCATAAATAATGAATGTAGGGAGTAAAATTAAAGAACTGTCAGAAAAATAAATCCTCAAGTGAGGTAAAGACATCTGAAAACTCAAAACAAAGTGTCCGTACTTTGTCACTCACCATCTCTGCACTCCATATATGTGTTTTCTAGGTGTTGGCAGAAGACTTGGACAGCCAGGTGAACGGGCGAATCACCTACTCGATCCTGAAAGGTGACCGCAGCAACCACTTCTGGATTGACCCTGTAACAGGCCTGCTCAAAGTCAATAAGCGGCTCGACAGAGAACTCGTAAGGATGCATCTTTAAGTACAATATCTCATAAACAATCAATAGTAATTTTCTGGTTCATGAGCACAGCCAAGACAGAAAATTACAAGTCCGCTCAAGGTCAGCGCACAATGAAGTCTCATATTATGCAAGCATAACAGTGCTCACTGTATTGCCTGATACATATAGATGCTATGGCGCTCTCATCCCCTTCTGTTCCACCGCTAGGTGTCCAGGTACTCTTTGTCAGTGCAGGCGTTCGACAGTGGCTCTCCTGCCATGTCCTCCACTGTCATCCTTAACATCGACGTCTCTGACGTTAATGACAACCCTCCAGTCTTCACCCCTCCCAATTCCACGGCCATCATACAGGTAACGGTCTTTGTGTGTTTGCTTATGTTCAGGGTTGGCAGATACCAAACAAAAAAAACAACAATAATTTCACACATAATAGTGATTTAAAAATGATTTTATTGTTCCTCCAGAGTCTGTGATCAGAACTATGGTCTGTTATATATGAGAACAGTGAACGCCTTGTAAAAAATTTACCCTTAATCAGCCTAGATTACATTTGAAAAATCCACAATTATAATATAGTTACATTTTCAAGGATTACTTGATTAGAATTGTTGTTTTTAAAATATGACAGTAAAATTACAAAACTTTTTTAATGATAATCAATGCTCTGTTAACTCATAAAACACCTGTGTGACATGAAAAACAATAATAATAATAATCTCAACTCCTCTCTTTGTACTTCCAGCTAAACCAAGCTGCTGGCACCGCCCTGCTGAAGCTGTCAATCAACGATAAAGACTCCCCCAGAAATGGCCCTCCCTTTGAGCTCCGCATCATGTCAGGAAATGAGGGAAATTTCTTCTCCCTGGACCAGACTGGAACTCTGAGGTCCAACCGTGTGTTTGACCCCGAAGCCCCCAGAGAGTTCACTCTTGAAATCCAGGTTGGCAACGGATGTTTTTAATCACCATTTATTCAGGGAATGTTGACTGACAAATACTCTCAGTTATACCGAGTCAGCATTAGGAGTGGCCCATTACTCACACAGTCTCACGGTTAGCTGCTATTAGAGTCTTGGGTTTTAAAAAGCTAGCCTTATATAGACACGTTTCTATGATGGAGAGGCCATTAACGCCACTAATAAGGTGGTGTAGGAGAAGGGTCTGTGTGTTAATATTGAGCCCTCCACAGTGGTGGGCTCAGGCTGTTTGAGGCATGAAAAAGATGAAAAGGACACCAGCTGCATGCTGCTACATCTTTATTCTTTATTTACCTCTTTTCTCCATTCGAAGGGCACCTTAGAACAGGGGTTCCCAAACTTTTTCATGTTAAGTAGGCCCACAATATATGAACATTAGATCATGGACACCCAATTTGTGAGGATTTTGCATCAAGGAATCCCCCCTGAGTAATTTTATTTATGTTTGAAGACAATAAAGTCTTTGTAGTCAATTATTGAGTAATTTAGGATCACTATAAATTCTAATCAATCAAAACAGCCTACCCTATTTCTTCCCTTCCAAAAAGATGTTATAAATTTGTTATCAAATATTCTGTTCCTCCTTCTGCTGCACACCTCTGTTGGTCCCCTGACCCCAATTTAAAAACCTTTGGCCTAGAGGGCACAGCACTCTTGCACTTTATCGTGTTTTGTCTAGCACGGGGACATCCAAGAGGGCACTTTTGCAGCCATGGACCATGAGACCTCTGTTTTAGGAGTGGGATCCAGCAGTAAGCTGCTGTAAAAGTATTGTATTGGACTTAAACACACTTTTCTATGAGTCCAGCAGTGCTTCTTCAAGTCAATACTTTTTTGTTATCAGTTGTTTTTATTTGAAAAGAGGTAGAACAAATTCATTGCAACAGTAAACATAATATCAAAGTGTAGCTTCCCCACTATGACCATGAAAGGTCAAAGATGTTCAACATCTGCTGCTGCAGAGGTCCATGTCTGAATAGTCCTCTCTGTGGCCCCATGAATTCTGGCGATAGATAGTTCCATGTGTATAATGTACAAAAAGGACGCCAACCATTATGCATGAGTGAGTGAGTGGGGAGGATCCATCTTTTCAATACATGTTTTCAGTTCCAGCTACATAACAATCCATAGTTTTGGTTGTACAGATGCCAGGAGAGTGAGTCTCTAACTGTAAACACATGTGACCCTCTTAAAACCGTCTTTATGCTCTCATCTTTACACAGTAAGAGTCCAAATGCCAGATCAGTTAATACCTTAAAGTTGAAATATGTAACAACCTAGACTTCAAAGTTTGCCCTGCCTCCTACTCCCCGGACTCAAAGCTCAGTCAGGCTGCAGGGACAGTGACATCCAGGTGGACTCAGAGTGTAGGTTAAACACCTGTCCATGTATGTGTCTATTTGGGAATATAATCAAGCCCTGAACCTACACGAGCCCGAGACGAGCACGACATTATAGTTTGACAATGATAAGAGTTCCTACACTGTAAGATGATCAGCTGTTATCTAGAGAAACCACTGTTTCAATGTAGCATGTTTCCTTAATCTCTGATGACATATTATAGTCATTTTATGATTAAGTGCCGTAAATATGTCACATATTTCCCCTTCAAATCAAATATTCCAGCAGAACTTTTACCTCTGTGCTTCTTCACTCTGAGTTGTTGAATATCTTACTGTCACTTTGTTTTGGCCTCTTAGGCGAGTGACTCTGGCAAGCCGAGTCTTACCTCATCCTCCTGGATATTCTTGAGGGTCATCGGGAACAGTCAGTACAAACCCGCCGTCTCCCCCTTGGAAATCTTCATCGTCATGGCAACAGATACTTTCCCGGGCGGCCCGGTTGGTCGGATCTACGCAACCGACCGCGACCCCAGTGACGTGCTGTCGTTTACTCAGAAGCCTCAGCCCAAGAGCATGTTTAAGATAAACAGACAGGATGGCAGCATCGTGGCTCTGCCAGGCCTGGAACCTGGCAGGTACACACCACACCACACAGACACGCTCTCTACCACACACACACAGGCCAAAATCTGGTTGATATGACAAAAAAACTTTTTTATTTCTCTCTCAGGTACCAGATGAATGCCACAGTGAGTGATGGACGCTTCGCTGTGATAGCTGATGTGTCAGTACAGGTTGAACAGGTGACAGATGTACTCCTGCGCAGCGCTCTGACCTTACGTTTCAGCTCGCTGTCCCCGGAGGACTTGCTTGGTCGTTACCTGAGCCAGATTAAACTAATGTTACGGGGACTAGCCGGATGGAAATGGTCACCGGGACAGCAGGATCCCCTCCACATCCTCAGCGTCCAGCCAGTGATGGGGACATCTGACACAGACGTGCTTGTGGCCATGGAGAGGCCGGAGACATCGGGCAGCGGACGGATGGGCGGGTTCTACTCCCAGCAAGAGCTATCTAGAAAGCTGGAGGAGGCAGCAGAGCGAGGCCTGATTCGAGGCGTTTTAGCCGGGGCGGTGGTGGTGAGCAGCGCTTGTTCTGGGGAGCTGGAGTGCGGGGACAGGGTGTGTGAACGGACGCTGGTGATGGAGGGTGGCTCGCCTGTCATCTACAGCACAGAGAGGGTCAGCTTGGTGTCACTGAGGTTCAGCTTTACAGAGATCTGCACCTGCCCCGGTGAGCACTGCACGCATGCTTGCACTTGACAAAGCAATGTAACTCAGCCCCGCTCACATTATTTGTTTCTTCAGTATCTGTCACAGCTGCTTGTCAAAGTGCATTACCAGTAGTTCAGATAGTAGTTCAGGTCATTAGTTCAGATATGAAAATCCTTGAAATCCTGAGATGTCTGAATTTGTGGGGCTTTTGCTACATCTCACATAGATAGATTTTTGTTTTTCCAAAGATGATATTGGATTTTCTTCTAATTGGCTCTGTGTTAGGAAAACATTGGATGTGTCAGAGAATGAGAAAGAAAGTCTGCAAATGTGACTGAACATAACGTGAATAAAACTTTAATGATTTCTGCAGAAGTGATGTTAGATAGATTACCATCAGCTCTGGCTGTTGTTTACAAGGGAAGACAGCAACTCCCATGATCCTATGCCATTTCACATCAATAAACTAAGTCTTTTGTAATTGTTTTAATGTGAGAGATGTGTGATAGACCTCTAGCGGCAGAACTTACATATTGCGCATTATGTTACAAAAATACGTAATGAATTGCCATGACATCTACTGTTAAATTCAACAAACCATATATTTAAAATGTTTATGAAATGTTTTAAAAATAAATCACAGCAATTAAAAAAATTGATTTCTCACCACCTCATAACAAACTTACTTTCCACTGAAAGACTAGGGGCCTTTTAATTTCAAACAGACACAGAAAGTGTTGAATTTGTTTTAGCAGTGTGATGTAACTTAAACGGAAAACAGGAACAGATCAAAATGAGGCTTCTTATTACAAGATTGTGGTGATAGCTCACTTTTTCCATCCTGCCTTGTTCTGAATTGATTAGTTTGCTGTTTTTTTGTTGGTTTAAACAATGACTAAAATTATTAGTCAATGAAAATTAATGTTGTTTTGATCATAGAGGTAGTGTAATACATATATTTAAGAATAAAAGGATTTTTTCAACTGACGTCAGGTGATATTCTGATACCCTGAAGATATCACGCTCTAATACTTCTGTATTATTTCTATATTAACCCCTCTCCTCACAGGAGGGACATGCCCCACTCCTGTGGAGCTTTGTGAAGGTCAGTCCTGTCCAGCAGACATGCAGTGTGTCCGTTCTGGTCCTACAGCGCCATCTGTCTGCCAGTGTCAGCCTGAGAGACTGGACGAGTGTGCAGGTTTGATCCCCTCCATATGTATGACGTTTACAAGACCTCTGTGTATCTGTTTCTTCTGAGTATCAGAGTAGTCGAGTAAATCACCTTGTTTTTTATTTTTAAAAAATGCTAATAAAGTTTATTTGTATTGTATTTATCATACACATTTAGAAAGTGCTTTAGATTCCTGAATGACTTTGTGTTCACTCAAATTAAAGCAAATTCATTCACACAGAAAAAGAAATTAAGTTCTTTCCCTCCAGTTTTAATAGTGTGTCTCTATTTTTTTGGATGTGTAGGCCAAACCTCTCTGAGTTTCTCTGGAAACAGTTACATCAAATACAGAGTGACAGAGAGCGGCCAGAGTGGAGAGATGAAGCTCGGCCTGAGGATCAGAACGCTTCAGAGAAGAGGAGTCATCATGTTCACACGTGTTAATCCCTGTACCATGCTCAAGGTGCACACATTAAGACTGGACTGAATCAACAAAGATTAATTTAATCTGAGATTAGTTCTAATCAGAGTTTAACAAAACTAGGTTTAAAATCTGGAAATCCAGATTTTCTTTTTTTTTTTTTTTTTTTTAAAAAGCAGTCCTCTGTTGCACAATTAAAAACTAATCAGTTTAATAAATCCAAGTTTAGTGATGTCTTGAGTTTAATCAATATGGAGATGTTACTCACCCCAATTAAAATAAATAAATAAATAGGAAATATATTTGAGTGCTGTGGGGACATTGTCAACTCTCTCTCTCTCTCTCTCTCTCTCTCTCTCTCTATCTATATATATATATATATATATATATATATATATATATATATATATATATATATACATATATATATATATATATATATATATATATATATAAAGGTTATTCTTTCCTCTCTTGCTAAATAGGAAATAACACATATTGTTTGCTACCTAGCTAATAAGTTAAGTTAAGAGAAGCTCTTGAGAAAAACTTGTCAGCACAATTATCAACTTCAGAAAAAGAAGACATCATAAAACTCAGCTGGGTTGAATCTGTCCCTTAATTGTCATTGAGAAACAGTCCATCTAAAAAAAAAAAGCAGTCGTTAAACTTCTGCAAGTGGATGTGTAAAGTTCATACTGGAACTTTAATTAAGGTTTAGCTTGGTGCCATTAAATTTAATCTATAAACTAAACTGAGGTTCAAAGAGAGGATTAAATTGAATATTTTGTTACATTAAGCTAAATTAAAAGTTTATTGCAACATAATTTAAAGTTAAACCATGGTTTGATCTGGTTTAAAAATGAATCCTTTGTGGTGCAACCCAGCCTTACATTCTCACGCTTTTATTTCTCAGTGTGAGATCTGCTCTGCAAAGGGTCTAACCGTACTTTAGTGGTTGCATAATTTTTACACATCCGTTTTTTTTTTTCCTTTCCTTCAGATTGAAGGGGGGCGACTCTGGTTCCAGTTGGACTGTGATAACACCCTTGGCATTATGGGTATCTCTGGCAGACCAATAAACGATGGCCTCTGGCACGCCGTTGCCTTAGAGCTGACAAGGAACTACACCCTCCTGTCATTGGATGACAGCTATGTGGAGCGCCGCCGAGCAGCCCGAGCCCCCATTCGCCTCTGGCCCCTGGCCCCAGATTCGTCCTTTTTCTTCGGGGCCCAAGTGAGGCCACTGAGTGGGCAAGGTGAAAGGCCAAGCCCAGGGCCAGGGCGAAGCCAAGGCGGGCCAGCACTCGGAGACCGTGGATCGAGGGGCCCGCCACGAGCCCAGGACGGCTTCCAGGGTTGCCTGGGCTCCCTAATGCTGAATGGAAATGAGCTGCCACTCCAGAATAAGAGGAGCCGCTATGCTGAGATCGCCGGGCTGAGCGAGGTCAAGTTGGGCTGCGTGCTTTATCCAGATCCATGCGTCAGTCAGCCCTGCCTCAATGGAGCCATGTGCAGCAGTCTACCCTCTGGAGGTCTGTTTGATGACAGTGTGAATGTGTTTGGGTGTGAGTCATCTTGTATAAATAAATGACATGAATAAATGTGAAATTCTCTCAGTTTTTATAGCTTGACTGTCAGTTTTAGCATTTTCATTTATGCCTAATTCGAATTTGATGGCTTGTTTGTGCAGTAGTGACCATACAGCCTATTTCATTTCAAATCACATAATATTAGCTGGATCTGAGAGCGATTTATTTTTATTTATTAACCCTTAAATGAATTGCTATTTTCTAATGTATCTAGGCTAAAATAACAAAATTTAAAGATTATTTGTTCTTCTATTAATTTGATTTATTTATCTTTTTTTGGTACAACTTCTTTGAGTGTCCTGAAAAGTGCTACATAAGTATTATTGTTATTATTATTTATTATTATTATTATTATTATTATTATTATTATTATTATTATTATTATTATTATTGTTATCCCATCAACAATGGAAGCTAGAAAAACATGAAAAAATGTGTTAACTGGTGAATTCATCGATTTACCCATTTAAGTGTAAAATAAAGAGTAATCAGTATTTCACACATTTATGTTATTGATTATCTGTGGAGTATAAGCCTCAAAAGTGTGTCTGTGAGTGATTATCACTGTTTTATACCCTTATCTGGGTAATATATCATCCAGGACATTCAAATGTAATTCAGCATTTTTCAACAAGGACATTTAAAATAATTCTTAATTCTTTCTAAAACAAAAAAAAATCATAAACTCAAACAATAACATCACCATTTTGGATTTTTTATACAAACGATGAGTAATTTTTTGAATGTTGATAATTAGTCACATGACATGAGTGAATATTTGACCCATCCCTCCCCCCACAGCCTGTCACATGACTTTTTCTCCCAGGGACAGACAGACAGACAGACACCATGTAAGGGTTATGGGTTTTATGATGATACACGTTGTTATTTGACACATTTTGAATCTCTCTCACAGGGTTTGTGTGTAGTTGCAGCGCTGGCTTCACTGGAGGGCGCTGTGAAATTGAACTGACATCCTGCATGCCAAATCCATGCCAGAACGGAGGGGACTGTAAGCCTTTAGGCAGCGCATTCCTCTGTGGCTGTCCTAGAGGACTCGGGGGACTTATGTAAGATAGTCTGCATTCAAACACACATGCAAACACACACAACCTTAATTGCTGATTGTAAAAAACATTGTTAATGAATAGTGTCCCCAATATAGTACACAATGACAGTGATGATTTAGACACATTAACATCAGCATCTCCCCTCTCGTACACATTCAAACATCAAAGAACATGTGTAGAACACACACACACACACACACACACACACACACACACACACACACACACACACACACACACATACACACACACACACACACACACTCTAATTAGCCTACATTAGCACCCTAGCACCCACTGTGTTGTTTTAGTTGTTATTGTGTGAGATAAATTAGTGTTTCTAATGTAATTCAGCATAATTTCAGTTGTGAAGCCTATAATCATTCTCTAGCTTCCTTCTTAATTACAGCTCAGTAATTGCCTTTGAAATAACCTCTCTGCTCGTGTGTGTTGTTTGGCGGAGTCACCACTAGAGAGCAGTTTTCACTCAAAAGAGAACATGCTTCTGCTTTTTATGACTCTGACAAAGGCAGTAAAAAGCCTTTTGGTGAAGTTGGAATAATAACATTTTGCTGAAAAAATAAATGTTCAAGCAGTTGTTCAAACATTATCAGTAAATGATGAACACAGATTGAAAAATATATTCTGCAGGCAGACAAACACTTATTGATTAAGGAATTGCTTTTCTTGCAGACTGATAAATAGCAACATCACACCGAAATATTTGCATTAAACAACTATAAAATAATGAATAGTCTATTGGAAGACTTTTAGGAAAGGACACTGTGAAAACTCAAAAGTTGAGAAAACTCAAAATTTCAATTTACGTCAATAGATTTTTGAGTTTTAAAAATGTTCTTCAACTAGTTATTTTTTGTTGAGAGTTTAGATAAACTTTCATCTCTGAGTGTCACAAACCCCAAAAATTCAATTTCAAAATCTGGTCACTGTGAGCTGTGAACCTGTTTTATTTGGGTGCTTGAAAATTAAATGGTTGCAATTGAAAACATTAAATTATTAATCATTATTCACTTTCACTTCAATGAGTTTGCTCAGTATTTATTTATTTTATATTATATTTATTTATTTAAATTTTTTTTTGAGGAGTTTCTAGAAGTCAAAGATTCAGTATATCTAAAGCAGACAAGTAAATGATCTCAACTAAACATTATTAGCTGGTAAACGTAAAATTTTGGAGTAAATACATTAAAGTCAAAGTGAATAATGATCAATGTTTTGCTATTTTCATTTAAACCATTTTATTTTCAGGCATCCAAATAAAAAAATGAAATAAGGTTCACAGCTCACTGCAACCAATTTTTGGAGTTTCTAAAACTCAAAGATTCAGGTTTATATAATGAAGAAAACTAAGTTATTTCAATTGGTTAAACTTTTTCAGAACAGAAAAGAAAAGAGTTTGGCTTGAGCTCAAAACTCAAAACTCTATTGCCTTGAAATTTTGAGTTGAAATATAATATAATGCAAGTATGAGTCGACTTGCTGAATTAATAAAGTTTGTTAATGAGAGTATATAATGTTCATTTTCTAAAATATTGATGAGTGAATAGGCCAATATACTCCGTCCCCATTAAATAAACTTTTAATGACTCCCTACACTTTTATCAATTAAAGCAAAACTTTGATTAGTTACACAATGAAGTATCCTGCAACACACAGAAGTGCTTTTTCATCTTACGTCAGACCTCTTGCACTGTGTTTTGAAAATCCCATCAAGAGAGAATAATTGAAAATAGAAATCCAAGTATTTTCTATCTCCCACACAGCGGGGGTTTATGTATGAAATGACAGGCTAAAATGAGCATGTATGTGTGTAAAATTACGTTTCTGACGTTCTGCTGTGATTTGTGTCTTTATCTAAGAGTATGCGTCTGTGTGTGTGTGTGTGTGTGCATGTGTACGTGTTTGCAGTCAGGCATATTTCTTTTATTTCTTTAACTCAGAACCATGTAAATGAGGATAACAGCGGATCCGTGAAGATAATTCCTTGATTTAGCCAAAGAAAGGCCCTCTGAAAAGATGATCTCCGGAGCATTTATTTTCTTTTTTTTTCTGTCTTTTTAACTCACTGTCACGCTTTCATCTTTTATTCTTCTCTTTCACTTTGATATAAATCAACTTCACCGCTCCCATGCATAGCAATGTATTTGTCTATGCCTTTGCAGATGTGATGAGGATGTAAATGAGTGCGACCAGAACGAGTGCGGAAACGGAGGCGAGTGTGTCAACACGTTCGGGTCGTTCTACTGTAACTGTTCAGACGGCTACGAGGGCCAGTTCTGTGATGATCAGTCGCCTGGTGATCCAGATGATGACACGCAGGTACAGTATGAACAACACTCAAAACTGAATTTATGGAGAAGTGAATCTTACAGAATAAACTCAAGTATAATGTAAAAAGTTCAAGCGTTTCAGCAGCTTTCTGCACATTCAGCTCGCTCCTAATGGATCTTTGCATACACAGTGACGCTGTTGAGAATTTTGAGAGCGCCGTGGCCTCCCGGGAAGGTTTATTCACCTGGTTGGTATGTTTGTCTTACCACGAGTGTGGTAATTGCTAAATCACAGTTTCCATTTGAAGTTGTCACGCTCTTGACTTTTGTCGTGCGCTATATACCTTATATTGAGACTGCAAGCCCAATTAATGTTACACATTGTGAGAAGGAAGGTGCTTTCATTATTCCCTAGAAGACCATAATTAGGGAAGTAACCATAGTCTACAAAACCTGTTAAGCTGCTTTCACAACCAATAGATAGTTTTGTTTGTTTTAAGGACATTTAAGGGTGTATATGGCTGGAAATAAAGCTGAATAAAGGTTCCACTTGTTTTACACTTGGGGCTTACTGATCACGTATTTTATTAAAACAAGAATCCATGGAATTGATCATTTCTTCCATACTGCAAAACCAGAAGTGTGAATGCTCTAATCCTTTGCAGTAATGAGTAGATAAAAAAACTGGAAATGTTTCCAACATCGCATGATGTAAAATGTCATTGAGTTCATTAATCAAAAGCTTGCCCACAGCCATAAAACATACGTAACAAGGGTGGGCTTTTCGATGTGTGATGGCCTCATTTACATTTATCTCCCTCCTAAGAGTACTTGTGGGTGGATGGTCAACTGCGCTCTATCTGTGTACTCCAGCATCAAACATGCATATTAACTACAGTTGTCATACGGCTGCCTGGATGACTTTAAAGGAAGCCCAATTTGTACCATAACACCTTGATAAACAACATTTTTCAGGAAAGATTTCATCTTGTCAGCAGGTGCAGAGTTGGAAATATGTGTTTGTTCTTTATCTGAAAGGAGGTTAATTAAACATTTTTTGATTTAACTAAACACTGTAACAAAAAAAGGTTTAGAAATGCATAAGTTGAAAGCAACTGCCTTCACTAGATTTTTGAGTTTCAAACTCACACTCTTTAATCTTTTGAGATGATTTAATAATTTAGAAGTAATTAGTCATTTTAGACTTTATTTTCAGTGCGCAAATAGAAATTGACTCATTATATATACATTTTTATAAACACAGCCTTGAAAAAAAAAGGAAAAAAATGGCAGATAGTTAAATAATGCAGTCAAAAACATCACAATAAAGTAATTTAACATAACTTAACATATTCTTAACATATATAAATAAATAAATATTGGCAAGACAAAGCAATACTGAAACAAAAACAACTTTCTTTTTGTCTTTAGATAAACTTGAACCTTTGAGTTTCAGAAACCCCCACAAAAATACAAAAAATTGTTCACAATGAGCTGTTAACCTGATTTGTCATTATTTGAGTGCTTGAAAATTAAATGGTTGCACTTGAAAATATTAAACTATTAACCAAAATTCACTGTCTCTTCAACATGTTTATGCAACATTTTTTTTAATTAATTGAATTTTTCTTGGAGTTTCTAAAACTCAAAGATTCAGTTTTATCTAAAGAGGAAAGTTAAATAGTTTCAACGCTGGTAACTGGCTAAAAAAACTGCATAAACTGGTAGCTGGTAAAATATTTTCATAACTTAGGAGTTTGAGTTGGGCTCAAAATGTGAAAATCTATTTAAAGTTACTACTGATGACTGATGCCTCTATATAACCTTCATAAGACTGAGAAGACTGTCTGTCTCTACATAGCTGTTCTTAATGTCTGCCACTGGGTTTTTCACAGGGGCCTCCAAAATTAACTTAATATGAAAGCTCCTTGTAGTAGCTTCAAGAAAGTTGCCTTGAAATTTAGATTTTTCTTAACTCTTTCATTTTTACAGTGCAGTTATTCATTTTTATGATTTTTTTCCTTCTTGCTGCCCAGGCGGAGCCCCTGTCTTACGTCGGACCCGGAGAGATAATTGGCATCGGGGTCCTTGCCTTCGTCATCATTCTCCTGCTCATACTCTTCATCGCCTTCAGGAAGAAAATCAAATTTAGGAAAGATTCAGACCCGGGCCCCGGGGGGACTCAGGCTGTGATGGGTGTGTCAGCTATTTCCACGGAAACAAGCTACATGCTGCACAAGACTGGCATGGGAGCGGAGGGAATCGAGTTTAAAGCCGTGCGCGTGTCGGGGTCGCCGGGGAACACGAGCACGTATGGCGAGGTGGGAGGCAGCACCGGGGGCCCTCCTCAGGTCATGGTGCGACCCACTGCCCACTCCCCTCTACCAGGAGGACTCAGCAACCCGAGTATGAGGGGTGGAGATGGTGACAAGACCACCTCCAGTGAGGGCAGCCAGGTATATAAGTGTATGTATGTCTGTGGCTTCTGCATCTTAATATGGGAACTGGGAGACTTTGTCATGGCAGTTAAAGTTATAATCACAGGAAAATAATTATACAGAGCTAGGCAATATAGAGAAATCAAAAATCCTTTACTATCCTAAAATACTAATAAAAAGAAATGAAATGAAATCCTAGGCTTTATATCAATTTTATATCATATTATCAATATTTATATCACCATTTCTCCCAGCTCCTTGTTTTGATGATGCTGTGTTTTTGTAATTCAGTTCCTTTTATTGTTTTTTTCATCATAGACCCAAGATATTAGTACCTCTATTACTCTTTTAAATTACCAACAGCCATTGCTTTCTTGAGACCTTTCTTACCGTCCTCAGGGTCGAATTATGAAAAACGTGCTTCTATGGCAGGAAGTAAGAGTGAAGGAGTTGTAATATGATAGAAAATATGAAAGAAAAAACTTATGCCATATGAACAGCTTGACAGAGGCTTTAAAATGCATCTTAAGATGAAAGATTCATTGTATAACATTTATAGGGGATTTGTTGGCAGAACATGGTAAAAATGGAATATAATATTCATATTTATTTTTTCTTTAGCGTATAATCACCTGAAAATATAAATTGTTGTGTTTTTGTTACCTTAGAATGAGCTGTTTATATCTACAGAGGGTGCAGGACCTCTTCCATGGAGCCTGGCAGTTGCACTGCTGTGTTCCTACAGTAGCCCAGAAGTGACAAATCACAGGCTGTGAAAGTTTATATGTAACGTTACCTAGCAACTGCCAGCATGACTTAACGTTAATGCTAACAGACTGAGGCTAAAGCGAGCTTACATCTCAGTAAACATTGGTTGGTTGGTGAAATACAGCAGGTGTATCTATATGATGACAGAAATACACTAATTAATGTGGGAAAAGGAAGTGCAGGGACTAGTTTAGTGCAGCGGACATGGAGACGGGTCACTCAGCCAGACTTGAATAGAAGTACTGATTCAACTCTTTTAAATCTTGTTACATCTGTCATGTGTGATCTGCACCGATGGAAACGCCAAAGAATCACCTTTTCTATGTATTATTTTCCATTTAAGTTGAAATCAGTCTTGATGTTGGGAAGGCAGTGTGCAATGATGCAACATAAAGATAATCTATAATTCCTCTCAAATGCATTCAAGCTAAAGTAATGAGTCTGTTTTGAAAGTCTAAGGAGTCTAAAGTACAGATATTTGTGTTAAAATGTAGGGAGAAAAAGTAAAAAATTGCCAAAAAATACCCTGAAGTAAAGCACAGATACCTGAAAATTCTACTGAAGTACAGTAACTAAGTATTTGTACTTAGTTACTTCCCACCTCTGGCTCTGTGATCACTAGAAAAAAAAGTAGGAGGTTAGCAAAATGTAGTATAAAGTCCTATGAATGAAGCATCTTGATCAGCATGTATTTGAAAATGAGCATCACAGTTTCACACTCTGTGGGAGATGAACAGCCTGACTGTGATTAGAGGGCAGAGTTGGAAGACGTTGGTTCATAGGATGAGGCGGGTAGGAGAGTTTGGTTGCTGACGAAAGCTGCCACAATAGTACATCGGCTGCCACCAGATCAGCCAATAGCAAAAATTCAGTCGCAACAGTCGGATTTCAACCAGTAGAAGGCAGTCGTTATGCATATTTATGACACAACAGGCCTCATGCAAAAACCACTCGTATGAACAGATTTGGTCTTCAGTGGTTGGTACGAGTGATTTAGGAGAACCTCCCACATTCACCAGTTTTCTTGTGTCTTGAATCTTCTTACAGGCACAAACACAATTTACAAGTGGTCCAGACCTGTCATGGAGACGTCTGCAGTTTTAGTCTGCAACTGTTAGGTTATCCAGACCAAAGGTTTACACTAATGACTGTATATTTCATTACTTTGAAGCAACTGTTCATTTGAAAATCCCAAATTACACTTCAGAACTATGTCAACATTATTCTGTTTGACTCTGCATTTTGAATGATAATATATTGTAAAATTATCCATACAGCCTAATCTTATAATTATTCATTTAAATTGGCAATTACCAACTGTCAGGTTGTATCTTCACATGCAGGTGTATGAAGTTGCTGTCCACAGGAACATTCTATGTTGCAACATCATATGCATCTATGATGGCACATATTTTTAATCAGTTTCTTTGAATCAGACTTTGCTTTGACCAAAAGCCATTTGAGGCTTTAGTTACTTTTTAAAAATAACAAGTTAAAGGATGAGGCTGGACTTATTTGGTATTTTTGCTATCGTCAAAAAAAAAAAATTCCAGGAAAAGACCAAAACCAACATACATTAGTCTGTCAGTCTACTGACGACAGCTGGGTTTAAAACTATAGTTTTAAGCAAATATTACTAAACTTGAATAAATATTGCATTTGTTGTGGACTATTTTAAGCTGCATGTTTGTTACACTAGTAAGAGTTTATGGGAGCAGAACGATGCATGTGTGGAATTGACTCAAAATGTCCATGTTCATTATAATGAAAGAGCATGTTAGCAATGTTGCTGCTCATCGATGTGTTTTAATACTTAACACTTTGGTCTATTCATTGTATCACTTTTTTCATTGGAATTTTCTTCCATCTCTACAGTTCAGCAGCTTCCTCTCAGACATGTCTAATGTGCGAGGTGTGGCCAATAGGAGGGGAATCGCAGTGTGCAGCGTTGCGCCCAATCTCCCCTCGGCGTCGGCCTGCCGCTCAGAGCACAGCCCGGCCCACAAAGTGTCCTGGGAGGGCGAGGAAACCAGAGAGGAAGGGCTGGAGAGGGTGAGAGATGAGAGAGAAGAGGAATGGGGGCAGAGAGCTTTTGAGTTGGAGAGAACACAGAGAGATAACAGTCCACAGGGTAAGAATGTGCACACGCGCACGCACGCACACACACACACACACACACACACACAGCATGCACACAGTTTTCTAACCTCTGATCAAAAAAGGCACAGAGTACACAGGCCATGAACTCATTGTGTTACACCCATACCATCATCTCCACTGAGAGAGCTTATTTCACAGTGATCTATGCCTTTTGATCACACACATCAAAGAAAATGGTCCAGAGTAAGTACCAGTGGATAAGAAGTAATATTTTTATTTTGCCTATCATTTCATTTTAGTCTTAGTATTTACTTCCTGGGAGCAATAAATTATAGTATGACTTACTTTTCTGTTACACTGCTAAAATTGGCAATCATGTCCTCTTGTATCAGGGTAACTCTCCTACATGTCCTGTGCACTTCTGTTTGAATGGTCAGGGTAATCAGCCAGAACTGATGTCCTATGTTCTTGTCCTACTTTTGCTCTAAAAAAGTCAAAATCAAAATAGTTTGAACAAAGTAAACTTTTCTGCAAAGTTTTCTACCACTTTTTGTCATTTCACTTGTACCTTTTTTCAACTGAGAGGACAACAAAGTGAGGGTGAGAGAAATCGTTGTCAGATAATTCAGCCCCGGTCTGATATTTAGCTGCCAGCGCTGTCAACAGCAAGACCACAGTTCACAGTTTGTTCTCTGTCAATGACATAACCACGTCACATCTCCGTGCTAAGGTAGACGTCACATCTTTCGATTCTCTGTCCAACCTGTTGTCTGAATAATACAGCCTCCAGCAGGAACTTCCTGCCTGTTAATTATTGATTTCTTCCTGTAGGAATGGGAAATAGGTTATTTTATTTTTTTGCTCCCCCGTTGAGCATATGCACAAAAAAAGCATTCGCCCCCAGGGGTCACAGTTGCTTCACAGTCCATTTATTAATATGTGATTAAGCATAAAGCAAACTACTCTGACTATTGCGTTAATGACTGCAGCGCTAACCGCCACTTTAATTAATCAATCAGAAACAGTTTAGTTATTTATTCACACCGCAGTGACCACAAACAAGTATAATAATGAATATTGCAAGAGATGGGCACAAGTCAATACATGAGGAAACATATTGGTCGCTTTTTTTTTGTCACTACCTGCTGCTCATGAATAATTAAAATGAAATGAATAATGAAATACTTTATGAACAAATCAGGTCCCATATTGCTCAGTTTTTGGCAACTGTGCTCTCAAATATAGGATGTCTCAGTCAGTCAGTGGCGCTCACTTCTGTCCGGTTCTCCAGCTTTGTTGTAGTTCTCCTTCAGTGGTCTCCTGTGTTAGTTTTGGACTCCCCCTCTCTCGTTCACCCTCTGGGGTCCAATGTAATCTAAGTTTGGAAAAAACAGCAATTCTGAAATTCCCATAGGATGGTTCCCACTAAGTACATTGATCTTCAGGGTGTTGTGCAAAGAAATATAGTTTTAATTAAAAGGTCCACGATTTAGCGACTTTGACCAGTGGTTCTACAACAATGATCCAGGAACCCCCAGAGGTCCGTGATGCTCTTCCCAGAGGTCTATGAAAGTTATCAGATAAATTCATTGAAGGATATAATGTAGTATAATGACTGTACTTAATCATAAAACATACCATCCTAATACCATCCTCTGAGCAACAGCACTACAGTCAGCATGTTCTCTTTTGAAATTTACATTCTGTGCTGGAACAACTGTTTTTGTTTGCCTCTTTCACTCTAATTAGACTTAAAATTAATGCTGAATGTTCGCCAAATGACTAAGTGACTGCTTAAGAGTCATAAGAAATCATTAACAATCTTGTAGCAGCAGTAGACATTTATAAGTTAAATTGAACAATCGAAACAGGCAGTGAGGCAGACAGTCACTGAAATCCAACTCCAGAGTGTGTATTTTCAGAGCAGTGGGCTTTTGTCTTCAGGATAACAGGCTTTACATCACCAGACAATTGACAGTTATAATCCACTTACAGTGCAGGACTCACCGTCACATGTCAGTGTCACACATGCAGTGCTCATGTTTTGGGTTTTTTTTTTTTTGTTTTTTTTAGGCTTCATAGTTCCACTGTTCCTCTATCACATGACTAATGAGAGGTTTGAATAAAAAGGCTGCAGCAAACTATTCTAAGGGACATAAATGAGGGGATCCCTGGCATATTTCTGTATTGTTATGGGATAAAAAACCTCTGACTCTGACAACTACACAGCAACAATCTAATAATACAGATGGAGTAAACCCTCTTAGTGGAGGCTTTCCAGTTCAAATGCTATAACTGTTACTTTGCCAATTAAAGAAAGCAATTTGTGAGGCTGTTGTGGTTGCTGAAAAGAAGAGTTAAAACTGTTGGAAGTGAGGATTAGACCTACATTTGGCTCACTATTAGTGACAATAAGTATTTCCAATTAAAATGTTGTAAACTGGTTTGAATGGCAAAATTAGAAAAGAAAATAATTGAAAAAGTAAATGGATGTAAATTAATGCCAGATGTTATCGGTAAATCCCAGAAAATGACTCCTGAAGATTACAATAGGAAGAGCGTAGGGGGATTTAGAAAGTTTGGGGCCAGGATGAGAATATGGTTTGGCTGAGTGTTAGTGTTAGGATTAGAGCAGGGAGGGTCGGGTGCATAACCTCAGGCATGGCTGCCAACATAGACACATGGCGGGGTACTTACTGGCACAATAACAAATGTGTGTGTGTGTGTGTGAGTGAGAGGAAAGAAAATAAATGGAAAAGAAATACAGAATAAAAAATGTTTACTTTTTTAAAGAAAAAAAAACTCAAGTATATTGAGAATTGTCCCCTTACCTGCATGCTGAATTAGACCAGTGGCTGCTGTGCTGCCTCTCTTATTTAGTTTGATTGATGGCGCTGCCTTACTGCTCACATTCCCACAGGAGCGTTTCACTTGTTCTGCACGCACTGGACCACGACCACCTAGTTCAGGCTCAGAAAGCTAAAGTTGATGTCCAGACATCCTGGCCCTCATGGACTGAGTATGGTTTTGGTTACAAGATGGGCCGAGCCCTGACTGCTTGCTTGCAGAATATGCAGTGTGAAGTACAGACAGACAAGCAGAAAACAGACAAGAGAATGCTAGGAGATGTGGGGGGGGGGGGTGCAAACACATGCTGTGCCCAGTTATGAGAAGCAAGCTGACAATCAAAAAAACCTCTTCAAGTAATCCATGCTACCAAGGTACATTGGCAAATTGTTTATTGCTTTCTCAGACATGAAAAACTGTTCACCAGTAGTACTGTGTTGTAACGAAAGTGCTGAAAACCACAGCAGTTCAAGATTATGTATTTTCACCTGTTGCATGTGTGAACACGATTCATGAAAACAGCACATTATTAGGTGTAGTTTAAAATTTTTAGATGTCACGCAAATGTGATACCTGCACCTCAATTTAAAGGCATATTAAGTAACATTTCTACATTAAAATGTCTAACAATGACTTGACCTGTGTTATATAATTTGTTGAATTTAGTACTGCCACAATATTACATGATTATTGTGGCCAAAAGAATTCATTATAATGATGTAATCATGATGTCTATAGAATTTTTTTTTTTAAAAAATGCTTTCGGTCTTTAAATTTGTTTATTGTGCATTTTGTCTCTTTTTAGGCAAATGAATTACTCACTACAGTGTTGCATAAGGACCAGAAAAATGTTTTTCTTCCACAGTATGTCATAACATATCAGTATTAACTGTCTCCATATAAGCATATGTGCATAACTTTTAATCTTTAACTACCCAAGTTATGATTTCTATAAGAAAATATTATCAAGACCCCTCAGCATTTAATGTCAATCAAGGATATTCAGTTTCACACATTAAGGTCAGTTCTTGTATTTAGATTCATCAGAAGAGTGAAAGTAAACTGGTTTCTCTTTCTGTTCTTCCCTATTTGTTCCACCTACCAACATAAAGCCTCTTTAGTTTTGCCAAAAGTTACTTTTAATCACATCAGCAGAGCTGCCAGCTCCTATTTCTGAGCAGCTTTATATCCCAAATAGAATTGTTGCTATAGCCCATACAAATTATTTCCACTCGGTTGGCCCTCTGTATCTCTTTCCCAATTTGAACACTAATGTGAAACCTGGCATTTTATTGCTGCTAGATTAGAGCACCTGGTAGAGCAGCGTACCTGTCTCTTGGCTTATCAGACCGTCTTACAGACGGTCCTTGTGGCAACTTTATCTGAACTCACTGGGACACATACGCACCTGCTTTGCCTCTGTGTCAGCTGCTTGACAAACAATTACTCAGAGGCAATTCTGACTGCCCCAAACAACTGCTCAGCAGAGGAAAACCTGTCAGAAATTACTCTGACTGGTAAACATCTATTTATTTGAAATGTTGCTTCTAAAGACATGCAGGTTACAGCTAACAGGAGACCTTAGGGCTGGCAGCTTTCTGCAAATGAAATTTCATCTGACTTATTCGCACAGACGAAATGTCAGGTTGGTGACTGGAAATAAGAGCTTTGATTACTGCAAGGTAGGCAGTTTGGAGTGCATTTTTCCAATGCACCTGCTGTTTTGAGGAGTTTGTGTTTCACATCTGCTACACTCCACAACACTAGAACAAGTAACTCTGTGGTCCTTAGCCTCCATGACTCCTCCAGCTGGTGCACACGGCTTTGAATGAGCAGACCAGGAGTCGCAGTAGGCGTATTGGGATTTGGCGAAAATGTTGCACTGCAAAACAAGGAACAGACCAAAACTCATTTTGAGATGCTGCAAAGTATAATTTGTCTCTGGGGGGAAATAGTTTGTTATGTGTATGAGTCTCTCTTAACCAAGCATAGCCAGCTAGAAAGGAAATGCATATAACAGTATGGATAAATGGATATTAAAGGGAAAATCCACCATCTTTTATGTGGATTTCCAATCAGTGTTAATGATAAATGTACTCAATTGACCCTTCCTAAGTCCCACCCCTTTTCACTCTGTGCTCCAGTGACAGTTACACAAGCTTGGTACGTCATTCAACTTTCTCCTTTCCTGTTTTCTGTCCTACAGGTATGCTGTGTGCTAGTCTTGTCTATGTTGAAAAGAAAAACAAATTCTGGGGGACCTGTAAAGAGGCCTATAATATATACACATGTTGTATTTGCTAATGTTAGCAAAATGCTTGCTAACTAACTATATAGCTAATCTACATCAATTGTTAGCGAGCTAATTTTATAGAAAAAGGAGAAAGTTGATCAAGTTTGCTTACTGGAGAGCACAGAGCAGAAAGGGGCGGGACTTAGGAAGGGTTCCTCACACTGACTGAGAGAGCTTTATTGCTTCAGCTGACTGCATTTACAATCAGCACTGATTGGACGTCCACATGAAAAGTGGTGAATTTTCCCTTAATAAAAGAACTGGGTTCAGATATTCCAGGTCTATATAAGATGAATATTTGCATGCCCATATGTACATTGAAAGAGTGTATGGCAGCTGTAGTCATTTCTTCTGTTGACATCCCGTCAGTGTAAGAGATGGGAAAATCTGCAGTCCTTGTTTCTTGCAAAAAAAAATGCATTCAAGTGCCAAATCTAGTGCCTCCCCACTTGATTTTGCTAACTCAGACTGCATAAGCCTCATATTACCTTGGAGTCATGCCAGGGATCTCTTCACAGCCAGGATGGACAGAAGGAATGATTACAGCACTCAATAAGTCTTTAAGTGCACATACAGGTATGTTAGCATAGGCACCATCTCCAGCCATAATAGCCATAGACTAATAAATTTAATTGCCATTTGACAAGAAAGGAAAATAAAGTCATAGCATGTTGCTACTTAATTTTCATGCGGGCTGGTATGTGTTTAGTTGCTCTTATGTGTTACCGGCAGAGCACATTGCACTTTTATTAAAGCATTGAATTCAACCACCTCCGATCATTAATGCACTTAATACAGTAACTTGTGTCTCTACCATCTGAATGAGACACACAACACAATGTCTGCCACCAGCTTTGTGTGGAAATACTTCAAATTTCTAAACAATGCAGATGTAAATTGTGCGCTGTGCTGGAGGGATGAAATCCGATGGACTGAGGTTTTTGCTGCGACATTTGAAATATCAGACACCATTCCAGGTGAAGCCCAAAGTTTCAAGAACAATAAATCCATACTTTATCCAAAACACATCTGGATGAAATACTGCAGCATCTGATGGATTTGCCTACAGCAGTTGGCTGGGACAAAAAGTGCTCCTCGCTGAAGAAAGACAAAAAAATCTCCTGAAAAATCCATCCAAAGCCTCGTGAGTGAGATTTTTTTTAGAGTTTTACTTTCTAACTTTCAGTGATCATTAACTTTATTCAGCCTACTACGTTAACCGTCAAAGTGCGCACTGATGGAGCCATCTACTGCGCTGAGCAGCAGCCTCTGAACGCTAACGGACTGTGAAATCTGTTTCGGCTCAATATCATGACTTTGAAAACACCCAATGACTTGTTTTAACAAATTTCATTGGTTTAAAATATGAAGAATTGTAAAATATTACTTCCATGAGGCTGTTCAGTCAGACAGTCTCACAGTATCACAGGGTGAAATTGGCATTTCATCCCTGAATCCAGTCGCAGCAAAGGTAAAGCTGCATGCAGCATGCATATTATGTTCATTATAATGTTGATTAATGTTGAAATAATGTTCTTCTGCCTCAGTAATAATTATTAATACCACCAGATAATAGACTTAAGTGGTCATCTGGTCAAAATGTGTCATTTTCGAGAAAATTTTAATCCCTATCCCTCACTTCATCAACATTATATAGACCAATATTTTGCCCGTCCAATGTTCAACTCAAGTCATGTATGCTAGTGTTGTATTAAAGCTATAAGCTATAAAGCTGTATTGTTTGTGGGGCTCTATGGAAAGGGATGAATGTGTTCTCATGAAAAAAAAAATAAAATAAAATAAAATAAACTCCAAGGCACTCTCTTTTAAAGTAATTAAAATGCCCCTATTGCCAAGACATGGTTATGTAAGACTTTATAAAGAAAAACTCCAATGCTCTTCACCATTAAGCCTTCATCAGGGAGTCAAACAGATCAAATGGAACAAAGTGCCTTTTAATATTGATCCCCCACCAGAAGGAATCTTCCACTTGGAGTCGTGTCCTTGTGATGGTGTGAGCAGTTGCAGCAAATGTGAATGTGTGCTTGTTTAAATATTGAAAATATTGCATTTTTTGCCTTTAATATTACCTCATCCGTGAACATGATTTCTCCCTGAGTCATATTAGATAGATTTTGAATGGTGGTTGTTTAAAAGTGACGATATCAACTCTTGTGGTCCCACACTACCTCACAACATCATCAAACTCTGTCTTTTGTTAAAAAATCTTTAATTTGCCTTGAGTAAAACCTGTTGATACACCTAAGTTGTTATTAATAAATTGCTTGGAAATGGATGTGTGTTTGTGTGTGTTTGTACATTAGGTGTGTCAGAGCTGGTGGACGAGGTGACCTGTCTCTCGGACTCCACCTCTGAGGAGCACTCCCTCAGTTCCTATACTTCAGAGTCCTTTGATGACAACGGTAAGACTCAAACGACCTGCCACAATTTTTATGAGTTTGCCAAAAGGGGCCTTTAAAACGTCTTCATATTTAGGAGTCACGTACAAAAAAAGCTGATAGCCACTGCTTTAGATAAAATTCCCTGAACAGCCCACTTTGCACTTTTGCTATCGTGCATTAACTGTATTAATGTATTGAAAAGCAAGCAGACAAAAGACCGGTGGAAATGTTCCATGAAAGGTGCCTTAATGCAACTAAATCTATACGTAAAGGTTAATGCACAGGTCTGTATGAAAGAAAAAAAAATCTTGTTTAGCTCTTTACTTTCTATGGAGTGTATTTTTCCCAGATAACTCAATACCATTAACCCTTTCCTTGAATTCTATAGCATGTCTTTTTCCCAGATAACTCAATACCATTGATCTTTTGTTAGCTAAGTATACGGGGTTGGAAGCCAAGCACCCTAATGATCATGTGTGTGGGAGTGTGTTTTCCAGATAAGGAACCCATGCGGATGCTTTGTTTTCCGCCTAATTACTGTAGCTGCAAAGAAAGGAGTCCTCATGTCTCTCCCACTCCCATATAGGACACACACACACACACCGCCAGCATACAAACGTGTTGGCAAGACTAACATGTTCTCAACACGTGTGCGCACACATGCTTATTCTCATCTCAGTCACACCCAGCACATGAAACCTGATCCTATTCATAAATGCACTGAGATTGTTACTGTTCTTCTTCTTCCCTCTCTCTGTGTTCTCTAGCCTCCATAGTGACAGTCATACGTCTCGTGAATGATGCTGTTGATAATATTGAAAGTGAAGGTATGAAAGAACATCCTCTGTTAACTCCTCTATCTCTTTTGTGTCTGTCTACTGATGCCAGAGTGTTTGTTCAGTGGTGTAACACTAAGATATAATGTTCTGAATACAGCCAAGCCACTGCTGTTCAATCCCTTTTCTATACAGAATAAAACATCCTGCTTAGATTTCCAATATTTTTGTCAGCTTCTAACACTGGATCTCTGTGTTTCAATTTTCCCCCTTTGGTTTCTGTGTTGTTTGTCTCAGTCTTTCTCTGACTTTCGCTTTCTCTCTCCCTTTGTAGTGTCGAACATGGACAAAGAACAGCGGCGGAACAGCCCTGGTGAGTTAGTTGCAAAGCAACTGAAAAACATCTTATTAACTTGCCATCCCTTTGGCTTTATTTCTCAAGCTGTGATCCCAAAACCCAACCTTTTGTATTCTTTACGTTATTTTCTCATGTCCCTTACAGTAGAGATTACCATTTCTGTTTATGCCATTTTTTTTTCGTTATCCACACTTTGAATGTAAATGGAGGCCCCCAGATGCTAGTTACACTCGCCCGGTTTCTGATTCTTAGCTTGAAACTCGCAAAAAGCAAAGAACGCAACATTTACATAGCAGCTTTCCCATTGTTGACCCTTTTTATCTGATAAAGTAACAGATTATATCAGCTATGGCTAATTAACATTAACTCTAAAGCATTGGTGATTAAACAGTTAGCTAATTAAAGTTAGTTAATTCATTTTGATTTTTGTTTTTGTCTTTTGCATGTAAATATCTGGCCCTTCCCACATGGGATCACAAGACACCAACACATTATAGAACATAGATTTTCCGGTAATACATTAAGGAGCAAAGATAAATAAAACAAATTACCACATTCTAAAGTACTTCTATTGTCCCTCAAAAAAAGAAGAAGAAAAAACGGGAAATTAATTTCTGATGAACTGTAAACTGAAAAGAACTGTTACAAACCAGCAGTTTATCTTGATGAAACTGTCATCCATCTATATTTAACATGCATTTTTACAAAACCAATACATGTGTGTAGAATTTTTAAATAGCCAGATATTGATGGATCCTTTTCAAGAATGTCTGTTTATGTTTATGTTTATGTTAGAACAGGAATTTCAGCAGATATCAGAATAACACTTTCAATGAAAATCTCACTTACTTGTGTGTTATGGGGGAATTTCAATGCATACGGTTGTTGATGGTGTGTCAGAGCACCTCAACTCACTGCTTTCATCCCACAGTGAAAATAAAGTCTGACGAAATGTATTTAGTCTTTTTCTTATTTTGAATATATTCTTTTATATATATTTATAATCCTCATTATACTGTGAACAACTTCAGTATAGCCAGCAGAGCTCAGAGTGCAAAACAAAGGAAAAAGAAAAAAACAAACAAACAAACAAACAAAAAAATAAGCAAACAGAAGATTAGATTCAGGACATACTATCCCAATTCTCAAGGTTTATCAGAACAGGCTATTTAGCCAGTAATTTATCCTGTAATCACATGTAATTCTATCTCCCTTTTTTTTTTTTTTTTTTACATATTTCAGAAAAGGTGAATGATGAATCTGGCAGTGTGTGCTTAATTTTAATTTAAATCTCATGAAATAAAACATATTCCTTATCCACTGTGCATGAGACGGAGGAATTGTGTCTTTCCATTTTAGTAGAATTACACAACGAGCAAGCAGCATACAGGACGCCAAAAAAATCACGCTGGGACTTGTTCAAAGGGTAGACATCAGAAGGCACTCCATAAAAAGCTATAACAGGGTAAGGGTCAATAGTCACTTGTGTGCATTATTTATAGGATACAGATGTTATGATACGAAAAACTCAAGGTATGATAATACCATGGGAAAAATGTCTTTTGTAGTATCAAACAATAAATCTGAAGTGTACACCATTTTTTGTTTGTGTAAATATGTAAAGTGCTTCTGCTTTCCTTCTTTAATAAAATAAAATAAAAGTAGTCAGCCAGGTTCTAAGCGTGTACAAACACAGAATAACAACACAACAGTCAGTAGCATAATAAAATAAAATAATTAACCATGTAATGTTAGATATCATCACAGTCTGGTGTAGTATTGAGACGTTTTTTTAATTATGATATCATGGTAATTGATCTGTTGTTTAAAGACTATTATAGCTGCAGTATGAGTTCTTACTACAGTTGATTGTTGAGATGAGTATAGGTGATTATAGGGAGTCAGTGTATTATAAGCTATTTAAGTGTATGACTAGTCAAATGAATTCATCAAGCACTTGAATTTGCAGTAATTCATTATGAGGTCATATCTATAATGTTTTATGACTGTTTATATGGTCCATCAGACAGCATTATGTGTGTTTGAGTGTAGTCACAAAGCATTGTGCACACAACATGCACTGTAATTCACTTTGAATGCCCCCATAATGCACTATAGATGTGAACTTTATAGAAAGTGTTGCTGATAGCAATATCTCAAAAATCCAGTGTCAGTCATGTTCCTCTGTAAGTAATTTGATGAAAGGCCATCATGACTTGTGAGCCGATGTCTGGATAATGTGTTCTGTACAACCTTAAGTCTGTACTCAGCTTTGTTATGAAAAGAAACTCCCCTTTCAAACTCTTCTCTGTGATCGTGTGTGATCGGTTTGGTTTTGCAGTTTACAAACCGAGAAGCAAAACTTCTCCAGTGAAACATCAGTGTTAGTATCAGAAGCTCCCATTAAACATTCATCAATATCATATCAATATTGTGTTCATGTTTTAAAACACGTGTTAAGACAGTATTTCATTTTATGCTGCTTGTTTCAGCTCCAAATTGTAGCTACAGATTGTGATTGATTGTCAGTACGGTTAATTACTAATGAGGCTTCCACTCAAACTGAAGAGTACCTACTTTCTTAGCCAGCAGAAGCTGAAAATCTCAGTTGAATCAGTTTGTCATTTATGTTTTAATTACTTTCAACTGTTACAAACTAAAACCAAATGGATTTAATAGGATTTGTATTGGATAAGGGGATTAAAATGTTATCAAACTCAAAGCTATTTACAACATATTTTTAATACTAGGACAGTGTTGTCAATGGAGTGCACATCTCTGCCAGGCAACAGATGGTGAAGCACCTACTGCAGTGCCACCATAACTTCCACATGCAACTAGTGGAGATTTACAAGGTTTTGAATAAAGTTTTTTGTATGTAGTAGTATAAGTTTTCTTTTACAAGTGTATGGCGACTGCAAAGACACATAGCAGAGAGAAAAAACAGGGATTTTTTCAACTCACATTGATCCTAACTTTAGCAGATCATAATATATTGGATATAAAATTAATTCTGTAGATGCTCCAGTTTAAGATGAAACAAAGTTTTTCTGTGGATGCCTGTTTTTGAGCTAACAAAGGCCAACAGACTAGGTGAGCCTTATTTTTAGCCTAGCAGTTGTTGATGACTTTTGGCACCTACCAGCCGATTCTGAGGAATGAGGAGCCAGCAGTGAGTATAAAACAGAGCACTCAGAGCAAGCATTTCCTGTCACATGATCTCCACCAGGCTTACACCTGGCAGAGATAATAAAATGTAAAAAATATAGAATTTGTTATCAAATAAAGACGTTAGGTCAAAATTATTCTATAAAATATTCTGTACACAAACCAATCCTCACACCACATAGTTAAGGCAACATACACATGTTCCTACTGCATATATAATAGTTGATTAAGATCATCTGAATTATGCTGACATTAATTAGCTTGGTCAAGTTAAGCATGGGGCTCCTCACTCCAAGCAAAGCAAATCTTTCACCCCAGCCTTGTGGAGGATCTCAGTGGATTTTAGGGGCACTTTGAGCCAAGCCTCACATCCGCATAAAACAGCAGAGGAGCAGCCAGCTTCAAACACTTTCTTTTTCACACCAAGTGGGGCAACATCTACAGGCTGAACACTGACTTTCCACTGTCACTGAATGCATGGTTTTACCTAAACAAAGATCACGCCAGTAGTGGTCCAGCTGCACATATCCTGTATCAATCCCTTTGTTCTTTTTCTTATGCTCCAGTCTTAAAACCATTATTAATTGGCTCAGACAGTAGTTACCAAGTCTGTTTCTTCTCAGTTGCATGTAATTTACTTGGTCCACAAAGCATTTCATTACTTACCCACAGCAAGACGGCATTCTTGCCTGTGTCTCTGCCAGCCTAGTGAAGCATAAGAAGCTTTATTTCAGACAGAGAGAATTAAATGATGAGTGAAATTTTTGTCCTGCACAGTAGGTTCTTCCACAAAACCCATTGGATTCAGTGCATTTGTGTTAATTTAATGCATGTTTGAAAATGTTTTTGAAATTAAGTATATTTATTGAGAGAATCATTATGTTTTACAACATGGGCTACTTATTGTTACTCATGTATTTTTCCAAATATGGAATCACAAACTATTAAAGAAGACAAGTACATATAGAGTAAGAATTTTAAGCACATTCAGAATCACACAGATTATACAAAAGAAACAAAACAAAGAAACAAAAAGACAAAAAAAAAAGGAAAAGCAAAAAACCAACAACATGTAAACTAACAAAAAAACAAACAAACACAAGAAAGTAGGTGAGGAGACAATGAGAACAGATTGGAACTATCAGAATGCACTGAATAGAGTGCAGATCCCTGCCAAACAACAGATGGTGAAGCATCTACTGCAATGCTACCACAACTGCCAGATGCAACCAGCGGAGAATTGCAACTGTCCCTGGGAGATTTGGTGGGGACCCCCACATACATGGTCCCTGGCTGAAACAAGATTTGATCCTATGCATGTGGCCACAACTGTCACCAGTGTGGAGCCTTAAAAATGTTCTTTTTGTTGAGGTTTTTCAGAAATTCAGAATCACAGTGATCCTTCAGCATACGCTCATGAATGTGCACAATAAAACAGGCTAATTGATCCAGTAGTATGCGAGACTAGATGCACACACACTCACTCTCGCATGCACTCAGACAAGCACACATGGAAGTAATCACATGATCTCCACATGGGGATAATAATTCACACCACTTTCATTACAGCCTTCATTGATTTACTTAAGGCGGCAATGGAAGGGAAATCATTTTACCCATTGTTCAGACCCAGAAAATACAGCAGGTTCTGTAGTATAAACGTTTTATCTCCATTTGGCACCGTGTGACTAGAATCTGCATGCCTGCAGCTTTAAAGAAAACATCTATTTCTCCATTACATAAGTATCCTTGATAATTTCAATAAAGTGTTGTCATTTAAGTGGTTCAGGCTGTAACCATTTTCTAGTTTTCGTTTTCATACTTGCAGCCAAAATCATTTTAAATAAATCCACGTGCAAAAATATATTTCTGATCTTATGAGTATATATTCTCATATGTTTGTGCTGAAGTTAGAGATAGGGTACTGGAGAAAGAACTACATAAATAATACAAAAATACCAATATGGTAAGAGACAAAAAAAAAAAAATCTGAGGTGAGTGACAGTATTCATGTCTGTTATTCTGGAAACAGCATCTGAAATTTTCAGCTTCCATTTGACATATCATTAATGTCGCTTGCATGAGAAAACATGTGTTTGTGTGTGTGCATTTGTCTGTTTACACGCATTGGCGCTAAATGGCTCTCTGCCAGCCTCCCTCTCCAGTTTTCGAGTGTGTTTTCTCCCATGTCATAATTCACCATGTCTCTCTGCATTCAGTTGTTTCTATGAGAAGAGCATTTCATCATCAAAGGCTTCCTGTCCCATGAGATATTTGTTTTGTTTTCTGCTTCACTCATAGCAAGTCGCCACCTGCAGAGCAAAGATGAGATTTGTGTAGAGTTCATCAAAGAGTACACTGTGGCTTGTAAGAACATTAATTTATTTTTTTTTACCCCTTTAACCTTTCAATTTGAGAATCAGAGGTAGAGCTGTTTCAGCAGCATGGCATGCAGTAAGAAGAGCTCCTACATTTTTGTGTGAATTGTTGGCAGTCTATTAGAAATATCTGTCCACATGTGTCATGCATTATATACCAGGAGGAGGCATTGCTAATGAAGGGTACTCTCCATCCCACACAGAGGATGACCACTCTGGGTTCTCTCTCTTCATCAATATGATATTTTTTTCACTCACAGCTCATTAACCCATCCATGAATTATGCAACCTGCATGCTGTAGTTTGTAGGAAGTAGTGAATTAGCGGGGAGCTCTGCATCAGTCCATTTAACAGCATGAACTCAGAGGTACATGACGAAAACAGGAATTTTGTCGGCTGATTTTATTTGCACATGAATAAATCCTAAATGAGAATGTGAGCAATTACACAACGCAAACACGCAGTCCCGCGGAACACGTAGTAAACCCCACAGTGACACAGTGAGAGGCAGCCGTTCACGAGGCTCCCGCTGCATCACAAACAAACAAAGGCGCACATGCATTCTCTCAAACATGAAGCACACGCTTGCACAACTTTTCACACACACATCTAGCAAACAACACATTTCTATGAAAATGAAGAGAGATCAAGGGAGTAGAGAATAAGCAGAAAAAAGTAAAGCGGAGAAAAAATAGAAACAAACACAACAAACCAGTGTATACATAGTCTGTTCATTAATAACCAGTAAAAAAAAACTGTTTGACATGTTTTCTTTTTGGTGAAAGAGCTTGAGTAACACTTTATTTGAAGGGGTGTGCATGCATCATTACACTGTCATAACCATGTCATGACACCAATCATGAACATGAGTGAGTATTTATGAATGTTCATGACTGTAGTCATTTAGTGCATTAATCATGCTATTAATGTCTTTGTTATGACAACTAGTAGTTGAGGTCCAGGAAAGTAGTGCAGTCTCACTTAATGACATCTTTATGACCAAGACCTTTAAGTCCAAAATGTATCACTTTACTTAAGTTCAAGGAAGAAACTCATGACAGGTACTTATAATCGTCTTATGACTGGCACTGTGAAAACCAACCACATATGACTGTATAATGTAATGCAATGCTAAAACTTTCTTTATGTTTGATAATGTCTAGTTGCCATAGCAAAGACATTGAGAGGTGGTGTTGTCTTGGTTAATGTCAAGTTGTCATAACAACACTGACATGTTATGTCATTGCTTTGATTTATGTTATCATGTTTATGTTGTTATTTAGTAGTAGTACATACCAAATGCACCCTTCCAATCTGGCGAACTGTTTAAGCCACGAAAAACGTCCCATCTCTCCCTCCACCTGTCAGTGTCATTGTTGCCTTGCATCAGCGTCACTGCCTGTTCATTCAGCCCCATCACCACCCCAGCATCCACCTGCAGGCTCTGACACAGGGTTCAAGATACATGTTCATTATTCCTCAATATCTCTTTGTAAACATAATCTGTGAGGAGTGATGAGGTCAGAACCTCGATGCCAAACTATGTTCTGCTGTTGCAACAAACTTTCTTAAACATGAGTTGTTTGACTGAAATACATTTTTGTCTTGGTTAAAGACAAGTTGTCATAACAAAGACATTATTGGTTTTATTCATGACAAGTTGTCAAAAAAAAAAATACATTTGACAGGTCGTGTCGTCTTGGTTGATGTCAGGTTGTCATAACAAACACACTTCTGTCTCGGTTAATGTCAAGTTTTCTTTACAAAGACATTTCTGTCTTGTCTAAGTTGAGTTGTCATAACAAAGACATTATTGGTTTGATTAATGTGAAGGTGTCATAACAAAGACATTATTGGTTTGATTTATGTGAAGGTGTCATAACATAGACATTGACAGGTTGTGTTGTCTGACAAGAGACATTTTTGTTGTGATTAATGTAAAGTTTTCATAACAAAGACAACAATGTGAACTTTGCATTGAAAATGACATATTTAACAATGCATGACAACACACATAAACATTCATAAAGACTCCGGTCCTTCATGTTCACATCAGGTGTCATGACATGGTTATGATGGTGTAATGAAGTCTTATGCGCACTCCTTCATATAAAGTGTTACCAGGGATTGTTATATCAGGAGGCAGTAAATCCCAGATGTGTCAGTGATTTGACACCTGGACTTAAGTGTTGTGGCTTTAGGAGAGCAGAGATTGAATCTGCAGTGATCTGAGTAATTGTGAACATCTTCAGATCAGTCCCTCCACTAACTGATTCGCAGAAACATATTCGCTGGTGTCACCCCACTTACCTCCTGTAGATAAGATTGCGATAATATGTTGTTTCAGAAGGGGGGTGATTTATTGATGTGACACCTTTCGCGGGCTGATCCTATTAGACAGATAATCTCATTCCCTGCTCTTACTGTGCAGAATGGCTGTTTGTAATTTAACACACACACCCAAGTAAAGACTACATACTTTCAGTGATTTGGCAGCACTAGTTTGTCCAGGGAATAAAGCCTCAAGCTCCTAACAAAGTATGTTAACTCAAAGTACTTTGTTAACTCTCTTAAGTGGGTCATCTCTCTACTTGTTCCAATAAAACATACATTGGTCAGTCAGATTATAGCCCTTATCAATAACCTTCATCAAAATGGTAAAAACAAACATTCAAATAATGTTTATATATGCCTTATGAACCTTTTATTAAGCACTTGAAAAGTTTTATAAACAGCAGTTGCAGTAATGTTTTTACATGCACTACACAACATTTATTAACCATGTACCATTGCAGCTTTACACTTTAAACTAGGATGTTGTAGGTGGAGCCAGACCAATATATCATACAGCTGATTTTAGCACATCTATATCATTGATACTGGTATCAACGTATGTGTTATCCCATATTCTTTTACAGAACATAAGGAAGATTGTTTTTATTTTTTCATATTTTATAGGCAGCATTACATATATCTAATCTTTTCTTAACAATTTTTCATGTCTGTATTTTTATGATGACATTCATTTTCATGCGTATATTTTGTATTTATCTTCATTCCTCTGTGTAGCTTTGGTATGGCACACTGAATCTTGTACATGATGGCAATAAAATGATTTGTTATATTTGTGTTTTTTATTTTAAAATTATTTATAATAGTTAAAAATATCAATCAAAGTTTACCCTTTCCGTGCCTTGATATCATTTAGGATTTTAAAAGAGAATATCGGCTGATAAATTATTGTGAGAATTGTATTGGCTCCCTGATATTTGTCTCAGCATGGGCTCCAAAACTCCAGTATAGGTTGGGCTCTAGTTGTAGGTACCCCTCAAACATCAGTATGGGCTCTGCTGTCAAGTTAGAAAGTATAGATATTCAATGTCCAGGCAGGCTTATATAATATGAGCACGAAAACTACTTGTTTAGGTTTAGCAAAAGATCAATATCTTTTAAAATAAGTACATTACTCGACATAAGTTCACATACGTAACACAATGTACATTGATGTTGCTGATATGGAGCTGATGTTTATATATAATCATCAGTTTCAACTTTATAACAGCATCCAAATAATTTTATAGTTGTTGTAATTTTAAAATTGTTTACAAACTAATTATTAAACATTAATAGTTCTAAAATGTATATATGTATGTATTATCAGCTATGATACAATATATAATTTCTAAACTAACCAGTTAATATTACCCACATAAAATAACAAATTAAATGACAACATTACTAATAATATGTAAAATGAGAACAATAAAATAACTATTAACTAAGATTTAATTGACTATCAATTTACCATTTATTAATGATGGTTATTATAAAGTGTTACCGCAAACATTTAAAAAAAAATTATACTTTGTCTTTTTCTTGACAGCATACCGCTGGGAGTCTTCCAGTCAGACTTCAAGCTGGTTGTCACCGTCACGGCTGCGTCCACCAGAGGTGGGATCCCACTATGACCTCAGTGACACCCAGCAGAACATCAGACGAGGAGGCAGCACGCGCTCCCTCCAGCTGGACTACAGAGTGATGGGCTACGGTGGTGACAGGGGCCAAGAGCGGGGACAGGAGACCGAGAAGAGGACCTTCCAGTGGGAGAGGAATCAGTCGGGTGAGTGGGAGAGGAAACGCGTCCTGGACAGAGAAGAAAAGAGACGGCACGACGCGGAGGGGAAGAACACGGGCAACAGGAACAGGGACATGGGGCCGCGCCAAGACCACAGAGACCATCAGCAGTTGCGCGGCCATGACAGCTGCGAAGACAGCTCCTCGCCTGTTTACGAGGAATACCGAGAGTCCGGCCATGACCCCGAGCAAAATGAAGAAACAGAGAGCCTTTATGACACTCTACCCCCAACCCGACCGGCCTATGAAGGGTACCCATCAAGCCCCCCAGGCATCAACCTGCATCCAGCTCAACTCCTGCCCCCCCTCAGGGCATGGGACTTACATACAGGGGAATGGAGGGGGTCGCAGGAGGATCGCGGTGAGCTCAGCTCCAATAATCTAGCAGGTTCTGGGGACGAGCTCGAGAGACTACTGAACCTTGTGTCGCTCAGAGCCAGGAGAGCCACGCGAATAAACAGAGCTTCAACCAGATCTGAACCAACGACAGACTGGGATGGATTCAAATGAGCACACAAGACTGTTTAAAATGAATAGATTTAATATTCCTTTATAAATCCAAGAGAGGCAGTGACCCACTCTGATTATACTTGACATTTATAATACTGCACCGTTGGTCCACCACCTAAAAATAATTAAAGGAGAAAATTACCATATATACTTTTATTATCCGGCATTATTATCCCGCTGTAAGCAAACACTAATCCACCACCAATCCCCTGGCTCGTTTCTAAGCTGGAGGAATAAGAGGAAATATATGTGTTGTGTGTAGACGCCTTCACCTGTGTAGCATGAGAGTTAGCTGAGATTGGCTGTGAATCAATGCTATTACATTTATTATTTATAGAACCACTGGAGCACAGCATTTATTAACATCAAAATATGAAAGGAGCCAGGCTGTCTCTTGTTTTAGATGCTGCCAGTGTATGTACATATGTTATCATGGTGTTTCATGCAGCGTTCTGTTGAATCACACACGCACACACAGAATCATTTTGTTAGCTCAACCATGTAATGCATTTCTTAGTTTTTATTGACACACGCTCGAGGTTGTTTTGGAGAGAGATGTAGCCTCAGAGATGCTTAAGATTACCATTAGCTGATGTCAGGAGATCTTGATTTAATCCAAAAAAACAAAACAAAACTATTATTATTTATTTAGTAATTACACTATGAATTTATTTGGTTTCTTATGAGCCATGGGGTATTTTGCTTGTGTAACTATGATTAAAAACAACACTTCCGGCTACATTTTTTATATTTTATTCATGCAAACAAACAAAAGCATTGGTTTATTGATTTTAAAGGTATAATATGCAGGATTTGTTTGTTGCTTTTTGTAAATGCTCTATTCAAAGTCAGCCCCTGTTCCCCAACTCAACTAGAGAGAGAAGGAGAGAGACAGCAGCAATGGTCAAGCAATCCAGAGAGTGAATGAAGTGAGGGAGCAGCGTTAGCGAGAACAAAGCGGTGAATCTGACAAATTAAATGTGAAGGCAACCAGCGCCAGCCAATCACGGTACAGTAGTAGTAGCCAATCACAGCACATCAGGGTGAGAGTAGTACAAATCTCATAAGGGTTTCACAAATCTAGGGTTCCCTTCTACGGACAACCTTTAAAAATGATTTAATTGTTCCTCCAGAGTCTATAATCAGAACTGCATCCATGGAAACGGTCTGTTATTCATAGCAACAGTGTGATATTCAGAAATGAGAGGCCTTTTAGAACGCTGGAATTACAAAGATGTGTAATGAGTTTTTATAGAGTCTCGACCTCACAACCTGTGCGTTCTTATTGGCTGGGGGTCACACACCAAATACAATGGTCTCTGCAGATACAGACACTGTCACACACTTCTAGTGAGTCAGTGTGTGATGATTTAGAGTAGTGATTACTAAAGTATGGGCTGTGACCCACTGGTGAGCCATGAAGGACCTGTAGGTGGGCCTTGAGAGCTCATGGAAAATGAATAATAACACATTTTTAAGTTACATTTTTATAAGTTTGAAATTGCGTTAAAATATATCAATTTTTAAAAAGGGACAATTTTTAGGAAAATCCTGCATACTGTACCTTTAACTCACAGATTCACTTCTGAACACAGAGCCTCATATGACTCTCAGTGTACATTATGTACCTTGTATATATTACCACAGTTGAGCTTTTAGCAGTGCTTCAGATAGAATTAAGCCCACTTTACACCTGGTATTATTAACATGTGAATGAATATTCAGACTATATGTGTCGAAAGGCTTAGAGAATTATGTGGAAACGCAGCTGTGCAGTACAGAATCACTCACCCAAGACATCATGGACACATGGCTGCCTCATTGATAACAGCAGTGTAAATGCTGCTGTGGTCCTTGTTCACACACACAAACACAACAAAGTGAATGTAAATGGTATTAAACATCAATGTTAAACAACTTTGAAAAACAGCTGGTAGTAGGTAACTAGGAGTATTTAAGGATTAAGAATTGTGAATAAGCTAGACTAGCTGTCTGCTATCAGAAATACAGTTTGTATTGGAAACAGCTGCACCGACTGGCCTTCGTCTCATATTTACCACGTATCCTCTTCAAACATGACTCCTTGTGTTTATTTTGAATGGAAATAAATGCCCTGTGGTGTAGCCAAAACCTTGTTACTCAAGGATGTAAACAGCAAACAGTATACACACAAAACTGTTTTGGACTCAAGGACGGGGACAACATTACCATCCACATCAACCGGTAGGTACTGTACGTGTATCTTAATGAAGATGTAACACTGTGAAGGCCTTTTAAGAAAGATAGCACTTAGGACAGTCAGAAAATTCAAGGTCACGCTGTTAGAAGATTTAATGGATTCCTAAGAATTCAAACAGAAATGCCATTAAAAACTATTTTATGTTTGTAATATTTCTTTGTTGTGCAAGTTATTTTTTTTTGTTTGATTTGTTGTTGCAGGAATGTGTTGTATCTTATATATGTAGAGAATGGTCACACTTTATTTTACAGCACAAATAAAACAAACAAGCTGTACTTTGTACAAAAAATCTAGAAATAATAGGTTGTTTATTAGACAGTACTAGATCCTTTATCAGACCCTGATAAGACTTTATCAAAGAGTAACTGGGGACACATTATATCAGAACTGTACTGTAAACTAAAGTGATTATTTAAAAACCTATTTAAAAACATTATGTGAACCAGAACCAGTCCAATATTATAGAGGTTATTAGAATAAATTTATGACACATTAGAACAGAACTGTATAGTAAAATAAAGTGAAATCTCATACCTGCTACTGCTAGACCAATGCAATGTCTTAGTAAGTAAGTAAATAAGTCTGTGCAGTCAACCATAGACAAATATTCCTTTACCTCTATGATTTTGAGCTTTACTTGGTAGATGTGGTTTACATATTGTTTATTCTATTTACTGTAGTTATTGCACATTATTGTTTATTGTATTGCATATTATCTAAAAGTAGCAGATCTGTGATTTCACTTTAGTTTACAGCACAGTTCTGTTGTAATGTGTCCTTAAATACTGTCTGATAAATAAAATATTATAGTGCAACTGAGAATTTTATACTGAAAGGTACTATACGGGTTTACTCTATAAAAAAAAAAAACAACACTATTAGCCACATGCCAACTGACAGGTCTTAACATGGTCATGACCAGGCTTAGTCTCACCTAATGTGTCCATGTCTCACAGTATGGTGTCCATCCATCCATTCATCCTCTTTACACACTCCTGTTCAGCTCTACTCTGTAAGTGGGCTGCTGAAGCGTGTCCCAGCCACAGAAACATCTCAGACAGGTCAGACTAACACATGGAAGAGAGGAAAAAAAAAACATTCACAACTGTGGGCACTTTACAGTTTCCAGTTCACCTGGCCTGCATAACTGTAGACTGCGGGATGAAACCAAGCAGGAATACTGTGAGAACGTGCAAACAGAGGAGCAGCTTCCAAAGGCTGACATTTAAACCGAGAACCTCGATACTGTGAATCAACACTGCTAACACGTGAGGCATTTTTGCTGTCTTCTTTTACACTGCCATACACATTGTAGTTACATCATATTGAAAAATAGCTTTCAATTCAACTAGACTCTTAAGGACCGGTGTCCAAGATTTAGGGGGATCTATTGGCAGGATGTCCAAAATGAAATCTGACATTATTTTTTTGTGTATAATCACCTGAAAACAAGAATAGATTGACCCATTTATATCTACAGAGGAAATGTATCATCCATGGAGGCTACCATGTTTCTACAATAACCCAGAATGGACAAACCAAACACCTGCTCTAGATAGGGCCTTTTGTGTTTTTCGCATGTTTCACGACCACTGCAGGTTGTCCTATGTGCTTGGATGGGGAGGGTGAGGCGAGCGGCACACATTTAATTGAAATCTACAAACCCACTCCCATCACCGCCATCACTTATAATGAAAAAAGTTTCCTAATTTTTAAATTACCACATTTTAAAGGCATAATCAAAAATGTCATAAAATAATCCTCGACAATGTAACTATAATCTAACTACACATTTTTTTAACTGCAGTCTGGGCTGATTATAGTTTTTGTCATCTCATTATATCATCCTGACTACATGTGATCTGTCACTATCCAACCTTGTGAGTAAATGCATGTTTACTCCTGTGTGTGACACAGTTGGCAGGTGTATTTTGGTAGAAAGAAAATTGTTCCTACATGAAACTTCTCACAGCAACATCTGTGGATTATCTTGAGTAAATGGATTGTGATTTCTGGAACATTGCTCTTTCAAATGTATTTGTTGTTTTTGGTGCTTTTAGCACCACAAGCTAAGTGCTATCTAGTTCCATTATATTAGAGAGAAGGCAGACATCTCTCCTGCTAATATCTCCGAAACTCTGCAACTCACACCAAAACAATCGAGATGGATCAATACATAGCACTACAGTTAAGACAAAATTTTATTTTGAGATGAACTGTCCCTTTAGTTCTTTCAGTTCACTGACAAGCTGAAGCACAATGTCTATATATGACTGTGGAAATTTTAAGTGGCTGCACATTACAAGGACTTGAACAAAATGCTCCCATCAAGCAGAGTCATACTTCATTTAAAAGAGAAAATGGCTTTTCATCTTAAGGGCAAATGTGCACCTGGGGTGCTGTTGCAGGTGAGCAATGTCTCAATGTGGGCTACACGAAATAAATAATACCCATAAAATATTTAATCCTATCAAATCAGTCTTGTCACACCTCTTGTATGTTTTTTTCTTCCTGACTGGAATCTAGCACATTCATTTAGCCTCCTGGGGAGGCATGATGGTGGGAAAATGTCTTCTGAAATGTTAAGTGCATAAACTGTGTGATCAGTCAGACAATAAATTTATTTTGAAATGGTCTGAGATCATTTGAAAGGGGTGTTATGATCATGTGTTAGATTGCTCTGGCTGTCAACGGCTGAGCAGATTTCAGTGTAATCTTCTCATTACGCCCCTTTGTTTACCCGAAGAACTGATTTCTTTTCTGCCTTGAATAGATGTATCCGGCTTATTGTCTCTTTGTTCATGTGAGTTTGAGTTTTCTTTTTATTCCCCCCACACTGACCAAATCAAATTGTGCATCACTAAAAGCATCTGTGATGTGTGCAGTCTTGTACACCAGCCACCATTAACTACGCATGAAAAATGAAAACAGCAGCCCCAGTACGCATCTGATTAATAGAACATGCAATTCTGCACATAATCCAAATTAAAACAACTTTAATAACTGAATGCTACAAGGTCTGCTACCGGCAACTAAGGTGGCATTTCTTAATCAGTTTATCTACATCCTCAGAAGGTGACCAGTCATTAATTCTTGATTGGTGACAAAAGCTTAAAGGCAGGCAGTGGTTTTGGTCAGTGTGCTCCACGTCTACCCTACGCACTCACTCTATCTGCAACTAACGAGGAGACGCATCGAGGAACCTTTGTGGTTTTTGATTATTTCCTCTTGCCTCCGCCCCCCTGTGGAGTTGACACACAAACTTTGTCCTTGTTATCATCCTCATCCAACCCTCCTCGTATAACACCACCGGGCCGACTGTCTGCCAGAAAACATTCCCATGGCAACCAGACATTCCCCTGATCATGTTGTGCTTCATTTTCCCTGTCACATACAACACATTTTGGCCAATTTGGGGGGCGAGGAGGTGTCTATGTGTGTGTGTCTGGGTGAGTGTGTGTCCCAAGTGTTCACTGCACTGATGCATGATGCCGTCTTACATCAACATACCTGCTCCCAAAATACTGTATGTTTCTTTGATGCAGTGTAGAGTACAGAGAGCAGAGTTATTTGACACAGAAATAAGCACTCGCCCACTCCTAAACATATAATATGTAGGTATGCATGCACTGAGATAAGTCAGAATTCAGTGGTGGTTTGCATGCCTGAGTATCTGAGGTTTGAAAGAGAAAATAGGTACCTTAAACGCCATACGGTTCATTATTTGACAGTAAACAAACACAACCATACCCTAATTAGACAGCCTCCACCTAATAGTACACTAATAAGAAGTAACAAGCAGAACTGTGTTTCAGAACAAACAAAAACTAGAAACAATATGTTCTTTCTTAGAGGTTAATTAGGGACACAATACAGCAAAACTGTATTATAAACGTAAGTGTATTATTTCTCAGTTAGACCTTTATTAGACTTTACAAGAAGGTAATTAGAGACACACTGCAGAGTTATACTGTAAACTAAAGTGAAATCACGTATCTGCCATTTGAGACATATCTTCTTTGGCCAGTCCCATTATCTGCCTGCATTATTACAGTCTGTGCAGTCAGACATCATATTCGTCTACCTCTATAATTTTGGTCTTTACCTTGTCAATCTGGTTCACATATTGTCTTAAATGGGGAAGCAGCAGATATGTTATTTCACTTCCGTTCTATTGTAAGGTGTCCCAAATTACCTTCTAATAAAGTATAATAAGAGTCCAACATTGGGAAATAAACATTTTAGTTTACAGGACAGTTTTGTTGCAATGTGTGTATAATGTAAATTAATCTCTTAATACAAGGTCAAATTCTGTCTAATAAATAATAAATATTATTTCCAAGTTTTGTCAATTTTGATACAAAGTACAATACAGTGTGATGAAATTATTTATAAAAAATTAAAGAATCTCTCATTACATCCTTTAAAATTACTATTTGCAAAGTGTACATTTTAACATAGCCAATAGCTGCAGCAATAGCTGTATTTTCATGATAGAAATCATTTTGTCAGAGTAAGTGTTACATTTTTTTGAACAGTGGATATCATTTTTAAGGGAAACACTTCATATATCTTTCAGTGCATGCCAGTTTGTGTCAGTGCAATAGATGGAAATAGCTCATAGTCAAATGTTGGCTGGCTTGTTCCAGTTCTATTCTCTCTCCCTGCAGGAACCATGAACCACAAAAGACACAAACAGGTACAAGGCAGAACTCGAGGGAGATGAATTTTTATTTTCTCCAGCCCAGGAAAAATTCATGCATTACAGTGTAAAATGCACATAAAACTTGATGAAACTTGTCACTGCAGGAGACATTCTTCCAAAATTCCTATTGCAGCCCTCCAAATAATCAGTTTGCTTTGCTCCCCAGTGTGATCACAACACCTGAATTTATGTTTCCTCTATTACCCCAGCCTGTCACAACAAGGCAACAGAGAAAATGAGATTTTATCAATTAGCATAATATGCTAAAGACGTCTCAAGCGAGAGGTGCAGGTGGCATGTCAGCTTTGTATTCATTTTGGGTCTTTAGTGGGAGAAAAAGAAGAGTCATTACCCACAGGACATGCATCCTTTTGGGCAAAACCTTACATAACATTACCTCCAGCTGCACAGACCTGAATCAACAGCAAAAATGTAAACATCACACCACAGGTAGAAATAGTCCTGCTGTCTGGTCAGAGGGAGGGGGAAAACTACAAGCAATTTATGCACCCAGATTCCCAGCTTATTAAATTATTCTGACAGGGATTATGCAACATGTCCCAATAACTTACATACTCTCCCTGGCACACACACTCTTTTGATGACCATCCTGCTTGTTTAACGTATTCCAAGCATGCTGGCTGTCCTGGTGACAGGCACAGGGTCAAACCAAAGGCAAATACGAGGGCGTGTGAGGGAAGGGAGACAGAGACAGAGAGGGAGAGCAATAAACAAAGTGACTGCTGTGTTTATTCATCATGCATCAGAGGAAACCGATGAGGACCTGCCAGTCCCTTTAGCTCTGCTGGCTTTTCATTGGACCATCTGGCATTTACACCATAGAGTCAGCTAAGCCACTTAAAACCTCTTTCTACCCCCACAACCCCCATTTTTTTCTTCTTCTTCTTCTCTGTTTTTTTTTTTTTTAAACAATGATGTTCCTCCAGATCTGGCTGGACACAGCAGGGGAAGGACAGAGCGATGAAAGGATGTTACATAAAGGAGGAGGGGAAAGAAGGATAGATCATGTAAGAAAGGCGAGAGATGAGTAGAGAAGTGGGAAAAGTAAGAGAGATTACCATTCCCCAGTTTCTGCTTATTGAGGGGTAGCTGTGTGGGTGATTATAAATCCATGCTGTTCTCAGTAACACCAGGATTACACAGCCAGCCAGACCTAATCTATGTGCCTAACATCTGCCTCCGATGACTCAAACACATGCACACAAACAGGCATGCGGGCAGGCACACAAGCACATACAGCACTCACATGACCATAATGGTTACAAATGCAGTCATTGTCTCGAGCAATTTCATCGCATGTATTATTCACGCATACTTTAATCTTATGAGGACAATCAGACAGAATATGCCCACGCTGCTAAAACAAGGTGATGGGAGGATGGAGAAATTGAATGGTAAAGGGTCAAGTCCATGTATGACAATATGAATTCACATCAGAAAGCTGCCCTCAGCTGTGTGTGACTGAGTAGAGGAAGCTGCACACCCGCCCTATCCCATCATCCCCCCCTCCCCCTGCTATTTTAACAGATTATTACTATGGCAATCCTCTGGCATATGCCTGCAAAACAGCTATGTGTGAGACATGAGAGTTAACCACTCTGTTGCATATTTCATGTCCGTTATTGGATTTTCTTGTGTGATGAAATTGCATAAATGTCACTGGATTATGACACACAACTCAACTGACGTTGTATGACACTAAAAGACAGTAATTGTCTCAAACTGGGGACATTTCTTTGGATGGCAAATGGCCACTTTCTGCAAACTATGCAAAGAGCAGAGAAAAAGCTGAATCCAGTTATCTGGGTTGAGTTTATTTTACTTGATTTTTTTCTTGAACCAGTGGTGGACTCAGGCTGTCCGAGGGGCGGGGGAGAAAAAAAGGGGCACCAGCTGTATGTGGTGGAGGACCAGTGCACCGAAAGTCGCAATGCACTTCATCACTATTTGTCCACTGGAAGGGGACTCTTGCACTTTATTACTTCATTCATTTCTGGGAAAGGCTCTCTAGAGGGCACTTTGTCATATTTTGTCTACAGGAACTCTAGCACTCTAGGGCAGTCATAAAAATAGCCAAACAGCCAAATAAATAAAAGACTATGGAGGACATTCTTCAAATTTAAGATTTATGTCTGCAGTGCACCTTTTATAAACCATTTCAAATTAGTCAATTGTTTTACAAAACAGAGTAATAAACAGTCTCATTTATTACGAAAATGTCCTGTTGTTTCCCCGATTAGAGGACATAAAAATAATGATATATTAATGAGGCATATTGTGAATTGGGTCATAATGGTTTGTCATTTTTAAAAAGTGGATCTCCAGGGAAAAAAAGTTTGGGAAACACTACTCTAGAGGGCACTTTATCACATTTAGTCCATGGGAAGGGCACACTGGAAGGCACTATGTTTTATCCACTGGAAGGGCACTCTAGAGGGTATTAATCATCTATATATTCATCCAAGAGGGTGTTTTTTAGGTGTTTTTTGAACATGGAACAGGAGGTGACTCAGTCCACCAGTGGCTTCAGCTCTGATGTGCTGATCTGACAGAGGTCGTCAGTGTTACCATGTCAGACTTAAATGCATCGCTCCCCAGTTTGTTCTGATCTTGTAAAGAAATGCTGCCTTAAACAGAGGTGAGACAGAATGATGGATCAAAATGCTGCGGAGAAATTTGGCTGCATCATGGGCCTCAGAGCTCAGCTTGTTATCTGCTTTAGCTCTGAGGAATTGGTACGCTGTCACCCTCGAGATTGCTGAGATCTGATTTTGGTAAAAAGGAGGTCTGCTCTATATTGTGCTTTGATCATCAGGGGGTTTTTATGCTCACCGGCAGAATAAGCATCTAGATTTGCTGAAGTTGCTACAACTGTAAGATTTTTATAAGGTCCTTGTTGAACTGTGCGAGCCAGAAATGCCTGTGGTAGTAACCTTTATAGTCCATCTGATGACTCAAATGTAAGAACAATCGTTACCCCCGAAGATTTTGAGGCAAACACAACAAAAAGGTAACCACAGAGCACAGACCTCAGCCAAAACAAATTCTTATTGTAACACTTGGAGACTGTATTCCTAATAGTGACATTTTAAATCAAAATTATCCTTGACACTGCAGACATACTGCTGGGACTAACAGCTTATACCCTACCTCTGCAGTCTAAGTCTCTGTCAGTTTCTTTGTTGTGCCTGTAATGTCATGATCAAATGTCAGAAATTCCAAATCCAGATTATTTAAAAATCTCTTTCTCTTCCCGCATTCCCTGTCATATGTGCCATTTTCTGACTAATTTCACATAGGAGTTTTGTGTTTTGCACCCAATTGTATGTCCTGAGAGACAAAGTAATTATACACTGGACATAATTCCCAATAATTACTGAAAACAATCATTCAGCACAACAAAACCAACTAGCCATGTCCCAAATTGATATGACTGTCATGCACTTTCAGTCACTTGAGTGATTATCATTGATGTGTATTTTTGAGTTCTTAAGCTTCAGATAAGCCCTCTGGTTTTTTTTTTTTTGCCTCTCTCTGCACTGGAGATTATTTGTCATCTCTGCGTTTTGTGCAAAATAAAACTTAGGGGTCACAGATTTCTCAATTTCAAATGAGCCAGCTGCCAAATCATCTGCAAATATGAATGTTATCAAAAAGGAATGTTACATCAATTGAGCAAAACTGAAACTTTAACTGTCAAAAAGTGAGGTGCCAAAAACTTATGTTTTTCTTATTAGTGTCCTATAATCTGATTTATTAACATTAATAAACCCATTATATCTAACCTATAAATATTTATAAAGATAATCAGAATGTGGTATAAAGTACGATCCCTTATTGTAATCCGCAATCATCCTATTAGCCGTTTGAAGATGTAACTCAGATGTTTATCTAAATGCTTAAGTCAGTAATTGGGATCCATCATCTGAGGATCATGTCAAGTCATCCAATAGTTGCACGGATTTCAGTCTTACTCTGGACCAAAGTGTTGGATTAACAGACCAACAGACTTACATTCCCACCAATAGAGCCATGCCACCAGTGTGGCTAAATATTGTAAACACTCCAAGAGCTACATCTGCGAAAGAGCAATTTTCTGCATTTAATGGAACACATGCAATAAATTATTCATAGGAAAGATTGACATGGTAATCAGACTTCCATATTTACAAACCTATAATAAACATATTTTAATAATCACTGTGGTTCAGTTTTATTATACTGAGCTGTGGTATTATTTCATTTCTGTATCCATACTGAATTCTACTCAGGACACCAACATCCTGCTTTTCCAGACCTATTTGTCATCTCAGTAAGTGTTGTATAAAAGATTAGATGTCTTTGTTTCTTTTCATGACTGCAATACAAATATGGTTACACTTGTGACATAATTTAAGACACTCACAACAAGGAAACACAACAGTGTTAGTATTCTCAGGCTAGTTTCCCCTTGGTTCTTCATACCCTAGTCTCCAGACATTTGTTTTGGTGGCACCATCTGGTGATTTCAACAAAACTCATTGCGGAACAATGGCTCTGAATGAGTTAGCCAACAACAATTCATCAATATTAATAAAACCATGTCGCCCTGTAGACCACAGCTGAAAGAACATGGCCATATGGAGTTGCAGTGTTACCGGTTCTTGTAGGGGACGGTGTTGATACCCACTTGCTGTGGCCAGGCTCTCAGAGCATCATCCATCCAATTCCCTGCTCCTGCTTATATTCCCATCATACAATATGCTTCACTGCCATAAGTGAGTGCTTCCGATTATTGAAGGTTCTTTCAGAGCAGGCAAACGCAGTAATCACATTGGCTATAGATTCAGAAGTCTGTGAAGCATGTCCACCATAGTCAGCCAGCACAGCTTTATCAGGGCTGTGCAGTATTCAATTAGTCGATTTATGTTTTATATTGTCAATGCTGCTGTTTTTTGAGATGTGTGATATTGTTATGCATTCAGTCAGTCTCTGCCGCTGCTATTGTTTCCATATTCCATATTTGTGTGTGTGTGTGTGTGTGTGTGTGTGTGTGTGTGTGTGTGTGTGTGTGTGTGTGTGTGTGTGTGTGTGTGTGTGTGTGTGCATATGTGCATATGTACTGATTACCTGTTAAAAATGTAGTTAACCTAAAGTATCACAACATTAAAGTAAGGTAACTTGATTACTTTTTTTGGATTAATTTAATACCAGATATGGTGAAACTGTTTAGCTTAATTTATTGTTTTATGTTTCTTGTTAGGTTTATTATTTGTTGTCTACCTATTCCATCCTTTGGTATAGATGAATCTATGTTTAGATTGATACCAGTAATTATGTACATTTAAATATAAGCTGCTTTGTTAAGTTGACACTCCAACTTCAATTACAATTGCCATAAACTTTTTTCTGGTCTGAGCCTTGTGTTTTTACCCATAAACTAGTCTAGCTCACTGGATGTAGACTATGGGTATAAGCTTACCACCGGTCGCCACCTTCAGGTGGCATTCGCCACATACGTTATCCTGTTTTTCAAAGTCCTATAGGAAACAACAACCTCTGAGCCAGCAATCTACACGCTGAAAATGGCAAGTTGGCACATGGATGCTACTGGTACAAACGCAAACAAGCTAGCAGCTGTTTGCTTTTCTTTGTCTGTGATTTAGCTATTTTAATACCAGGGCTGCTCCAAGGCGTTTGGTTTAGAGAAATAGAAATCAGCCAGAGCATTTTTTTCTGCTATAAAAGAATGATACCCACAAACCACACTGGTCATTAGCATCACTAACAGTCCTAAAATATGTGTCAAAATAGCAGTATATAGCATGAGAATAAATTGGCAAATGTAAGATGGTTTCACTTGAGACCAGAATAGTGTTTTGACAAGTTTTGTAATGTATTGCGCACTGTGCATGGTAGCATCTTGGGCTGCCCCCGACTACAGTTTTTCCTTTATGACTAGTAATTGTTTGTTTAAGCGATTAGTCACCTAGTCATTACAATGACTATGGTTACCTTGTATATTAATTATGCAACTTCATTACATATATTCAGTTACTCTCCAAGCCTATGTCTGTGTGTGCATGTGTGTGTGTGTGTGTGTGCGCCTGTCTGGCTGACCTCACAGCCGGAGCTGTCTGTCTCCTGGTCATCACATCAGGCCTGTGGAACACATCACCCTGCTTCGAGGCTGACACTGGGCTGCTCTAATCTGCTCCTGCTGCTGTGCTAGAGGGCTTCCGCTGCTGCAGCCACGCGGCACCCAGCAGTGAAGAGTTAAACAACTGAATGGCGCTGGCCTCAATGTGTCACCACTGGCATTGACAGTATCGATGACATATAAATCCACTGGATCTGATGGAGAGTTCGACTGCATTGTTGCCACCAGTTACCCATATTAAGGGATGAATGGGATTAGACTGCCACCTCCACTTCTTGCTCTGAATGCATTGTACACTAAAGTGAATCATAGTCCAGAGTCCAAAAATGGCACCCTGGTGGAGGCATGCACACACAACTAAAGGACAGTGGTTCAATCAATAGTGTATTGTGTTTGCAACTGAAAGACTTCAGGTGTTTTCAGTGATTATTTAATCTTATTTTTTTTGTTTAAAATGCATTTATGCAGGTTTAACACAGTTTCTTGTATTTCTTGTATTTGTATTTCTTGTATTTACAATTCCGTGATGTAAGTTTCATACTGTGTCTTGTGTTTTGATATGTTTTCCTGTGGTGCAGCCGATCTGCTGACTATCTGCTGTCCTTACTTTTAAATGAAACCTTTTATTTTTTACTTTCGATCTTGACCAGGGATGGTCAAGGACAACTGGATTGTCCCTTGCGACAATTCTGATTTAAAAAAACAAACAAAAAAACACCGTTGTCTGCCATGGCCTAGACAATATTAGTGAGATTCAGTATTTTGACAAAGAACCTGTGTTAATTATTGACACAAAATAATGTGTTTTTAAGTTTTGATAGATTGTGCCATTCATGCCTCTCAGTGATTTGGTCCACTGCCTACCAAGCTACCGGCTTCATACTGACAAAATGTTATTATAACATTAATTACACAATTAGGAACAAATCTAGCCAGGTATTTAGACTGTCAGAGGGAAAGAGACAAAAAAACCCACAAATCTATTGTATCAGAGCTGCAGTGATTAGTCGATTAATCAATTAGTTGTCAACTATTAAATTAATCACCAACTATTTTGATAATCGGGTAATCATTTTGAGTCATTTTTTAAGAAAAATATATATCTGATTTCATCTTCTAAAATGTGACTATTTTCTGGTTTCTTTAGTCCTCTATGACAAACTGAACATCTTTAGGTTGTGGACAAAACAAGAAACAGGGAAACTGATCAACATTTTTCACAATTTTCTGACATTATATGGACTAAACAATGAATAGATTAATCAAGAAAATGACAGAGAGATTAACTGATAATGCAAATAATCATTAGTGCCAGCCCTAGATTATATTGTTAATTATAACAGGCTTATTAAGTAGTGGATTGCATTTAATAGTATTATGTTAATTAAAATAAAAAAGTGAACTCTATTTTATTACAGTTACAGTAAAACAAAGACAATCAGACTACTGTTACATTTAGTAAAAATGCTAATTGTTGGCAGGATAATTTTAAAATACATTGTAAAATAAAGAACAAAACACTATTATAAGCAGTGCGTGCATGTTGAAACTCTTCTTGGGTCTCGCACCACCACTCTGGTTTCAGTGACCCACCACTAAAGTTAGCTACATAGACCAACTGCTAACATTAGCTAAGAACAACTACTAATGTTAGTTACACAGAACAACTGCTATATTACCTACACAGACCAAATGTTAACATAAGCTATATAGACCAACCACTAACATTAACTACACAGACCAACTGCAAACGTTAGCTACACAGAAATCCAGTTAGCTAATTAACCTCTCCATACTGCTACTGGTGAAAAATATTTTGGGACTGTAGGCAGGGATGCTGGTGACTGGGATGGTGTGTTGGTAAAAACAGAAGAAACAGAATAAATCTATGGCAGACTGCTCGACATTTGAGTGCTACTTAACAAACTACATTTAAATGTGCACCACTATAGGCTAAACAATTCAACTATGTCTGGAAATGAGGAAATCCAAAAGTAACAGACAGTAATCAAGTTACTTTAATATTGCGATACTTGGGTTAGGTTACTGACTACGTTTTGTAACAGGTAATTAGTAACTGGAATGCTGTAATCTTAGTCAGCCCTCCCCTGACAGTTTGTGACATGCTTATTGTCCTCACCAACCCTGACAAGAAATATCTGCCTTGTGTATCTCAGTGGGATCTTCCTGGATAAATAAAAGCAAAAATACATCAGAAAATGTACTTCTGCATATGCAATTTCAGGCAAAGACCTACAGCACATTATTGTATTTTCAGAATGTTCCCTGGCTCATCTGTGACAAATGCTTCACATAAGTCACAGTGAGCTGATTGGACTTCCCGTGCCGACCCACCGCTGTGTGTACACTTACAGCAACTCGGAGCATTGTGCTGAGATCAAAGACAGATTCTGGGAAGTCACGCTGGGAATGGCCAGGGGAAAATGAGGGAAATCTTTGTTTGCACGCACACCTCGGCATGGTAGCTGGAGATGGCGAGGGAGACTCTGAGACAGTAAGAGGGCGAAACACATTAAAACCGAGTCTGAGGTAAAAAATGTTGTTTGTGGAGCTGCGTCTCTCCCTCCGTCCTCACTCTGTGGATTTCTCCACATCCTGCTGTGTGCCTGACTGAGGGCTCCTCTCTGATATTTACCACAGTGCCGCCTCGCTACGCGCAGCGCCGGTTGCGTCGTAGTTCAGCGCATGGCAAGGGCATCACAAATGGTTAGAGAAGACGATTTGTTCCTCCGTTTGCACAGAGAATAGCAAATTAAATCAGAAGGACTCCCGAGGCGGTGCAACGCTTTGACATTTTAGAAAGGAATAGCCTTCTTCTGTTTTTTTTTTTTCCTCCAACGTGGGCGCAGACGGATGGGACTTAGAGATGCCAACCAGCAAGCCAGGGGCACTTGAAGAGGATGGAGACTTGAAATATGAGTGGTCCGGACCTTCTTTAATCAGTGATTTTATAAACGACAAATAATTGTAATTTTCTTTACCAAGGGGGACGAGTGGCACCATCGCGTTTTGGTGGCACATGTATGAATGACTTTTGTGCAAAGGTAAAAAAAAAAAAAAAAAAGGAAGACTCCATGTAACTTTATATAGGTCACACCACATCAGATCCAATAACTCATATCGCCTTTTGTAGCAGACTTGACGTGCGCTCTTGTGGAACTCGGGGTGGCACCCAGGTGCGCTCCATGTTTCATTTAGGACACACCGGTACCGGCGGTACCTGCGGGACATAATAAAGCACAGTTGGGACGTGAAAAGCAGCGTCGGGCTGTGGGCCAGTGATGCCGGACACATTCACAGTCATAAAGAACCGGACAGAGCCACGGCTGGGGCAGTTAGAGCTTACACTGGCCGCGGAGGGGAGCGCCCGCCCCGCCTGGGTCATAGGAATCCTGGCCAGCGTGCTGATCTTCACCACGGTGGTGGACGTGCTGGGGAACCTGCTGGTCATCATCTCGGTGTTCAGGAACCGCAAGCTGAGGAACTCCGGTAAGATCTTTCGTTTCGTTTCCTTGCAGAAAACCCTGATAATTAGTGAGTACAAACATTAATAAGCCATATTTTGTCATTATGCCTTATTCCTCCTACTGTATGTCTATGCAAAACTTTCATTACTATGATAGTAGGAATTTACATAATAATGTAGGCTGTGTGTGCGTGTGTGTGAAATCGATTCCAGTGAATTGTGGGTAGAGTAAATCTACTTTGTTTTACACTGCACTTCTTTCTCTCGGTTGCTTGTGCTCATTTCACCCATAAACCTCTGAGCGCACTTTTGGCCCAAAATACCATCAGTGAACCCAAAAACCATTCCAAAGTGCATTACAGCGTTAACAGAAAAAGCAGGTCATTTAACAGAAGTCAAACAACATAATCTGTAGTTTCAACTAAATGCCTCTTTTTTCTGCAAGGACTGGGTTGCACCAACAAATATTAATTTAATCTAAGATTAGTGTTAATCAGATTTGAGCAAAACTAGGTTTAAAGTGAGTAAGTCCAGATTTAAAATTAAGTAGATCTCTGGTGCACAATTAAAAACTAATCTCAGTTCAGTAAATCAAAGTTTAGTGATGTACAACAGAATGTAACGGCATATAATCAATATAGAGATGCTTGATTACGCAATATTAAAATAAATAAATATCTAAATAAATAAGTAAATAATTTGAGTGTTGTCGAACCTGGTAAACTTTCCGCTGCTAATCAAAATGTTGCATTGTTTGCTAACTATCTAAAAAGTAAAAAGCAAACCCAAAACAAAACAAAAACTTAATATTGTTTGCCACCTAGCTAAAAAGTTAATTTGCTTAGTTAGCCATACTCATGAAAGCTCTAATTACTCCTCCTTTAGGAAAAACTTGTTAGCTGAATTACCAGGTGGAGCAAAAGAAAGAAAAACTCAGTTTTGCTTGAGTTTGTCCCTAAACTTTCTTTGGGAAAATAATTATTTTTCTCAATCTGTCTGAAAAAGGCAACCATTTTAAATGTTAAACCTCAAGTGAAAGTTCAAAAAACTGGATCAAACTTTAAATTGGAGTTTACAGTTTTGATGCGAGAGAATTAAATCTAATATTGGTTTATAGTAAAAACTAAACTGAGATCGCTGCATTTTCAGATACTTTAAAAGTTCCACAATTTTATTTTAAATGTATTTTTTCATAAATTTAAAGTTAAACCATGATTTAATTGGGGTTAAAAACTAATCCTTGTTGGCACAAGGTTCTATATCTTCCATTTGACAACATTATTCAGATCATTAGCAGCTTTATATCTTGCTGAAGGGCTGCTGGTGGACACACTGATGGCCACGACAGGGATTTAACCTGCACACTCCCAGTTAAGGGGTAGTGTGTGGAAGGCTCAGCTGGCCAATTATGTCTTCACAACTGTATATTACACAATGGTGACAGCTTGATTGATACCTTACTATTAGAACTACTGTTACAGCTCGGTGTCTGTCTCTTGCCTCACTCTTGCACTCCTTACTTGCAAAGTTCAAAGGTAGTCTGACTCATACCTGCTGTAAGGGCTGGTTAATAAGCGCAGGTGAGTCCCTTTGAAAAGCTGTCTGCGCCGATGCTGATGAACCTATTCTGTTGTGAATGTGTGAAATTACCCAGGAGGCCTCGTGCAGCTACAGCGAAGCATAATGCCAAATCATAAAGCATGGAAGTACTCTTTCACTCCAGGTAAAAAATGAACTCTCAGGTTCGTAATTCAAGTCTTTTCTGATGAAAATGAACCCCTTTCAGAAATATGACTGAATAATAAGCAGTTATGGATTTAATTTTCCTCTCTTCAATAAAATCTACTGACGCTTTTTGTTTACTGAAAATAATAAAATAAAATACCTCTGAAACAAGTATCTCATCCTATAGTGGCAGATTAAAAGTGCTTAACAACAAATGTGAGAATAAAATCTTATCAAGATGGATATCTTATGCAGTAAAATCTGCTACAGTGTGCTGACCGGCTATTTTGTGCTTTATCAGCCTACAATTAGGGCAGGAATTATGCATTTATTTGCATATTCAGCAGCTATTTTTCAGCCAGTATGCAACCAGAAATCTTTCGTCCTTATTAGTCGATGGGCAAAATACCCTGAGGATTAACCACAACAACTACTTTCCTTTCATTTATACACATTATGACCCCCACCATGCATTTACTCACATGGGAAAACATTTTTTTGTCTTTTACTCAGGCATATTTTTCCTCTTAGTTAGATGGACACAATCACCACTGGAGATCTTGAATGCAGTCCTGTCTTCAGAGAAAGGCATCCTGCTCTCTAGCATAGATTTTTTATTTTTTTTTTATAACTAAGGTTTAGGTAAAGTTCAGCTTATTCATAGTTCTGAATCGCCTTGAACCAAGGTCATTTACTGGAGCTGTTAAGAAGTGGAATTCAAAGTAAGAAATACATTTGTAAATCAGGAGCAGTATGTCAAGTGTGATTTTGTTTTGTGTGTAGCGTAACCTACAAACATCCTTTTAATCGTTATTAAACTTTGTGCATGGTGATGACACACTTCAGATAGTTGCATTCAGAGGATTTAATATAATGAAATAGAAGTCTTCCCACCATTTGAGCGAATAAGACAGAGATTACGGTTCATAAGAAAGAGGGCTGGTTGTTGTAATCAGAGCAAGTTTAACATATTTATCTCTGCTGCTTTTCAGTTTCACTCCTGTATTACTTTGATAAAGTCTTTTTAAATATAAGGCAGTCAGGGGAACACTTATCAAAAATACTACACCCTTAGAAAAGCGCTGACTAGAAGTATATGGGGTTCTTCAGCTTGTGCTGGGAGAACCCTTTTTCGTTCCTGGTAGAATCTTTTATAACAACTCCACCTGCAACCCTTTCAGACGGTTTAACATGGAGTCCAACGTAAAGGGTTATACCAAGAACCATCTGAAAGGTTCCACCCAGCATCCCCAATGGTAGGTTCGGAGAAGCCTTCTATAGTGTAGTGGTTCCACCCAGAACCCTCTTTGGTGGTTCTAGCCAGAATGTTTCCACCTTCTATCGGGTCCAACAACCATTTTAAAATCCACCACAAATCCCTTTATATATAATCTGGAGCCCAAGCAAGGGGGTCCTACTGGGAACCCTTTTATCAGGGGTTTCATCTAGAATCAAATCAGACCCTTTTATATTCGAAGGATTTCATCTAGAACCCTTTTATTTTACAAGGGTTTCATCTAGAAACCAACCAGAGGTTTCATCAGAGAAACCTTGTATATTTCAAGGGTTCCATCTAGAATCCATCCAGAGGGTTATACCAAGAACCCTTTTATATTCTAAGGGTTTCGTCTAGAACTGATACAGGGGGTCTAACTCTAGGCTATAAACACCATACAAACATACATATATAATAAACATATATAAACATTTGAGGGTGGATCTTTTACCACCTATTCTTTCAACAATTCTTGATCAGCCCTGCCTTCCAAAAAGGGTTCTGGGTAGAACCTCAGGAAGCCTTCTTTTGGAATCCTTTCGTATAGCGAGCGCATAGAGCCATGCGGCCTGAGTGAGAATCCAACAACAACTGCTATAGTTCTTGTCCCACGTAAATCTCACTGTGCACACACGCTGGTGTTCTATAAAAATCATCATATTGGATACGATCACGTTCACCCTTTGGCAAAACACGTTTATCTGTCCACAGAGCCTGATTCGAGTACCCCTTGTGCTTTTAAGAGGGAGCGCTCATGGCTGGGATGCTGGAGGACAGGGTGATGTTGTTGTTTGCTGAATTAGGACCATGACACCACCAGAGGGCTCAGCAGTAAAACTTTACATTCCAGGACACACAGTTCAGCTGTCAATTTCATCCACAGTTTCAAGAATAATTGCCTGCATGGGGACACCTGACACATTTAATCATCTGCCTACAATTTTTCCCATAAAGACCAACTAATAACCCAGATAAGGCTATATAATGAAATATGCACTTTCACAGCTTTATTAAGAATTGTCTGCTTAATATTTATTGTTGGCTATTCCTTCTTAGTCTATTTCTAGGTTTTGCATAGCCTACCTCTTCAGAGAGATTATATATTTGTATTTTTTTTTGTTTCTGTGCCACTCACATGGTGCATTTCTGCCCTTAAAAAGCTGATCTCTCTCAACTCATACAGCCCACTCAGCATTTCAGAAACCACGCTGAACCCACAGTCTTGAACTTGGATACTATAGATTGAAACAACCCACTCAATAGTTTAGGGAAAACACCTGACTTAAATAAACAGTCACAGCAGGAGCACAGAGCGAGTTAGCATTAGCGGAGTGAAGAAAAGGAAGTGACCACTGAGTGTCGGACTGCAGTCTTTCTCTAGATTCTAGCTTGATGACTAACTGCACGGAGACTCATGCTGTAGTAAATATTATAGTACAGACTCATTATTATTCTGACACTGAATTGGCAACAAGAAATCTGTGATTCACACTCATCAAAACTCTGATGCACGTTGGCTGTGCAGCCGAGCTGTGTTAGGATTGCAGAGGGATTGCACATTACCTTTCTGCCCTCCTTCTTTTTTTCTGTTTTGTCTTTTCAAAGACCTCAATGTTTCATTTAAAGGGCTTTCTTTCTCATCATGTGCTATTGTATATTACCAGACTTGTGCCACACACACACATGGCCACACACATGCATGCATTCACAAGCCATCACAGCCAATTGTCTATTGAAAACAAGAGGTTTTACTCATACATACTCTAAGATACAGATATGTTGCCTGCATGAAAAACACAGCAGGACAATACAGTACAGTGAAGTCTGCACATCTTTTGTGATGTTGTGCTGTTTGAGTGTGTGTATATGTGAAAAGTGCCTTGTACAGTTGTGTGGGGCAGAGGTTTTTGTCCTCTGAGATTTGTCTTTGAAGGAGCTTAGGTGGTGCGAACCTTCAAAGAGAGTTATACAGGATCACACATTACAGAGACTCTCTTCACAGAGACTTTATTTACATCATATCTCTCCCCCTCCCTCTCATTCCCTCTCCAGCTACTTTCCTCTAAAGCTCTCTGCCTCTACAAAAATAATGCTTAAAATATTCCCTAGTTAAGACTGAGGCCTGAAAAAAACCAAAAAAGAAAAACGTCTTTACTCAGCGCAGTGTTTCACATCCAGTCGCTCTCAGTCTGACTCTATCCATGGTGCTGAAACACTGAGGACCAGCCTCTTCATCTGTCTGTGCTGCTGAAACACTTAAAAAACCTCAGGCCTCTTTCAGCCTGTGTTCTTGTCTGAACTTGTGAAATATCATCAGTCGCTGCCCAAGTCCGGTTCAAAGTCCACACCTAATCAAATAAAGTGAAAATGAATTGAAGTGTTCCTGCTCCACCTGTCTTATCAAAGATGCTTTAGAGGCTGGCTTGCGTGAACTTGGGATAGACAAGTATCCCAGCATGCATTTCTACATCAACTAATGGCTGTGCCAGACCTACAGCTTTTTTGTAATGTTTGTCCTACAATTGTTAAGCCGGTATTAGGGGTTGAGAGATTGGACGGATGTATCGGCTGTTGGCATTTGTCCATTGCCGGTTGTTTTTTGGGGAGCGATTTTTGTCTTTTGTTTTTTGTTTTGCTAATTTAATGGTCTGCAGAGTGAGAGCCACTGCCCAATGACCCACTCTCAATCAGCAGCGCAGCCATACTTGCCAACCCTGACATCTCTGAGAACCCTGAGAAAAATAGGGAGGATTTTGAAAAAAATTGAGTTTCAAAGACTTGAATGAAAATAACAAAATAATATGTATATTCCAACAGCACTTTTATCTTCAAACTTTTACTTTTAATCATCAGGAGTCAATACAGAATAATTCTCTGGCATAAACTAATATTTTTTTGTTTTATTTCATTCCTTTATACTTTGTCCTACCCCTAGAAAAATGGATGCGGCAGATTTTATAAAGTGCATGTCCCTTTCCTTTAAATCTTTCCTGAAGAAATAGGATTTCTTCTTAGTCTGGTGTAGGTTCTGGAGAAATGAACTCATTGGATTCTCTTCTGATCTGATGTACTTTACTTTATGAACATATAGACATACAGAGAGGAGGTAGGGGAAAAGAAGAGACCCTGAACAGAAGAGGTGGAGTGTCTTTATTGCACTGTTCAGTCAGAGACTTAACTGAACACAGACACACATACCCTGTGTTGTGCAAGGCAGAAATTTGCTTCAATTTCTGTGCGAACACGCCGATCCTGACCCTCGACAAGTACTGAACCTTGGAAAATTCTAATATCTGACCACTTTTAATAATTGAGTGTTTGTGTGAACAGTGCGATATGTCCTACGATCATATATTGTGCGTACATTGACAGGTATATGGTGGGAAGGGCGCCAGAATGTCTGGTGGACAAGGCTCTGTCCATAGCTAGGTTGTTTGGATAGCCTGAGATAAACCAGATGTTTCTAGTCAGACAGCTCCATATAAGCTACTGCTGTTTGAGTGTTCTTTGTTCATTCCTTCTTACACTGTCATCTCTTCTTTTGGAATCCCACAATAATTATCATTGTTTCATTGAGTTTCAAAAAAATATTGAAATTTTGGTATACCGTGCAACACTAGTTTGCTAAAATAGTATCAAATAATAATAACTAAAATAATGCTAGCAGACTAGTGCTCAAGATGACCAACCTGCTAATGCCCATGGTCACCCAAGGTGAGAACAGACTGAAATCAAGTTGTTATACCTGGTTGTCTCTGGTGTCTCTGTGGTGTTTTGAACAAATAATCACTTTTGGAAGATAAACTTTGTGTTGGACAGAAACACTGTACAACTGTGTACTCCTGGGTTACTGTGGGTCTTTTATGTACAAATGAATACAGTGTAAAGTGGAGATAAAAGTACTGAAGTTGAACTTAGCTAGTTCAAACTCCCAAGGATGAGAGTCAGAACTGTGTGTACTCAGTATTGACAAAAGACCTTCATTGTGTCTGTCTGTCTCTCTCCATTGTGCTGAAACATTCAAACCCAGGCTCTCCCCAGGTCTTTGTGCTTCTCCCAACGGTCCTCCGTGACATCTACTGCTACTACTAATACTGCCGCTGCTCAGTCTCAGCTGTAGTTAAGTTAGCTGTTCTCACATTGATAAAACATGAAAAAGTGGTTAAAATATTCATACAGGAGCGAGAGAGAGGGAGCAAGTGTGCACGTGTGTATGTCTGATCTGATGTAATTATACTTGTGTGGAGCAACCCTTGAAAGCCCAGGCACCTCTAATTGGTTTGTGACAGCTGGCCCTGACAGCTGAAAAGGCTGATTCTTCCTGGTTAAGATTAGAGACATAGTTACAAATGGGTACAGATTCACTGGAGGTGTGTAGTGGTTGTGTTAAGTGTTAGCCCCCAGTGAATAAGTGCAAGCCAATACATTATTAAGGATGCACCATATAAACTGAGCCGATAGATTATAGCCTGATAATGCAAAATTTAAATTATACTACATTTAGTATACTACATACTACAATGCATTGCACCAACAAAGATGAATTTCAGCTAAGATAATTCTCTTCAGAGTTCAGCAAAACAAGGTTTAAAATGACTAAACCAGATTTTAAATTAAGCAGAGCTCTGTTACACGATTTAAAACTAATCAGTTTAGTGAATCCAAGTTCTGTGATTTGGTGGAAAGGCTTTGGCTGCACTTTATTCATCAACAAAATGTTACATTGTTTGCTGGCTGGCTAAAACCTAAAAAAACAAAAAATGAAACAAAAAACAACAGAAAGAAAGGTGAAATTGTTTGCTAGCTAGCTACAAAGTTAAGAAAATGTTACATTGTTTGCTGGCTGACTAAAGAGTTAGTTAGCCTACTTGTGATGGCTCAGCAGAGAAAACCTCATTTCTCCTCCTTTGAGAAAAACTTTGGCTTAATTATCAGCAGGAGTGAAAGAAAGAAGAAATGCATCGTAAAACACAATTAAATTGAGTTTGTCCCTAAACTCTCTTCCATTTTTTTAAAATCAGTCTTAATAAGACAGCTATTTTAAAAGTTAAGTGTAATTCAGTTTATCTAGGTACTGATGAAATTAATGTTTGAAGTATTTGAAGAGAGGTTTATATATAATCTTTCTAAATTTTATTCTTATTTAAAGCTTTGATACAACATAATTTAAAGTTAAGACATGATTTAATGGGGTTTCAAAATAACCTTTGTTGGTGCAGCTTACCCTCAGGTGTGCATAAACTACAGGATACAAACTTCTTTTTAAAATACAAAAATGTGAAATTATTGTTATCTTAAGTTCTTAAGTTATCTTAAAGGTATCAGCTATGAGAAGCAGGTAATTATCTATTATTGGTATCGGCTGAAGAAAATCCATATCATGCTTCCCTAAAGATTGTCCCTTACAAATGTTGGACTAAAGAAATGTAATGATGCCCGTTAGCTAGTTCAGGCAATTAAACTGCAAAAACTCCCCATCTCTCCTCCGTCTGTCAATGCCACAGCTGCCTTGCATCAGTATCGCTGCTTGTTCTTTGAGCACCACCACCACCCTGCAGCATTCGGCAGGGGGTTAAAGATACACACTCATCACGCCCCAATATCTCTATGTAAACATAATCTGTGGTGAGTGATGAGGTCGAAGCCTGGACACCAAACTCTATATTTTAAACACGAGTTGTCTGACTAAAATGTGAGAAAAGTGAGGCAGCGAGAGAAAGAACCTGACAACTCGAGTTGCTAGCGGACAACTTCAGCTTTTTAGTTTATTGGACACTTCCCAAGCAGTCCACATTTCACATCTTTACATTTCAGGCATTCTGCTGACACGCTAATCCAGAGTGTCTCCCATTGAATAAGTATGGAGGATTTCTGTGTCTTGCTCTGAGACATTTTGACAGGACATATGGCAGACTATTGCGAGAAATCCGTCTGAACACTAACACCATCCCGCTGCTCCGTCTATACCGACAATTGTTAGGAGACGTACATTAACTGCCAACTTAAGCAATGGGTTATTAACTGACATGACATACAGTGATTCAGTGAACAGGGAGAAGAAGTATTTCTGTTACACATGCACAAATGATTTGTTTGATAAATGTAAACTAGAACTAAGCTTAGCTGATATATATATGTCAAACAACAGCATTTTCCCAATATATCAGGAAATGCTTCACTCCTTCAAAAAATATATACTGAACATCTGTCTCCCAGTTATCTTTTAAATAAAATTACAATGTAAATTACAGTCCTGTTGCAATTGTTTAATCTTGCTTTGCTTGATAGTGCAGAAATAAAAAATGACTCTCGCATTGAAACAATATTTCAAAGTGACATAGTAGTTAAAAGGGGAACTTCTTTTGCTTAATTTGCAGTTGCATTCTGTTTCCATTTATTCATCTAAAATAAATTGAGAAGCTTAGCACTTGCTGTTGAGCATGCAGAATTGGGAATAATAAGCCATCTACAGCGGGGAATGTGGCTGGTAAAATCTTTCTGTTCATTGTTTTTTTCAGTTTCCTTCTCTTTAAGCAATAACATTATATAACATTTTCTATTTTCAAGATTATCTTTAAACTGTTCGCGGGTTCTGTGGCACTGAATGTGGATTCATTCATTTAAATTATCTTGATATAAAAACTACTTACTTATAAAAGGATCCATAGCTTAAAGACTAACATTTTTAATTAATACAGATGCAATACAGTGATTAGTTTTAATTCTATCTACAACTCTTAATCTTATTTTATGTGGGCTATGCTCCAAGAGTGAAACACACTCATTTGATGTGTGTGTATGTTACAGGTATTCTGTAGGAATTATCTGATCCAAAATATATATATATATATAAAAAATAAACTATACTGATACTGACATAAGAGGTGTATCAGACTCATGTCCCGGCTCAATGGACCAATCTACAGTTCCACTATTTGTACTACGCTTTCTTCACACTGTACAAGCAGCGTGAAGACAGAGTTGAATTATGCTTTCCGTCTCAACTCTGTATTAGCATGTAATTCAATAGAAAAGCATTCTGACATGGTGTTTAGATATACAGCTGGAATGAAGAAATGTACTTGCTGCCTCACTCATGGTTAAAGGATGACATTATACAAGGTATATAAAACAAACTAAACAAACTTTCCAGATTGTGAAAACTGTGACTGGAGCACCAACATGAAGAGACACAGAACTTTGTCAATGTCACAAAAGCTGTTAGGACTTTATTCAACGCTCAAGACACCTGTAGCTCCAGACAGTCAAACGTGACACTGATCTGAGGAGCGCTAAGGCCTCTCAGGTCAACCACATGGCTTAATTATATATTGGTCACTTATTAAAGTTGTCTTTTTTTGTTAATTCTTCAACAATCATCATCATCACCAACAAAAAAAAGAGTGCTGACACTGGTATTGTATTATCATCGGCAGATATCCAAATTCGGATATTAGAATCACATTGAAAATGAAAAAAAGTGGATCGTGCCTCTCTAATTGACCTGGTGCAATTATTTTTAATACATTTCTCTTGGGTTGTTCTGTCACATAGCCAAGTAGAAGTCTGAAATGTATGTCACTTTATAACAGGCGACAGAAATGAGAGGTCTCCAGTATATTATCTATCTTGTAAGGGGTCGTATGCTGAGAAAAAAAATGAGAAGTTGTATGTTAGACTGCTACATAAAAGAATGATAGGAGAAGCAAGAGAGAAGACCATCAAAACCAACACAATATGCAGTGAAAGAGAATCACAACAGATAAAACGAGGTGTGAAACACATGGTATATACGTACAGTATACAGTAGGAAGTTCCTTTTATGTATGTGTTGCTTGCTTTGTAACCAGTGTTTCAAAAGGTGCTGATTTACTCACACTAACACTTGTTATTCCTGCATCACTTATATCTCAAGCATGTACGCCTACAGACTGCAGAAACTAAGATTTTATCTAGGTAAAAACCCCGTAACCCCGCTCCAGCATCCCTCCTCAACTCTTAGGTTTGGAATGGATTTTTAATATTCTGCTCATCGTTTTTAAAACATAGTTATGCCCTTCATTTCCACTATGACCCAGTAGGTATCCTCTGATCCTCAGCTCTTTTTGGCTTCTACTATAATTTATGCTCCCCTGACCAAGGGTTTTTTGCCATTGGGGCACTTGGGTGTTTGATTTTAATTCATTAAAATCAAAACAGGAGATCAGCCAGCTGAACAGGTTGTCAGATTGATCAGGTTTTCTTTCATCCTGAGGAGCTTTCCCAGCTTTCTGATGCATGGTTTAAGAAAAAAAAAAAAAAAGGAGGTTCTCTAAACCAGACAGCTGAAGGCAAGCTTGAACCATCCACCCAACGACCCTACTGGAACCTTTTTATGTGTTGTAACAGAGGAGATGAGAAGAAAAGGAGGAGGAAGAGAGATCACAGAGCAGGCGAAATGGAAATAGAGGAGTGTTAAGCTGTAGCTCAAAAAGAAAAGGGGGGAGAGATTAGACGCAGGGGCTCCGTTGCTAGTTTGATTTGAATTAATCCATTTACTTGATATTGAATCATTTAGAATTACGCATTAAAATTGCATTTTACATCCCATTATACATCCCATTGTGACAAATATTAACCACTCAGTCTCGTTTCATCATGATGTTTCATGTAGAATCCATAGGGGAGCGGAGTTGCCACTGATCTATAATGCATGGGAGGAGAGTGTCTGCGGGGCTTTGGGGGATTTTCTGTATGTGTTGAGGCTTTGCCATATAATTCTTTCATCATCTGGTTTTACTGTTTTTTTTTTTTTTTTTGTCTTACTCTGTGAGTATTTAGGCAGAAGTGAAGGTTGGACATGACTGCTGGGGATGTTTTCAGCAGTTTTAAGTGCTCTGGGAGTCTACTTCTGCTTGAGCTGTGCCCAGACATTGCCCTGTATCTTTTGGGTGAAGCATGACTTCTGTAATTCCCTTGAACACAGACAGCTGGATAAAGGAAACAGGAGGAGCTCAGACCAGCTAGACGGAGGGGAGCGGAGAGGGAAGGGTTGGGATGTAGCTCAAAAAGAGAAAAATGACAATGACACCGGCAATAAAATAGAGAAAGACAGCTCAACATTAAGATAAGAGGGGGAAAGGGACTGAAATCCCTCGCTATGAAAAGTAGGAGAGTGACGCTGCTTCATAAAGGGAAGAGGCACAGCCGAGACAATGTAAGAACTACTGTCATGTGTCATCACAATCACCCAGTTGTTATCAGTACTTTAGTGCTGAGATGGGGGATGACTCAATTGCACAACTTTGCACATATGCGCGCGCACACACAGCCGCTGACAGAACAATTTTCTTTAATCTCAATAACCGTGAACACGATAGATTGACCCATTTAATCTGCGAGGCAAGTGATTGTAACTTTGTTCCTTTATTCCTTATCGAATCCAGTAACGCCTGCTGCGTCTTCCCTCCCGTATCCATAATACATGCATTGTGATAATTTGAAGTGCATTATGTAACAGTTTCTCAAAACCCTCAGGCAGCGGCGGGTGAAGAGGTGGAAGAAGCAAGGGATTTACTGCAAGAGAAGGAGGAGAAAGAGAATGAAAGGAGGAGGGAGGTGACATAGAGAAGACGTGAGAAATTAAGGGCAATCTGGGATGAAAAAATAACAATAGCGTAAGGGGTGGGGGTAGAGGGTGTAGTGGGGAGGTGCGGGACTTTATTCATGCGAACGAGTCCGCAAACAAGACAGACAAACAGAATGTTTGTTTCGGGCAGACGCAGAGAGAGAGACAGTGATGCCACTTTCTAATCTACTGCTGGATGCAACGCTCCAGAGATGTAGACTGTAAATACACATAAAGGCTTAGAGGCCAAATGTGAAAAGTATGATGTTGCTTTCAAGTCTGGGAAGTTATTTAAAATTTAATTTATTGGAATTTAGGTCGCACACTAATAAAAGTTAACAAGCGATACTTTATATCAAATTAGAAAAAAAAGAGAAATAATATGTCCTTTATTAGTCAGTAAACAAACACAGCTACAGCCTAATTAGGCACCATAAACCTTATGGCAAACTAATACGATGTAACAAGCTGTACTTTGTATCAAATTAGACAAAAAATAAATAATATGTTCTTATTAGACAGTATTAGACCTTTTATTAGACCTTTACTAGACTTTATTAGAGCGTAATTAGGGACACATTACAACAGAACTGTACTGTAAACTAGAGTGAAATCACATATCTGCTCCTTGGCTGGTCCCATTCATTTGGCTGAGTAGCCAAGACCAATGCCTGCTTCTTCGATCAAATCAGATTTAATTTTAACCTTTAATTGGTAGATATGGTTCACATATTGTTTTTAAATAGGGAAGAAGGAGATATGTGATTTCACTTTAGGGTACGGCTCTGTTGTAATTTGCTCTTAATTACCTGCTAATAAAGCCTAATAAGTGTATTTTTATTTTTTTGGTGGAAACTTAACAGCAGCAATGCTTGAATTAAAAACCTACACAACTCAACTGACACCATATCATAAAACCAAAGAAATCACATCAATTTTAATTTTTAGAAAAGTTTTCATTTCCAGCCAACTGTAGCTGATTGAGAGCTACACTTTGATGTGTTACACTCTGGTGCCGCTTAAATCATTCAAATGTTGTGTTGTGTCAGTGGGTATTTATGACACTGAGTGCTTTTCTTCAAAGGAAATTAAATGATGAGAAGTGTTTAGTTTTCATTGAACTAGTTTTTCTTTGGTAAACCCTTAAGTCATGTTAAATACAGCAGCAGTTTGGATACAAATCATTAGAGATGGGTACATAATCACTCTCCTCCAAAGAGAAACAAACTACAGATTAAAGAAATATGTGTGAAGGGAGCATCTGGTTATGATAGGTTTGAAATGAATCCAAATTGAATGCTCAATCAAATCTTATTGATTTTTAGACTAATGCATGGTTTAGTCTATAAAACTCTAGCTGAAGATATTTAGTGTTCCAGAATCCAAATGGACACGAACAGTTTATTGACTAAAGGTACATTTTACTCTCTTTCACTTGTTGACTGTTTTTAAATTTCTTCTTTATACTGATATTTATGCAGGTTTATGGGTTCAGAGTCCTGAGTAAATGAGACTATGACAATTGTTATTATAATATGTTGTTGACTGTAAGTAAAATAAAAATCCAGAAAAGCCACACACAAGAGTTAAATGTTCAGGTAATAGACCGTCAGAGTTTTGTTACTAAATTCCCATTTTAACATTAGCAAGATCAATACCAACATGTTAGTTCAGACCTTTAATTTACTAATTTCTGTAGTGACCACCTCCAAATTAATATCAAGAACACAAAATTTTGGGCCTCGCACTAGCCCCTGTGAGACTCCACATATAATGTCCAAACATGTAGATTTGTAGTCCCTTTTCTGCGCAAATTGTTTCATACATAGCTTTGGAGCTTTGCGGTTCAAGACAACTGCTCTGATGGTGTACCTTTCTGTTTTTTTGGATTAAAGCGATAGTTCACCCAAAAATTAAATTTCACTCAATATCTTCTTGCTCCTGTGCTGATGTGAGGATGGGTGAAGATCTCCAGTTCACAAAACACTCCTGGAGCTTCAGCAAAAAACAGCGTTGCAGCCAAATCCAGTACAACTGTTAAAAAAAAGTTAAGTTAAAAAATGTAAAAAAAGAAGAACACAAAAAACCACAAAATGTCTCCATACTGCTCATGTGATGTAATCCAAGTGTCCATAAGCCGCGACATTAAAATTTGACCCAAACAGACGCCATTTACACCATGTTTTTAGCCTAAATGTCAACTGTAGCCTCTCAGACCTGCCTCCAACTATCGCTTTAATATGTCATAATCCATGGTATCAAATGTGTTTTTTTTTAAATCTATAAATGCTTATTTCCTCTTATCTATAAAGTAGTTATTTCTTCTGTTAAAACTATAATGCCATTAAACATGCTAGCAACAAGCTAATGTGCTGTTAAAGATTAGCTTGTAGTATTTTGTAATATTTTGTTTGTTAATAAAGTTAAACATACCACTACATTTTAAATTACAGTGTTATGAATGGATTTGGAAAGGCTCTCAGGACATGTTTATTTCACTCAAAATCTCACACAGATTAAAGGTAAATTAGCAGAAGGGGTAAACATAGACCAAAAACACAATCAAACAAAGTCACTCCTCTCCCTGGGGGGGGGGATACATGTCCTTTGTTTTTGTGCTCATCTGTTTCACAACTACCAATCTGAGCATGTTTGCAGCCCTGGTATAACTTGGCAGAGGACAGACGTTTGAGTACTCAAACGCTGTGCGTTCAAAATGCCAAGTTTCCTGATCAAACACAGAATGCCCAAAGAAATGAAAGCCCTTCAAAAGCTGCAGTTGGTCAACTGGACATAATTCTGTAAGTTATGCCATGAAAAGACAAACAGTTTACATAATGACAGGGATTTTGCCCTAAAAGGCTGTTTTTGTATTTGGTTTCATAATCAATAATGTCAATAGTCATTTCTCCCTTTGTGCAGAGCAGCTTTAATCCAGACTTGTATTTTCCCGATGTTCACTGTTATAATGATGTGCTAAGACAGCTTTCTGATTTAATCATCTGCTTTGCTTTACAGTTCAGTGTGCACTTCAAAGGTCAATCTCTTAGGACTAACCAGACTTAATGTCTGCCTGCTGTACTCAGTAGAAAAGCCAGTAAGCCACAGCATCACAGGATCATGTGAGTCCAAAATGGCAAATCATCGGATATAGTGTAACATATTACAGGAATTCTACTGTACAGAATAATTGAGGTCCCCAGCATAAGTTTGACAGTTTGTCTTATAGGTAATATGTCTCAAATTTAAAAGATTTTACTTTGCACCAGCTTCTGTCTTTTTAACTAGATGTTGAACTATTGCAGATACCCTCTGAGGCAGACTGAGGAGTATCTGCTGATAAACCTCACAGCCTGGTAGGCTTGGCAGCATGTGCCGCCAGACTGAGCAGAGCGGCATTTTTAATGTGAAGGAATAGAGGAGAAAACGGGCAAGGGCCGGTGTTGTGCATCCTAAATGTTGGGGGGATACAGAGGGTTTGGCTTGCCTGAGGCAACACGTCCACAAAGTGCATTTTGAATGTGAATTGTCCTGACCTGAGTTCATCTCCGCGCTCAAACAAAAGCTTACCAACAGATGACGACTTCATCTAGCACATGCATCATTTGTGGCCTTGCGAGGCACCAAATTCTTTCTCACATGTTGTTCACTGCACGAGATTTCATCTGGTTTGAGAGGCAGTATGAGCTGGATTAACAACCTCACAAAAGATAAACAGTTGGCTGCAATATCCATTTCCCTTGTAGCCTCTGAAAATCTGACCAATAACTTGCTTCACTGATTTAGCAATCAGCCAGAAGCTTTCTAGTCCTATACAAGTCTCCGGAGCCAGTTAAACTTGCTAGAACTCCCTGCACATGTCTGTGAATAAACAAAAGTAGCCTCACAATATTCTCATAATGTTCACTAGAAGACAGTTTTATTATCATTTGAGTAATGTCAACATTACTTTCCCATCATAAATGTGTTTTCAGACAGCAGTGGATATGGCTAAGAGTCCTACCCATGAGGCCCATTTGTCTAGTAAGACAAAGCTCTTGACATGCTGCGAGACAGTTTGATCCCCCAAGAAAAGAAATTGCCATACCAGCGTAAAAAAAAAAAAAAAAAAAAAAGTTAGAAACATTGTTAATATAATATAATAACTATAATAGTTATAGTTCAGGGTCAGACCCTGATGAAGGCCTGTGTTGGTCGATACGCATTGATCATTTTTTAACTCTTTTTGACTCTTTTTGCCATGTAAAATAAAAGCATCCCAATTTTATACAAACTTTACAGTGTGCCTTGGTGTATTTTTGAAGGAGACTGTTTGACCCACACAATGAGCCTTTCACCTGAAGAACATTAATAGTTCTGTTGATGAAAACACTTACATACAAACATGATTAAAATCCATGTATATTTGCTTTCCAATGTTTGTCTTTCTTACATATACGTATATGTGTAGCTGACTTCTCCCATCAAGCCCGTGGAGGTGCAAGTTTGCCTGTTTAAAATGTATTTAGCTCTAAGTTAAAGGAGAAATATGTGATATATGTACTGTATTAAATCATGAAATGACCATGATATGTCATCAAAGATTAAGGAAATGTGTTAGACTGAAATACTGGCTTCTCTCTCGCTCTACAATGCTACAGCCTGTATGTTTTCCTTTGAAATTTCCATTTCTGTGTTTGTGTTTGCCTATTTCACGTTGATTAGAGTTGCCGAATGTTTGCGGAATGAGTAAATGTCTGTTTATGAGTCAAAAGAAATCATTAATAATCTTTTAGAAGGAGTAGATGTTTATAACAGTTAAATTAAGTAATATGTTAATGAAGTCTTGCAGTCAGTAAGGCAGGCATTCACTGAACTCCAGCCTGCAGGCAACCTGCCTGAGCTTTGAGTCTGAGGAGGAGGGGGTGGGACGCAATAACTCACTTCAACCATAGATAGAAATAGGGATTCAACCTATTTAATATACCATCTATGGCTCCAGCTTGCTGTTGCATCACACTATTAATTTTTGAATGCCAAGATGTTGTATATTGCTCCTTTAAACTGCTTGTTGCTGTATAAAATCGAACATTTCACCGCTCCTGCATCAGCTGAGGAACTCACTGTTGGTGATTCTTCCAACAAACATCCACCTCTGTACGCTGAACGTGAGCTGCAGCTCACAGGCCTGCCGTTCTATTTGAAAACACTTCGATTACAGCAACAAGAAGTCAGCAGCTGCCAGGCACACGCATACTATATGTGGCACCTGTGCATGTTGGGGAGACAGGAAATGTAATCACACCTGATAGAAAAACAAATTTGTATCTAGAAATCTGGCACTGAAACATATTGACAGAGCTGAGAATTATTTCTGTGCTGTGTTGATTCGTGCACACACCCGAGGTCAAGCTTTAAAACCAGTGCCAGAGCAGCGTCACTAATGTGGCATGCATTAAAGATACAAATTCAGTCAGTGACAATGGAGTGGAAAAAATGACATAAATCACTTATGATGCTTATTAAGAATTTGGTGCATGAAGAAGATGGAAGCAAGTAAAAATAATGAGGATATGATGAGCGGATGAGTCCATCAGTGATTATACTTTCAATTACTCTTGGTGGAAAACATTACACCTTCCAGGCCATAAGAATGAAGCATTCATCAAAGCTGTTTTATTAACACTGTGATTCAGTGGGATGCTTAAAGAAAACCTCAAACCTTTAATCTCTTCCACCTTGTTTCCACGTATTAGTCAAACTGGTGACGTGTTTTTAAAGTCCAGAGTCTGAGCCAGTCTGAGGCATAACTGAACTAAGCGGTAACTTATGGTGCAACAGCAATCATGGATCCACATAAAGCCTGAGACAGAAAAGAAAGGGTTTTTTTCAACTATTTTGCCAGCCACATTCATACTGTAAACCTCAATTCATCCATGACACAAAAACTGTTCACACAAATGTTCAGGACTGTCAAAATAACATCAAAACTTTATGCCCGCTAACTTTTGTCCGTCTCTAATACATGTTAAGGTAGTGGCTGTCTGTTTGAACATGTTTTCTCAAGTTCAGTTAAATTGGTTTCACAAAACTCAAACAAGACTTAAAACCATTCATTCAACCTAACTTAAGTTAACTCACATTTTTAAGTTGAACCAGCTTAAAATTCTTTACAGTGTACATTAAAAGTTGTGTGTCCAGGGCCCCATTTCCCAGAGCCTTCGTAGCGCTACGTGCGTCGTAAGTTGTATTTTAAGATCTCCCTTAAGGTTGTCCCGACTCTGGGAAACAGCCCGTAACCTTAAGGGAGACCTTAAAATACAACTTACGATGCACGTAGTGCTACGAAGGCTCTGGGAAACGGGGCCCAAGCCGTTCACAATTAACTTTTAAGCTGAGTGGGTGAAATAGCGTTTACAAAAAAAACACTTTCAGTTTCAATATTACTCTACTTTCTAATTTCTTCTCAGACTTTAATAAACTTTTTGTTCTCGTATTACACATAAAACAAAGATAAACTCTCTCTGAGTTCCTCTGTTTATTGTAAATTAAAGCAACTATAATCACTATCTTCACATTAGATTTTTTGCATCACATAACTTTTTGTGTGTGAAATGTTCACTGGTAGTGACAAACCATGTTGGTTTTACCATTTTGGCTCGTTTTGGTTAGTTCTTGCAGGTTTAACATTCAAAGCATATAGTAATTTTCTTTCATTCTCGCACCTTTTGCATTTGTCCATTAAAACAGTTCATCCATTCATTGTCCGTAACCGCTTCTCCTTGAAGGGTCACAGGGATGCTGGAGCCTATCCCAGCTGACACTGGGCGAGAGGCAGGGTTCACCCTGGACAAATTCATTGCAGGGCTGACACATAGAGATTCACACTCACACTCACAGACAATTTAGTATGACCAATTAATCTATTATTGCATGTCTTTAGACTGTGGAAGGAAGCCAGAGTACCCTGAGAGAACCCACGCAAACACGAGGAGAACATGCAAACTCTACACAGAAGAGTCCTGCCTCAGCCACAAACTCCCCAGCCCCCCATCAGGCTGGGGGATTTGAACTCAGGACCTTCTTGCTGTGAGACAGCAGTGCTAACCACTGCACCACTGTGCCACCCTCATTAAAACAGTATAATATTATATACAGTATAAAATTACTTATGTAGCTGTCTTTTAAATGTTTTCTGACACATATTGTTTATGTTCAGGTGTGCAGTTCAAGACAAGTCAAACTCTCCACAGAGGGTCTGCAGGTCCCATTTATAAAACTTATCAGTGTACTTGTTTATCCTTGTTTATCCAACCAGCTGTTGCATCCCAGTTGACTTTTAATTATCCAGTGACAAAAGAGTATTTTGGCATCAATAAATGGCTCCAGATGAACAATGGGCAGGGCAGGTTCTGTCTGTTCCATTCTTACTGGAGAGCACTTCAAATTTTATGTTGTCAAAGAGGCTGTTTGTGAGCCAGAGTCCTTGGCTAAAGAAATGCAACAAAGGGAGGCAGAGGAAGAATGATGCAGGTGATGGTGCTGCAGCCCACGGTTGGATAGCAGAAGTGTAGCTGGTGAGCGGTCTGCCACGCCAGCGGCAACATCATCACCTTAAGCCAATTTGATGAGGGCTGAACTGCTGGGAACCAACAGGCAGAGCTGACTGGCAGTATTTACGCTGCAGTTGCCCACCTTTGCCAACTAAAGCTACAGTAAATCACTCTGCTGCTGTGAGTTTCACCATGGCCTGTTATTTTTCATTGGACTGTGTTGCTGATGCCAGCACAGAGAAGAAAGTGCCAACATGTGTGACAACAGGAGCTTTGAAACTTTGCTCAAAGATAAATTGAAAAAAATACAAACAGTGCCAAGTATAATAATAGGCAGACAAAAACCTTAGCAATCAGTAGGCACAAAAGGAAGCATGACCGTGATCATCCATGAAAACATGCTCCCTCCTCAGCCTGGGCTCAGTCTGGGTGCCAAGAAAGTCCAGGACAATGTACGAGGTGTGTCAGAAAAGTAACAGGACTTAGTGTGCTATGAGTGGGGTAGGGATTAGCGGGTTGCGTCAGCGTGTGACGTAATATCAGGGAGTATATAACTGCAATCTCAGCTCTCTGCAGCCATTGTATGTTTTCTCAAGTGCTTTTTTTAACAGCTCCTTAATTTCAGGCCGTCAAGCGATGGGCACAGAACAACGAACCAAGCTGAAGGTTCGGCTGGGGAAAACATCTTCGTGCAGATCTTCTGCATGCCCAAATCTTCTGTGATAATCTTACAGACGCTGTTGTGGTTCATGCCCAGCTCACTTGCGATCAGTCGAACAGTCAGCCGACAATCGCAACACACCACCTGCCTCACGCGCTCAACGCTGGTCTCATTCCTGCTCATTGAAGACCTTCCGCTCCTGGGGTCGTCTTCCACGTCCTCGCGTCCCTCTTTGAACCTCTTGTGCCACTCGAAAACCTGTGAGCGTGGCATTGTCTCATCTCTGTACACTTGCTGCAGCATTCCAAGTGCTTCTGATGAAGTTTTCCCTAGCCAGACCAGAAACTTCAGGTTGGTTCGTTGCTCTGTGCCCATCGCTTGACGGCCTGAAATTAAGGAGCTGTTAGCAAAAGCACGTGAAAAAACATACAATCGCTGCAGAGAGCTGAGATTGCAGTTATATACTCCCCAATATTACGACACACGCTGACGCAACCCGCTAATCCCTACTCATCTCATAGCTCACACAACACATTAAGTCCTGTTACATTTCTGACACACCTCGTATGGTCCAGAGGTACATGCACTTTTAGCTACACTGCCAGCATGGGGATCCCTAAGTGGCTCATCCATTGACAGTAGAAGAGACAGTAGAGTCACCCATTGGTTTCTGAACTACTGTATTGAAGTCTTGAGTTTGCCATTATGAGGGTTGACATCATGGCTTTTTGCAACCATTGTATGGGAAATCAGCTCTTCCATTCAGCAAGAAATAGTGACGCCAGCCTGGTTGCAATCTTTCTTGTATTACAACTTAACAGTCACTCAAGCATGTTTTTGAAAACATTTTAGGCAATAAATAGGCAAAGCAGTAACAGAATCTTAACCCATATTTGATCACCTCTGCCTAGCTTTACAGTTTGATTTGTCTTTCTCATATTACCACAAAACAGCGCATCAAATCTGAAAACATTTGATCTTTAATTAATCAATACTGTCAAATTTGACAGTTTAATCTGAGTTTCATGAGTCCTGTGCGTTGCACTGGACAGACTCACTGAGAATGACTTGTCAATCATATGGCAGCCACACTCTAAAGCATATGTCGTCTATTTTACTCAAATGGAAACATGATTTACAAAATGAATATGCTGTAATGAAGACGATGTGAAACTAGCAGTGACCATAAAAAATTAGAAAACTTAGTTAAAGTGTTGAACTCACAAGCAGATTTTATTAGTGTAACTGGCTGATGTAAGCTACAGCTGACTCTTTGACTTGGCCGAAAAGTCTGTTTTGATATCTCCATCTGACACGTTTTAAAAGAAGATCACAGTGACAGTATAAGTGAAAGGTTACCTGATGGCTGCGCACATGGTGTAACATTTATGCTAAGACACTGAGGCTAAAGCTAGCTTACATCGCAGGTGTATCAGAGCAGGTATGATAGATGACAGAAATACACTCATTAATGTGGGAAAAGGAAGTGCAGGCACTCGATTAGAACTTCGAACTTGGAGACAGGTTACCCAGGCAGACGAGCTGGACTGCGATTGTTGAAGAGAGCTGGGATAAGAGCTAAAGTAACTGCACTTTCGACCTGAGACAGTGAGCAAGAGTGAGACCCACTTTGACTCTGTAACAGCCCACATCCCCCTCCTCCTCAAACCCCCACAGAAAAAATTCAGATGCAGTTTGATTATGTTAGAGCAGATGAAGATCCATTCGCCACGTGTGCTCTTGTGTTTCACGTTTTTAAGAGACTACAGAAAAGACGTCACCTTTCAGACTCATGAAAAAGCTAAGTATCACCTTTCCGAGTCTCCTGCACACCTTCAACATGTAGAGAAATGAAAAGCTTGACAGCACTAGTTATGGTTGCTAAGTTATGCTTGGACAGTTTCTGTTGGAGGTGGGGCTTAGTGAAGGGTTGATCGGACTTCTTTCTGCAATAAGTGGAGTTGCCACCTGCTGGCCATTAAAAAAAATGCAGGTTTAAAGCGCTTCCGCATTGGCGTCACCTTTCAGACTCAGAAGCTCCATCCACTCATTGTACTGTCTATCAATTCATCTCCAGCTTGCAGGGTCCTATGCTCCCAGAGATGTATGTCTCTTAATATAAACTACAATTGTAACATGTACGAGATTGGCAAGGGCTGTCTATGCAGTTCAATTACAAAAGAGCAAAGGGAGATGAACGTTTAAAATGTAGTTTGAATGGTAAAGATCTGCTAAGCCACTGTGGAGATATTAATGTGTAATGTCAACAAGACTGTCTTATCTGCAGATTTGAGGGTGTAGGTTTCAAGGATTATAACATCAATAGGCTGTAAGCTGTCGGAGGGTTATTTCAACATACTGACTGAGAAAAACATACACTGAACATTTGACCTAGAGAAAAAAAAACATTGCTGAGAACATAAAACCCTTGAAGGCTTCTCTTAATCATTAAGAAGACTTTTAAACTTAATATGTCATATTAAGAGGATATTGAGCTGACAAGCATAAATTTGCTTCTTGGCAATGTTGGTCGATCAGTCCATCACTTTGGTCCAGACTGAAATATCGCCATAATTACTGAATGAATTGCCATGAATTTTTCTCCAAGTCCCTTGAGAATGAAGCCTATGCTTATGGTTGTTTGGACGACACAGACTACCAAGACAGATTGGGTATCCACATAATTAGCTGCAAAACATCCCAAAAGTTATGCGTTTCTTTCGATAAAACATGGCTAGTACAATGTGCATTCAAAAATAAAATGTATTAACAATAGTGTATGTTTAGAGTTCTCATTTGTTCAAGATGCAGTACAGGTACAGGAAAAACACTCCACAATCTCAGGATCGGAGCCATATTTTACTTCGATTCATTACATACATTTAAAAATTCTGATCACAAATTGAGGATAAAAACACAATAAAGCCAGAAGGCTTTTTTCCATTGTGCTCTGTAGTATAGGGTTAGGGTTAACCCTATACTACAGACCCCAATAGAAACAAGCCTTCAGGCTATTTTGTTTTTGTTTTCTGTGTAGTGCTCAGTTTCAAATTTGTGAGCAGATTAGTCCATTGTACTGCTGCACTGTAGAGAAATGTGTTTTTGTCCCTTAGGCTTCTGGAAAAAACAAAACAAAACAAAACGTATGAAGTCTGTCATGCAATTTCTTGTAAAGTACCTCTGATTGTTTTTTTAAGACAGAAATAATTAAGCACTTTGGTACCAAATTGTTGAGAATTTTGCAAAATGACTTTGCACAAAAGCTCTAGCTGGTGTGTGAATAATTGGGCTGTCTATTTAAGTCATTGATTTATTTGGCGAGGGTATTTAAAGCTGTTTTCACCTGATAAATACCTGTCTAAAATGTAAGATAATTTACACTGTCTTTAGCAGTTATATGGAACTCTCCAGCTCTGACCGTGAAATCTGGTGACCTTGCTAATTTTATTTTTGAATCAAAGAGAACTGTCTCAGTTTTTCCTACATGATAATCTGTTGTCTGACAGCCATCTACATACATTTTGAATTTCCTCACAAAGAGTATTCTCAGTCACTTTTTTATCGTTATATGCTACCATTAAAACAGTAGCATCCACATATAAATAAACATTGAAACAGGCAGCTTCATTTAAGTCATTTATATGTAATAAAAAGAAAAGAAGGCCCAGGATAATACCCTGTGGCACCCCACATTTGTTCAAACATGTAAAATTACCTATGATTACACTTTCTTATATAACACAATTTCAATCTTTTAATGTTTAATTTTAACCAAACATTACCCACAGAGGTGGCAGATTAGAAACCACTCACATGTTCCTGAATGTTTTGTTTTGGAAATGTCATACATGTCATTTTGGAAGACTGGCAAGTGATATATTTTGAAGTTCAGACTGTATAGGATTTTTTAGTTTTTCCTATCAGAGTACTTTTTTTTGCAGTCTCCTAATCAACATTAAATATGATGCAGTCATTGTATCACCAGCTGCTCTTTTTACCCACCTGGTGAGCCCCAAAGACCTGCTTTAATCTTTCTCTCTTTGATATTTTCTCTGTATTCCTCCCTCACTGAGGTACGAGGTGCTCAGAGATGTTAGAGAGAGCTGATATAAACTCAAGCTTCCTGACTGGCCTGTGTGTCAGTGCACATAACTCACGTGTTGGATGAACTTTCCAGCACTAAGTCCTTGAAACTTCTGATGTTACTTTAGTGATCGCTCTGATCGATAGCACACTTTAACTTTACTGCAGCGTCTTAACTTCTGGATTTCACAGATGTTTTCTGGGTATCCTGAGACCCTGGCTGCTCTCCCTCTATTCACTGGTGTCCACATTCAGTTAAACAAAATACACTTGCCAGCAGTTCATATCACAGGTCAGGAGCCTCATCTGACATCAGTATTCAGTGTCAGCGTGTCAGTAATTTAATCTTATAGGGCTGTTTCGTCTAAATTTTTAAAAAACATCTCAATTTCCTTCCATGGTATGATCACCGTGTGTATCTGTTTGATTTGGTTTTGAGATATTTGCCTTCGCAATTTCTGCTACCACCCCTGTATTGAAAAGATTTTTTTGTGTGGTTGCCACGGTGTTGAAAAATAACTTTTTAAAAATTCGACAACATCTCCTTCCACAATGTCCTGGTTACCAAACAGAACACACTGTCAACATTTTTCATGGAGAAAACTCTTCAGTAAATCTGAGTCCCAATGAAAACAGTGAGGTTTTATTTTTATTTTTCTAACTTGGGTAAACTGACTTTTTAACTAAGTATAGCTATTTGCATAAGTGGTCCAATGTGTTTTGAAAGCATATCCTGGAAGCCAAGGGGTTACAGAAACGCACATTATGCAGGTACTCGTAGTGCGAAAAGATACAGATACTTAAATACAGATAAAAGCAAGTACTGCAAGTCAAAAAGCAGAAAAATAGAACAGCAAATTGACAATTACAAGAAAGATATATAAAACAAGAGAAGAAACATATGCACAGTATGACCTTTATTTAAATGAAAAAACTGTACAAGAGCAGGAATGTACAAAGGTTACAGAATGAAGCATATAGAATATTTACAATGTGAAATTATTATTATGTCCATTATTCAAATGAATCTCAGTCACTGCATGCCGCCTCCTGTAGTAACCTGTAATTTATGATTTCTCTGACAGTCTTTGGCTTTAAGGTCTGGTGTCTTCTGCCATTTACTGTCACTCCAGTACTGTTACATAAGCTGCTGATGCTCTCTTATCAAGCCATTTCCTCCCAATTTGTGTTGTCTTTGACAAATCATGAGAAATCACTTGGCAGCGCCCGTTCTTGAGAGATTTTCACGTGGGCCCTGGCTCGTAGCACATTCACGATGCCTGACAAAAGACTTCACATGTGCCGTAGCACATTCATGAAGACTTAAGAGTTATTTTTTCCATCCTTACTTCAGAGCTCATTTTATGTTATTTATGACAACAGTCTCATTTTACTGGGGAAGATTGCGTATTGTATACAGTAAATTGCAAATGACGCTTCTATGTGGAAATCCTCTCGTTTCAGTCATTTTCAAAAATGTGCAATGGCCCTGACACTGATACCACAAATTACAGAAATGATGAAGATTTGAAATGCATTATGTGATATCCTTTTTGCTGCCAGATTATATTTTCTATATTGCAAATGTTAGTCTTGTTACATTTCACATCTGTCCACCCTGCCACTGTTCTTTGGTTTCAGATTTACACACTGGTGGGTATACCTTAGCATGTCAGTCCTGTATTGTTGTTGTCCAGAAATGTTTTAGCAACAATCAACTGGTGAGATGTAAACTCTGTGAATGATGCAAGGTTTCATTGATTGTATCATTGATTTCACCCTAAAACTAGTTGTCTTGGAATTATTACCACTGTATGAAGTGACATTTTAGCCAAAGGACAGAGATGGTTGGACACTGGAAATGTGAAGGTTGACTCTGCTTGCATTGGTGTAAAATAAAAAAGAAAGAAAGAAAGAAAGAAAAGGAATAAAAATTAGACCAAGATAATGGTGTGTGTGCACGAAACTTGTTCAGCATCATGGAGCATAGCCATGACATAAGAAAAAAAAACAGTTTGCAAGACAGTTCCTGAGGGCTCAGGGTTTGTATGTGTGGAATAAAACCACCAGCTGTAAATCCTTCACTCATCCCTTCACCTGACAAGCTTTTTATCACATCACAACACAGTATTGTAATTCCACCAATGTTGCCCATATGCTGACTCGCTCTTGCTGCGTGCGGCCAAGACAAGCCCCAAAGCACGTGCCTGAACACAAAACAGCCATATGTACTGGCAGGACTAATTATGCAATGGCCAAACATTGTCTCCTCTCATTGTGGTTTGAAACTAAGTAGCTTTCAGACTGGGGAGCAATTTATCCCAAGTGCAGTAACAAAAAGAGATATTTTTATTTGATAAAGGTAATACAGAGCAGACTGCAAAACTAGAAGATTTTTCTTTCAGACCTTTTCTCTGATGTAACTCCAACTCTGCAGGCCCTCATGTATATGGTAATAGGGTCATGTTATCTGGTCATCATATGATACAGAACCATCTGTCGGCTCAATGCGTCACCTTGTGTAATGTTCACACCATGTGTCACCGGTGCTTTTTTTTTCTTTCCTGATGTTGTTTGTGTTGTTTTAAATTTTTATAAAAGTAAAAAGAATATGATTTACATGAACTGTTTTTTTGGCTTCTGGAGGAGGGCATGCCGGAAAAAAGTTTGGGAACCACTGTCTTAAGTGAAGATAGTCTGATCACAATTTAATATTCCAGAAGCAAATCCTAACTAACTTTTGGAATCAATCTTACTTCGTCCTGTCCTGACTCAGGTTAGGAAATCATAAATACTCTATCTAACATTGCTTATCAACCTTTATGTTCAACCAACACTGTTTTTCTCATTTCATCGATTAAAACAACTGTGGAACTGATGGTTTGATTTTTTTTTTTTTTTTTTTTCATTGAAACATACTAAAACATGCAAAAACGACTTCAAGATAGAGGTGTTGGTCACATCTGTAGCACTTAGGTTTCAAAATATGTACATACCAAACTCATGGGTCCATCTATGACAATTATTCATGATACATTTTAAGCACCATTGTGGCCAGGAAATGGCCAGGAGAAACCCTGGAAAAACAGGAGCATGTCTGGCAACACATTTTTCCTGTCTTGAGTTATAGATAGGAAAAGGAACTGTTCATCTGTGATGGCGTTTTTCCTAAATGAGGTCCTTACCCTTATTATGATAGCTGCCAAACAGTTAAGATAGATCTGCAAGTAAGGAAATAATATGGCCCCAGCAACTTAACAACGTTATTTCTGATATAGGCTAAAGGTTTAGAAAGAAATCCGTTGTGCACTCCAGTCTATTATGTTGCCAATTCAATATTCTCACTACTCTGCACTATAAAGTATATTATTGTACTATAACTTTAAGAGCATGCCTCACACCAAGGGCAATATATAATTCTGTCCTGAACATTAGTTCACCTAAAAATGAATGATGAATTAATTAATTTTGCCATCCAGGGACTCATAGACAAATGAAATTTCATTTTTAAAATGACAAATCTTGAGCTAGGTTATTGTGCAACATAAAAAAAAAAATCACAGTTTAATGCATATGATTCTTAAAGGGATAGTTCACCCAAAAATAAAAATTCAGTCATTATCTACTCACCCAGACACCAATTGAAGGTCAGGTTTAGTTTATTAGTCCACAAAAAACTGCTGGGTTTCACAGGAAAACGGTGCTGCAGAATCTCCTAAAACAATGGAAGTGAATGGTGACCAGTTTTCAGACCTAAAAAAAAATAACAGAATAAAAACATAAAATGCTTCCATATTGATCATCTGGTATAATCCAAGTTTCCTAAAGCTCTGATATGTAAGTTGACTTGAAAGACGCCATTTACACCAGTTTTAAGCCTGAACCTTCACTGTAGATCCTTAGCTTGGAGCCACATTCACGTGTGCATGCACACTGTCTGAACTGGGTGTGTGTGGTGTGACAGTGTGCGCACATAAGTGAACGTCATGCTATGGCTTTAGGAAGGTTGGATTTTGCCAGACGAGCAGTGTGAAGACATTTTGTGTTACTGTTTCCACTGATTTTTCTATTTGAGGGTGAATAAATAATGACTGAATTTTTACTTTTGGGTGAACTATCCCTTTAAGCAATTTTTAAAAAAATCGCTCAATAACTGAGCTCAAGATTTGTCATTTTAAAAATAAGTTCCCATTTGTGGAGTCATGGAATCCCTGGATGGTAAAAATCAATTATGTGCAGACATATTTGAAGAAACATTCTAGACGATTGTGGTTCAAAACAAATGACTGTCTATGCCAAAAGTCTCTTTTTCCCATTCCACACATAACAGATAACACTTTGAATAATTTAATGCATGCACAGCCACATTTTGTGGCACAATTTGCACATATGCAAGCGATTTAGCCCAGCTGCATGAAGCTGCACACACAGATCCAGCCTTCTGCATAAACTGGGACAGCATGTTTAGCATAAACTGGTATTCAGATGAATGTGGGCTCAGTAAGATAAACATTAACACAAGCAGCACATAGCGAAGCTCACTCAAACCAGGAGATGAATGACTGTGATACGTTAGTTTCAGCGTGGCTGTTCTCTCTGAGCGTGACAGCAGAAAGGGCAGAAACGTGACCCTGTGTCCCATCTAATCAATGCAACCACTGATTGTAGTTTAATATGCATATTGTTTGTGTGCACAGGCCAAACAGACCATTTATTTGCATATTAAGATGTGTATATCTAAATATTTTGTTATGAAAATGAAAATACACTTGTGAGCTTTGCTAGGACTGAATGAAAATAAGTGTGGAACAAGGTTAATATTAATCAAATTATTCAATTCACATTATTAAAGCCACTATTGCTACTGTTGTTATTCTTTTAAATATGAGAAATCTCTCGTTTTATTAGCAATGATGCATATATCTTTATTGATGTCTTTCATATCATTTAGTGCTTCCCTCTGCATCGTCTTTCTTTCTCTTTGTGCCTGAGTGAACATGATTTAAGTTGTTCTTTATCATTATGGAGGTGATTTAGCAGTTACGGTTGGTTTGCACGTCTGCCTGAAACTGAGGTTATACTGCATGGCAGCTCCTTAATTGGTTCTCAGTTAATTAGCGTGGAGTGCACAGTATGTGGGTTGTTTTTGTTTTTGCGGTCAGTGTGTTGTGTTAGCCTTAAACACTTGCAACTAGAATAGTAAAGTGACTATACAGGGATAAACATTGCATATAAATGTACAAAAACTCTAATAAAGGGAAAAGCAGCAACTTCCCAAAAGCAAATGCAACAACAAAAGCAAAATACTCTTATTTTTCTTGCTATGTGCATTGAGATTTGGAGATTTTTTTGTGTTTATGTAAGTTATATAGAATTATTTATGCTACTGTGGAAACTGATTTCATCATGTTGCAGTAGAGATCTTAGAGCTACTTGCCTAACACTGTTAATATGTAATCATTGACTGCACTTACTTAAGGTTAATGTAATGTATAAACAAAGCATCATATTGGGTGTTTCACATTGTTTACACTGTAAACAGTCTGTGACAGTGCCGTCTAAAGAGAGGCGACAGCAGCAGAGACAAAGACCTGAGGGAGGCAGCTGGAGGAAGAGCTTCTTTGCAAAGCTGGTTTCAAAGCAGCAGCCGACCAGCGGCTGAATCATATTTACTAAAATATTCAGCAAGCAGTTCCTACACACTTTTCTCCAATGAGTGTTTTTTTTTTTCTCTGTAGCTCTCAAGTAGAGTAACTTAACACTAACCTCCAATGGTTGAAGTGCTGCATTAATGTAGTGGTGATAGAGGTAGTAGACCACACATTATATTGGAGATGATCAGAGGTACTGTAGATTTTAAACGTCCAACCAGAGGAGGTCACTGCTTATCAGCTTAATATAGCATATGCAAACATTTAACAAATAAGTCAGACAATATGCAGTCAATTTAGAGATACATCTGCAGTTGTGGTCTTACCTGTGTTGAAATAAAATTCTGAGTCTTCTTTGTTTGAGACCGAGACCTGAGTCAAAATGTGGTCCAAGGTCTCAAGACCATGAGCAATCTTGACTCCTACAACATTAGTTTTATGCACAATTGAAGGTGGGTGTAGTGTGTAGTGCTATGGTGCTGCAAAATTTCTTCAGCAGGAGGTCAAGTGCTTGGGTGTATAATGTAGCTGTCTTGACTTTCACACAGGTGACCATGCTTCAACAAGGAGTCATTGTTTGTTTCCTTTAACCATGAACGCTATCAGCTCCCTCATCTCGTTTTTGCATGGACGTTGCATAAATATCGCAGAAATGTAACCATGGACCAGATTGGTGAATGCTTCATTGGTCCAAACAGAAGGGAGATATGATAAATACAACAAATCCCTGAACGTTTAATTGATTTTTTAAATTAAAGGGTTTGCAGTGCTTAAAATGCAGCACACATTTTCAGCCTTGTGGTCTTTGTAAATCAAGTTTACCATCTCAAAGGGACTCTGCGGCATGAACCTTTTTTTTTTAATTGCTCTACTGCCCATCCAAATGAGCATATCCTTGTTTAACATTTTTTAGCTGGTGAGAGTCAAACACTAACTTCCAGGTAAATTAAGACAGTCAACTCTCAAGTTGAAATGACTCGTCACGTTTCTTACTGGATAAATTGCTGCACATTTCTAATTAAAACATAACCTCGGGGATGTTTATACCAATTAACTCAACCAGGATGACTCTTCCCCTCTGCACTTCAGACAGAATGCACTGGTAGGTCACAGTAATGGCGTGTTTTGAAATAAGAATTGTTTAGACGTTTACTTAGATATTCAGAATATATCTATTTTTTTATTTCCACCTCTCAGACGTTTATATTTGATTATGTGGGAAACATTGGGACCCATCCATGGTGTTAACCTAACAAACACTTCACAGATGGACATGATAGTGATGCCAACTAAACATTGCCAAGCTCTGTGTATGCTGGAAACTGCCCATTGTCCCGACAGCCCATTATTCCAACCCCACTAGTCCGAGAAATGTCTCATTTGACAGAAAAACCATTCATTCAACCGCCCATTATCCTGAAAATAAACGCCTTGTTACTCTGAAGGCCCATTGCTCCCAAAATACACCCTCTCCCTGCAGTTGTTTGTTCAGTGACTGGCGGCTCTGTCCATAGTGCTGAATCAAAACACATTTTCACTTGACTTGTTAGATGTAGGCTGAGTCACAGTAATGTTAGATTCTATGTATTAGATATTAGGGTTATTGTAGAGCAATGGAAGTTTGTTTTCTGGATAACGGGCTGTTGGACAAATGGGCTTTCGGTCCACTGGCACATTTTTCAGACTGCTGATGTTTCAATATAATGGCATGTGTATATCATGATGATTTCTGGCTATTGAAGGTACACCTTTTTAAAGTGTAAAAGTGTAACTTGCAATTTAAGCCTATAATTCCACCCACTGCATCATTTTGTGTGCACAGGACAACCACTGTAGGGGCATAGTTAAATTATGCTGCATTGACTTGCATTTCCATTACCACATCAAACATACTGAGCTGTGCTGAACTGACCCCAAATGGACCATGTCCAAAGTGGGGCAATAGCAAACATGACCCCTTTCCAAACGGGTTGCAGTAACGTCCATTGCAGCCAACCCTCGATAACCCTCTTTCTACCCCTCAACAGCCGTGTGCTGTAGGACTCCTTGTAGGATTCTTATATGCAGGAAAGCAGAGAGAAAGATGTTGATGATGAAGCTTCTCTCCAGAATAACTGTTTGTGCTTTCTCTGTTGTGTGTGTGTTAGTGGGGGAGTGTCAATACATAGCTGTAGCCCTGTCATTTATCGTAGGATCATTATCATGAGAAAGAATGCAGTCTGGTGGAGCTTCTACACTCATCAAAAGCACCACAATAAAAAAAAACAACTAAATAGTGGGTTAGGAAAATAGCATCAAGCCCTGTGATTGATGCATCCACTCACAAGTATGGGCTGGGGGAGTTGGGATTAGAGGTTGTCAACATAGTTTTTTTTAAAATATAGATTTCATAATGTGGATTAGTTCCAAATGGTCAATTTCATTGGTCTTCCAGATTCCAGATGAGTTGAAACAGGAGGTGGTGTTTTGAGTCCTTTTCAACCAATGAAATCCAGAGATTTTTTTAAATAAATTGTTTTAAAGGCGTAATTATTAATACCGGCATTGTTATTTTTCAGCACAACATAGTGATAGAATTCAATTTACAGCTCAAAAAACACATTGAAGTGTGCACTATCTTTTTAATCCAAGATGGCGGCATGGGATTAGCACGCAGCAGCTGCTCCGGAGACTAAACTGGTGCTATTTTTGTTGCTACATCTTCTGGCCCAGGGAGTAAGATTGACCCAGGGAATAAACTGGGACCAACCAAACGTTTTATATGGTTGTACATTAAATACACTTTATGTAGTTCTGTGTAGTCTAGCCTTGTGTAGGGCTGTGATGGTTTGGATGTTTTTTTTTTTTACTGTGGTGACAAAGTAATACGGAGGGATGGTGATTTACCGCAACTACTTTTATAATTATGTTTCATTGGACTTTATTGAAGCATGCTGTCAACCAATCAGAAGCAGTTTTCCTGGCATCCTTAGGTGTATGAATAGACCATTGCATCGATGTCAACGTGAGACTGACACTTCAAAATGAAATCTGACGTGATGACAGTAATGAGTTCAGCCCAGAGGAAGGCATCCCGCGGTATTGCAGTAATGCGGTTATTGTCACAGCCCTACTCCTGTATAGTCTATGTATGTTATGTAGCGTAGTGTAGGGTTGTTAGTAATATCGTATTGGTTCTGTGTATCCCCTTATGTAGTTCTATGTAGCACCTTGATCCCTGAGGAGCACTGTTCCATTGTTTTGCTACCTGTGGCTTTCATCTAAAGCTGCCAGCTTCCGACGCTGCCTGCTGCAGATTGAATGATTATTGCTTTTATCTGGAGAAAACAAAAATCAGCACTTAAAAACAAATTTGGACACACTGCAGGCTATTTGTCCTTGCTCCCACAGAAACTGTTGAGCTTATGTGAGTGTAAAGTTTAACTTACTGTACAGTGGTTGCCTGAGGCAATTGCTGCTATTCAGTCACAGCAAACTATACATTCACTGAACTCTGTATAAGAACAGACTGAAACTTTGCTGTTTCTTTTCTTCTGTGAACTCCTTTTATATAGGGCGTCAAGAGAGAGATGCAGTGCACTTTTAAGGTCATTCTCCTCACATAGTAGTAGACGGATGTGCTTCCAGTCCATTTCAGTCTGGCAACAAAGCCTGATCATCTGCCTGTGAGAACCATATTCAACCGTAGCAAGGAAGAAGGGTTATTGGGTCATATTGTTCAAAACTAAGACTCCTTGGAGAAATTTGAGGAGAAATTTGAAGAGGAGCTAAGTGGATGGTCAAAATAAAGAACAGACGGTGGTGGAAGCGAAAGGTTTGTCTTTCTTTCCCTCGTGGGGTCAGCTGGGCCAGACTGAGACATGACAGTATGACCAGGCAATCGGCAGGGCAGTGGAGTGAGGAAGCTGCTGGCATGAAAAAGGAAAGGGCTCTGATGTATAGTGGTGATGACAGGATCGTTTATTGCCTTGCCTACGAAACTATGAGAAAATCTTTTATCTATTTTGCTCCGCCTTCAGCTTATTCTTCCTTCCCTTCTCTCGCTGCTAACAATCCCATCCTCTGCTGACCTTTAACCTTTTTATATTTTCCCCCGTCTTCCTAATTTTCTATTTCCTGTTGACGACTTTGTTCATTCATCTCTATAGATTGAGTCAGACTTTGCCTTCTCTTTGTCTTTGTGTCATGTTTTTCCATTTAACAGATAGAAGGAATGAACAGAGGGGACGGCTTCATTAGGAAATAACAGGACTGTTAATTGTTCAGATCTTGTCTTGTGGGAATCATATCATTTACGCTCCTTAAACAAGACTGGCTTCCCACTTTCAACGTAGCCTTTCCACACAAAAGCGCAGCTTTTATCGTGCCTGACCGAGGGTGGATATTTCATTTCACTGCTGTGGGGGAGGGGGTCTATAAACAGAAAAAAACTCTAAGGAGCAATTCCTGAAGGGGACACCAAAATAATTGAAAATAGTCACACCAGTTCTAATGTTTTAAATAACGCAATTAATAGTAAACAAAAAGAGAAAAGTACCCACCGAAAAATAATCGGATGTCAGTTTTTTGCTGCACACACACTTGTCTCATATAGCAGGTAGTTGTGTGGCATATAGGGAGGAAGGTGATCTTTCTTAACTTGTAAACGCATTGCTTTTCATCTATAATTAACACAAGCACCTCCAGACCATTATTTATATATATGATATTATGTATAATTATAAAGTTATGTTTACAATAATATGTTGAAGGAGACAACTCTGTTTTTCCCAGAAAGGGTTGGGGTCCTGATCCGCCTGTCCCCCCTGTATTTTCCACCCTGGTGCCTGACCACTTTTCCCTCCCTCCTCATCACTACTTTCTGGATTCAGTCCCCATTCCTGTCATCATTCCCTCACCATCTATTTTTTGCCCCGTGTTCCCCCTCCGAAAACAAATTTAAATGCAAACAAGGCAAATCTGCCTTGCATGTCCTCCCACAGGAAAGACATTAAAAAAAGCAAATGAGAGGAAAATCATTGCAATCTCTTTGCCTGGGGAAACGCTTACAGACATGGAGGGAAAATGCACAAAATCATCTTTGGTTCTAATATTGTTTATTACAATAATCATTCACGCATCTCTTTGACAAAGAAGATTACGTTTCAGTTAACATTTCCATACACAATTATGCACACGTGAATAACCTTGTGAGGAGCTGTACAAACTTCAGTTTTAACATCCAATCCACCCATTAGGCATAAAAACAGGGAAAACTACTGCAGTGCAAAAAAGACTGTTTACTAAGCACGTTTGTTCATTTCCTCTTTGATTGGCGCAGCCAAATAGGTTGCTACTGCAAATTAAACTCAACATTTCAGACTGTGTGTATGCTTTCATCTGGAAATTCAAAAAATTCAAGGTCTCTGAGCACTCGGTTGCCCAAATTACATCCCATTCCCAGGGGCCGCTGGGTAAAATGAAGTTGTAGTGTAATCTAGCTATAGTTTACATTGCTTTAAAACCTGAAAACAAAATTATCACATTTAAGCTCAGACTCTCTTCTACAGTATGAATAATTATGAAATATGATCATCATCATAATCCGTGGCTTTAGCGAACAGATGGTGCAGAAATTCTCACAGGTGTGTCGGCGCGCGTCTATGTGTGCTTCCCACATGTGAAACACTTGTTTGCTGTGCACTGCTCTCTGTCAGGCTGATGGCAGGGAGAACGAAGCGGGCCAGATACTGTGATCACACACGCACACAGACCCAGATTTCCTGGGTCCCTGCCAGAGCAAGTGCACATGTGGCGATGGCTGCTCATCCATTCCCCATGCATTAACAGCATAGCGTGGTCAGAGAAGTCATAAACAGCTGCAGGATCCATCGTGCAGAGGATTTCCTTTTTAATTTTTTAATTAAACTAAATAAACTACTCTCACTTTCATGGATAAACATAAATGCATTTCCATGTATGTCTCTGTTAAATAATGCTTCAAGTTGAAACAATCACCAAATTTGGCAAAACCAGCAAAAAATCTGATTTAGCACACAATTACACACTCGAGCAAGAGCCTCATCACAGCTGTGCAGCTATACAGGCGCTTATGTAATGCTTGTTATTTCTCATGTCGTGTCATTTTATAGGTCAGAGATTTCACAGTTTAGATGTGGTGGTGATTGCCTTTTTTAAAAGGAAACATGGCTCAGACAGCTGTGTGTGATAATTGACAGAATACTTTCAAACTTGAGTACATGCAGCTGAAGAGTAACAGTGCCAAATAAGCTGCTGCAGTCTTTGCTCTGTTGGAGGTGACTCAGTTCAACATGTAAATTGAAAATCAAATTTCCATAATTATCAGAAAAACAGTCATATCTGATTTCCAGGATTCCTGATTTTGATTTACAGAGGTGGAAGAGGAGCCTCTGAATTAAATGTACAAAATATTTAACAAAAAGAATTTCATTTTCTACTGCCTGCCCTTGTACATTAACTTTGATTATTTTCATGTAGACTCAAGCCATTTAAAAAGTTTTACTTACTAACTTCAACTTAGTGCCAAAACAACCATGATTAAAATGATCACATTCTCCTGGCAGACTGCTCAGTGCACAGAACCATTAAAAATAGGCCCTGATTACCAAGTGCAGTTGTTGGAGCATCAATTTTAAGAGGCTTATATAAAAAATTAAATAGCTAATGATCCAAAACTTGAGCCGTAATTTTTAACGAGGTCTATTATCCATGCATCCAAATTGGCGCTGCATCTACAGCACAAGACATGGGGGCAATTGTAACACACTCAATTCCTCCAATCAGAAACAAGCTACAGTGATGACACTTACTCTGCACATGCTCAAGTAGGATTCTCTCTATTCCTGTGGAACAGGAGTGGGATCATTTCACCTTGGCAGATGTTTTCAACAAACAAAAAAATATTCAGAGTTATGAAAGTTACTCTTTGGATGTTTGATATTTTTTCTGCTGTCTAAAGGTTAGATTGCTGTGAATTTAAACTTACATCAATGTTATTGCTTGGTCATTATTTTAAAATTACAGTGAACAAACTGCTGACATAGGTGCTGCAAGACGGGGGGCAATTAACCCTTCCTAAGTCCCGCCTCTTTTCAGTCTGTGTTCCAATGATAGCTGGCAAGCTTGGTGGTTCAGTCAAACTTCCTGTACTTAGATGTATGATCTATGTTAAGAAAAGCGAATTTCAAAGATGAGGATGACGTTTCTAGGGGACCTGTGAGAGCAACCTATATTCACATCTTAAGTTAGTTAATGTTAGCAAAATGCCAGCTAACTAGTTAGCTAATATACATCAGTCAGTTGCAAGCTAGTTATCTAGCGTTTTGCTAACTTTAATACCTTAAGATGTGACGTGATATGTTGCTTTTACAAGAAAAGGAGAAAGCTGACAGAGGTACCAAGTTTGCTCATCTGCTATTGGAGCACAGAACAGATAGGGGCGGGACTTATGGAGAGTTATGGAGGAAATGTAAAAAATGTTTCTGTTGTCCCTTAAGTATAAAAATAAGATAACATAATTCATGCAACTCATGAGAGTTAACCTCATGAATGTGAATATTTCTTTGCATTGAATGAGTAGCAAGTGGTTTGAAAGAACTGAACTAGTAAAAAAAAAAGTGGGGTGTTTTTTTGTGCGTATGAGAAGTTAAAGTTTGAATTTTGACTTTGACTGAGTCTCAAAACTTTTCCCTGTAAAGAGCTGCTGTAGCCTCAAGGTGAGATTATAGCACAAGCAGTCTGATCTTTTTTGCTCTGTCTGTTTATTGTATACCTTTGCATGCATGTGTGCGCCCAGGTTTGTGTGTACCTCCACCTCCTCAATGCTTTATATCTGTCTCTTTCCTCATTGCCTAATTTATTTATTGAAGTGGGACATGCATGCCCACACACAAAGACACACACACACTGAGCAGTTAATAATGAACATTAATATAACAGGACCAAAAAGATTATTTCTGCTTTATCACATTTGAGGAGCCTTGTGTTGAAAAGACTCATATTAAGGTCATCATCAGAACGTCATCCACCTTTTCATCATACAGTATGTTCTTTCTCTCTGCTGCACATGTCCGATTTCTATTCAAATACGGTGAACCGTGTTGGATTATGAAGTCTTGTCAGACTGTAATTGAAGATGCCATGGTGCACTTGCCATAACCCTGAGCATGTAATGTAATTGTCCACACTGACTTTTTTTCTGTTAACACTTATATTTTGTTGGTTGTGACTGAAGCAAATAGGCTGTAACTACAAAAAATGTTTCTGTCTTGATGTCAGGAGTTTTTTTTTAAGTCATCCTCTCCCTGACAGACAGGCACACACACACACACACACACACACGTCAAACTCTAATTGGTTGCCGCATTAAGTGATTATTACAGTGATACTGGCAATCCCTGGTGGATATCAGCTTATATCAAACTGTGTTTGTGCCATTTGTTAATTATATTAAATGAGGAAATTTATAATATATTTACTGTACTAAATCACAAAATGACTTTGATATTTTGTCAGAGATTAAGGAAACATGCTAAGCTGACACACTGACCACAGCGCTACAGCCATGGTGTCCTTGAAATTTATATTCCGGCCCATAAATTGTGCTTTTGTTTTTGAGTTCCAAATGTTTCCTGAATGACTAAGTATATGCTATAACAACCGGTTAATAATCTTTAAGAAGGAGTAGACGGTTAAATTGAGCAATATGGTGATGGAGTCTGGCAAGCAGTGGCTGTGCTTCTAAAGGTTCAATGCAAAAGCAAATGACATTAATTGCTTTGTACTTCCAATATAACTTAAAAATGAGACCTTCTGACATTTCTTACAGGAAAACCCAAAATTTAAATACATTACCTATCTCAGCTCCCCTACAGTTCCAACAACACAGCACTCAGTGGCCTCCGTTAACACCAAAATTTCCTACCTATTCCACATGCATTCCACGTACCTGTTTTTCCTCAAAAGTCAACATAAATCGCTTATTTTTTACTGAAAAGCAGCAGATTTCTGATCAAAGACCTGACTTTACTAGCTGATAAACCTCAATATGTATGTTGCTGACACATTTGTGTGTGTTTTATTAATTCTTTTAACATGCCCTGTAAAACACGTCTTATAACCTGGGGGTGTTTGCTTTGCTGATATGGTTGAGCAACGTAGAGCTGTAGTGTACAGCATTGTGCCAATAAAGTTAACTGAGGTGCCTTGCTCCAGGGTTGTCATAAAGTATATAACATAATAAAAATATATGTTGCTTAAACAGGAAATCAAGGGTAACCATAACTTCAGAGTGGCCTAGAAAAATCACACCACTTTAGCAAGTGGCCGCAGTCATGGTTCTGATATCATTTTATGTAGGAAGAATACCCTGTGCACGTGTCCAATGTGCTTAACAAGACATTCAGTTTTCTCCTCTAGTTTTGTACATTAGCATTTATCACTGGCATTCACATTTGAGGCCTTTAAGTCTCGTGTGATAGTTTGGCTTGGTTTGCCCTGAGGCTTGTTGGGACATGAATCCTAATTGTTCCAAATCACAAAAAAAGGCATATTTCTATTTCCTTTTGTTTTCATGAAAAGGGTTTGGTGGAAAAACTGTTCAGAATACCAATTAAGCGATAACTTGGAAATGCATGTTTTGATATGTACACAGACTATATACCTTTTTTATGCATTTATTCACAGTTAAACCCTTTATACAGTTTAAGCATGAAAAAAGTACAGCTCCACAATTTGTACAGTTTGTTGTTTTTATATTATTTTTTTTATTTTTTATTAATGAAACTGTCTTTTTTCAGAACATCGTATCAGTTGAAGTGGGCCTGGGTTCGGTCATGACCAGTCAAACCTCATCCATTCCTTTCTATCAGGGGCAGAGCGTTCTGTGCCATAGCACTCTGACACTTTAATGATGGAGAGGAGAAGTCCAAAGTGATTCCTCCACAAAAGTCCTTGTACGAGAGGTGCTGAATTGCTGTCTCCACTTTGTGCATCATGGTGCGTGGTGACAGTTCTAGGTTGACAGCCACACACCAAAGCCACATGTGCACATGCCGTGGAAAAAGAAATGTGTAGAAGCTGCTTGGTAGAGCTATAAATAAAGCTACAGTGCACTTTGCACCATGCACTTTTGATGTATGGCGCGTAGCTGAATTGTACAAGACATGGCAAGTAGCCTCAGTCCTTTTGAAAGATGTCTGAGAACATGACATATGGGACATTAGGCCTCCGTCCCCTATCATCTCCACCGCCAAAGTCTGGGGTCCCTCCGGTGTTTCATGTCCCTTCTGACTTATACGGGAGCAATCAGTAGTTGTTGTTTGTGCATTGAGGGTGCGAATGCTGCTCTGCAAATGACCTCTGCAGGCATCTGTAAGTAAAACACAAACTGACCTACATTTATGAGACCTAAACAGTGCAACACAAAGACCTGCCAATGCTCTGCTCAAGCACTATAAATCCATAACTGCCTTTACAATAGCATACAGTATGTTGTTTCTAACAAACAAGGTTGAAATATGTCAGAATCCTACAACTCCATGTGCAGCACCTACTTTATGGCAAATTGTTATGCAGTTAGATTTGGCATGAGCACAAACAGTGCTGTTGCAGTGGCATGATCATTAAAGAAAACGAGAAGTGTCAGGTTATAATTACTGTTTTGTACAAAATAACTGGGTGTTAGGTTGCCTTCACGCAGTAAAACTTTGAGGCAAGTTTAGTTGGTTGAAACTCAGGTGAAACTAGCAATTGAGTCGCATGGTGTAAAACCCTCTGCAAAACACTTGAAACTTCTCTCAAAGTTGCAAAACTCTTAAAGTTGCTGTTTCATGTAACGGTTAATCAAAAAGCTGATAACGTGTCAGATGATGACATCAAACTATGATAATTTTAACTGATTGATTTCAACTTGACAGTGGCTTATTATCACCAAAATGAACAAGATAATAAAATAGACGATGGTTTCTTGGATACTGGATGGAGATTATTCTCATAGACTTCATGTAAGGTTGGTAACGCTGTCAGCAAACATATGCGGCTGAGGCAAAGTTTGTTTACATTGCAGTTAGGAGATGACTGTGGTTACTGCTAACTTAGTCATAGAAATGCTTTAATATAAAGTTTTGATGAGAACTAGAGTTGTTATCTGAAATAGCATCATATATCGAGCTACCATTCCATATTGAAGTTAGACCGTGCCAACAAAGTGCTGTTTATTTATTTATTTATTTTTCTTGAATCAAAGGGTGAATGAACTCACCAGGAGGTTCTTTCTACCGAGCATTAAATGATCCATTTCTCTCTATTTTGAGATGCCAGTAGTTTGTTTTTTTTCGCTTCAGCATGTCGATGTGTTATAGCCTGTGTACAGGAAAAAGGTAGTTTTTCTTCTAAACACATGATAGAATAGATAGAATTTCTAATCTACCTTGAAATATTTACATATTCAATACCATTTTCGATACCATGGGGAAAAATTGACTCAACATTAAGGGCATAAAATTTGAGACTTTTATTAAAAGATGTACATAACAAGGCCATAACATGATATAGCAGATATGATATAGCAAACAGGACAAGTGACAGGAAGAATAAATAAGAGGAGGCAGGACTATGTGAGCACTGCAGCAGTATGAATCAACTCGCTGTTTGAGAGAAGAGACATTGAGTAAAGAACAGCTGGTACCAGAGTACCGAAAAGAAAAATGCTGAAAGCATTTTAAATATGTATATATATCAGTATCTTGAACAACAGTGACACAGTATACATGTTTGAATATAGTTACTGTAAACGTGAAAATACTGAGAACTATGTCATACTGAATTGTAGAGTTAGAGCGGTAGACTATTGTTCACGATGTCAGGATTTCTTGGGCAGACCTGAACCATGGACCACGGCCCTCCAACACCATATAACCCCACAAACTGACACACGAATGACACCACCACACTCTTCCCTCCCCTCTCCAGTGGTCGGTTACAAACATACCTTCAGTGACTCTCAGTCCAAATCAGCCCAGCAGTTCACTTCAGCTCACTTCAGCTCCAACAACCACACACAGAAAAAAAAAGACAACACCCTGTCACCGTCCACTGCCTCTGGTGGTTCAAACATGTCTGGATCAACAAAGCTGCTAGATGAATTATCCATGTTTAAGGTCGTTTTCAGGTCATAGTGCTGTTTGATACTGAGACGGTGGAGCAGGCATGTCCCCAGTGTTTCAGAGCAGAAAAAACTGCTCATTTCCCCAGAGAGACCTAATGTATGTACTTAGTGATTTCTCTAATCATTCAAATTTGGCCAGGTGGGTAATAACATGTTTCTGTGGGGTGACTGCACTGATGGCTCTCTTCCTATTCTCCAGGACAACCATTATGATATAAAGTACTCAGCTAACCCCAGAGGAAAAACTGACACTACATGTCCAAATGTTGGAAAAATATTATCCAGAAAGAGAACAATACAAAATAAGGTACAAAGATACAAATGTAGTTATAATGACACTTCCCACTTATATAATCTAGCAAAATAAGAATTATTACCTATCTAGTAACAATAACCAATTTTAGTGAAATTAACTGTTGCATTTTGCATTGCACTTTCATTATTTTTGAATTGCTTCAGTGCTTCAGTTCATTGCATTGAAATTATGTTTCTACCTGCAACTAATTACATGAAAGTTATAATCATGTGAAACCAGCCTTGTCAGCTCGTAGTCACAACAAGTTACTACTGGTGAAGCACAAATGGAGCCGAACTGATGTCAGTTAGAAAATTTAATAACAGTGCTCTGCCTACACTAAAGCAATGCTTCATTTATGTGGCCCACCGAGTGGATTTTGTGACCGCGGTTTGGATTAGGCTGGGGATCAGCAAGATGAAAAAAGACCTGCATGCCCCAGTGTTGCAGAGGCTCAAGAGCTGTGTCCACAAGCTTGTCCCTCTACTCTGTCAAAACATAGCAACTCTGCCATGCCTGATAAAACTTTGTCTGGGGTGAGCCAACGGGCTGTGGGGCAGAGGCTAGAAACCTTTGGTATGCAATCTCAGCCCTCTCTGCCAACAATCTCGCCAAGCTGGACATGTTGAGATAGGCTCATTGTATACTGGAAATTGCCAGGTCCTCACATGGGTTCTTCTTAGAAATAGAATAATAGAATCAAGGAATGTGCAGCAATCGAATCTACTCTAATCTAAGTTGCCATATTAATCCATATGTAAAATTTGCATGCAGTTTGCTACAAAGGTATACCGCTGCACTGTAGCAACATGACAAAGTAGGGAAGCTGACTCTGTAACATAATGTCAGCCTCAAAGAGCATGCTTACCAGAATATGAATGCGAATGGTTTTATATGCAAAACATGTGAGCACTTTAAATGTAATATCATCAAAAGTGGGTAAATGCTTCTCCTGCCTGCAATGAGCCAGCAGGGTTAAATGTGCTTATCCTTATTGGCTGAGCACATGCAGGCAAATTCATCCTGGTGAGATGAGAAGATGAGGCGCCAAAAACCATCAGTGCCCAGTAGAGGGTGTATGTAATGTTAACAGTATGGTGTATCAGACATTAATAAAACATATGACTGGTCTCATAGTCAGACATCAAGTTGCTGTCAATATAATTAAGACAGCATTTCTCAAACTTAGGGTCACGACCTATGATGGGTCATGGACCCATTTTTAGACAACTGACCTTTCCAAAGTCCCATTTCTTTCAGCACCTTAGTCAGAGCTCTCCTTTTCTTTTTTTCTTTTACTTAGATACGTGCTAGGCATTTATATATTGAACCACACTGAAGATGGTTCAAAGATGTTGGACCTGCAGCTACATATATAGTCACATCTTAAGCTCCCATCACATGAAAAGGCTTACCGTGAGGTAGGGCACAGAGACTTACAGAGGCCGCCTGGAGTGCATAAATATCAAGTTAACTGTAGCATTGGATTTAGCTAAGTTCGTAAACTATATAGCTAACAAATCTGGAAGCCTGATATGACACTTCACCATGCATTACTTTCTCTGGCGAGATCATGGTGTGTTTTTAGGTAAATATAAACCACCATGTTCTAAAGAGAGACATTACAAGCAATAAAAAAGAGTGGCATCTGAATGTTGGAACATAAAACAGCAGACTTAACAAACTACACTACTCAGTCCAGCACTAGACATGATGGGAAAAGTGGATCGTCGCCACAGTACTTTAGTACGAAGACTCGTTTTGATCTGCTCCCATTTGCCCTGTTAAAATTATTGCATAATGTTGCTGATACAAATTGCATTTCAGTGGACAGTGCAAGTTTTGTTTAAGTTGTTGAGAAACTTAACATTATACTCAGCAATGGGGATGTTGCAATATATTGAATACCACAATATTGCAATATGTAAATGTGGTATTACATGGTCAATTATTTTATTATTTTCATTGTATTTTATAAAAGGACTGCGGCTGACTGCTGCAATTGTTCATACATAATTCAAACATTCACAAAAACAAACACACAAACAAACAAAAAACAATGTATGCCAGTTCTTTGCACATGCTTAGGTCATATGGAAAGAAAGCATAAGCATTTTAAGTTTAAAGGTACATATTTTCTGTGAACAAAAAATGCTGTACACGTCACACTTATCATTAATACATTAAATTAATATTTTCAAGTTGCCACTTTTCTTTGTTTTTGATATCACAATAAATATCATGTCATGGACTTTTTTAAAATCATGGTACTATTGTACTGTGAGTCCAGTTGATGTACCACACATACATTTCATTCAGCACACATTTTCATGTTGTTTGAATCCTGGGGAGACGTCCAATTTCTCTTTTGGGTCTTGCACTGAGGAAGTTTGGGAACTCCCTGATTTAAGAGAGTCTCTTTGTGTCTTGCCCTTCAGGTAATGTGTTTGTGGTCAGTTTGGCATTTGCTGACCTCGTGGTAGCCTTCTACCCCTACCCCTTGGTTCTCTATGCTCTCTTCCATGATGGATGGGCACTAGGAAACACACAATGCATGGTAAGACCATCAGTTGCAGCATGTTTCAGTAAAATACCAATAATCCCGCTCTGAACATAGTCTGACAGAAACACTTAAATTTCTTTCTTTCTTTCTTTCTGTTCAGGTCAGTGGTTTCCTGATGGGGCTGAGTGTCATCGGCTCCATTTTCAACATCACTGGGATCGCAGTGAACAGATACTGCTACATCTGTCACTCATTCTCCTACAGTCGGCTGTACAGCTATCGCAACACTCTGCTGTTTGTTGCCTTAATTTGGGTGCTCACAATAGTGGCCATTATCCCCAATTTCTTTGTCGGTTCCCTGCGCTACGACCCGCGGGTCTACTCCTGCACCTTCGCCCAGAATGTCAGCAGTTCCTACACGGTGGCCGTAGTGGTGGTCCACTTCTTGGTTCCCATCGCAGTGGTCACCTTCTGTTATCTACGCATCTGGGTACTTGTGATTCAGGTCAGTCTTCTGATTCTCTACACATGGTTTTTTAGGTCTTTACAGGCACACAGAAAGAATTAATAAGGAGACATTCAAAAAAAAAATTACAACCAACCTAGAAGTCCCCTTGGAACAAACATCAGCCTTCCAGGGTTCATCCAAATTGTATCTGTAATGTAAAAATTTCAAGTTTCATTCCAAGTTTTGAAATTTTATCTTTAATTATTAACCCTTTATGGGGAAGTCAGTGTATTTTTTTAAAGTTCCTATGAAATGGCTATCTAATGCTTATTGCTTAAATGCCCCCCAATCAGAGGCTGTTTTTCACCTGGTTCAACCCTGTTCATTGGGAGGCTATTGAACCTGTCTCTATTGCCCACTAAGGGTAGTTAATAAATACAGATAGCTGCTTAGCAACAAGTAAGCTGAAGTTATCTGTTCATCAGGACACTCTGTAATTAATTAATCAACTGAGAGATGAAGCTGAACAGCTGGAAAGTGTCGGAGAGGAGACCAGAAAATATCTTCTCCATGAAATATGATCCAGCATCCAGGAGAAATTATTTCATTGGACACAAATTTAGCGTACACCCCCAAGTGAAGGATGAGTCGTCATTAGTTTTTAATTGTTCTTCAAGAAAAACAAAACTCTGAAATAAAATTTAAAATACCAGAAAGTACCTACAGAACATTTGTCATTGTTGGGTCAGATACTATCCTCCAGGTGATGTTTAGTATACTGTATGATAGAAGCATTGGTTTTGACTTCATGGGAACTTTAAATGCCAGAATACACTGACAAAATACATCATCCCATCAGTGAAATCCTTTTTGCCATATCACATTTGAGTTGAGCATTTTGATTTTAGATTTAAAAGAAACTTTGAACACTGCAAAGATTTGGCAACGTCGGTCTGTGTGATTTCAGCTGAGATATCATGTTTGACAGGCAGATAGACGGATGAGATCCCTGGAGTGGCTGTATTTGTTGATATCTATGTGTGTGTGTGAGTGTGCATGCGTGGATGACACTGTTTGTGTGGGTTTATGTCTGTTTATGCGTGTAAGACAGAGAGGCAGGGAGAAACAGTAGCCCTCTGGCAACATTTCCAGTCTAATTTATGTGTTCCCATCCTGTCCAGGTGCGACGTAAAGTGAAGACAGAGGAGAGCCCTCGCCTCAGACCAAGTGACTTGCGGAATTTCATCACCATGTTTGTGGTCTTCGTCCTGTTTGCCATCTGCTGGGCCCCGCTTAACCTGATTGGCTTGGCGGTGGCCATAGATCCGTCCCGTGTGGCTCCCCGTATCCCCGAGTGGCTTTTTGTGGTCAGCTACTTCATGGCCTACTTCAATAGCTGTCTCAATGCCATCATCTATGGCTTACTCAACAGGAATTTCAGGAACGAGTACAAACGCATTGTCACCTCCGTCTGGGTGACTCGGCTCTTTGTGACAGAGACTTCACGAGCCGCCACGGACGGCAGGAGCATGAGGAGCAAGCAGTCGCCGCCACCGCCGCTCAACAACAATGAGTCAGTCAGAGATCGCACAAACAAAGAATGAAATCTGGATCCATGAGATGTTAAATGGTAATTCATGTTTTTATGTGACATTCAGACAGTTGTGCAGCTAAAGAGTATCAAGTAGCAAATGAAACTGGAAGACATGGCTCAGTTTTCTATCGGCTCACATCGATCAGAACAGGGTACAGGTGAACATGTGGATATATGTATTTTTTCATAATTTTGTTTAAAGGGATAGCTCAGATTATTTGAAGCTGGGGTTTTATCGGGTATTTATTGGTAGGAAAAGCAGAAGGGAGAGCCAGCAGAGAAGCTAGGCAATGAAGTGCCGTGAATGGGGTCAGCAACAATTTTAGCTGATTAAAAAAGGTCCACCTAAAAAATAATTAATATCAGTTTAAGTCTACACTACATTTATCAGCCAAGTATTGCTCCCTCCAAACCACCCAACTCTGTAACACAAACAAGCTAACAGGCTGAGGCAGTGATAGACCAGCAACTCCCATGATCTGGGAGGTAAAAACACTGATTTAGCCTATAAAGTCTGGTTGGTTAGGAAAGAGTGGTTTAAATAATGACGGTTTCACATCAAAAAATAGCTGTCTGATAGTGGTGAAAATATTCATGTATAGCAGACAATTAAACTGATATTGAGATTTCTAGGTAGTCCTTTTTAAAGTGGTTAAAATACCTTTCGTTGCTGGTCCCATCCACTGTTTAGCTTCCGTGCTGGTGCTCTTCTCTGCTTCTCCAAATTGAATTTGTGCCAAGCAGTGTCTCCTGACTATCAGCCTCAAACAACCGCATTTTAAATAATCGAAACTATCCCTTTAAAGTTGTAACAAATTATGTAATGAATATAATGAGTTGTGCAAAGTTTATCATTTGGAGGAATAACTCAACAACTTTCTTAAAGTGCTAAATAAGGACGTGCTTCCTCTGTGATTCTCAACCATTAGCCTCAGCATTAACAAATATTTTAGAGATGCTGATACGTCCTGGGAAAACTGAGCCATTCATTGTGGTTTCATTTTGCTCTTACTCTAAAAAAAACAATCTGAATGGTACATTAATATTTCATGAAAATGTAATATCCTTTAATGTCTGCTGCTGTAGACTCTTAGACATAATTCACAAAACTGGGTAACCACTGGTAAACATACACCTCTCTCAAGTAACTTCAAAAGCCTCAAATAGTTCAACTCGCCTCAACAGAATGGAAGTGGGGATCATGTCAGTCTGTCTATAATGTATAATATCAGTCTGATGGGGATTGACAGTAATGTGGTCAGAATTGCACACTTTACCTAAATGTGGCAGTAATGTATACTTCATGCTGCCTACTCTGACCCTCTTGCACTGGAAAGAATAAGACAACTTAGTAATAAACATGATAAATGAATTCAGGAAATTAAGTCACAAAACACTTCATGAGGAAAACTGGCACCAAACCCATGCCAATTAAGGTGTCGGTTTTAGTTTATGAAAGTCCCAAAAAAGATGTAGCATGTGATGTAGCAGGTGGAGGACACCTACATATCTATTATTGCTGCTGTATCCATCATTCTGCATATCACCTTATCACCTTTACTCCTCAGCTGCTGCGGTTTGTCAGTTATATAACTTTACTGCAATACCAGTTTATATGATACATCACTGTAGGCAGCCTACTTCCAGCAAGGCTTAATGTTAATTTAATATTGTACCAGTGAAGTTATTCTTCAAAACTTCTAAAGTGTACTTTTTCCTCCAGTTTCTTTCTTAATTTTCTGCAACAGGGGGCGACATGAGTTTTATACAGAGCACAGAAACTCAGAATACAATATACTGTACTACTCTTTGCAGACGTTTCATCACAAATGTAAATAGAGCATATATAGCATCTAGGCTTACACTCTCAAAAATACAATATATTAAAAATGTAAATAAATTTGAACAGTAACCAAAAATAAATAAGTATGGAGACAGAGCTTCCAGATGAACTTTATTTATATAGCACAGTTTAAGCATACAATGCAACAAAAAGGGTTATATACCATAAAAGCAGATAATCATAACATTTATTAAATTATATTATGAGACATAAACATTTTAATTTAATGTAAACCTACAATTTAATGTGGGGAACACTGTGGAATGTAACTAAGTACATTTACTCAAGTACAATTTTGAGGTACTTGTACTGTACAACAACTTGTACATCTACAACATTCAAGTGGTGTACACATTAACGTATCAAAATTATAACCCACTAATATCTATTCTGAACAATGAGTTGTTATAATTTGGATACTTTAAAGCAGTGTTCCCCAACCCTCTGCAGAAGCCTGACAACAACCTGATCATTTGAATCAGGTGTGTTGGAGCAGAGAAACATCTAAAACATGCAGGGCAGTGGGCCCTGAGGACCAGGGTTGGGGAACACTGCTTTAAAGGACCAATGTGATGGATTTATTGGCATCTACCATTGAGGTTTCAGATTGCAACCAATGCACTCGCCTCACTTTCCCCTTCCAAGCATGTAGCAGAACCTAAAATGGTGGCAAAATTTTAAAAAAATGTGAAAAAATGGACGCCACGTCTCCTTTTTCTCCCACTATACAAAAATGAAGCCGATCGAGATGCTTTGGCTTCACTTTTGGGGAGCTGTCATGTTGTGCGTTTATAATATATGTCAGTGCATAAAATGCATTGTAGTAGAGCGGGAATGTCACCAGAGACAAAAGATTTTAAAAATCTAAAAACTAAAACTGTGAAATACATGAGATTTACCTCGCATAGATAGGCTTACTGCCTTGCCTTGCAAGAGTTTGAATGTCAAAAACATTCATTTATATGTAAAAGTCCTGCACTGCAGGTTTAAGTATATTTCAATGCTAAAACTTTTGTACTTTTACTTAAAAGATCTGAGTACTTCTTCCAGCACTGGATAACACCAGTGCAGGACAGTCAGACATCACACAGGGAGAACACAACTCCATACACTGATGTCAACATATTAGCAAAATCGCAATGTTATAAGTCAGGTCTGTTCAATAACTTTTTTAGAAGGGCCGGCCTTTTTTGTGTAAAACAATGCACCTTTTTATTGTTTTTGCTACTTTATTAGTTTCACAATGTGAAAAGAAACAATATGTACAAAAGTACAGGACAAAACAATGCAATGCACAATGCAATCCTAGATTAGAAATAGCTTGTTTTAATAACCACGATGTTGCTGTTAACATCTTTTTTCATTAGTCTGACTCTCCAATTTTCCCTCTATTTAAACAGCCTGAGTTCATACTTTTTAAATGAAATTCGTATATCTGTGCTCAATAACAAACGTAACTGATGAATGGCCTCTTTCTCATATAATTTTTTTTCTTGTATTTATAAAGGACCAAAGGGCTGAACTGAGGTCATTAAAGGGCCCTATTCGGGCCCCAATTTGAAACTGAATAAAGCCTGCCATGATTTGTTAAATTTCAGCCAAGTAGTAAAGTGCAGCAGCATTAATGATTTTTTTATACACACTAAGACTTTACTATGCAATTCGAAACACAGTGGCTGTCAGGATCCAAGACGTCCAACATCAGTTGCATCTCAAAATCACATCCAGTTAAACCCGAGATAGTCCCTCACCTAACTACATCCATATTTAAACAAGACGTCTCACCAATTTACTGTAAATGATGCTTCTCCCCAGGCCTCAAAATAACAGAAGGACTAAGATACCCAAGTTCAGGATGTTCTCTTGCTTTCTGTGTCAGAAAACCTGCAGCCCAGAGGAAAAAAAACAAAATACATTTACTGAATGTGCAGCAAGCAATATAGAATGGGCACGGGTCCCTCAGCCTCCTACATCATGTGCAGTATGTGGTAGTTTTATTTTATGCAGTCGTGATTCTTATTCTTCATTCAGGAATATTTATGCAAAATGTTCACTTCATAGGTAATATGTCTTTGTTAATCAAGTAGTCCATTTATTTTCTAATACAAAAAGACTTAATTCACCAGGGACATATGTTGATGCATTCACTGTGGAAAAACAAACAAAACGAGCACATTAGGGGAAGTTTTACTGTCACTTGTTTGTATTTCAGTTGACAGAAGAGTGACATTTATTGCCTCATAACTATTCTGAAAGATGTAGATTGCTGAGAAGGTACAGCTCATATCTGTATTCCCATCTCAGGGTGCCTATACCGAACATTTTGTCGTTGTCCAAAACAGGTGCAGCTTGTTAGCTGCCATATAAGGGAGACTGAAGACATTTTAAAGGGATATTTTGTAAATTAGTGTCAGTGTGGTTTTTAACTGTGGTATATTGTTATTGGAGGTGTATTCAAATTGTGTTTTTTAATATATCTGAAGCTCAATAACCCCACACAATTAACAGTTTATTATCAGATAATGCTCAAGCTATCTTTCCATGAACTCTAACAGTTGCAAAGTGCATCTAAAACAACCTCTTGCTTAATTGGCATGTACATTGCATCACAAATACATTTGTCTCTCAGTGTGGAGTGATGGAATCAACTTATAACTGCACAATCAAATATCTAAGAGTCCTCAAAATAATTGTTATGTTATTTCCCATATTTAAATTCATATTGAGGCACATCTGTGTGTTCTTATACAGGGTAAAAAATGTGCAAAGCCATAGATCAAGAATGGTAACAGATGCAAAGCTCAAAGTCATACTATAAATATTCATAGGACAAGATAGATGTGAGAGCATTGCAAGCAGAGGAGGAACATTTGGAAGCAAACAATGACATTGTGGCTCAGAGGAGGATAGAAAACAGGGATCTGTTAACTTTTTTGGTGAAGAGATAGGATTTAGATTCATATAGGGAGCGACTACAGAGGTGAGAAGGTCATTCCACCACTAGGATGCTGCAGGGAGGAGCAAGATGAGCAGCAACAAAGAGTGATGCTGTTTTGGTTCAGAGAAAACTGCTCAAACATCTGGAGAGTGTTTTAGATGCACTGGAAGGGAGGCAAAGACTTTAGTTTAAACCAAAGAAACAGGCATAGCTGAAGGGGGTTGAGTGTAAATACACATACACAGTTATTGCTAGGGGGGAAAAAACACCTTTAAGATATTTTTTCATTCAGAAATACTGCCTTACAGTTAATACAGTAGTGTCAAATTTTAAATATTATGGCGAGTGCCATATTTTCTATTAAACACATGCCCATTCAGTTTGCCTCCATACTGCTTCTTTTACGTATTCAGGAGAGTCGTCTACAGAAAGTTTTCACTGCAGCATCTTGTAGAAGTTCACACGCAGGCCTCAGGCAGGAGACTGCCGAAACAGAAGAACAAATATTATATTTTTCTCTTTTGTGTTTTCTTTCTATGAACCTTACAGTCAAATTATGTTCATTTATGTTCCCTATGCTTACTGTCTGCATATGAGACCTTGCTGGCCAGCTTAAAGGTTAGGTTCACTGTTTTTTAACCTGCAAGTAACTGAAATGATGTTTCCCATCAGCTTTAGTTTTTAAAACTAACCCATCTGATGGAATTTCTCACTGTTTTACATTTAGTCCTCCAAATCCCACTTTATATCTTATTAAAGACAGCCATCTGTATAAAAATGAAAAAAAAAACACAGAAGACTATCTCTTAGTTTTATTAACTGAAATTTAAAAACCTTCTACATTTTTGATGCAGCCAAAGTAACTAAAAACCTGGGTGACACTTTATGATAACCATCATTAATAAATAAAAGAAGAAGAGGAAGCAAACTTTATTAACTCGGCATTGTCCAGGAGGTGGACTGGCACATTATGTTTTCAGGTGGCTAGGGGCTGGTAGAGATATGGCCAGTGGTAGCTAGATATGGCCAACAGATTGTTAGTTAATTAAACTTAATAGTTATTTTACTGTTAGCAAACAATAAAATTATAATAAGTTATGTTCACTACGTATTAGTCATGCTATAATTTGTTATTTTAAGCTATTTTATTATTACCATCAGAGTATTGCTATTAATCGACCCTTCCCAGCCCTTTTGGAACCCTTTTCAAATTTCTACCTCCTGTTTCCTTTACTTAGATATGCTAGGCTATGTGTTAGGTTTGTCTATGTTGAAAAGAAAACCACATTTTGAAGACTAGCCAGCTAATCCAGATCAATCTAGCAAGCTAGTTACATCTCACACATATCGATTTTTAACTAACCAGTTAGCTGGTGTTTTGCCAACATTAGTTAAAGAAGTGACTACATACATACATATACATACATATATATAGTCACTTCTTTTGAACATAGGCAACTGCAGCACATAGCATGGTAGAGGAAACAGGAAAGGAAAAAGCTTGGACCATAGACCAATGAGTGTCAATTAGTAAATATTATCATTTCATTGTTTGTTAACAGTGAAACACTATTAACTTAAGTTTAATTAAGTATCAATTTGCCATTTATTAATGATGGTTATTATGAAGTGTTGACCAAACCCTGATAGAAAATGTAGTTTGAGGCTTAAATACATTCTCTAGCACATAAATAGATGCCTGACTTTGTGTTGAGCTTTTCTTTTTCAAAAAGAAAATGTATCCTGGTGTTTGTTTGCCACGCTGCAGTGTATTTACACCAGGTGAGCTGCTGCAGCAGAGTGTTAGTTTCTCACAACAGAAGCTACAGGTGTGCTTTTACTGTCTGTATTTATAAGTGAATCAACTGTTTCATTTATGCGTCAAAAACAGTGAACCTCTGCTATTAATTAATTGTGAATTTTAAAAAAGCAACATATATACCAACGGTGTAAATACAATTCTGCCTTCAAAATGAATACACAGGGAAGCAAGCAGTGAAGGTTATCACAATGTTTTCTTTGGAAGATGAAAGCTAAGGTTTCTATGTGCTACTAATCCTTTTGAGTGCTGTACTCAATGAGACGACACACACACACACACACACACACTCCCAGACACAGCATTATGCTGTTTGAGTCCCTCTTGCACTCTCCCCATCGTCTCTGTGCACAATATTCATGCAGGGTTGACATTTTCGTAAAAGAGGCATTCCCTCTTATTTCTTAGTGTCTGACTTTTTTTTTCTACCATGTGATCGCTGTTTTGGAGAAAATGTAGCATAAGCAGCCACTTTGCATTTGAAAAGGCCTGTATTCGATAGCTACAATAAACACAGACGCTTCATTTTACTCATTTTAAGAGATCTAGTTTTTGTAATTACAGGCTGTCGATCAGAAGATATTCCCAAATCATAAAACTTGATGAAGTCGGAATTGAATAATATTTTTGCAAGTGAATTAGGGTGGCATTAAAGAGATAGACCAGATTACGTGAAGTGGGATTGTATAAGGTACTTATTTATAGTGTATTACCTTCAGTAGATGGCTGTCAGGATGCCCCCAGTTTGGAGAAGCAGAGAGGAGCACCAGCCCTGAAGCGAAGCCACGTCCTGCTGTGGACAGGGTCTGTAACAAAAGGTATTTTAGCCACTTTAAAAAAGGCCCATCCAAAAAGTGTACACTATATTTTGCTTTACTTTGCTGTTGGACTGCCTTTTCCAACGGGAAACCACCATTTTACAAGCCAAATATCACTGCTTCCGAACCAACCAAAGTGAAATCAGTAATTTTTCCAAGGTAAAACATGGGAGTTGTTGGTATACTGCTGCCTCGATCTGTTAGTGTGTTTGTGTTTTTGTGTGACTTCTTTGTTTTAAAAGAATACAACAGATACACCAAAGTCACACAATAACACAAACAAACTAACAGATAGAGGCAGCATCAAAAGGGCAACTCATATGTTCTGCAAGGTTAAATTTATTGATTTCACCAGTTGAGTTCGGGTTGATTTAGAGAGAGCGATATTTGGCTAATATAACGGCAGTTTCCCAGCTAAAAAGTCTGTGTGATGGCAAAGTAAATGTTGAAAATACTTTTTTTAAGTGGCAAAAATATGTTTTGCTGCTGACCTTGTCTATAGCAGTACATTGCTTAGCTTCAGGGCTGGTGTCTCTGTCTGCTTGTACAAGCTGGGAGGTGTACTGATTGGTAATATACCAGTAATACACTACTGTAAGTAATACACAGTCTATGGATAAGTACCTCATATGACCCCACGTAAAATAATCTGAACTATGCCTTTAAGACATGTAATATCATGAATGCTATAGTAGGATTTGCAACCTGGCAACCTTGTAAGCAGGTATAAGAGATCATTTAAACACTCTCTTCTGCACACGTGCCAGTTCTGCATTCCACAACTCAGACTATCTTGCCTCATATAGTTTTTATAGGCCGAGAGATGTTGGCATTTGATTCACATGCGGCAGCTCTGAATCTTCACTGTTCTCTGCCTTTATTTTCATCTGGACATACTCACTGCCCAGAGCCCGGCGTTTTCATGCCATTAATAGGTTACTAACAGCATGACAACATCAGCTCACAGCGAAAGACAGAAAAGGGATGCGACACTGATCAAATTATGCGCCAGGTACCTGCACTGAAATGGAAAATAAAATGATAAGCCTTGGGAACATAATTGAATGCACTTGCAGCGTACTGTCATAGGAAATATGGTGACAAACTGCAGGATGCGCTTCCTATAGTGTTTACAAACAAAACTGTGACTGTGGAGACATTAACAAAACAGCTATTAAAATGTTTGCAAAGCACAAATCCTTTCCACCTGATAAATATTTACACTCAGTTGCTGCTTAATTGGCTGCAGCTCATTAGACATAGGTAGGATCTCTGTTTGCCCGCAGCCTGAAATCTTTGAGGCACAAATTAAATCCTACACAAGAATTCCTGTTCATGCTGTAATGTTTTTTTTAGTTTTTTTTTTTTTTTTTTTTTTTTTTTTTGCTTTTTTGATGTAAAGAGTCACCAGATTAAACAAGACAATTAAAAAAAAAAAAGTCTTCAAAACACGAGCGAAGTTGCAAATTGAAGACTTGAACTCGCATTTCAGGCATTCTCGTCAGTCGACTTCTTGTGTCTTGATAAATGTTTTCTGTTCCAGAGGCTGTGTGAATGTGCATGCTTGTCTGATGTTATTTATGACTGATGATCAGTGACAAGAATTCACAAACAGGTGCAGGCCGTGATGCCCAGAGGATGGTCTGAGTAACATGAACCAAAGGGAAATCTGTGGAATGTAATGGAATTTGAAATTTCAGCCCTCAAAAAGGCTTGGTCATGACACTGAGTCTCATCAAAATGAACTGTGTGTAAAAAGATATGCATTATGTGTACAGTTCTACTGAAACACGATGTTATGGAAAATAAAACTGATATATATCAGACTTTATGATATTTGCTTGTTTTTGTGAAAAAAAAGATGAAATTTTGTTGCTCTCTTTTTCCAACATTGTGTTTTATATTTCATACCTCAGTAAGTGGTTAAAAGGTTCTCCTAAAAGCCCAAAATTCACTGCAACTAACACATTTTCTTTGTGGGACCAGGATGCCAGACTTTTAAAGAGTGTTTTGACTGAAAGTTTCCTGTGGATGCGGTACCCTCTTAAGGCTCTGAATTAGGCTGAATTGGAGCTTGAGAGCTTTTGCCAGCTAGCGGTGCATACTTTGAACTCCCCTATGCCACAAGGCCCTGCTGCCATGCACTTGCAGAGTCATTCCCAGGTCTTCTTTTTTTAAAGAGATGGATGGATAGTTTGAAAGGAAAGGATACTGGTGCCCTTAGTTTGGGCGAAGATAAAGATGTGAATGGGGTAAGCAGCTCGTGGAGCTTCGGTAGATGCTGTTTGACCCACCCCTAGTTTGGAGAAGCAGAGACATAAAATAATCTCGACTATCCTTTAAAAGGGGTATAAGTTGGGTCACATTAGGCATGCTTGCTGCACTTGCAGAAAGATATACTGTATCTTCAATTTAGAATTTTGTACTCTTGTTTATGTATAAAACTTTAAATTAAATTGACTTTTTAATTAAGGTCTCAGCACTTTAAATTGTAAAAACGAATTGTGCAATTATTAGCATGTGATAAGCAGTTCCTTATGTGCACTTCAAATTAATTTGTACAGTAGTCATACAATAATAATTACTGCACAACCATCACCTCACAGAATAGTGTAAGAGGGACAAATAAGGCATTCGGAAGAGTACATGCAGATTAGATTTTAGCAGACAGCAGGACAGGGACAAGTGGCTGGAGGTGCTCCAGCACCAGAGGCAAGGATTATGATTAAGAAAGGGGGATGTGGTTAAGAGAAATGACTGCTTGCTCATGATGAATAATTGCAGGGGGGTGATATCCAGATGGTGGTCTTGACTCATCCCCACAATCAAACCCAGTGGACACATCACGGCTGTAATGAGATGTTACAGGGAAAGGACAATCAAGAAAATAAATTCAACAAGGAACGCAGCGTAAATTTTCTGCATGGAACTGTGGCACTTCTGTGTGGTAACAAACTTTAAAAATCTGACAGGCGGTTTGGCGAGAAAACTACTCCAACCCCTGCAGCCTCATATATCAAATCTGTGTCCTTTTCATGAAAAGACACTCTCTCCAACCAAAACACAATATGCTGCCACAGATGAGGAGGTCAGCTGATATCAAAGTGATTAATAAGGTTTCCATCTATAATAATTTTGTCTTTCTATTCATTATGGCCATATTCCATTCTTCACTTAAATATCAAACATTAATTACATGGGACCTATAAAAAAAGCTGCCTTCCTCGGCTGCAATATCTGGCAACTACATGGAAATGAACGTCACAAGTTCAAAAGATCGACAAATGGTTGACACTCGTATTTCGAGTTGATGTCTCTGTCTCAGCAGTAGCCGGGCAATTTTCATATCAAGGCTTAACTGAGTGTCTGTGTCTGCCATTAATATTCTGATTGACATTTAATGTGCAAAAGGAGACTTTAATTGCGTCTAATGCATGGATTAACAAAGATAATACATACGTTAGATTAACTGTATTAATCCTTGTATTCATTCCACACATAGACAATATTATACAGTTTCATTCCTATGAGATTAGAGGGCAGCCTTTTATGAAATGACATGGATTTACTTTATGTATCATAGTCACAGATATTATGAGGTAAATAGAGTATAGAGCCTTTATTTCGAGAGTTTAAATTACTTTTAATTGAGGGCAGTTTCACTTGTGTCAGAAACAATAGTTTTAAGTACAATAAAATGAAGAGGAAGTGCCCCAATTCAGAAATTTAGAGGACATGTGCTCTAAACCTGTGTGCCCTTTTGACAGATGGACCCCTTCACATTTAAAACAGAGATAACATGCCAGATAGTTCCCTGTTGAGTCAGACTCAGCAGGCTTTTAGAGAGGAATGGGGATCAAAGGACTTGTGCTATTTTGTATTTTGTACACTTATGTGTGAAATGATACTGCATGCAGTCTAAAAACTGTATTCTGTCATTATTATGTTATAGATAATTATTTTACTTTCATTTATCATTATACACTCTAAGAAATAATGATTGCAAAAGGATTCTTCCTGAGAAGCAGAGGTTTTACCCAGAACATTTGCTTCTGAAGAACTCTTTGACAGAAGGGTTTGTTAAGCATCCTTTGTAAGAGGGGCTCATTTTAAAACCATTTTTTTTATTCAAAAAACCCTTTTTGGAAGAAAAAAATCTTCAAGGATTGTTGAAATCCCAGAAGAAGCTTTCATATCATAATATTAGATAGTTCTTGGTAAAATTCTCTGGGAGGGTTCCAGATAAAATGGAATATAAATTGGTTCTCAGTACAACCTCCTGGGTGGGTTCTTGTTAGCACCATTAGAAGAAGTAAAGGTTCTGAATAGAATCCCCAGAGAATGTTCTGAGGGCAACCATTACATCATGGAAGGATTCTCTGTAGAACCTGCCATAGGGGCTCTGAGTGAAACATTTCACAGATGGCTCTAGAAATAACCCTTTAAATTGGGTCGGGTTAGGTCTGAAAGGGTTTCAGGGAGAACCTTTACAAGAGGTTCTCTCTGGAACCAAAAAGGCTGAAAGAAGACTTTATGGTTCTAGTTAGCATCTTTGTTTCTAAGAGTGTAGGTAAAAGGTAGATTCATTTATCATTATACAACACAGGGTTGTATAGCCAGATTAAGTTGTGCTTCCTTCTGTTGCTACTCCTGAAAAAAAAACCTCATTAAAATTATATGAAGTAGGTTGGTTGAATACATAAAAATAAAAACAAGATATTTTACATGTTTTTGAGGAGTGCTGAGGATAAATTAAGCAGTCTCACAGCCAAAGGGAAGAAGCTGCTCTGTAGTTTGCTGGTGCAGTTGCAGATACTTCTGTATCTCTTGCCAGATGGCAGCAGGGTGAGTGGTGTCTTTTAGTATCTTTTGGGCTCTACACAGGTACCTCACCTCCCATGTTGATTGCACAGATTAATGGCTATAGATTAATGACACAATACATGTTAAGACTGGTTTCCTATAAGCCTTGCTTTCACTAAATCAGTTTGCAATTGGACATGATTTTTTCCTGTGGAAATTATCTCTCCATTATAGACAACATGAATGAACAAACTCACACTTTTCCCCCTTATATTTTCTTCTGACATCACTCTCCTTCTGCCCCACATCCATAGTGTAGTTACTTGTTTGTGCAAAGCAGTCACATTACTCAAACCATGTTATTATATGCACATCATTACAAAAGCTTATGCCTGCTCGCAAATTCAATATAAAATTGTGGCAATTTCAATCTACCTCCTCAGTGAAGACTCTTTTTTCCTCTCTTTTATTTCTGAAGTGGTGTTCATGGAGCTAGGCTCTGAAGAAACGGAAAATTATCCGTTTTTGTGTTGAAGTGTGTTCCCCTTCTCAGATAGTGTTTCCCATAGTGGTGCCCTCCAGGTCGTTATGGTTAGGCGCAGCAGAATGAGGTAAGGGGAAACACATCGACAGGAAAGAGAATTTGACACCTGTTGTCTTTGCCACTGTGGCACAACAGTAATACTGCTTGGGAATGCTTAGAGGGCTGAAAGGTTGTCTGTTTCCGCTTTTTAGTAAAACAAAATGCTCAGAATTACTCTTATTACGCTTATGACACCTCAATTTAAATTAGATTACGCTCGACCGACACTAAATCACTATTGTCAGTCAGATAATATCCAGAATTTTCCTTGTATCACTTAAAGGTTGAAGAAATCACACTATTCTTCACTGTCTAACAGCTTATTCCAGCTCTGAATTGAAATGAATTGAAGTTTACGCTGAGTGAAATATTCAGACCCAAGTCAAGATGTTTTTCATGGCTGCACCACGCACCCTAAAATTAAAATACATACATTTTCTCCAAAGTTGTAGTCTGACACAAAGACTTTCCAGTAAGTTACAGTTTGTTAACTACTGTGTTTACTCCCAGAAGAGTCTTTATTTTTTGCCAAAAAAGAGAAAATGTGTCTGGAGCTGCAACTATTACATCCTCTGTTTTCCTCTGAGACATATCTTTGTTTGGTTTTGGTATCCATAACTAGCTTAGGGAGACTCACGCCTGTCACCAACCAAATTTAGAGGAACAGGCGCTGAACTGTGGGGGTAAGCTATGATGCACATTTCAGTTGATGAAATATTTATACTTCTGCTTTATTCAGGCCACATATATTTATAATTGTAGAATGTAACAATCATACAATCCTGCAATACTCCATGCATGCGTATCCTGGCTTTGAGTGGTATCCTGTTTTTGATCATATTTGGTTCATGTGTGTCTTGATTTCTCACCAACTTGGACACTATGAGATGGTTTACAAACCTGGATGAAATTTTACATGCCACACTATCCTGGCTCTCCAGCAGTAGTATATCCAGTTTTCTCAAACCTGTGATAAGCTATTTACAGGTGAAAAACCTAACCAGGATACTCCAAAAACCCAATCATAACTATGATACTAGTGTGCATGAAAACACACTCTATAATTCTAATTTATTATAATTAATAAACAATTTTTCGTAAACAATTTGTCTGAAAGCTGTTTTTCAGACAATTCTCGCCTTGCTGGAGTTAAAATATTTCCCGAGAGCAAGACTTGCTTCACAGGCATGGCCAACAGAAAAACACGTCCAAAAGTATTGACTGTGAGCTCGCTTATCCATATTACAGCTTTTGTCCTGCTGCCAACAAGCTCCTCTTCTGCTGCTTGAGAACAGCAATCACGGTCGCATCACCGCCGCTTCACTTTAAACACTCTCAATTACTGTACTTTGCAGCCAGGAGAAGTACACTGGACTGGGAGTCAGCTGTCTGCTCTTCGCTGAGGACCGGAGGAGCCTGAAGAATGTCGATAACAGCTGAGACCCCCACTGATGCCCTATGGTTGTCATGACAGCAGACGCAGCAGACACCGGCCCATCTCTGTAACAAAATCAACAGCCCTAAACAAACTGTAAAGCAGCCAGCCTGCTACGCTCCTCGACATCTGGCTGGGTGTTCAGCGGGGTGTGTTCCAATTTCAATTTTCTTTTCAGTCTCTTTTATCGCAGTATAATACTCGTCTAGTCTCCATCCAGCACAGTCCTTAAAACTGCTGCCCCTGTAAATTCAGCTGAAATCCGGGTTGAGCAAACTCACTGATAATAAAGCCACATTTGTGAATCATTGAAATATCCTTCTGTTAATACACTACCTCACTGATAAAGTAATGAGTCATCTTGTCTATCTGAGACTCCAAATTAGAGGATCCATTTACAGAGAAGGCAGTACATCTTTCAACTGTTGAAACTGCTCTTTTGATTTAAGCACTAATTTCATGAATCTTCAGGGATTGTACCACCCAGTCCTCTTAATGAAAAATCCATTTCCATCAGGTTTAGATTAGAATAAAGCAACTGACAAGACAATCACTCACAAATGGTCCATTTATAGTTAATGCAACTTCAGTTAATTGTTTTTTTGTTTTTTTACTGCTGACAAATAAAATGATAATAAGTGAAGAAGTGAATGACACTTGGTCATTCAGCAATCATTCGGCATTAATTTAAAGTCTAAGTAACGTGAAACAGGTAAACTAAAATAGTTATTCCTTTAAATATCTGCAAATTATTTCCAAATTATATGTAAACCTTTAATGAATCATTACAAAGAGACAAGGACCAGATATTTGCAACTGATGAACTGATCATAACATGTTACGTTACTTTATGTTATGTTATGTTAAACTATATCACATTGCATTACGTTACCTTACATTACATAATGTCACATTAGGTGATGCCATGTTACGTTATATTAGGTTATGTTATCTTATGTTACCTAATGTAAGTAATCATGTTTTTCCAAGGCAAAGTAGTATGGAAGCCAGTTAAAATGGAGGAGATTTTATTTAGATAATTATATTTTTGAAGTTATACTTTGTGTATTTGGTGGAGGAAATACTGCAGCTTTTGTCCACAGGTGGCTCAAAAATCAATACAATATGAACGTTTCTTGTAGCTTTAACTATCAAATTACCATTGATTAACGAAGGTTATTATAGAGTGTTACCAAGTCACTTCTATTCATCATGCAACCCTCCCATCAAATGTGCATATTATAGTATGCGTGGCATTTTTTTGCTCTTGGTGTCTGCATGTTTTCCTGGTGTCTGTGTGTGTTTCCAGCAGGTGCAACATTTCGCTCTCACCGCCACCTGACATACAGGTCAGGTGAAATGGGAGCTCAAAATTGTAGGTGTGATTGTGAGTGTGAATGTGTTCCTGATAGACTGGAGACCGTGCACAAGCGTTGGTGGCGTACACCCTCATCCAACCGTGATAGGCTTCAGCCTCGTGTGGCCATGGACGGGAAAAGGACAAGTGGTTTAGAGAATGAATGAATGGGTGCTGTGCACAAAACAAACACTGTGTCCAAGTTTTATATCAAAAAAGCAAATTGCTGTCCAGATCACAGCTATAAGTATGCTCTCTGTAACCTCTTACATAACACATAAGAAGTAAAATCACTCTTAAATTTTGCCCCCCAAATGACTTTAGTCTCTGCCCACATACAGCTTTGTTTCTGGGTTTCCCAACATCACTGCTTCTACTTTATACTTTCTATCTGCAGTAAGATGAAAAGTTGCCTCTTCAAGAATCACTTCACACCCCCTCTCCCCTTGACTCACCTCCTCTCCACCCTTAAAATCTCCTCTTCTACTTCTAATAGGCCTTTTCCCTAAAGTGGAGAAAGTAATTTCTGCCTGTCTCCTCCTGTTTTGATTTCCATATTCTAACATTTTTGTACTGTACATGATTCAGTCTAAGGTCACAGGAATATTTTGTTACATCAGTCTTCATCTAGCACTTTGATGCAAGCACATTTTATTATTGTGTGTGGATGTAAATTAATTTCACAGCTAAAAAAACAATACTGGTTTGGTGTATGGCTGGGAGCAGTGATTCTGAGGCTGTGGATATAGACTTAATAGGGGTGCGTGAACAACACTCACTATCTATTACCCCTTTTCGACCAACATGAACCAAGTGCTCGTTCAGTACTGGTGTTGGTGCCAGTTCACAGTTAGTTCAACTTGAGAATCATCTAGGAACCAGCTTACTTTCCCACAGGCTAGAGAGCCAAGTCATTACATAACTCTCCATGCCTCCAGTTTCCCAGAAACATATATTCAAGCACTTCACACACCGGCACAGTAGGTGGCAGCTGGTGGCTCATGATAATCCCACCACCAGCCCCTGACGTAGCGGTTTTTACTCTCTCTGACAGCATAGCTTGATATGTAGTAAACTATGACTCAACATTTGGAAGTCCCACCCACGCACTTCAATGACAGGTGAGCAAGCGTGAAACATCAACCAGCTCACTCCTTTCCTGTTTTCTGATGCTATGTGCAAGACTCATCTATGATGTAAACAAGACCAAATTTTGGTGAAAGTTAACTTGAGATGTTGCTGGGGGATGTGTGACAGCAAATTAAACAAAAAATGATTCGCAAGTAAGACCTGTAAAATGTTAAAATATTCACAACCTAAGTCAGCTAACATTAGCTAAATGCTAGCTACTTAGTTAGACTAAATCAATAATTAGAGAGCTTGTGATTTGCTAATTATGTAGTTAGTGAGTGTTTTGCTAACAGTAGCTAACTTAAAACTAAAATGTTGCTTTTACAAGAAAAAAAGAAAGATGACTGAGGTACCAAGTTAATTCAACTGTTATTGGAGCACAGAGCCAAAAGGAACAACGGAGGGGCAGGACATAGGACAGGTCAATTATTCATTGTTGCCAGAGGTCGACCTGAACTCAACTGGGACTATAACACTGGCCTGGGTAGTCTGTGTTGACATGGTTCAAATATTTTTAATACATTTCTAATACATTATTCTTGTGTTGTACTTTAACATCACATAGGTGTTTTCTTACTGACTCAGTAAGAAGAGTTTCTGTGGTTTAAGCCCAGATGATCAACTTTATCTTAAATAGAAATAGGCAGTGAGCAGGTAATTGGTTGTGCAGGCTTTAATTTTGTCCGTACCCTTTTGTCCTCTGTGCCCTCTTCAGATTGAACGCCAAGATGAAGTTTTTGAGGCAGTAAGTCTGAAAGGCATTTAGTATTTCCATGAGGCTCCTCAGAACTGACGCACATGACTTGGCTCTTTTCAGCAGCTCACACTGGTCACATTGAAGCGCCTGAGGACTTTTTAATAATTCAATCATTATGTCAAAAAGTCAACAAAGACATGTATTACTTTCATTTTAGTCATCTTTTGTACCTGAGATTCTTTTGAAATTACTTTTAAGTTTGAAAAAATCTTTTTTCTGTCACTCTTGTTCTCTTTCTGTCCTTTTATTCCTTTCTTTTCCTGAAAAAGTATGGACACAAAGGACATAAAGAGAATTTATGTGTGAAACCTGACCCAGCAGTCTGGCATTAATTTAGCCAGTAAGTGTTCACATCATTGCTGCGGCAGTGGTTAGTTTAAAAGTCAATAAATTAACTTGCTACACTGACTATACAGTTTATGAAAAGCAGTCAGAGCCATTGAATGTAATGAAAAATTGCAGACAATAAAAAAGAAACATTAATAATATGCAAAAAAAAAAATACTATGTTTGCCTAGACTTCCAAATATCTGGTCTTGCAGGTTTAATGGTCTTCAAAACAATCTTTTTTTTAACTTCATGACAGTCAGTTTATCAGAGTTTTTCTGGCCCCATTTGATCCCTAACTTAATGTTTATTAATTATACATATTGGCTAGCCTGCAGCAGACAATTGGGCAAAACTTTATTTTAAGGATTGTACATAAGACTGTCCTTACACTGTAATAATCACATAATGTCAACTGTCATGAACATGAAGGAGTCTTTATGAATGTTTATGACTATTGTCATTAAATGCAGTTCAGTCAATAATGTCAATGCAAAGATGAAATTGTTGAGATGTCTTTGTCCTAACAACTTGACCTTAATCAAGGCAATAATGTCTTATGACAACAAGATGTCTGTCTGATACATCTCTGATTTCTCAAACAATGTAATCTTTGCATTAAAAATTACATAACTGATCAAATGACACTTAATGACAGCAGCCATGAACAATTATCACATCATCAAGACTCATTCATGTTCATGACAGGTGTCATGAACATGGTTATAACACTGTAATGACAGTCTTGTGCACACCCCTTCCAATAAATTGCTCCAATAATTAATTTCAATGTCAGTTATTGCATATTCTTGATTCTTTATTCATTAATTGGTGCTGAATCATACAGTAGGTAATATATATGATTAATTATATTTAATGTAACTGCTGTATAATAACTTGTTAAATATAATGTTGGGGTGGCACTTTGTTACTATACTAGTAGAAATGTAAAGTAGAATTTTCAGAGATCTGTACTTCACTTGAGAATTTATTGTTCTGACAGCTTTTTATGTTTAGTCTCTACATTTTAACATAAATATCTGTACTTTCTACTCACAATCACCTTCCCAAAATTAAGACAGACTTCAAACCAAATGGATGTAACAAGACAAAGAAAGTGCAAAAAAAAAGAAAAATTATGTAAAAGACGTAACAAGACAACAAACTTGAAATACATAACGACATAAAGGCCATAAAAGGCAGAAAAGAAGACATAACAATATGAAAAATGGTGTTAAAGACAACAAGACAAAAAAAAAGACATAAAGACATAAAATGAAAAGGTCGTAAAATATAAAAAAAGATATAACAATGCAAAAAATTGCATAAAAGACAAGATGAAAAGGATGTAAAAAACGAAAAAAATGTAACAATATGAAAACTGGATGTAAAAGACATAAGATGATTAAACAGACATGACGTAAGACGAAAAATTGACCAAAATACATAACAACACAACTATTAAGTAAAAAAAAGTACTAATGGTGTAAAAGACATAATAAGCTGAAAAATTACACTAAAAACATAACAAGACAAAAATGATGCAAAAGACAAGAAGATGAAAAAAAAAAACCTAACAAGATGAAAAACAACGTAGGAGACATGAAACGAAGCAGACAGAGAGGGAGACTCGACCACAGAGAGAAGGTGAGGTTCAGCAGGTTTACATAGAAATGAAATGTCCTTCAGAGGGCAACTTTTATACTTTGAGTACATCTCAGAGCCTAACTTTTTCACTTTTGCTTAAGTAAAGAAGTTGAATCAGTAGTTCTACTTTTACAGTTTTCTTTCCACCAGTATTTGTACTTCTACTTGAGTGAAGAATGTGTGTACTTTTGCCACCTCTGCACCTAACGTATATTCATTTGTTTATGTTTATTTGTGACCCTTTTTTTGAAATAACTGGTCCCATTAATTCTACATTTGGGATTTTTGTTTCATATTTTAATTTTTGTGTTATTTTCAGGGTAAATGGTTACATTCTCTAAAATAAGTGGCGCTGTTTCATGCCATCCAGGCTATTTATGCCGGTTATCCACTAAGTATGAACAAAGTGAAAGGCAATTATGCTATCATTATTTTTCTATTCACTATGCAGGCTCGCTGAGTGCCAGTGGGATGTATGTAGATCTATGAGACAATCTTGACGTCTGCATAGCCGGCATTTGAAGATACTTGTGAAACAGATAATGGATTTCTCTTCATCCCTTTTGTATCACAGATGAACTGTGAGACTCTTGATGCATTTCAATTTCAAACATGACTGAAGCTCCCCCAGTGTTCACATTTCTCGCAAATGGCACTCAGTCTCAGAGTAACAAAACTGCATTTCATGGTGCTTTACAGATAAATGTAGTTTGGTTAACAGGCTATTTCCTGAATGCATTTGAGTCGGTGTTCACATGCTGAACACTCGCTGTGCTGATTGGCAGGCAGTCCCAGCTCTCCTGATCCAAATCTGCTCGGCAGAGGCAGTCCAGAAGGTGTCTCAGTTGCCTGACTGGAAGGATTAAAGACGACATCAAACAGTAATCTGAGATCTGTTCATTACAGCTCCTCTGATAAAATGGAAATATGGATGTGAGTTATGCAAGTTGAACAGCGGGGGAGAGTGTCTGAAAGCTGTTGGCGCAGTTTAATGGTGCAGACACAATGGAAATCGTTGAGTAGCATTAAATCACCTGAATCGTAAACTCTTCAGACCATCAAGTTAATAAACACCTCAAGCAAATACGCACATTTCCTCGCAGTGTAGTAAAATTTTTGATTACATGACAGTCTGAACCGTTTATGATGATACGGCTTGGCCATCAAAACAAATTAATTACATAGTTTCTCAAGTCAGTTCAGTGTACGTAATGAAAAAAACAATTCTGTTAATGACAAAAGCTTCAGTTATTCAATGCTCATTGCACAAACTGCAATACTTCCACAAATCATTAGCTTCATTATCTATTTAATAAGGAATGACGCAGAACAAGTTGAGTCACCTCATCTTATCTCTCATGCAGCACATCATAATGCTTAGGTATTAATCAAAAGTTTCTTTAAGGACACTTTTCTTCATATGAAAAATAAAGTCAAATGATTTAATTTATATTTTGGGTGTATAACAAATATAGATATCAATTTAAAGGGATAGCTTATATTAATTAATATAGGGTTGCATGAGATACTTATCCATAGTCGGTGTATAAACTACAGTAGATGGCATATGGCACATTCCCAGTTAGGAGATGTTGGGGCATTTCACTGCCTTGTTTTGGCATCAGACAGCTTTATTTGACAAGAACCTGCCACTATATGAGACAAACATCACTCTCTCCAAAACAACCAAAATCCATTGGCAAAATCAGTCATTTTAACTAAAATGAGAGTTGCTGGTCCACTGCTGCCTCGATCTGTTACTTAAGTTGTGTTATTGTGTGAGTTTGGTAAATCCTTTTAAAAGCCTGAAGTAACACAATAACACAAACAACAGAGAGTGGTTTGACCAATGAGGTACAATAACTGATTTTGTCTGTGGAGTTTAGTGTTTTTGGAGAGAGCGACATTTGGCTTATATAACAACCGTTTCCCATCAAAAAAGGTTGCCCGATGGCAAGTTAAAGCAGTGAGAACATTCTGTATATAGCATACACTTTACCTGATATTGATTTTCTTTAAGGTGGACCTTTTGTAAGAGGAGAAAATACCTTTTTTGCTGACCCTCTCCACAGCAGTTCATTTCTTAGCTTCTGTGCTGGTACTCCTCTCGGCTTTTCCAAACTGCGGGGGCACGCCAGCTGGCATCTACTTTAGTTCATACACTAATGGATACAATGCCACATCAAATAAATCAGAACTATCCCTTTAACCTTCATATTTTAAGTGCATTAAACACCGCAGCTGAAGAACACAGATTTATTCAGATAATGATAGTGGTATATGCTACGTGTGGGTCCAATGAATTTTAACAGCAGCGATAACTCTAAATTGCACTTCTCACTTTGTTGTTTTGTTCTTCGTCAAGCTCAGTCTTACGCCTCTTTCCCGCTATTAGCATTTGATTAAAGTTCTCCATGGGCACTGGTTTTTATAACACATGAATCATTAACAGACGGATGCAAATTATATGCACAAATGAATAATGTTTGGTGTGTCACTTTGTGTCTTTCCTGAATACAGACAGAATTAAGCAACAGATTAGGATCCACATCGGTTTACTGTCCAATTATGCTACATTCAGTGTTGGGGAAGCCACTTTGAAAGCTTTGCAAGCTACCAATTATTTCACACTGGAAGAAGTTGAACTTCACTATGGTAGCTTTGCAAAGCTTCCCTTGGGAAAAAAACACTAAAGGTACTTAGAAACAGTAGTTCAGACTTTTTAGAAATAAACAAACAAACAAACAAAAAAACTATACAAATTGACCATGTAGGTATACATGTTCTACAAAATTATAACAAAAATAATACAAAAAGTCTGGAGTCAGAAGAAAATGTATATTTAAACCAAAGAATACCCCAGTATTCATGGGAAAGTGGTTGATGTCAGCTTTGGTTTTATATTTAGTGTCCATCAGTCAGTAGAGAAGTAATAAAGTAAAAATAAAAAATCAGTCCTTTCCTTATATGACCCAGAATTGGTTGAAGGTTCAGTAATTAACAACAAGAAAAATTACAAAAATAATTTAAAGGGACAGTTTACCCTGAAATCAAAAATCCAACCTATAGTGGGTCTGTGCATCATCCGTGAGAATATAGTTTATTTGTTTTAAATAAGGAAGGCCGGACCAACACCTAAACTGCTCCTTCCTACAGTTACAAGGATCCAGATTTTGTGGACCTGGGGTGTGTTCCTTATATCCAGGATCAGGGGTTAATCCCTGGCAACATTTCAGCGGGAAAGAACAACGTAAATCTGACTTGTTATTTGGTTTGTGTTTCCTTTTTTATTTGATTTTTTTCTTTTAAGCAAAAGATGTTTTTCAGTTTGCCACACTGAATTGAATAATTGAATGAATGATGATACACAGATCTATAGTGCTATTTATCTTACTTGATTGTTTAGATGTTTTTGGTGAGTTGCTGAATTTTGGAGAAATCGCCTGTAGAGCTGTCTGCCTTCTCTTGAATATAATGGAGCTAAATGGCACTCAGCTGGTGGGGCTTAAAGTGCCAAAAAAAACATTTGAAAAAAGGAATCATGATCCAGTTACTCAAGATAAATCACAGAACTTGTTGTGAGCAGGTTCATGTGGAAGCTGTTTTCTTTCTATCAAACTACACCCGCTATATCATCACGTAGAAGGAAGCATGCATCTACTCCTAGAAGAGAGGCTCATGCTCATAAAAAAAAACACAAGATGTAAACATAAATGGCTGAGCTGTAACCTCTCGTCCATGAGTAGATTAGGTTACAGTTCAGCAAAGCAGGACGCCATTAATTTTTACATCCTGCGATGTCACAAGCGCAGCCCTCTTATCCATGAGTAGGTGCACACTTCTTTCTGTGGAGAAATACAGCTGGTGTAGTTCGGTAGTTCCAGTGGCTCACAACAAGGTGTTTGGATTATCTTGAGTAACCGGGTCATGATTTCTACAAACAGACACTGCTGTTTTTCAACTGTATTTCGGCGCTTTGAGCTCCAGAAGCCGAGTGCCATCCAGTTTTATATTGGAGAGAAGGAAGACATCTCTACGGCAGATTTTCTCCAATACTCTGCGATGCACACTGTGACAGCCCTCTGGCCTGTTTTGTTGTGCCTCTTCTCCTGTCTCTGTTCTCCTCTGTTGCCGGGCTGTGCTGCCTACGTGGAAGGCGGGGCTGTCTTGTTGGGCTGACTGATTCTACTGCTTTCTACATCTCATCCCCCTTTTTTGTAAATAGATCAGTTAATTGAAGTGTTTCTTTGGTGTCTTTCCCTTCTTTCAAATGGCCTTTCGAGTCAGTCATGACAATTCCAAAACAATCTAGATGGAGACAGGTAAGAGGAAGAATACGTACTGATAATTCTGGGGCGCTAGTTTAATTACATGTAGGTCACTACTCCCCAACACTGGTTACATTTGTTCATCACGTTTTCTTGGTTTTATCTGACAATGCACATTAACATAAAATGCTAATTATGTACAATATACAATATATCACTAGTGCTGCTCGGCATTCCTGGAATAGTTTAATTTCAGTTGTTTACATATTAAGACTGAAATTCCAGTTCTTTTGTAGTATTTGATGAATTGCTGGACATGCTGCCAAATTAGGTAGAGCACCTAGTCTGAAGTTTGACAACGTGACTGAAAAGAGAACCAAAGCAGAAAGAAATAACTTGTTTTTCTTGTCACAGAACAAATGAACACTTTCATTTCCCTTCAAAATTTTGTGTCTTTGTTCCAACAGTTTAGCACTTTTACTTCAGCTTACTTGAAAGTGTCAAGGCAATCAGTTTCCTGATATCTTCCTGGTATGAATGCCTAGATTTGTACTTAGATGTGTGCTGCCTGCCTTGACGTGAGTTGCCTAAATATGGTTGAATTTTAACAACTTAAAATTAATGATCTACTTTCCTTGTAAATTCTGAGACAGTGTTTTCACTGGCATTTCAAAGTCAATTTATTACAATTAACAGTGGGTATATTTTCATTGTCTTGATAAGGTTATGCTGATGGAATATGCCTGAAAAATAAAGACTTGTCTTTTGCATAGAAATTAATATTGATGTTGGACAGGATTTGGTAATACTGTATCAACATTCAACTTCCATCCACTTCCCTCAGGTGGTTGAGTTCACATTCTCAACATTGATGTCTTCAGATCCTTAGTGGTTGACCTTTGTTGAGTCTGCTTCCACTAGTCTACAGACATTTTCACAGTATTTGCATGTGGTTGATGAGCAAGAAGAAGAAGAGCAAGAGCAGGTCTGATTGAGCATGTGTTTGTCAAGGCCTAATAGCCAAACAGATCCACAGTAAATGGGTTTGTTGGACAATGTTGAGCCCCGTTCTCTTGCTGATTATGTGGAAAATTCATTTCCCTGATGGTGGGTTGATTGCAAAGTGGTGATCTGTAATATTTTTTGGCCATGCATTAATACCATATGTTGATTGGCTCCTGAATAATCTGAGCCATCCTTTCTGATTGCCATATGAGAGAGAGACTGTAATTTCACTGAGTAGCTGGTGGCCTTGTGATGATGTTTCAGCTCAGTAATCACATTGACTCGGTTTTCTCACTGGTTTGGCAGAAAAAGAGGTGGGTCTAGCTATAAGCAGCTGGCAAGTTAAGAAATGAGGCGTGCCCCATTTCCTAATTGGCTTTCCTCTCAGAAAAGACTTCAAGTTTGGTTGACTGGCTCGAAGAGGAGGAGGAGAGACAAGCTGCTTTACTGGATAGCCAGAGAAGAAAGCCATTTGACTGGTTAACTGGTTCAGAAAGGAGGTCAGGCCAGCTGTCCAATTGGACAGTCACGTAAGACCTTCAACAGGCTGTAAATGTACAGCCTGGGCAGAGATCATACCTGGCTGCACTAACACACAAGTGAACACCTGCCAGTTAGCAAAATAGATCACACTGTCACATAACAGTGCACAAGAATCTGACACACTCTAAAATCCAATGACCAAATGGCTCAACATGAAAATGCAGAAAAAACCTACTTCACTTCCCTCAGTTGTTCAGTTTTCTCACTTTCAGGCTGTCTGAAGGGCAGAGGTGAAGGGCACCCTGCCGGGAACTTCACATTCATGATGTTTTATCCATTGGAAAGGCAACTTAGAGGGCATTTTATCATGATTTCCACACTGGAAGGGCACCCTGGGTGGCATTTTATCTCGTTTTGTCCACTGAAATAGGAGGCATTTTATCATGCTCTCTTCACTGGAAGGACACCCTTGAGGGCATTTTGTCTTGGCCATTAGCCTGCTCAAGAGGGCTTTTATAGTGTGTTATCTACCACAGGGTCACCCACCAGTGCTCCTGTGGGTCTTTACAAAAATGTGTTCAATAGATGCACTGATGTTGCCCCTTAATTGGTGTGCAAGAAATCTGTGCTCATAAATGTTGACACATAACTTGCATTATGTCTAGAAGCACTGTTGGCATTGTGTCCTCACACGCAAACAGCCTGTGGTTTATTGTCTGGGGTTCTCCTGAATAGATTCATCCCCTTACATCCCACGTTCACTTCGCCTTACTAGGATTACTTTCTGTAAAAGTGCATTGTATCCTCTTAGTCACTGGGGACAGATCATTTACTGTGGCTTGTACTCTTGCCATGATGATGCATTAAAGGATACACATTTCTGCTACACTTATACACTCTCACACTACACACTCTTATACTTTATTCTGTTTAACAATTGGGAAGTGCATTTAAGAAAAAAGGTTCTTTAGTCACGCTGCCACAACATATTTATTTAATAATTTTTTGGCTGAGACTGGCCACATGCACTACATTACATTCATTTGCCATGGAGGCAAATGGAAGTACATCCTCAACAGAAGAGGAGAGATCGCCTTGCTTTTGTATGAGTGCAAAGATTTAGTCTTCTTTTTAACTTCATTTGAATGGCACAAAAATAATATCTGACTACAGAGATTTTCAACCAGAGATATTTAATTGTACCCCAACAGGTAGGCTCCTTCTGCAGTTGTCATGGGGTGCACAGAACAATCAATCAAACAATCAACTCTAAACCAAACTCAGCTAAAATGGAAAGTGCAATTTGATTTAAAATATATCTACATATTTGTGTAAAATCAAGAAAATAAAGAACTAAATATGGTTAAAAAGGTGTGATGGGTTAAGTAAATTTACATAACAAGGTACTAACCAAGCACAGAAGTTTAAATATTTAACTAAAAGTACTGTTAAAATAATTAAAAACAAATTAAACAAATGAAATAGTTAGCTAAAAGTAATGAAATACAGTTGAAATAGCAAAAATGAAAAAAAAAACTTGTTTGAATATTTAGCTAAAAGTAAAGAAATAAAAAGTTGTAATTATTAGGTAAAAGTATGAGAACACAGTCGAAATAGTTAGCCGAAAGTAATAAGTGAATGAAATAAATGGATAATTTGAGTTGCATGGAGCCTTTCAACAGGCCTGCTTCCTCTGTTAAGTTAACAGGTCAGTGTCTTTTGTTCCCTTCGTGCAATTAAACAACTCGTCAGACATTAAACATGGTCAACAGACATCAGACAGCAGACTTGCTATGAGCATGCTATTGGCTACAGAGAGCTAAAGGCATCTGATAAATTATTTACATTTTTAGAGTCTGGCTGGTTTTGTTTTATGCTTTTTAAGTGTACTGGTATAATTCAGCTACCTTGATCTTTGGTTTACATTCATGTCCATGATATCAATTGATCTTAGCTTAGATTAAAAAAAAACACTTAAATCTTTAATTCCAGCACATTGCCATACTGAATATATAAATTTATAATCTAAATACCTTGCAGATTCTATTGCTTTATATAAAGGTTCACTGCACTAACTTACCTCAGCTATAGAACAAATTTGACATTAGCCTGGACACCAGACGTCCAGGGCTACATACAGAAACAGCAGCACTCCCATCAGACATTCAGAAGTGTTGAAGCAATATCCAAAGTAAGTATAAAAATGGTAATACATTCATTTATGTCAAAGAAGGATGTGATCGTGTAGGAAAGAAAAATGCCTCAAGCGTGTGATAGCAGGGGGTCCATAAGGATTGGATTCAGTGTGGAGTTGGTGAAGAGCATGTCAAATAGACATTAAAAGCATCAAGACTGGTATTTGCACCAGGGGGTGCAGAAAAAAAAACTGTATATGAAAAGAGGAAAAAAAAACTTTATAATTGATGCCAGTGCCCTCCTGTTCAAACAAACAGAAATTTCATTTCAAACCACTCATCATCAAGGAATGAAAAAAGTGAGTACTATTCAGTAGCAGAATAGACAGAAAATGGAAAATATTCAAAGCCTTGATTACTTCTGTGCCCCTACTCTTTCAGCACTTTGCAGGAAATGTGTGAGTTGTCCCATGTTGACCTACTGTTGTCTGGATAATTTATTGTACTGTGCTAAAACAGTGGACAGACTTAATGGTGGCCTTGACTATGATATAATACCTAATAGACATCGTAATTGATGGTGCTTATAGTACAGTCAGACTGAAAAACAACTTGCCCAGGGTTCTTTGGGAATTTCTCAATTTGTTTTGCTTATCATCCAACAATAGTTCGCTTCCCTGGTCCAGCTTACAACTTTTTTATTCGAATAGTTGTTCAGAAGCAGTTTGAGGCTATCCAAAAGTTTTCCCTTTCACAGCCTCCCCAAATTTCATCCACCACCCTAACTTCCTCACCCTCACTCTCTGTCTCACAACATAAAGTGCACACTACATCCTGCAGTGGCACTCAACACTGGCACTGGACCTAAATTGTGGGGTGCAGAATTGTCCAATATGTATGTAATTCAAAGGGATACTGGGCTGCTTTATCATGACTGCTGCTATTCCACCCGCTTTGCTTTCATCCTCTGCCTCCAGCTACAGTATGTATGGATATTTCCATATATACGATATGGTGCCTCTGAGAGCTCAACCAATGCACTGCATCTGAAAGTGGAAAGAGGCAACTTTTTTGCTTAAACTTGTGAGGTAAATGTTGATTGCACAATGTAATGCTGCAGAATAATGACGCCACCTGAGTTTAAATTGCTCCCCTATAGGCCTTGCTTTGACTTTTTGCCACTGGGCGTATTTTTTCTAAGCAAAATGTCTCCATTATGGACTAAATGAATGAACAAACTTACGCTTCTTCTCTTAATGTTTTGTTGTGTTCCTCCCCCTTTCCACCCTGACACTTTATGGCTGAAACACACGTTACCTAAGACATGTGCCCATAGGCATTGAAAAATAAAGTGTGGGGTTTGGATTAAAGAGCAGCAGACCATGAGACAATCAATGATGCACAAGGTATTGTTCGACCACCACGCCAGATGAGCCAGAACAGGCGCTGCACAGGTTGTGTGAGGGGAGGAGGAAAGCGAGATATGGAGTAACCCAGCTTGGACTTTGGGCCGTTCCTGGCTGGCGTCCAGGTGGGATGGATGATGATCAAGGCAGCACAACTGAGCCTAGAAATATGTTATCCAGGGCATAATGTTACAGAACTAACCAGTAAAAAAACAAAAGTCAGACTGCAGACTACTAGTTGATTAGAGTAGCATAGTGAAGTGAGTTTGTGACTTTACTTGAGTGAGTGTGAGAGCATGAGCGTCAGAGTGAGGGTGAATGCATGGTGAACGGAGGAAAAGGTGAGCAGTGAAACTGTCAATCTAGCAGTAAATTAATAGTTTATACTTGAGTTTGTCATTGAATAAAGGCTGCAGCTTCTCAAGACCAAGTCCTCAAGATGGGGTACTATCTGCAGTGGAGTAGAGTTGAGCTGTTTTATACAAGTTTTATACGGATACCATCATAATACTGTGTAACCCTGTAAAATGACCAGAAGGTATGAAAGAATAGTCCGTGCACGCTCACGGACCTCGGTAAACTGTTACGTGCACGCATGAAGTGTGTGCCGCTCGTCTGTTAGGAGGGGCTGAGGATGGAGAAAGCGAAACCTAACTCAGATGAGACTCAACAACACAACAACTGTTTTAAGGCTGTTCTACCAACTGCGGCTTAAATAATAGCAATCCAACTCCCCCTCACATTTCTGTATGAAATGTTTTTGAGTGTTCATGTTAGAGGTGACAAATGGAGATTAACACCTTTTCTTTTGTAGCTTTTCCCACACGTTTTTGGGGCTCTGGACTGCATCCACATGTGTATAAAGCTTTTTGTCTAGTCCACACAAGGCAGACTTTGTCATACTCTAATGTCTAGTGTCATTTGATTCCTTTGAAGTGTATTTTAAGTGTGTCTCCCTTGTTTACCTCTGCAATATAAAAATACATGCTTCACAGTTTCCTGTAGTCCACAATGCTCATATCTACCTGTAGCAGGTTTATATGTGAATATATTGTTTAAACCAGTGTGACCAAACCTCCTCCTGGATATGATGTTCTCATCCTTTCTACTTCGATTGATTTCTCCTAATTTCCTTTGATTGCTGTAGTGGTATCAGCCCTCAGTTTCTGATTCTTCTGTGGATTGAATATGTCACGACTGAAACACGAAAAAAAAAAATCTTTAAAGCATGAAACTCAGTGTTTGAAAGCTTGAAAGCTTGTATAATATTTTGCTAGGCTGAGAAAAAAAATCAACCCTCTGCATTTTGTGTTTGACTCCCTCTTCTTCACTACAGCAGAACTCCTTTACAGTTTCAAATTTGTCACTGTTCTCCCAGTTTTGTCCAGATTTGAACCCTTGTAAATGGTGACCTGAAAATGGGTGCACATTTGCAGTGTAATAAATAACAAATTATTTGGTTTAAAATAATATGAAGCCTGGCTGCCTTAAAATATTGAGTTAGGCAAGCTAAGAAACTCCATAAGCTTGAAAGAAACAGCTGGGGTGACAAAGGTGAAGCTGACAAAATAGACAAATCAATTTTACACGTATAGTTTAATCAACAAGATTTTTAGGGACACCAACAAGTTTTATGCAACCCCAAATTTGAAGCTGGGTCTGCAGTGATCCTCCAATCTTGAGGCAAAGCAGGAAAAAATGCAGCTGTTAATTTGTCACAGACAAGTGTCAAATGAACAGGTTGTCATCTGGCTTCTGCAGAGCCCTGATGATGAACTGATCATTTGAATCAGGTGTGTTGGAGCAGGGAAACATCTAAAACATCCACAGCAGTGAGCCCTAAGAACCAGGACTTTTATTGGCATTTGAAAGGACCACAAATAAAAACATAGCATATGCTGTATTATTCTTAAGATTTAATTAACATGGAGAGTAGTGTGTGTGTTTTGTCGCTCTAATGTGTTACCAGCTTAGCACACCAAGTGCTTAAATTAATTGGTTAACAAGCACAACGCACCATGAATTCAAAAACCTCCGATTATTCATGCACTTAATACAGTAACTTGTGGCTTTACCATCTGAATTAGACTCACAACACAATGTCTACCAGCAGATTTATGTGGAAATATAATGTGCTGATGATGCTGATGATATCTTTCCTGCAGTGTCTCGCATTGAGGCAGACATCACCACATGCCTGATGCACATGGGGGTTGTGAGGGTCCGTTCATCGCTACCTGCGGCTTAAATTTTCATGCTTTCTTTTTTCTCTGTCCAAACTGTTAATACTAAGATCAAGTTCAATTACAAATACTGAGTTCACCTAAGTCAGTTTTTATCAACTTGTTATTAAGACTCATTTTAAATAAGTTATTTGTACTTTGAGGTCGAAAAGAAAAAACGCCAAACTCAGTGTGCGTTGAGTTCACTTGAACAAACCAAGTACTTAGATGTTATGCTTTTTTCAGTGGTGAAATGTGACGAAGTACATTATTCTTGTACTTAAGTATTCCACAAATTAGAGGCACTTTACATAAGTGAGAATGAAAAATGCCTCTAAAACAAACTGTCTCAGACCATCCAGTTATTGAAAGTAAAAAACATATTGAGCCTGTCTTCATTTAGATCAGGGCTGCCCAAACTGGGGCACCCGCACCAAAGCTGGCTAACCATAATGTTTGATTCGGCCCACCAGATGTTTCTAGCTTTAATTAAGAATGAATATAATAAATAAATAAATAAATAAATAAATTGTTATTTATTTTTAATTTACTTCTTTCTTAATCTTCATATTGATTTTAGGTTGTCAACTTTACATCTGGTCAATAAAAACTAGCGTTTTGGCTAATTGGGGGTATATTTATAGTAATGTTTAATAATATGCAGTGTCCCCGGAAACTTAATTTATTTTAATTAATGAAGCCCACACCCCTGTCACCTGTCCATCCTGACAACCAATCACTGACCGTTTTTCGAGTAGTCGGCCCACGTCTCTTCCTGTATAACGGAGGTAAAAGGGAAGTGATGGTGTCTGAAAGACGGCGTGGGAAAAACGCCACATGAGTCTCCGAAATATCAAATATCTCACCAAATATCTCTGGAACCAGCTGCTCAATAATCTCCCTTCACGTCAGGTTAGTTGGTGAACACCAGGTCTTAATTTCCCCTTTCTTTCCATTTCTTTTCTTCTTTCACAAACCTTTGGTGTTTGATTTTCTGTTTGAGCACAGACCAAACAACTGACACCTGTCCACAGATCTCTAATTAAACTTTGTTGGCAAGTTGATTTACTCTTTTTACTCTATCTTTCTTCTTCTTCTTCTTCTTCTTCTTCTTCTTCTTCTTCTTCTTCTTCTTCTTCTTCCCCACAGATCCTAATGTGATTTGTTTCGGTGAACTCAACAAACTGAGTTCTTTTTGCTGTTTATTTCTGCAGACCTGAAAATTTTTGTTTGTATGTTTCAGGGAATATTTATTTTGCACTTGATTGAAATTGACTTTCTTTCTTTTCTCTTCTGTCTCTCTGGTTAAATGTGTGGGGTTTTTTTTTAATTGTCCCGTCAATACACTGATTTATACTGAACTGACTTGTGCTGCATTGTCACCCTGATTATTGTGTGCTGTTGTTCTGGTGGTTCACGTTTATGAAAGGTGGGTTTATTCATGAATCGACTTCGGGGAATGACTTTTAAAATTTCAAACAGAAAATTATGAGATCAACTCTGGCTGGTACCACAAAAAATGATGAAATATTTTGCTGATAATCAGTGCATCAGTGATTTTTGCAAAATGTTGAGCAAGGGGAAGTAATGAATGACAACTACTCAAACTACCGTGATCTAAACCTCTTCATAGATTACGCCTCATTCAACAGAGTTTTTCCCACAGTTTTAAATGAAGTTACCATCATCCATCTTTTTAGACATGTTTTCTTATCATTCCAGTCTACTGACCTACATTTTCTATTCCTTCAGATGATCTGTGCTGCAGACTGTCGTCACTAACATGGAATCGAACAGCTCACTTCAGAATCTTTCGGGCCTCTTGACTCTTTCAGCAGCTGTCACAGGTAGGCTATTTTCAATACAATGAAACATCTCTGAAAATAATTATTATTATTGTTGGCATTATTTTAAAACCTTTATGTGCATTCTGTGTATAGTTGATCCGTATTTCTTAATTCAGGTTTATTTACATGTTTAGCTCTAATTAAATTTTTTAAATGCATAGTTTAAAAAAAAACACTGGTTAAAGTTTATGGTTTCATCACCTTTAGTACTGATTTGATTTAGATTTTTCTTCTGTTCATTCAATTTGTAAATCGATTAAAAATAAACAGTTAAATTTTATATTTTTGAAAGCATTCTTACTTTACAGCATTTCATCACACCTGCCTAAAACTTTTGCACAATACTGTATACACATTTGCTACAACTTCACTCACTATCATTTAACTTTTAGACTGTACTGCACTATTAGCTTGAATTAATGTATGTTGCTTGACTCATGAATTTTACTTAAATAGGTATAAATTTTAGCTTCCCTCTATATAATTTTATTTTCAGTTCTTAACCACCACTGATTTTTGAATTAAGTGGTGAGTTTTGGCTATTTCGAGCCGTTCTATCTTAATAACCTCCTCTTAGAGAATTAACCAGCTCAACTTCAAAAGCAGTGCATATAATGTACAGACTTTCATGGTAAAAAGTTATTAAAAGCTTAAGTTCCACAAACAGTGTGGTCGTGGTGTGGTCTTGAATTTTGATGTTGCCTTATCATTGCTTACAGCTTTAATTTAATTTATACTTTGTCCTATTCTATTCTAAATTTATTTATCATATATATATATGTCTTTTATGTGTATGTACCAGGTCAGGGACTGGGCTACAACTTTCTTCCTGTGTTGTATAATCACAAATAAATGACCTTGATAGCTTGATGTGCTATTATCCACCTGTTCAACAGTCATCACAACAACACTTTCCCACCTCAGGTACCACCTGACCACCACAGATGTTCCCCATTTGCCCCCGGTTGTGCCACAGCTCTGTCACATTTCCATCATGATTCACATGTCCAATATAAATTTGGGTAAACTCATAAGTTGGTGTCTGATGCTTTAATTAGTTAAGACTGAGGACAATCTCAAAGCTTTCGTTGCCAAAACTGTGTGGAAACATTTAGAGTTTTTAAAAAACCTTCATGTGCAGAAGTCATGTGCCTACCACTGAGGAGAGAGCAGGAGGACAGCATCTCATCTATTTAAGTTTGTTTGCGTCTTTACTCACCATCGTTAAAGCACTTATTTTGCATTTAGAAATCTCCAGATGGTAGGTGGCAAGATTTCAGATCCAGTCCTTGGGTTGTTGTTTTTGGTTGTTTAAGCTCATTTAGATTTGGTGCTTGTTTTTTTTACTGACTCTACTATGCCATATTAGTCCCCAGGTTTGAGTCCAGCTGATCTCCTGTTATTGACCATCTGCTACCAATTTGACCAAGTCTTTCAGAGACTGCCTTAACATTTTGGTCCAAAAACAGCTTTTATGCTCTGCTGAGTCCAGAGGCAATCATGCCAACCACACCAGTATTTCTTAAGTGTGCACACCAACTCCTGCACACCAGCTACAGGTTTTCAGCAGGGCCCATGGGGATCATAACCTGGGGCTATGCTTCATATTCTGAGACCCTTAGACCTGCTCTTTGCCCAGCAGGCATTGCACCCACCCCTACCCTTTATCTTCCTGGAGTCTGGCCCACATGCTACAAGAGCTCTGACAGCACGTGCCCAGCTGAGCTCTGAGTGGCACACCAGCCACTACGACCAGCCCTGAAGCAAACAGAGCGGAAAAAAAAGGTTTCATCTCCACAACTTACATTAATATTATTTTCTCCTGGTTTTCTACCAATCATGATGTACATCAGTGTTGAAGCTCTGTGCGAAAAGTATCTTCAAATCAGCCATTGACACAGTTTGGACAAAATTGCTGTCACATAATCAGACTTGACTGAAAATGTTCGGTAAGAACACTGCCACTATTATTTGCTACAGTGGGTCAGACACACGTAAAAATTACTATGAACAGAGCTGTGTTATGAATACTTATCGGGAGTTCATGATCATGTAAGTATTGTTAATACCCCATAAGCAGTTCTTTGGCTTTAGTATTGTTTGAGGCCCTGTTTTCCAGATGTTAAAGACAGACTTCAGTGGTTCAGATGAAGGTTGGGGCATAAAGAGCCTTCACAAATACATTTCTGAGCCCTTGATTTCATGTTAAAATGAGAATTAACTGATGTAATTCAATTCAAGCACATAGTTTGGATATTTAATGTGGGGCTATATAGGGTAATTAGTGATAGTCACTGTATTACCTATAGTAGATGCAAGCTGGCACGCCACCAGTTTGAAAAAGCAGAGAGGGACACCAGCATGAAAGGCAAGAAATGTCCTGTTGTGGATGGGATCAGCAACAAAAGGTATGTGCGCCTGCCTCGATGATATTGCTGTGGATCAGTTTGAACATTTCACATCTGAACATTTTTATTTGTGTCTGTTTTGTCAGCTGAGTCTCTTTAAAGACTGTTTGGTGTTGAATATTTCAAGGCATGGTGTTGATGAAACAATCCTCCCGCTACACTGCCTCACAATTGTCTCACCACCACAGAAGGACAATTGTAGTTGCACAGTCTGTCTATTTAATGGTCACACATAGTCCACAAAACATCTTCATGCCCACACTATTGACCTAAAGTACAAAATGAGTTTATTTATTCAATTAGTGGTTGGTTGGTTGGATGGATGGGTGCCTGCACCATTTAAGCAGGTTAACAAGTCTGTAAATTATTCCTATAATGAATGCTCCCACAACTGAATGTTAATGTAACAACACCATACACTTTTCTGCTTATAAATTAAACAAAACAGTCATTTCCAGGCTAAAAAATATGTCACATACATATTGATTCTCAGTGGCAAAATAAAATATCCACAAAGCAGACGGTATGCATATTAAATCTTAAGGTGAAAAAAAACATTTTGCATTTGTAGCATTTCTTGTTAGTATAAAAAATGTGTGACTTCAGCAACAATGACAGAGGAAAGCCAGGCCCACAATTATAACATATTTTTAATTTTCATGCTGCTGCTATTCTATCATTATATCACATTGTTTATTGAAATTATACAAGGGAGAAATATTCACAATATGACCACAATTAGGCATTGACATGAACAAATATCATCAGTTACCAAGTTTTATGAAAAGGTACCCAGTTTGATTGGACTGAAGCAAGGATAACAAGGATGATGTTACACTTCTAAAACAACAAAAATACTGGAAGAACTAGCTCCAACACGTTTTTTGCAGTGAAGCAATGCAACAAAATGCCAGTGAATCTGGTTCCTTCCAATCATCAGCCTGGCATTCACATCTCTCAGGTGAATATTAGTCTATGGGAAAAGCATGAAAACCAACATTTATAACTTCTCATTCTTTAGAGCGTAAGGGATGCTTATGTAGCTTATGTAATGTTGCTGGCTCACTGATATGGCTGACTGACACGCTTAAATGGAAACTGTGCCATCACTGCCAACACACAGCCAGCAATTACAGTTCATTGGTAGTACTGCAGCCGTTGTCTGCAGAGCTGCATCACTGTCATTCCTTGCTTGTTAAGAGTCAAAGTTATTCTTCACTTGGATAGAAATCATTATTATGCTGTTATCTCTTACAAAGGGCACTTTAAACAGAAAGTACAGAAAGTTCTACTCTTGATCAAAATTTAATCAAAATGAAATCAAATAAAGAATTTGGGAATTGTTTTTGTCAGTGAAGACAGTAGAAAAGTGTTGATCCTGCATCTGTGTGTGAATGTGTGGGAATAGAGGGAGGTCCTCCTGGGGCCTATTTATACAGTTCCTTTCTTTCTCTCTTTCTCTTTCTCTCTTCTTTCTTTTTTTTTTGAAGTAATTCAAATCCCATAAGCACCAGAACTCCCCCCGGCCATACTTTACCAACAGCTCCACCACCTCTGGTGAATATTAACATGTGGCCCATGTGAGATTTGACAAAGTCAAATTTCCCTCAGGCCAGCTAAGTTCAATCCTCCTGAAATGCTTCATATACAAATCATGCAAACAATTTGCTATGGAGCTATTTACAAAACATTTCTTACGTAACGTTTTAAGACCCTAATGAAATCCCAGTGACGCAAGCACTGTATAATCGATATGGCTTGATATGAAAAGTATATATAGACAAGAATTTACAATAGTGGTATTAAAATGCTTTTTAAAGGTGATATATGTAAGACCCTAGCATTCAGAACTGAGTGCTGCAGTCCAAATAGTAAGTTGGAGCCACAGCGGTATAAAATTTGAACTCTTATTTAAAATAAAGTCAAGTGGTTGAAGTGAGTTACGTGCCCCGCCACCTCCTCAACTGAAGCTCAGGCAGGCTGCAGGAACACTGCAGGAGAGCAAGACGTGAGCAACACTGTAATGTTACAATTATAAGCAACAATGAGTCCCACACTCTCCATTAACAAATTGCTCAATTTAACTGTTATTAATATCTTCTCCTTATAAAAGATTATTAATGATTTATTATGACTCATAAACAGACACTCATTTGGTGAACATTCAGCACTAATTTGAATTTTAATATACATGAAACGGGCCAAGAAAAAGCAGACATTGTGCACCAGAATGAAATTTTCAAAGGAGGACATACTGGCTGTAACGTGCCGCTGCTGTCAGAGAAGCCAGCATTTCAGCCTAGTATGTTTCCTTAATCACTGATGACACATTATAGTCATTTTGTGATATTGTACAGTAAATACTGTATATTACATATTTGTCCTTTAACCCTATTTCAGACAAACACATTTTTCTTCCAAAATTTCCTTTTTCATGAAATAGCTCACTGAGTGCATCAACATCAAACAACATGATAAAAACAACAATATCAACATGTTGTCTAACAAACAACACTGCTTGCTGCTTCATCCGTCAAAGTATCAGCAAGTAATTTGGTTTGGATTGGAGTGAAAACACAGCCCTGTTTATCATTTAAAAAGCCTCGTCCTGAATGATATGTACCAAAATAATCAACCAAAGTAGATTTAACATAAAAAGTAATATATTTGTTTGCGGCAAACAAGACAAATGGCAGTAATTTCAACACAAATAATGGCAAAGGTAGACAAAGGGTGCACAACATCCTATTAGGCTATTACCATATTTTTCCATTATTTAAAACATAAATGTATATATTCTGAGCACAGAAATAGACTGTCAACACATCTGTTCCAGATTGGCCTCCAGAGAAATGCATGCTGGAATAGGTTCATGCCCCCTGTGACCCTGAACATAGATAGTATATATTTTGGCCAAATTGTAGCTCTCACTAAAAACTGAATATGTGCTTATACAGAAAATGGTCTGTTTAACACTAAAAATGCAACCTTTCACAACAGTAACACATAAACATGTGCCTTTAACATGGTTATTTTTCCCTAGAAGAAGTGCAGTATATCAGTTCATGTAACATTAGATATGAGGGAAAATATGGTGTAATAATCTTCAAAAACACCTACAAGGACTTCAGTTTTTATGCTAAAAACATATTTCACAAAATCAGCTCTTGCATATTTGCACTCCCAGTCCCACATGCTACATATTCATAATGTTTTTGCCAATTTATTTTTTATCTTTTAATGTTCAATTTTTTTTGGCATTTCATTTATATATAAATAATTTTGCATGTTGATTTTGGAAAAAAAAACATTACTCAACCAAAGGTAAAAATATTAAGAGGTCATTTATGGAGATTTATTCCATTTGGAAATCAGAGGTGAAGGGTAAGTAGAGAGGACAGCGTTATTCATTTAGGTGTGAATCTCCAGGTGCCTGGCTACTTTACATTGCAAAATTCATTCCTGAGCCGGAGTGGAAATATATATGAAAAGATTAATAGGAGCTCTAAGTGTCTTCTAATATCCCCTGTGGAGACTTATATTGTGCTTTTGCTTTTTAAATCACTGGAGCCTTACTTCTTGCCCTTAAGGACAAACAGCAATTTTTCAGGTGCTTTCAGCATGGTAACCAGTTTATGTTTGCAAATTGATTTCATTCAGCTGTAAAAAAAAAAAAAATGGCTTTGATCTGTGAAAATTTCCTCCCTTTGTGATTTTATCCTTTAATAAAGTGCCACTATGCACGTATTCTTAAAAAAGAGAAGGCAATTGGTGTTCTATTAGAAGAGATTCATTTATAGCACTTTGTGTCTTGAGACTAAGGATATAAGCACAACAACACTGTGGACACTATATACAGGGAATTGAATGTAAATTTAAAGACATCTACTCTAGTGTTTTTTCAATTATTCTGGTTGATTAGACCTCTTCTCAGGTTGACATTGGGCAGTCACCAAACTGCATAGGAAATAAATTACGGTGCAAGTTGTCTTGTTCTAACTATGGTACAAGAAAACAAACAGGACAGTCAGGGAGTCATCAGTCAAAAGTAGTCTGGACACACCCTCAACTCTAGAAAAGGTCTAATCACCCCACCACCCCCCAAAAAAGTGCAAACACCTACGGTTTTGCCTTTAATTTAAAGGTATACTATGCTGGTTTTGTCACTTGCTGTTAGCAAACACACTATTCAAAGTTGGCCCCTCCTCCCCAACTCAACTAGCAGCAGAGTGCTGCTGCTTGAGCAAGCAGTTTTAGCAACAACAAAGCAGTGAATCAGATAAAAAAAAAAAAAAAAAACAGAAATGTTATTTTCTGATTGCTTCATGGGAGTTAGTGTGCATGCATAGATGTGTAGCTCAGCCCCGCCCTCAGTCAAACCACCCTGTTCTCATTCCCAAGTTGTCAAATATCAATGTTTTTTCATGCAACACTGAGAAAGTCCATGTATAGTGGAGGTGGGGTGAAAGAACAGGTCAAACAAACTCAGGACTTTTTTTCCCAGAGGACCAGGGTCCACGTCCAATGTGAAACGATACTAAAAGTTGTAAGGAACATAATGTTACATGCGTCATGTGACTTGACATATGAAGTTTGACATGTAACAGGGATCTCCCAATGCTCATTTATGTCCTCCTCTTCCCGTCCCTCCAGCTGACGTCATGATGACAAAAATTCAATATAATCTAACCTGCAAAATTATTTTATGTAATTACTTTTCTAGTTGTTTCACAGCAATTGAATCACACCTTAAACTGAATACAATTTAAATAAAAACACAATTCTATGAAAGTAATGTAATATGTATTAAAAATTTATTTTATGCATTCTGAAGGACTTCATGTTGCAATTCACTGATATTCTATGTCCAGAAAAATAATACCTTGTTCAACAATATTTATATCTATCAACAAACACAATAGCAGAGTAGTTTAGCAAGATATCAAGTGACATTTATAATCATTTATGTGACAAAGCTCTGGTTTTAGTCTAGTTCACTGAGTATTCTGTGGAGTTTGAATTGGTCATTAATACCCCTCATGAAAATGGCTGGTTGAGCAATGTTTGTCTGTGCTTTCATCAGAGTAAGAAGAGAGTTGGTCAGCTATTTCAGAAATATTGCACCTTTTTTTTTACTGTACTTGGACTCCCTTTGAGATGATACTACCAGCACAGGTTGCAAGCCAATTTGAGTTTGAGACTCCTGATTTAAGGAATGTGAGCAATAAATGTCACACAGTAAGCAGGAACATAAACCATCACGTTATACCTTATTCAGGATAATAATTGATACTATGTTTATTAGGCTCTCAGACATAAGCTTCCAAAGAGTGAATTTCTCCTTGCAGTGCCTTAGAGACTCAAATTGCCTCAGAAACTCATGCATAGCTGTCACGTACTGGCAGCAGGCATCATACCTTAATCCCAGATTAAGCTTTGAAGCAAGGTTACTCAGTGATTAATCTTAGAAGCTGTACATCATTTGGTATGTATCCATCAGTATGTGACTTTCAGTTCCCCAACTGCAGAATGTGTTCTGTGTGAAATGAAAGGATGGATTGCATTAGACAAAAATCTGACTCATTAATGATACATCATTATGCAGCCGCTCCAATGTCTCACTTTTCCTTTTTATCTTACTTAGCTTTCCTGTCAAGATTTTTATCCTCGAAACAACTGTCACACAACGGATACTCTATTTTTACAGCTGCAAAGCAGAATATTTCTGGAATTTGTGACTATCAAATATCTTTTATTTGATAAAACTCAGACAGTGATACCTGACTCACACTAACATTACACCGGATGAAAATGCTGTTCTGCCAGATTGTCTTCCATACCTATGACCAAAAGCCTTAAAGGTCAAAGAATGTGTTTACTCACTGGTCAAACCGTCAAGCATCTCTATTTATTCTAAAGGTGTTTTATCTTGCCTTAAATGTTTCCACTGATGCCGTCTATGTCTCTTGTTTATTTGAACCGGTGTGCTGATACTGCTCCTGAAAATGTAAAATGCATTACTTCCTCGAGCTCTGAAGGATATTTCTCAGAAAATATTGAGCTCGAGCATTGATTTTTGATTTGTTGTCTACAAGTGGAACATGTGTTTGGGGCTTAAAATATGAGAATTTATTATCTTGGGACCATGAGTATTCAAAGCTAACTGCATCAAAAAAAATCTGGCTATATTTTTTAGACAACGTAGACAAAAGTTAGGAAAGCCTAATGAAGAAATAAAACATCAGAGGTTCACTAAAGTTGTTCTGAATCAGCTTCTGGGAACTATAACAAGCTTTATGGCAAAGCTAACCCCAAGTTCCATAAAATCACACCCTGCATTCCTGTTCTTATAATACATTTAGTGTTATTACTTTTTACTTATTTAAAATGTTCATTATAGGGCTATGGGGTCTGTTTTGATGGACTTTAAATACATTTTTAGACAGTTTCCCATTTCAGCCAGCGCCTCCATGTTTGAGAAAAAGCAGCAGTGCCCTCTTTGGATAGCCCTATGGTAGATAAAACATGATAAAGGTTCCTCTATGGTGACCCGGTGTGCAAGAAAACCTGATAAAGTATCTTTTGAGGATGTTTTTCAAGTAGAGAAAACAAGATAAAAGTTCCCAATTGAATGCCCTAACAAGGGAGAAAACCTGATGAATTTCCCTCCAAATTGCCCTTCCAGTGGTTAACGTGATAAATCGCCCTCTAGGATGCTATTCCAATGGAACAAAAACATGTTTAAGTGTCATCTACAGTGGTCTAATGTGCAAGAAAACAAGTGCTCTTTAGGGTGCCCTTCCAGTGGAGAAGACGTGGTTAAGTGTCCTGTGAGGCAGAGATTCTCAATTTTTTCTCAGCCAAGGACCCCTTATAAGATAGAAAATATATCAGGGACCCCTCATGTGTGTCCTTTGGACTTGAGAGACCCAGTTTCCACCATTAGTGGATGGTGTGTGCGTGACACATGCTTGACTCCCATAGGGGAACTGAAAATATCTGGATTGTTAGATTAGAATGCAATTTATGAACTGTTTAATAATATTAAAATATTATTTGTTGAACTATGAAACATAAAGGGCTCACTAAAATTGTGCTGAAAATTAGTAAGTTTTATGGCCTTCCCTGGGCCTACATTCATCCCCCTAAAGGGCCTCATATGACACTGCAAGCTTTAGCAGAAATACTTAACCATATAATTATCATAGCTTGTTATCAATGAACAGGTTAGTCCATGCAGATGCTGAATAAAAATAATCCATGGTGGCTCCATGTTAAAGAAAAACTTTTTCATACTCCTATAATAGAAAAGCATGATAAAATGCAAAAAAAAAAAAAAAAAAAAAAACTTGATAATGTACTCTGTATGGTGCCCTTCAAGAGGAGAAAACAATGTGTATTGCCCTCTAGGATGCCCTTCCGATGTGTAAGAAAAATGAAAAAAAAAGGCAAAAAAAAAACATGATTAGTGCCCTGTGCAGTAGCCTAATTGGTGAGAAAGTGTGATCAAGTGCTCCTTAGGGTGCCCTTCCAGGGGAGAAAACATGATTAAGTGCCCTCTAAGGCGAGGGTTCTCAATTTTTTGTCAGCCAAGGACCCATTACAAGATGTAAATTATACTGGGGACCCTCTCATGTCTGTCCTTTGCATTAGACAGAGCCGTCTTCCACCATTAATGGGTGACATGCAGAAGAAAACGTGATAAAGTATCCTATAGTGTGGCCTTTCAGTGGAGAAAACATGTAAAAAGCACGATGTAGATTGCTCTTACAATGAAGAAAATCTGATGGATTGCACCTCTTTTTATTATACATTTAATATTATTAGGTTGTACTGAAATCAATGAATATAAAATGTGACAATACACCTGGAAATGAGTAAGTATTGAGTGAACTAGGAGTGTTTTTTATAAGATCTCCTACTTGTTGATATACTAAGACTTAATATTTAAAAAAAAATCTATAATATTTTTTGAAGTGGAAACAGCTTTTCAACTCTCCCCCTAGCATTTCCAAGTGGAATAATTGTTTATGCTACATAAATCCGGACCACTTTTTGTCTCCACTTCGGAAATAAGGCAGAAGAAAGAAGCACGCTCACTGAGGACGTATATGCAAGCTATTGTAACGATGTGCATTGCATAGTAATAACATAGTTTGAGTGGCGACAGCAGGCGTTGGCATCTGGATGGAGGGGGGAGTAAGGTTAGAAGAAAACATTAGAAGAAAAAACTGTGAATTTGTTCATTAATTAAGTTGTTAATGGAGACATCATTTTACAGAGAAAAATCATGCCCAGTGGCAGACAGATGAAAGCGAGGCTTACAGGAAACCAATCTAAACACAGATGGGGTCATTATTCTATTCATTATTACACTGTGCAATCAACATTTACTTCATACTGATAAGTTGAAGCAAGAAAGTTGTCTGTTTCCACTGACAGACTGATTATCCCCGGGTTTCTGTGCAGAATCTCAGGTAAATATAATTTGTTGAGGCTGATGGATCTCCGTGATGAGATTAAATTTTCCAGTGCCACACCATGGCAAACTATACAAGGCCATTAGTCATTAGTATGTGATGACTTTATGTGTTTTTTTAAAGGTATTGCTGGTATTCATTATATATATTGAGGTGGTGATGAAAGAGCTGGCAACATTACAGGACGGAGTTCATGCTCAGTATGAGACCTCTATTCATGCTGCCTACAATGTATAATGTACAGATATATGTTTACGACTCGCACTTCTCACTTCCATTCTGTCCACACATAATTTAATTTGTCCTACATATACAATGTGAACAACATAAAGAACGCCTCTTATAGCATGAATCAGAATTAGCTCTGGAGATGCCCATGACCGACATATAACAGCCACAGGGGAAAATTCATACACGTTAGAATGCATGACATAACCATGCTTACATAAACATGCAAAAAGACAAAGAGACAAAACCAGGACACACGTACCCATCTTGTAATGGTGTCAGTCAGTGTGGTCCACATCAAATCCAGCCTTAACTATAATCTTCAGAGAGATAATACATTTTCTTTTTGTTCAGTTAAACAGGAGTTTCTCTTGGAACACTATTTCTTGAAGACAAAATATCATTAATTCAGTGCTGACCCTCTTTCGTGTAAGCTACAGTAGTGACACTAAATGAAAATCAGATTTCCAGCTGATCTGAATTCTAACAAATGCATGATCTTTTTTGCCTGTCCAAGCTTTGGCGAAAGAGACAGACATGAGATGAGGACATCAACAATTGTGTCCAGATTGCCAGATTGGGTATTCGTGGTCTCCAGAGGATAAATTCTTTTAGCACTAAGTTGATTAAAATTTTCACATAAAGAAGAATTATCAAAACGTAATGGGAACAAAACTGAATGAATGCATTTTGGGAACTCAGTAATCAAATGGTCCATTTTGTGCCGCTGATATTGAAAACCTAATCCCCAGATTTTCAGGAAATTTACTGCGGGCATACAATGGGTTTAGGCATTGAATCCTAATGTATTTCTTTTGCCTGTTGCTACAGATATAGTTATATATCAGACACATTATTTCTTTGTAATATGTTATAATTTTCCCTGTAATGACAGGTATTTGAAACTGTAATTAGGTGGAGCAAAAGCGGCTTCTTATTCTTCACCCCTGGCTGCCTCTGTGAGCTTCTGTTTTTCGCAAAATTCTCTGCTCCACAACATGTAATAACGGCTGAATGACTGCAGGCAACTATTACGATGCAACCTTTAGGGTGCAAATTTTAAATGACAAAGAAAATCTAGACTAGTAGAAGAAACACTAGAAGAGAGTGCAGATCTCTATCAGACAACAGATGGTGAAACAACTGCTGTAACACTACCACAACCACCAGATGCAACCATCAGAGATTGGCAAAGTTTTAAATTAAGTTTTTGTTTAGAATAATATAGTATAGTATAAGTTTTTCATGAAGTGTATATGCATATGTGTATGTATATGTATATGTATATGTATATGTATATGCATATTTATGTATATGTTTTGTAATGAAGTCTGTCTCCCATTTGTTTACCTTCAATGCCCCAATATGTTGACTGGTCAGACACATAGCAGGGCAACAAAAGGGATTTATTAGCGATTCAGGGATATCAGGGATTTAATAATCTCGTATCGTGCCTAATGTTAGTGGTTCATAATATGTCAGGTATAGACTTAATCTGTAGATGCCCTGGTTTTCACTTTTCTATGGATATTAGTTTTTGACCCATGACTAAGGCCGACATATGGCCCGCAACAGACTGGGTTAGTTCTGTTTTTAGCAGCAATTGTTGATGACCTGCAGCCAATACCAGCCAGAGTGAGGACTCAGCTGTTGGTATGAGTTGGTATGAGGTCCTTGAGCATATGGTTATAAATGTGCTCAAAAAATATTAGGCTGATGGGGCCAGTAGTATGCGAGATTAGCTGCAGACAGCTTCAGCCCCATTGGTCACTCACATTCGCACAGATATGACCCACTGTATGATCTCTGCCAAGCACCTAAGGGCAGTTCAATCAGGAGAGACTAAGAGTAAAAGGAAATAGTTTATTGACACGTGCATGAGATATGAAACATGAAAAGTCTTGGCGGTTAGACCTCATCATGGTGAAAACAATATGCATATAAATAAATGGGGGTGATGAAGGTGTAGTGAAGAGAAGCCCCCAGGGTCTAGACACTGGTGGTGGTGATGAGGTGCAAAGCACAGACTGGTGAGGTGAAGTGGCTCCAGACTCCTGCTGCCTGGACCTGAAGTCTTCTTCTGGCTGCCTGGGTCCAGTGACTGGAGGAGAGAAGGGTGGAGGAGGGTCGTGCAACTCACTGAATGACAACTGATGGAGCAGAGACAGAGGCGATTTAAAGTTTGGCAGCAGCAAATTGACTGGCTACCGCGACCGTGGCAAAATCTGATTGGATAGTTAAGAGGAAGGTGAACACCCATAATCAGCTGATTGGAGGGACTAGGAAGAGTGAGACAGAGTAAAGGAAAGATGTGAATGAAGGCAGCATAAAAGAAAGTCTTCCTGATTGAACTTAACATTCATGTGTTTCTTGTCCCTTGTATCATTTTTATCAGTGCAGTGAGCATGCGTGCAAGTCTTTTTTTTTTTTTTTTTGACAAAATGCATGTAAATACAAGGTAGTTGGCAGTAAAAAGCCAATGAAAATGTATTTTAACCGCATTTTGGAACGGAGGCAGAGGAGAGGGTGCTCCACAGCCCGAGATCAGCTCACTCTGTTCCGGTTTAATCCCGCAGACTCTCCCTTCACTTTAACCAGAAGCTGGTGAGTTCATTTACTGCCACTAGACAACTTTACTGCTAATCTTAAATCCCTCTGCTCTGATCGCCAATACCTCTCTGCACTGAGGGCAGTCGAGATACTCTCTTTTTTTCCTTTCCTTTTCCTTTTCTGATAATTTGCTCTTCTACACCCACTGCATACACACACTGTGGTGCGTATACACACATATCAAAGGAAAACTGCATATGGCACAGAAAGTGTGACTGCTTTTTTGCTGCCGATGCTTTGAAATGCGCAGACCTTACGGATGATATATAGACAAACCCTTCAGTGTGATGTGAATGCTATCATCACATAAGCATGGCCCTGGCGTGCCATTTGCTGTCTAGACTGGGGGTCAGCCATACCTGATCAGGACATTTTCAGAGAGAGCTAGAGATAACAAGAGATAGACAGCTACAGAAAAGCATGCATATAAAAGGTTGAGAACATATGTAACTTAATTAAAAGCGACTTGTCTTGAAAATGTCATTCTGTCTGTTTTTTAAGTCTGCAATTAAGAGCCCTGATTAAATTCCTGCCATCTCCTAAAGACCACATACTGCATTTAAAACCTTTGCCAGTTTAACTGTGGAATCTAATTAGAATGAATGACTTGTGGATCAAGTCCAACTCAGTCTGCCATGCTGCATTCACAATAATGGAAATAGAGGAAGAGGAGATTGGGCGGATCAAGTGAAGTGGGAGAGAGAAGGGCCTTTGAACAAGTGAAAGAGATGCGTGTGTTGGACCATATCAAAGCTCTTGGTTTATGTGTCTGTCTGGCTCTCTTGTATTTCACTCACTACACTCTGGTATAATATTCAGTCACAGTTTCCTCACCTCTGTCAGCCAGACAGTTAGGCAATTCTGTATAAAATTATACCAAACAGCAAAACATCTTTCTTCCTCAGACACAATCTAAAGCAAATAACTCTATTAGAAGTTTCTTTATGTGAAATTATTTTTGTGACATCTGAGTGGGAGACTAGACAGGTACATGTAAACACGCAATTTAAGGAGAAGAATTGTGGGGGCTGGGGAATTGGGATGAAGTAGATTGTGACAAAAACATGTCATCTGAAAAACATAAAACAAGAGACAGAGAAAGACATGTGTGTGTATTTCTGCATACAAGTGACTGAGAAAGCAACCCTCTGGTCTAAGGCAGGGTCACTGTGACACTGAACATCAGCTAACCTCTGCTAATGCACAGAGAAGCTCCCAGAGGATTTACAACCACATAAAACAGGGAAAACCTGGCCTGTCTCCAAACTGCTTATCATGCTGTTTCTAACAAGAAAGTTAGGAACTGTGCAATCGATGAGGACATTATCATTTTAACAGCTCGTGCCAGAGTACATCTTCTTCCCACTGAATTCTGTCTTTCTCTTTGTTTTGTTAAAATGTTCACTCCTCACGGTTTCATTTTTTGTAACTGACAGTGCTGGGGAGTAATGGAATACAAGTAGTTGTGATACATATTTAAAATACAAAATATGAGTATTCTTTACACTTTAAATTTGTATGATTATGAACAAAGTTAGTTATTTAAAATTAGTCTTTAAAATTAAATCACTTAAAGCGAATACTTCATTTGTTTTTCTTTATTCGCTTTAAAATTCTGGTATGAGGCCCACATTTCCCACAAAGAGATTTTAGGGGGGGTGACACACAGTCACACACAGTGCACTTGACACACATCACACCAGAAGACACACACAGGACACCGACAGTAATATGTTTTTGGCATGGAAATCTAAAAACCATTCGGTAACACTTTATTTGAAGGTGTGTGCAAAAGACTGCAATTACACTGTCATAACCATGTCATGACACTTGTCATAAACATGAAGGAGGCTTTGTGAATGTTTATGGTTGTTGTTATGAAGTTGCCCAGCACAGGGTATATGGCACTAAGGTGGTTTTCTTGCCAAGTTTGACTCCTCGCATAACATGGCTGAGTCAGTGACACTTTAGCGGAAGTTAAGGACAATGACACACTTGTACTTTATTCAGGCTTGATAATGTCAAGTTGTCATAACAAAGACATCTTAAACAATGCCAACTTTGCATGAAAGACAACATAATCAATCAAATGACACTTAATGACAACAGTCATAAACATTCATAAAGACTCGTTGAACATTAAGGTGCAGTCCAGTCTAATATGAAATATCTGTAATATGAACGGCTAATTCACCATAAATATGTTGGGTTTATTCAACACATGATTATTCTTTGGGCGTGTGTGTGGTGCATAAGCGGCTCTACTGTCCGTGGCCAAAGAATGGCAGCACCTGCCTTTTATCTAATAATGTTAGTGCTCTATGTGACCCAGTGAAAACCCTAAAGGGGTCTCTCCAGTGAGGTCATCCACAAAAGCAAATGTTAAGTACATTCAGAGTGACCCAGAGAAGTCAGTGTTCAAGTATTCCAACAGTAATTTAAAGTGTTTAGAATACATTACTGAGTTTAATTACTCTAATAGAGCATATTCCAAATTACATTTCAGTACTTATATTCAGTAATCTGTAGTGGAATACATTTTAAAAGTAACCTCCCAACACTGAATCTATGTTGCATAATCTGAATAGTTGCTGTATGTATGAATTGCTTTAGGCAGACATCACAGAAGCACTGACCTGTTACTGAAATACATTAGTAACATCTTTATTAATCAGGAAGTGGAAACATCCGCAGCTTTTGCCCACTATGCTGAAGGCGTGAAACAGTAACACTGTGATGTGCTTTCACACCTTACAGCTACAGTTACAGAGGAGGAAGTGGGCTATATTGTTGACCAAAGCTTGGAGGAGGTGTTTGTCTGTCTGTATTTGATGCTGTCTCAGAGTTTGATATGAGTGCTGTCTATTTATGTTTATATTCTGTACTCTCAGTAATGTCCGTAAATTGGTAGTTGAAGGCTTGCAGATGCCAGGGATGCGTAGGAAAAAGGCTGAAATACTTGCAAGGTACTGCTCTGTGTCTGCAGTAATTGGCAGCCACTATATTTTAGAAGCCGTCTGGACTCCTGAATGAATCTGATGTGTCTCACTGGAGAGACAGCCTCCTCAAATGTCAAACAGAGTTTCTGCCTCCCAGTATTTATCGTCCCAAAAAAAAGAATGTGAACATAAATAAAAGTAATAAAGTGCATGTGTTTTCAAATAAAAGTGATAGAAAAATAGAGGCACTCCTGTAAAAAGCCGAGTCAAACAAGGTAAGGGTATAATCAAATTTTGAGTTACATGAGAAGTGAAATACACTGAGCTGAAAGAGGTTTGTGTTCAAGAACTAACTTGAGCAGCAACACTAACAGTCGCAGAGGAACTACAAAGAGAAAACAGAGCTGAGAGAAGCAGATCAACAATCATCCCAGCTCCAGAGTTCATTAAGACTTGTTCTGTTGCACGCAGTTACCCCAGTAGTTCATTGAGGGGGACAGCTAGATCATGCCCTTGTGGAATAGCATCACTGAGTGCATTTGGGACTGCAGTGCAACAGCAAGCTCCTGTCACAATAAGACTTGTCACATGATGCTTCCAGGGACTACAAAACCAAAACACAACTGCACATTACTGAGTCTCAGCAGAGGCTGGAGGTTGACAATGTAAAGGAGGAGGCTTCTCCGTAGAGCCACAGGAGGCTACATAGTCAATTGTGTTGGACTGAATGCAGCTGATTTGTGAAAGTCAAACTGTATAGAAATATCTTTAGGCATCAACTACGGTACGTCCCTAGAAATTATGTGTATTGTATATGCAGCTAATTCAAGCAAGGTAACAGTATAGCATTATGTTCCCAAGCAACATTTTTTTGTTGGAAGCAAGTGCCACACAAACAGGAAAGTGGTATGCAACAGAGGAATATTTTGGAATTTCATTAATAATGTTTCTTTATTATGTTAATAGTAAAACTTAATTCAGGTGCCATTGTGTTTCTGTAATAAGAGGATAAAAGGTAACAGTGTAGTTAGGAATATATAAGATTGTTATTTTTGTTCTCTTGAACACTGTTTTGGTTATTTCTGACTTCTTTGTTGTGAAGACAAGTCTGCAAGCTTATGTTTCATTTGCTCTGGCAGATACGTCTGGCCACTCTACTGTTCGGGCAGATTTCCAGTCGTCCTGGTTCTCTTTTGTTCGGTACAATTCATAAGTACGGGGATTGCAGCTTCATGAGACCAAACTAAAGAAACGTTTTCAACACAACTGTCAACGCCAATGAGACTGTTGCAGGTAGGGGAAGCTCCACCTTCCCCTGGGACTATAAAACACACCACACAGTATCATTTCTTCAATCTTTATGCAAACTACTTCACTTATTCTGATCACCACAGAACCTTTGCTAGTGATTAAACTGTCTGACGGGAGGTGAGCTCCTTCCCTACTAGTAATGGCACCAATCCAATACTTACAATCGGTATGCCTGATACTGGCCAAAATCACTGGATTGGTTACTGAAAAAAAAAGAAAGACATGATTCATTAGGATCAACTATCACATAAATGCTTAACCAAACTTTGGGCTTTGACATGCTATAGAGAAAGATGTGTCACAAGCAACACAGGTGAAAATAATTTTTAATTTTGAACGTTTGAATGGTGCTGACCAATAAAAAAAAATGCTGCTTAAGGTTCTGAAGTATAACATCACTGAGTAAAGCAAAGTGTATCCATTCAAACTAATTATTAACAGCTGTTTAAGAGAGGGAAAAGGACAGTATTAGGTAAGTATCAGTATCAGCAGATACTCAAGGCTGCACTAACGATATGAGTATACTACATGAAAAAACGGTATCAAGCCATCCCTAGTCCTTGCCTGGGATGCTTGTTCCTGCACTGTGCATGTTTAGCTCGCTAATAGCTGCCCTCCCTGCCATTTAGTTCAGGTAATGGTATATTTATATAGCTTTGCTAACAAATAGCCCATCCCCACACCTGTTTAGAATTTGTTAGTTTAGCACACTAACTCACAAAGTAGGAATGGCTCCAGAAAAGAGGAAAGGCTCTTCCAGTGGGTATAGCAAGGCTAGCTTAGATAGGAAACTGAGAAATCACTCATGCACAATTCCAAGCCCCTGAGGGCTTTTCTTTTCTGAGACGGATACATGCAATGCTTGCCAACCATTTAATATGGGCTGGGTTTGTCACGGTGACTGACAGAGGAGCATCATCAGTCCAGATTTCAAAAGTTAAGTGCCGCACATATCGAGCACAATGCTGGCTCAAGAAACTCAGATAAAACTGTCAAACTATGCAGCTGCTGGTCAAATATGAATCAAGAAGAAATATGTGTTTGAAAGTTTGTGACCAGGCACCCATGTTTTCCTGCTTGACCAGATAAAGCACTGCCACAAACTCGCATGCATCACTCAGCCCTACGTCCCATGTTTCATTGCTCTCATTGATTGCAGGTCACGTTTCGTTGCTCTTATCACTTGTAGGTCAATCGGAAATGATCTAAGAGATCCAGATTAATTTGCATTTCTGGAATAGCCTAGTGATGCCAGGCTACTTTCAAATATGGCAAAACTGTACCATCTTTCTCTTATCATTTGTCATGTCATATTTCATTCCATGATTAACAGTGATTGGTCTTGGACAGTATTTTCATGACTGCAAGCAGTCAAACCCTTTGGCTTGGACCATCAACTTGTTCTGTAATCATAAGAGGCAAGAAGGCAGATGATTAAGGATTGAAAGCAACCTTGAAACTTTCTTTCATATCTTTTTAATCAAGGCAAGAGAGAGGAGAGGTCTGAGAACATACTGTCGTTGATTTCAAATCACTCTCTTAGTGGGTATTTTTTAACACATTCTTTGATTTTTTTTTTCTTTTTTATGTGTGAGTACACTCTCCTGTTGTCCGTATGCTGCTTTGGCATGGAGCCTACAGTTCAAATGGAGCAGCCAGCCAACCAGCTGGGAGTCAGGATGCACATACCATGACCATGCTATTTCTCAGTATGTGGATACTGGAGCTGCTGTTGCTGCTGTGCTTTACGAGCTAACTAACTGGCTGTTTGCCTGAGCAAGAACAGTGGTAGTTGCATAAGCAGGCTTGATGTGGGTAGAGGAGTCAGACACAGATCCCGCTTTGTAATACTGAGATGTCTAATGTGTAATCGTCTTTGACGTCCCATTTGCTGTCTCTAGCGGCTTTTTAAAGATGAAGAGAGCACGACTCCTATTTAACTTGGAGGTTTTTGTGATATTGTGTAGGTCTGTTATGTAACCATCAACCCATGAGATGTTCTGTTGTCTTTATGTTTATTGGTGTGCACCCTCACGAATATCACCAATGACAAGGACAAGAAGCAAGTAGCATTGGTAAGACAGTGCATCATTATTGACTTTGCGTAGGTGACTTTATGGCTGTTTGAGCTGTTACAAACTTGCAGAAATTTATCAGTCACAGAATCTAATAAAAGAAGATCAGTGTCACATCAAGGTTTCTGAGCAAAGAGCTTATTTTCTCCTCTCCTCTCAACATTAAAGGACCTTACTGGTGGTTACTGACTATTAAAACTGCAAAACAGCATGTTTAAATTACTGCCAGCTTTTTTTTCCCACAATTTATTTTTTCATTTTTAGATTGATTTTCTACTTTCTGCTTTCCCAGAGGGAAAATCAGGCCAGAGACCCTTCCATGATGAAGTTAGTTTTCTTAGAGTAGTTAGCAGTCTGAGAGTACACAAACCATGAAAAGTGACAATTACTAAACTTGAGAGAAATTATGCTGTCGGAGTAGCATAAAGGCAGAAATCCTCTCATGCCTTGCCCACTTTCTTTCCAGTCTAAGCAAAGTAAACTGTAATTGTACACTGCGTAGGCAAATTTGAAGACGTTTGCCTGAAGCTCATCAGTGATGTGGCATGCATGCAGGAACCTACAGTGAGAGGAATATCCTCTCTGTAAACAAAGTCACAACAAGGCATACGGTGTCATTAAAGCACCATCTTGGCCCTGATGGAGGCAGGGTTCTTGGCAGTGTACTACCATAGCTTAGGGATGGAGGTGGAATAGAGCCGTCATGCACACATACCTTTTATGTCTCTATAACCACTGATGGAAAGGCTCTTGTGGATCTGTGACCCTTTCATCAAACACCAATGAGCAAAAATGGTCCCTTTGACAATTATACAAAGGTCCAGTGGGCAAAGTAATAACAGGGTTGAAATGTTTTGCTTCAGTGACAACAGGCTGACAATTTGTTTTAGCTGCCATGGAATTTTGTTACATTCCTGTTATCCTAAGTCTGACTAACAATATAATAACTTTGGTGAGCATTTCCTCTAATGCCATAATCAGGTCAAAATTGTCCAGCTGTCCAATACTTTGGTCGACCAAAATACTTGTTCCGATGCGTTCTTTTCATTAACAATTAATGTTAAGTAATACATGCACTATAGGGCGCTGCTCATAGTCAAAAGTCACGACAAGGAAGAAGAGTTAAAAGTCTTTGACACCAACAAAAATGGCGTCGCTGGAGGAAGTTGTGATAATGAACATCTTGTGTAAGAAGCAAAAATAGAAGCAGCGCTGTAGACGGTGGTGGTCAACATTAAGACTGTGAATTCATTTCACTAACTGACGATGAATGTCATCTCCAATACTGTAGGAATTTTAAAACTTCATTGTGTTCTGTGCTCATGTCTTGGTTGAACTATTGGCTACACAGCTACGCTGCCTTTGACAACTACCAGAGGTACTACTCCATTTTGTCCTTATCCATAAGCTTTCAGGAAATAGGCACAAATATGGATGATATGAGCACAGAGTGAAGACAGAAGGCTCCATCCATCCATATATGCATATCTAATGTTTGGCATAAATAGCTATCCTTCGTGTGTGATGCTGTTTAGAAAATGTTAATACTGTAATATGCTAAACTAAGAGAGTGAACATGATAAATACCAAGCATGTTCTTAAACATACAAACTCTTGGTTGTGACAAGAATGGTCATTTTGAAATATTCATGTATTACATACTGGTGAGGTAATGCATAAACTCAGTTTTACTTTTTCTTTTTTTCCCTCCATTCTGTTTTTTTCAGCCTCCTCTTATCAACAACATTAAAACTGACATCTTGATGTTTAATATCAAACTTAATGGAATGATCATGAGGAGATGTTAATCACCGCTCTTAAAGCTGCTCATACAATGAGCGGTCATGAGGAATGGTATATTACAAGAGTCGATCTGTCAGTCATAGGGAGCTGAAGTGGAGATAATCATGTCGACTAATGGGAGGGGATGGTTGAAGAAGTGAAAGTGAAATTAGCCACAAGGATAATGAGTCATGTCTCAATGTGACTCCGTTACGCCATGCCAGCACAGCAGCACCTTATGTCACTCCAAAACACTGCTGCCTAGCTGGCATCACTCTGCTCACCTCCGCAAGTCAGACTGGACCTCAGAAACCTCAGAGTGCCGAGTCTGCACTTTTTCATGCCACAAGACTAGTATGATTCGTCTTTGTTCATAACCACTGACCTTCATTAAGGTCAGGAAGTGAAACACTGATTCTGTGCTGTTCTTACACTGAATACATCATACAATCAGTTGAATATTTGATGGATATAAAATGCAGCTAAATGACAGAATAGAAAGGGGGAAAAAGTGGAATATGCTTGAGCCACAGCTCCTAATCTCCTATCATGTGAGCCATGTGATCTGACCAGAATTTTCATGTTTAAATTGGAAATAAATTGAAACCAATCTTGAGCGAAATCAGCAATTAGTTGGATTGTTATTAGAAAGAAAATGTAGGATAAGACATATTGTATAAAAATGCATAATATCAATCATTTGCTTTAATCTTTCAGAGGTAAACTGATTCACAAAATGTAAAGTGTGACATGAAATTTGACACTAGAGAAGGCCTAACTGACCATAACTGATGTAGCTAGTCTACATCAATTGTTACCTAGCTAGTTACAACTGATAACTAATGTTAGTAAAACACCAAGTAAGTACCCAAGTGCATCAATCATTAGCTGTCTAGTTAACAAACATTTTGCGAACATTAGTTAACTTATGATGTAACTAAATACATTGTTTTTAGAGCTACCCCAGCAACATCTTTAACCACCTGCAAAATGTGGTTGCTATCTCAACAAGGGCACATGTAGATGTTGCTGCCAGTAGGTCCTTCAAATTTAGCTAGTTTTCAGCTTTATCGCTGAAACGTATCGCCAATGACTCATAAGCACTGGGAAAGGAAACATGGGGTTTGGATTAAAGAGCCTTTGTGATGATCAACAATGCAGCTGGCATCTTTCAACCACACAGCTGGATGCACCGCTGCAGACCATCTCAGAAGAGTGGAGGAAAGCAGGGATAAGAGTCATGCTAACCCAGCTTGGATTAAGGCTGCTCCTGACTTATGTCCGGATAGGAAAATGAAATGGACGAAATGCTACTCATATAAATGAATTCATGTTTTATACCTATATAGGCTACTATTGCTTATTGTTTGTCTGTATGTATAGATGTGGAGGGTTTAGAGTAAGTATACTAGTTATTCAGACACAGACAAAAACAATAAAATTGTGCTTGGTGTTATCCTCGGACGACTGTGGATATGCTTCAAACTCAGCGAGACAAAAATACTTAGAAATCTAGGGTTTCCTGCTAGACACGACTAGATAGTTGACTGATGTTTTGCATGATACCAAGTTTGCTGTTGGGGTGGGACAGGGTCAATAAGGAGGACTCAATGTGACAAAAACTAACAAAAAACACTGTTTTATGTGTTTATAAAACTCACGTCACAATGTTCACATGACTGTGTGGTTGTATGTTGACGTAGCACAGAAAAGGTTTAAAAGAAGAACCTTTTGTTGTTTATATCAGGTTTGTGTAAAAAAAAACAAAACAAAAAAAACCTGCCCTCCTCTCCTAAATTATTACTTTGCTAAAACACATGCTGCTGCTAATTCCACTACACACTGAATAACAACTGGGGCACATCAAGCGACAATCAAATATAAGTAGTGCACACTGGGAGCCAACGTGGTTGTACAAATACTGCCTCTATGATTAGATTGAATTGGACAGGATTGGAAGGAAAAAGCTGGAGGAGAGTTGTTTACTTGTCCCCTGCCCTAAAAAACACAAGGAAGTACACACACACTAAAGCACACAGACATGGACTGTACGCACACACTTCTGAGCAAGATTAGATTTCTTTTCTTTGTCACCATTCCAGCAAAATGATGGGCATAAATGCACCCTCTTCTGCTAATCTTGACCCTCAGTGTACACTCTCAGGGTCCCCAGACATGTTGTCAAATTCTTAAACCCTCTCAAATGTCATTATAGATAATAGCAGACAAAATACCCCAGTGACAACTGTCAGACACAAGCTGCGTGTGTATTTGTTTGTGGTGTGTGTGTGTGTGTGTGTGTGTGAAGACTCATGTCTTAGAAGCAGGAAGTGTTACTAACTTGATAGCATGACCTGGGGGCTTTTTATAGGAAGTTAAACCAAGATCTTGTTTTTTACTAACATGTTTCCTGCAGAAACAGCTATGGTTGTTGCATGTGCACACAAAATTTCCACACACATATATCTCCAACCAAGGGAACAGCTGAAACAGTATGATCACGGGCCAAGTCTATTGATAATATTTTTTTTTCTACTAGAAATTCCATGTGTGGTAAGACTGTCTCTTGAGAGTTGAGGCACATTCAAAACTAATCAATGGACGACTTTCAAGAGAGAGACTGCAACAGACTGCTGAAGGGAAAGACATGGAAAAGTACAAGTTGAAGTGAGGGGTCAGTATCAGGAAGTGTTACTAGCTTGATCGTGCAACCTGGAGGCTTTTCCTAAGAAGTTATCTGTAACTTTGCTGAGGCGAACTCAGAAGAGATTCTATTCACATCAGTCCAGATGTTCCATAAGGTCTTGGGCTTTACCGACATGTTTCCCTACAGAAACAGTGAAGGCTGCAGCATGTGCAGACAAGACTTCAACAACCATTTCTGAAGTAGCACAACTTGCTAGAAAACAATAACTGTGTTTCTCACATTTGTACCATACAATGTTTTTGTTTTTTTGTTTCTTTGTTTTCGTGGGTCAGAATCTAAACCAGGCCAGGCTTAAGTATGTTCAAAGTGAACCCACATTTTCAGTGGGTGTTGGACTCCAGCAAGGCTGCCCCTTGTTCCCAAGGCACAGCTGGGATAAGGAGAGTGAACCTGCTGCAATGACAGTGAGCACCTCCACGTCTGAGGCTACGGTTCTCTGTTGGCAAACAGTGGAGTTCAAACAGTTTTAGTATCTCTGGGTCATGTGCATGAGTGATGATAAAATGGAGCAAGAGACTGACAGGTGGATTGGTGTGACATCAGCAGTAATCTGGGCGTTGTACCTGACCGTCATGGGGAAGAGAGTGCTGAGCTGGAAGGCAATGCTTTCAATTCACCTGTCAAACTATGTTCCAAACCTCACCTGTGGTGACCTTCAGGTGCTAACTGAAAGAATTAAGTTGCAGATACAAGTGGCTAGGGATGCGGCAGTGAGGGAATTTTCCCACCAGTTGATAAACTTGGTGTTGCTGATTACACTGGACAAAAAAAGATATGAATGCCTCAGAGGTTGGTTCATTGTGAAAGTTCAGACTGCAGGTCTATCAAACATCCCCACTCTGACACCAACAACTGCTGCTGATGTCCACAGAAAAGTTGTAAAATAACACTAACAGTACACAAACACTGGCTGTAATGTTTGCTCCTTGTCAAGACTACCTTTTTTAGCTGTGTTAACCTTAGTTTTGACATATTAACATCACCTAACTCTTTCATGGTAATGTAGTGAACAATAGTATACTCACGAACAAACACCCCACGACTGTTTGGTGATGTTTGGGCTTTATAAAATTCCTGTTAAAGTAGATTTCAGACTGTACAACCATATTCATCGGTCAGCTAGCAACATCTAGAATTAGCCTACAGTGAACAGAGGCCAAATTTGTTTTCAGTTGGGTATTGGTATCTATTTCTACTGGAACTGTCGAATACCCAACTTAAAAATAACTACTGACTAAACTAACTCACTAACCGCAGTCTGCGTTTGAAATCTGACATCTGCTTCTCTGCTTCTCTGCAGCTGCTGCTGTACAAGGCAGACACTTTGACTTTATAATAATGATTTCCTCCAGGAGACTGGGCTCAGCCTTAGAGACAGGGTGAGGAGCCTGGACATCCGGAGGGAGCACAGAGTAGAACAACTGCTCCTACACGTCGAAAGGAACCAGCTAAGATGGCTCAGGCATCTCATTAGGATGCCTCCTGGATGTCATCCTTTGGAGATTTTCCAAGAATGTTCTACTGGGAGGAGACTCGGTGTAGACCCAGAACTCTCTGGAAGGATTACATATCTCATGTGGCCTGGGAAGGCCTCGGGATCCTGCAGAAAGAGCTGCAAAGCATTGCTGGGGAGAAAGACGTCTGGAATACCCTGCTAAACCTGCTGCAGCCACAGCCTGACCCTGGATAAGCAGAAGAAAATGGATGGATGGATGGATAGATAATAGTCCATTATGCCTTTTTCAAACTTGACAGAAAAACCTAGCAGATTTTAGCATGTAGGTTAGGCCTACTTATTTAGATTTACCTGAGACTAATTGCTAAGCTGTCTGTTGTTATGTGCTGAAAATATAGTACACAGTGTTTGGCACAATTGAATAATGCAGTAAATCTGCTGACCATAATATTTACACAATGAGCTTAAAGAGGCTATACAGCTCTGTAGAGTCGCAGAGTTGAGAAATAGGTGTTGTGGATTCCAAATAAATTCTCATTTTACATTGCACATATACATTTGTTTCCTTGCTAATTAGGAATTTTGCTAAATTTGGTAGATAATTACGAATTTAGAAGACTAGCTACTTATAAGCAGTTGTATTCCATGAGTATCTCCTCCCAAGGGAGCAGCTCAAATGGTCAAATCACAGGTTCGGTTTTTATCAATAATGGCTACAACAAATTCCACGTGATAAGACTGTCTCTTGAGAGCTGAGACACATTCAAATCTAATCAATGGATGACATTCAATAGAGAGACAGCTAAAGATGGGGAAAGATATGGAAGAGTACACAGTGGAGTAAGGGGTCAGACACGGGATGGAGCCAACTATACCATAGTGGGAATGAGCGAACAGTTGGAGCCTGAGGTTCTCATCTGTTGGGTTAGTTCTTTCTCAGTGCGCTAAATCAGATCCCCCAGGGACTAGCATTCAAGCAAAAAGCCTTGAGACAGCAGTTCTGTATTACAACAAAAATTAACAAATCCCAGTACTTCCAGCCCAACAAATTTGTGAAAACTACTTGTAGTGTCAGACTGATCAGTGAAAATGCGTAAGACAGTAGAAATGGAAGCATGTCTTACCCACCGGAGGGAGTAGCGGAAATAAAGAGAATTAAGATAAACAAGAGAATTTAACGCCTTTCACAGAGAGGAAATCTGACTTGAAGCTATTGTTTTAGTGGCTCCATAAGCTCAAAAACAATTTTAGATATACCACAAATAAACTCCTCTTCACCACTGGAGGAAAGTGGCTGGATGCCATTTCTTTTGTTGTGCAGAATAGCAATGGGGGGGAGGGGGTGACAACATTTCTGCTTTCAAAGTCCTACATTGCCATCACATTCACTTTTATTCAGCCTCTATGCTTTGTTTGGTAGATATTTTATTCATATCCAGGGGATAATTGGGGATTATCGGCTCTAAGCTGGCATTTTGATGGCTTTTAAAGAACACCGATTTGCTCTGAGACAAGCAATAGTGCATTTCTAAGTATAGTTTTATTAGGAGCTTTAGGAAGCCATTGTGAAAACATGAAAGTATGTAGTAATGAAAGAGAGTGACCTCAAACTGAAATTAAGTTTCCCCCCAATTAAATCCATTTCTTTTTGTTGTGTTTAAGTGGCCTGTGTCTTGGTTTTTCTGTGTTGTTGCCCTCAATGGATCAAAGATTTAAAGGCTTATATATGCCCACTCACCAAGGAAAAAAGATGCATATGATTTAAACGATGTGACCAGCAGCATTGTAGATGGTGGCTTGTGCAAGCATTAAATACATTATTTGTTAGATGTGGAGAGAGATTTCTTTTCACTAACTGAGATGAAAGTCATTTCTAATACTTTTAATGTTAAAATCCTGTGGTCAGGCATATATAGAGAAATATTCATGGGGTGGCAAGAGGGTATTATTGAGACGGAGACACAGAGCTGATGGACAGCTGCTCAGAGCTGGGGAGCTCTGGATGAGAGGGTCAGTGACAAACTGGAGCTTCTGGAGGAAGAAACAATGGAATCGATCTGATGAAGAATCCTTTATTGTCAGGAGGGGAGCTCAGATTGTACGTTTTATGTTCAGCTCTCAGTACCTTTAACTTCTAATTGAATCTCTGTGTTTTGAGATGTAGTTTCTCCACACTGTTGATGTTTGTAATGTCAGGTATCTGCTCTATTACGCACAACGCGCGGGCTGCTCATCTGATAGGAGGGGCTCAGGATGAAGAAAATGAAACCTACCTCAACATGAGACTCAACAATCTACTGTTTCTAGGCTTTCTACCCACTGCAGCTTTAATTTATGCTTTTAACATGTTATTTTTCAAGTAAATCCAGTCAACTGCAACTAATAATTATTTTCTGTATCCACTCCTCTGGTGATTATTCTCGTGATGAATCGATGAAGTGTTTAGCCTTTAAAATGTCCAAAAATGTCTTCAAATGTCTTCTTTTGTCCAGCCAGAATCCAAAACCCAGGGATTCCTTATTTACTACCATAAATGACAAAGAAAAGCAGCAAAGCTTGACATGTAAGAAGCTGGAACCAGTAAATGTTTAATATTTTTTCTTGAAAAATGACTGAAACTTCGATTGTCAACTAGATTTGTTTTGACTGACTAATTGTTGCAGCTCTTATCTAAAATTAATGCAGTAAATCTGACAGTACAGAGCCACATTTTTTATTAATTTGATTCAGATTGTCCAAAACTGTTGTGGCAGCTGGGGTGGCAAGGCATGTTTTAGGGGTGGCTGTTGCCATGGGACCCCTCTAAAGCCGCCTCTGCTGTGGTCATGTCTTGCTTGACCTATTGGCTACACTGCCCACATGACTACCAGTACCGCTCTGTTTTGTCCATATCTGTTTGTGTATCTAACATTAAGTAGAAATGAGCCTGAAGGGCAGAGGAGCTTATATGGCTGCCCGTAACTGATAACACCCTTCAACAAGCCCACTGCAGATGAAATGTGTAATGTAATAGATTTTAATATGTTTGGTCCCACTGAATAACTCGAGGCTGACTACATATTCATAAACGTGCTACCTTGAGTAAAATAGTTTGAATATGATGCTCTCTCATTGGCTATAATTAGTTCAGTTATTTTACTGCTCAGTTCATTACAATTTTTGCTGTTGCTTCACATTGTGTCATTCTTTCTACAAGGTGGGTGAGTGAATGAGTAATGAATAAATTGTTACATTTCCGTTTTTGCTATCCCACCTTACACCCACATACACTATTCACCGTCTTAAACCATTAATTCTGTGGCTCATTGTGTACAGTCCTGACAAGCTATAAAACTCATTTTTATCCACCACAATGGCTCTCTCAATCTGTCTTTCCCTCCCTCACTCAGGCTCCCCCACAGTCTGCAAAATTTCATGCTTTCAGAAAGTTGTTCAGAGTTTTATGTTGCCCACTTATCGCTGTGTTTGTTATTTGTACCCATCCATTTATTCTTCAAACGAAAAACTGAACTTTTTCCCAAATATTGGGGGTAATAAGGAACACAAGAGGCAGAACAATTGAGGAAAGGTGAAAACGGTCATTGTAATTTTGTTATTTTCTGGATGGGTCAATGCCCCTTTCCAAAATAAGGGCAGTATTAAAAGACGTGACTATCTGTAAGTCCATTCGTGGCTCCCAAAACATGATTCTGGTAATCTCTCTGAGATTTTGTGTGGCATCACAAGTCAAAAGGTAGGGTTAAAAGCAAAAAGATTTTTTAACAAAAGTAGTGACATTTATCGTCCCCTGCCATTCCAATTAGCGCCATGTGATTTAACTTTTCCCAATATTCTGATTTATTTAGTTTGATTTTCATCTGCTTCAGCTGCATGTTTATCTTTTGTGCTGATCACATGACAACCTTTGGAAAAAATGCAACAACACGAATCATTGGTAATGACCTTTACTGCAGGCTTGAGCAGAAATACGGTATAAGCAGGCAAGTAGACAACAAAGTTCAGTTCACTTTTAGTTTAAGAACTATTGATTAGGGTAGATTTATTAGAGGACATTCGTTTACTGATTGGTCATGTTTTCATTTACCTTATAGCCCTTAAATCATCTCTGTCAGTCAACTACCCTGTGACAGGAGACAAACTGTTGAACAGCTCTCATTTCTGGTCCTCATACTTTAACTGGTGTGCCAATGCAGAAGCACTTCCAGTGATCTAGCTACCAACACAAAGTCAATTTTCAGTAGGGAATGAGAACTTCTTTGGCTTCTGAGGGGGGAGAATACCAGGAAATGTGTTTTTGGATGCACCAGCACCACCTTTTTTCACACCAAGTACAAGTACTTACATTTACATTGTACTTGCTGATACCGAGTACCGATACGAGTACTTAATAATACCATTACAGTTCTTACAGTAACTTTAAAAAAATGTTTTATTTTCAACACTTTCTAAATGTAACAAATTGTTGTTGCTGTTTCCTGCTGCAGGTGTAACCATAGTTACTGTACACATAACAATTCTGGGTTATTTGTAGTGACTTACTTTGCTAGATTTGTGTTCCTTATTAAGCTGTGCAGTTTACTGCGCACATGATATATTTCAGTCTAATAATTTCATAACATCATTATGGACTTAAAGCATTAAGTTAACTGTTAATAGTGTTACATATTTTAATTATTTCATTATCATTTACAGCACTTTAACTAGTATTTTAATTACACATTTACATGTGTAGTATTTAAGTTTCTTCTTCATGTCCCTCTTGTCTAAGAGCTAATTAGTTCCTACCTGCCACTGTACGGGGGGGACAGGTACCCTGCTGTGAACCCCAAAGAGTGAAGTTGGGTGTGCTGTGCTGTCAGGCTGTTTTGGTGAAGATTAACAGGGGAATAAAGAAGAATACACAAAGAGAAGTTGTGGCAGCTTATTACCAAGGAAAGAGGGTTACAGACTGGTGGCAGCTGTGTTTTTTCTTCATCTTTGGATTAATTAGTCGAGGTATTCAACTATTTTATGCCCGCCAGTACTTATTGGCTGCGGTCTACAGCTGCACTCTGTGACATTATTTCAGTTTCACATGGACTTACATGGAATTTTACAGACAGTTGCCAAAGTCGCTGCAGTCTTTAGTGGATGATGTTGAGGACAGTGAGATAATGACGGCAGCATGCGTCCGCATCTGCATCATATTGGTTCCTTATGTATTTGCTTGTGTGGGCGGCTATTTTTCACCTGAGTAAAGTACGAGTATGAGTACCTGAAGACATTCTTTGACCAATACCTGATGCTGGTATTGGTATCAATGCATCCCTACGAACTACTGTCCTAGATGATAACAGACAGAGCCACCGCACTGTGAGCTTCACAACGGCTCCTCAAAACCTTACGTGTGACATCACAGAGGCTCCATCTACTATTTAGTAAACTAAACTGCTAAACTAAGAGCAAAGTCATAAGATGGTGAATGGTAAATTCTACCTGCTACAAATCATGTTAACAGTGTAATTCAGTAATGGTCCATAACATATCCACCCAACCATCATTGTTACAGACCTTCCCATTAACAGACATTTTAAAAGTAGCACTTTCACAGTTTAATTGGGCTGTCTGTTCTCCTCATTGCAGCCTTCAGTCACTCAAATTATAAACATAAATTGTTCCTATCAGAGACAGAATGAATAGCATATTTAAGCTCTTTTAGTGTTTTTAGGTTGATACGCAACTTCCTCAGTAATAGTCAAGTGACATTATTGAACATTTACTAATTGGTATAGACAAATAAAATATCCTACTGTGAATTAATTTAATTTTCATTGTTAATTTAAAAACGGTCAGCAGGATCTCAGCATCCTATCACCATACATTGAGTATCAATGCTACACACCCTGTAAAAACAAGCATGGCCATGATGTCTTATCAGAAAGTTAGAATGTTAAAGTAGTATAAGTTACACTCTTTGTTGTACAGAGCAGCAGTATGACATTTAAAAAAAGCCTCTAAGGGCTCTGACTGGTTTGTAGTCAGACAATCTGTACAACATGCCCAGATTTTAATAATACATTGTCTCTTGAAATCAAACTTGTCTTGCCTTGCAGCAAAACTCAGCAGTGAATGTGGTTAAATGAGCAGCGTCACATGTGTGAATACGTGCTAACACTGGTCACACACCCCCTTGAGGTCAGCAGACACACTTCACACACACTTCACACACACAAATATCTATACACAGGGCTGATAATTAGTGTTCTGGTGCAACGTGCTGCAAAAAAGTGCAATTCGCTGCAGGTCACAGGTGTATCCAGGAGCCCTGGAGACTCTGAGCGCAGGCGTGACCTCGGTGTGGAACTATTAGTGTGTGCAGGGGTGGGGGCGCAGGGTGCACCAGCAGGTCACAGCACTTTCTTTCCTTCTCATTACACCAAAGAAAGCAGAAATCAGAGCCTGCCAAGGCCACTAGGTCTCTTATCCATTATTATTTAATTGTGTATGAGACTAGTTATTTAACTTCTCTGTCTGGAACATGGGGAAGTGATTACAAGCTACAATAATGCCTGTCGGCCAAATGCCTTAAATTTTTTTCTCCTTGTTCTTCTTGGACCACTGAATGAAGTCGTCACAGTGATGTTACATTCTGACAGAAATCCTTGAGACTTCCATGACTTCCCCCGAAGGAAATGATGCTGCCCTTATCAAATGGAGCAATGCAGCAAGGTCCCCTTACACTTTGATAAAAACACTGACAGAATACTGATAGAAATCTCCCTTTAGAGAGCAGTCACTTTCCTAAGCCCCAATTTAAATTATAAAGGTCATAAACAGAGTACAACAGTAAAATTATCAATCATCTAAATGTATTGCAGGGGTCCACAGGGAGTATTCATAATAAATAAAAGGGGAGAGCTCATAATATGGTGAAGGATAGATGAAAAGAATGAAAGCTGTTTTGGATAATAGCATTTTATGATACTAATAGCGGTTAATATAGCTTTCTTTCTGATTAGATACTGAAAAATGGCTTTAAAAACATTGCCACCCATTTATCATCAGCAGGTTTATCTTGAATCTCTGATGGACATTTTTTACAAAAACATTTGACTTATCATCAGCATTTTCCTAGCCTATTAGATATACACAAAGATGTCGCCTTTGGTTGGAAGATTCAAGCAGATTTCCCAGTTTGTTCTTGTGATCTGTGCTAATTAGGTGTAGTTAGATGAAGCCATCTCTCTCAAAGCTGCAGACAAATGATTCAATTCTTTGAAGAATGAATTAATGCATTAGAAATCCAGTGTTGTGACAAAATGTCTTACAGGAGGAATAATATTGCTTGTCTCCACAGAATAGGGTAAACAAATTATTTAATTGGAGCGATAAGATCACATTTGCCAGAATTACTGTTATTTAATATTTTCTTTTATCTCTTTATTCCAGCCGCAAGTGTAACAAGCTTTATAGTTAAGTTCTGCTCTGACACATCAACCACTAACAAGAACAGAAGGCGACACGAAGCTGTAAACTGCAGGCCGAATAATATAAAACAGTCAACTTATCAAGTTTTTGGACGAATGGACTTACAGATAGTCACGTCTTTTAATACTGCCCTTATTTTGGAGACGGGCATTGACCCATCCAGAAAATAACAAAATTACAATGACCGTTTTCACCTTTCCTCAATTGTTGACCAATAGAAATCTATATACATAGTTATATCATTGAGACAAAATTGTGACAGCTTTGTGTCTTCATGTGTTCGGGATTTGACTGATTTTTTTTTAATTACATGGCTTTGTTAAATACTTGATTTTGGCTGGTCACTTGACCCTTCCTAAGTCTAGTAAGTAAGTTTGAAGATGGTCAAAAGATGTTGGTGGTGGATATTTAAAACTGACATATAGTCACATATTAAGTTAGCTAATGTTGGCAAATTGCTGGCTAAACAGCTAGCCAATCTACATCAGCTGTTAGCTAGCTAGTTAGAAAGCAGTTAGAAAGCCAACCAGAAGGCTGGCTGAGGTTCCAGCAGGTACCAAACTTGTTCAACTGTAATTGGGGCACAGAGAAAAAGGGGCAGAACTTTTTTTTTTTAAGTAGCTGTCTAAAAAGCAGTATAATTTACAGTGAGTTGGTCATCATGGTGAAATAAACCCTGACATGCATTATCCCTTCCGTGTATATTTAGTGTAACAGTTTGCTCATAAAGATGCTGTACTACATCAAACTTTGACTTAATTACAAAAGCATGATTCACATATTTATATAACTAAATTTAACCTCAAGTGACTTACAATTGTTCAACCTGTGCATGCTTTGAATTAATTAATAAAAGTGAAGTTTATTCAAAGAAACATTAATTAATCTTTCAGTCTTGTTTGTGCTCCCTTGGTATCTTTCTTCCTGGATGATTCAGATGATCAGTGAGGTAATCTAAAACCAAATGAGTCAGTTCTCTGTACCCTGACTATAAGAATAAATTGTGATAAACACTGCAAAGATTTGCGCCTATTGCAAATCTGCTTAGCACCGGAGGTATTCACCACAAAGTTTCAGCGCTACACAGATGACTCACTCACTTCTTACTGTGTGGCTTCCTGTGAAGATAGGTCATCCTGTTCTCTGTCTCACAGTCTTTGCCCGACTCTTTAACCTCAGTCGACAGTCTACTGTTTCTCTCTTTGCTGAATCCCTCAATGGATTCAGCCTGATTGATCGTAATGAGTTTGGGGAGCTCAGACATGGCTGGAAGTGCACTGGGAACGGCCTTCTCCCTCCTGCTCCTTGCCTCTATTATACAAGGTAATCCTGGACCACATGTGCTGCTGCTCACGTAATATACCAGCCAAAGACAGGATTCACTGTGGGTTTGAAAAGTGTATTGGCTTCTGGTGTGACAAGCTGCCTCAGTATAGCTCTGTGTATAACTCTGATTTTATCTCCCTGCATCCCAGTGGACTGCAGTATGTAATATCTACTTCAAAGTGTAAGTGATTTTGTCTCCTCACTTTTCATGCTTCCAATGTTATCTGATGTGCTTGACAGGTCTCCAGAATGTTGAGGTGTTCTATTATGAAAAGATGGAGGCAGTTGTGGGCCAGAATGTAACGTTGCCCTGTACTGTCAACACCAGTACTCTCAATACTCTCAATCTCCACATTGTCAGCATTGAATGGAATAAGGATAGACACAAAAACACAAAGCTGATCCTGTACAGCCCAGGCCATGGAGTCCAGTCATTTTGGCCTAATGTCACCATCCGGATTGAGAACAACTCGACGGGTTCCCATCTAGAACTTTACGAGGTGACAAAATGGTACAGCGGTGTCTACATTTGTGACATTACAACCTTTCCTCTGGGCTCCATCAGGAGAGAAACAGTGCTAGAGATCAAAGGTAAGGCAAATGCATGCCAATACCTCAACCACAGGATTTAACATTTGGATGATGTGCAGTAACTTTCTATCTAATTGTCCATTGCATATATTTCATATTACTCCTGATTGCATCAGAGCCCTGCTCCTCTGCCAATTTCAGCAGCTATTTACTTCTGAGCAAATGTATGTAATAATTATAAGATCTCATCCACAGTAAAGTACAGTACAGTGTTTGCCACTGGGGCTGCAAAATTAATCAAATTATTTAAATTGCAATAAAGCCAAATGCAATATCCAAGTTGCAGGAGCTGATTTTTTTTTCTTTTTGATAAAAGAAAATGTGTAAGAAAAAAGCTTTATAATAAAGTACTGTAGTACTGCAGAGATGCCATGACCCACAAATCCAGCTTGTTTTCATTCTCAGCTTGTCAAATAGTGACTGACCATTGTTGCGCAGTAACGCATTGCTCAGTAATTAGTTAATGTTATATTATTACTTTTCATAGTAACAAGTTGTGTGAGGGATTATAATTTCCAAAACAGCAATAAAAGTAGAATAAAAGTATATTACACTTACTAATCCAGGAACACCGTGTTAACTGCATTAAGCAATTTGTGTGCATGGAAGGGCTCTGAGTTCACCTGTGTCCGCATGTCTGCATAAATTATCCACCCGCTGACCCACACTAACATTATTTTCTCCAATTTATACACCCTCTCTGGCACCTCTACTCATCTCTGTAGGCAGTGCAAGCTTTCCAGCTGATTTCTTTACTGTATGTTTACAGATGAGTGACTGTTTTCTTTCACAATCAACTAATGATTAAAGAGGCTGCCCTCAGTTTTGTTTCCATGCGCACAGTAATATCATGGCAGCAAATATGTGGAACATTCAAGTAGCAAAACTGAAAACTGTAGTTATAAACTCTCGAGAGGACAAAGAATTAAATAATCAAAGAAGTTATGCTGCTGTCTTATTGTGCATGAAGGCAAACAAAGCCTCCCCTGAATTTTGTGTTGCAAGTCACTCCAGTGGCATCATGTGACGTTCATAACATGACAAACTTATTATAACCCCAAACATGGTTCTATCCTAAATGTACCCAAGTAGTTTTGGTGCCTGAACCTACCAAAAATGCCGACATTTCACAGCGTTAACAACCACAATGTTAAAAAGACTTTCCGGCAGCATCTCAGAGGGGGTGGTAACAAAGTGTCGGTTTTTGTCGAGTTGGAACATGTTGACAAATCTTGTTCTCCAAATGTAAGAAAACCTGTTTGTGTAGTAGAGACCCCAAGAAATGTCACGTCATCAGGATTTTCATTGTTTTTTCAGTGACAATGAATGTTGTGATGTAAAATTTATCATTCCAATGCAATATCTGTCAAAAATCATTGCAATACAACTTCTTTTTTACCATTTTGTGCAGCCCCATTTATTTTCTTCCATTTGGCCTATTGCTCTTCCACCCTCGGTCATGTTGCACACTGACACAGGCACAATATACCTGTACCTTTTAGTCATGTTTCATGTGAGCATTCTTGTGTTGTCAATCCAAATTAATCTCTCATTTTCTCTCTATTAGAAGATAAAATAACATGCAATGTGAACAGCACTGTTGAGGTCCACGCTGGAGAAAATGTGACAATTCAATGCACCGCGCTCCCTAATACACAGTACAGGTGGACAAAGGTAACAGAAAACACTTAATCAGCCTCTTTCTGCTTATTCCAGTTCATTCACTGAACATCAAGATGATCTGATTACCTCTGGCATCAAAACCTACAAAACATATTTTTCAGTATGAAAGGTATTCATATGCTGCATAATCTTGTTTTGCCCTAGAACAAGAAGCTGGTGTCAGAGAATGAATCTCTGGCGCTCTTATTGGTGACTGATGCTGACACTGGGGCTTACACACTGACTGTCAACACCGGATATAAAAGTCTGCACAAAGAGTTTATCATCTTGGTGCTAACAGCAACCACGAGCTTGAGGACAGGTGAGTTTCTGTATTTTTTTTGCCGCTGTTTCTCTCTTTGTGGCGCAGTCAATTTCAGCATTTCCTCAGGGCTGGATTAACAATCTCACAGAGGGCCCGAGAGACTGAATGACTTAATAAACTGCACTGGACCAGAGAGCTGATACTTGACTTTTGTTATTATAGTGTAGCTCGCTCAATTTTAATTTTAATTAGCTGAAAGGAAAGAGAGAGATTCAAAGGATTTTGAAGCTGCCAGCCATGTTATGAGAATGTACCAGTAACTGTGAATAAATTGTGGACTACAGAACTTTAAGAACGAAGCTCTCAATTATTTGCTGCAAATCAATTGCCCCCTGGGATTCGGGGGTTAATACTGAGCTGAGCAGAACTAAAACAGCACTCAAAGTTTTAAATTGTAAAACAACCAAACCGCATGTCGTCTGCCCCCACCGGTGATATGGCTTGGTATAGTGCTGTGAGTGGGCTGTGCTTAAGACAGAAAATAATCCCAGTTTGTCTACTTCCTCATCCTGTATACGTGTTTCTCATGCATGTTTCAATATGTAAAAAAGACGAAAGCATGCCACACAGACGTCACAAGTCACTTCCTGCTCTTCCTTTCTGTCTAACTTTCAAAACCACAAGAGCAAACACACTCAGCAGAGACTCAGCAGCGTCTCTGAATCATGACATGGGTTGAGAGCACAATCTGTTGGACAGATTGGAGTAGTACAGCAGCCCAAACAAAGGGATGAAAAATACTGAATTTAATATGCCTGTAAATAAGCAATTGGCTTATTTATTTGGCTGAGATTAAAGATGGATTTGTTGAGGTTTATGTATGTGGGTATGCATGGTGGAAAAGAATTAAGGCACAGCAGATTAACTTTACTCATTACTCAGGAAAACCTATACAACATACCACTGAATTTGTAATTCATGCCCACTCCTCCGTCTCAGAAATCTGTGCCCATGACTTCACGGTTCAGGTTCTTGAATGAGCTCTTTGCCTTATTTTACCTATTGATTATGCACAGAGTTCTCATAAATGCCAACTCGGCCCATGTTTTAATGATGTATCACTGTGCACTGGGTATTTTAAAGTTTTCTGGTGCATTACTGATATACTTTACTTTCTACTCTTAACTCAAATGTGAAGTTTGTTTAAGAGATAGTTTGACACTTTGGGAAATACATACTGAAACCAAAGTGGGAGGTTATGTGCCGTGCTATTTCTTACCAGACAACCAGTTGAGACTCCAGGGAGTTACTACTTCTGGTAAAGAAATATGTTGCGTCTGAAGTCACACACTGTGCACTACATACTCAAAATGTCATTCAACAGTATGTATCTTTTCTCAGCGTATCACTTCCTAAGAGCCTCCTTGCCGGTTGGAGACATTACACCAGAGCTGCCTTTGTCACTGTCCTCCTTTGTCTGTTATATTGTTGTTGTTGTCATCACAATTGCATTGCATTGTGGGATATATTTGCTAGTGAAGTGTCCAGTGCTTGCATACCATAATATAGCCTGCACTGCACGTATTCTTGGTTTCATACTAAGGTTTCCGACATACTAAAACAAGCTCATACATTGTTATTGTCTACTAAACAGCATGTTAGTATAGTAATCTGGACATAGCCCTAGTTCCAGCACCTAACTCCCAATAAAACCACAACTTCCCAGTTGCTCATTTGGGTTTCTTCAGATTAAACAAACTATATATAAGATGTTAATTAGTGAATTAGGTGCTGGTGGGCATATTTTGTTACTTTAAGACATCCAGGCTTGCTGTTTGCCTCCGATTCCAGTCTTTATGGTAAGTTAAACTAACTGATAGCTTGCTCCAGCAACATTTTTACCATACAGGTGTGAATGACATGTATTTTCTTTTGGCAAAGTGATTAAGCATATTTCCCAACATGACAAAGTGTTACTAACTTGAATGTCCCTTGCACATACAAACTGAGTACACATGAAAATCCTTATACTGCACCGTTGCAGCCTTGCAAATAATTTCATCTTGACCTTTATGATATATTTAAATTTTATCTTGTCTACTCTGTTGACCTGTTTTCCTCTGCCACCGTTTGTAAAGCACTTTGGTCAGTTCATGTTTTAAATGTGCTATAGAAGTAAATTTGAATTGAATTGAAGATATTATTATGTGATGGTTATATTTTGTTCATCCATGTGCACAATTTTGTCAGATGTTTCTTCTCTAACAAGTGAACCCTGTGGAGCTCCAATAAAGTATTTTTTTTATCACACTGCAGCCACAACATCAGACCACCACTATACATTGTTTGTGACAGCATATTTATTGCTTTGCTACTTCCAGATCTCTTGACAGTGTCACCACAGTCTGATGTAACCGAGGAGGGACTGATCGAACCAACAGACAGCAGCTTTACTACATCACCGACCACTGGGCCTTCAACCACTGACACTAGTGTAACTTACACACACATCGATGTCACGTCATCCCCTGCCACACACACAGACCCCTCTCACTTCAACAGCTCCAATGATCAGACCATTAACCCGACTCACACTTTCAACACAGCCACCTTTTCTGACCAATCAGTGTCCAGCAATCTATCCACAACATTAAGTTATGGTAGTACAGTGACAAGGAATGACTCCATACCACATACAGTACATTCAGAGGTTAATTCCTCAACCAGTCCAGTGGAATTCAGCACCCTGGGAAACATTACGGAAAACTCTGACAGTCCCGGTGCAACCCCAACCGTGGGCACTGGAAATGAGACAGTGACCAAGGATGAAGGTAATAACAACTTAATACAAATATACAAATACTTACAAATATACACTCAACAAAATTATAAATGCAGCACTTTTGTTTTTGCCCCCGTTTTTCATGAGTTGAAGTAAGAGATCTAAGACTAAGACCATATTTCACAAAGAGCAACAGATGCCAATTTTTTCCTTAGGCAGGAAAAGTCATGACCCTCCCTACTAATCACTCATCATGCCTAAACCTAACAACAAAGGCAACAAATGTTAGCCAACTGGAGGCAGAGTAGGGTGGGTCATGATTTTGCCCTCCTGGGGAAAAATATAGTATCTTGAGCCCTGTGTTATATAACCATAGTTCAATGCCTAATAAATGTCTTTTTCTAGATAAAACTGCAGTGCATGTTGCCTTTTATTGTGAGCAGTTCAAGGCACACCTGTGCAATAATCATGGATTATCTTGGCAAAGGCAAAGGAACAAATTTGTGAACAAAATTGAGAGAAATAAACACAGAAGTCTCAGATACTTTACTTCAAGTCATGAAAAATGGAAGTACAAAGAAAAGTGTTGCATTTATATTTTTGTTGTGTGATCAGCAATGCGTTATGTTGTGCAATTCTAGTCTTTGTCTGAGACCCTGAATTACCCAACATCCCTCTGTTTGCCTGAAATGGGCTTCTTAGTGATGCTCACAGATTGTTTTGGGCACATCATTTGCTCTGCTGCCAGCAGCGTGGTTAGCATTGTTTGTGGCTAACGAGGTGAGGCGAGCAGCTGCAGTGCTGAAAAGTAAACAGTAAAAAGTGTTTAAACAGCAACCAATAACTGCAGACAACAGAGGATAAATGCCTCAACAGGCAAGACCCCCCTTAAAAAGTGCAGATGCATCCTAGCTGCAGTGTCTTTGCCTTCACCATCTGCATCTTCAACACATGTGGAGGCTTTACAGATTGCAGGTTTCACAGCCCCAGGCTAGATTGCCTTTTCAAGGTAGAAATCTCGTTAAAAGGAGTGTCAGCTTCTGGGCTTGGAGTCCAGCCTGCTGAGGGGGAGGACTGCAGGACGCACAGGCAAAAAGTTTCAAACTGTAGCTTTACATTTATTATCAATATTTGCTGGAGTCTGCTGGGTGTCACCAGAGCAAGCTGGTCAATAAACACATCTTTAGCTGTTGCTGTCCTCCAAAATGACATTTTTCCCTTCTCTGAATATGCTTCTTAGATACTGATGGTGTACGCAGTCATCTGTTGGTGGTGTTACTCATGGTTCCTGTGCTGCTATTGATCGCTGTGGCTTGCTTCCTCTACAGGAGACAAATTAGAAAGGAGAGGTAAAACTCTTGTTATCTATTCATTCAAGCATTCTGTACACCTGCTTGCACTTATTCAGGGTCACGCACTGGGTGACCCTGACAAATGTGAAGAATCCGATAGAGGCACATGACTTATAATAGCTACATGCTAGTTTTCTAGCAATAACAATTAATATTTGTGTCATTTTTCTTTAGGATGGATCTACCGCCTCCGTTCAAACCCCCTCCACCTCCAGTCAAGTACACAGCTGCAAGACGCAGAGAGATTCAAACACAGCCTTTCCCCACTTCAAGGTGTAACTCAGTTGATTTTCAGTATAATGCCTCATTTATTGAACAATGACAGTTGATAAATTATGTGCAATAAGTGTGGACATATAGGCTGGAATGCACCAACAAGGACTTCTTTTTAAACCTGATTAAATGGTTCAACTTAAATTGTTGCACCATACTTTTTAACTTATCTTAAAACTGAGAAAGATTCGACTTAAATCTCAGTTTAGTTCTGAATCTAGATTAAATTTAATTCTGTTAAACCCTGATTTTAAAATGTGATCCAGTTTTAACATTAAATTTAAACTTTAAAATGGCTGCCTTTTTTTTAAAGAAGCATTGTGAATAATAATCAACTTGCTCCATTAATTTGGCCAAACAAGCTTTTTTCTTAAAGGAGGAGATATCCAAGCTTATCTGTTGAGCCATCATGAGTAAGCTAACTAGGCTAACAAACTTTTTAGTGAACCCAAACCACATAATGTTTTGCTAACCTTTAGCTAATTTTAGCTAGGAAACAATGTAATGTTTCGTAAACTGTTGAGCTAAAACTTGTAGCTAACAATAGCTAGCAAGCAATGTAATATTTTAAATATTGCTTTAATATTACCTAGCAAACAATGTTGTTTAGTTTTGTTTTGTTTTTAGCAAGCTGAAACTTTTTTGGCAATGTTAGCTAGCAAACAGCATAATGTTTTGTTAACTTTTTTGGTAGCTAGCAAACAATGTAATGTTTTGCTGAGGAATACAGCTAAACTCTGATTAGAACTAGTCTTAGATTGAATTCATCTTTATTGGTGCAACCCAGTCATTGTGTAAGCTGTATCCTGTCCTGGCCATGGTTACATGCAGAATTATAAAATGTACTGTTTTCACCTGTGGTCAGTTTAGAGTTTCAGTTACTAAAACAGTTGCAGGCAACTGTGCAAATGTGGGCTACGTGTAAATTTGCAGAGTACGTGGGGTGGGTTCTTATGTACCGTGTATAAAACAGATTTATGGTTATATTTTTGCAACAAATATATATATTATCATTCATGAAAAGTTTCTTACATTTGCAAATAAAAGCTGGTTGTATTTGACTTTGAACTATTACACAGCAGTGGGTGGTGTTCTTTACTTTTTCTTTTATGACATTCTTGCAATGTTTTCCATTCAATATGTCTTTCTAATGGTGTCATTTGGATTTCCCAACTTTTGTATCCTGTGCGGCAATAAACAAGCATTCTATTTACATAGAAATAAAACTGTTGGAACTATATGGCTGATTTACTTTCTGTGTCCTTTAAAGGTCTGTTGTAATTCTGTAATGTCATTTAGGCTTTCCCGCCCAGAGACCCAATGACTTCTTCTGATGTGTTGGTGTTGCACATTCATTGACAGATTTATATCAAAGCCCACTGTTGTCCACATGTACCACAGAGTGACATTTGAATTTGCAAAGTGGAGCTTAAACCACAAACCACATGGGCTAAATGGCTAACAAATATAACCAACATTGGACACCATCACATACATAGGTAGGTAAGGGGTGTTTATAGAAAGCTGGCAATACAGCTTTTGATATTTTGAGCATTTCTTGGTTTTATTCTTAATTTCTATTCTTGTATGTTGGTTAATTCATTGACACTATAAAAATTTGTTGACCAAACTAAGTCAACTTCATTTTGTTTCTCAGTAACACTTTTTTTCACACTCTCTGCACACAGTATACACACACACACATTTACATTGACATTCACATACAGTTGCGCATGTCGCTGTACTGAGACACCCTTTCACAACTGCATGTTGTTCGGCTGATTTTCCAACCACAGTTACAAAAACCACAATGTGCGTACATGCAAGATATATAGTCCTGATATACTCCAAAGCCCCTTTCACAGAGACAATCCATATCACGTAGAAAGGTCAATTGTACCGTACTCATACTAAATCAATGTGCATGCTTGCATGCAATGGTGGGAACTTGCTTGCTATGTGGGAACTGAACCACAAGTATTCATTTTATGGTTATGACTTGGTTTTATGGTTAAATTCTGACTCAGTTTTAGTAACTTAGGGCAAGCACTGAGAGTTAATTTGAAATATGTTGAAATTTCCTGTCTTTTAAGAGGGAAATAGCTTATTTTTTTGCTGGTTTATTTATTTGTTTCTGTGCTGACACATAATATTTTCTTTTTAAATTAATATAAATACTACTATTAAAACACCGATGTTGTTAACATATGTTTACATCTTTAAATAGTAATATGTCTACATGACATCGTATTGTATCTGACTATAGAGACTGGGTGCCTCAGAATGAGGTTACATTGCTTCCTGTTTGTAACTGAAGAGCAGCCACTGTTCAAAGCGCTGTGATAACAGAGAGGTAACTAAGACGAGGTAAAAATAGACTACAGTGTAGCACACCTCACTGACTGAACACTGCATGTGATGCCCCACAGCCTGACAGCAATCGTGTCAGACAGACAAGCCTTTTTGTTCGAGACGGCTGGAATATGTGCGGTAGGATCAGACCAACTTTAAGAACTTATGAAATTATATTTAGATTTTCAAAATTATACCTAGTATTTCTACACTGTAAATCCATGTAGATCGGTGTCTGGTAGTATAATTCCTTAAACCAGTTCAGCATATGTCAAAGAATATGGCAGAACAAAAGGTGAACGTTTGGAGGATTAAAGTACTTCATTATAATCCTGTTTTGTTGTACATGTTACCTTTATCAAAAAATTACTATCAAAAATTACTCTCTGATTGAATTTTGCACTTGGACATGTTGCTATTTTGATTATATTTCGGTAAATAGCGCAGTCCTATGGTATACTGCTCTCTTTTCTGTAGTTTAGTATCCACACATAATTGTGTTTTGTTGATTACCACATGATGATCACAGTACGCACGTTTATCAAAAGAAATGAAGACATATTTACAGTAAAACTGTGGTTGCGACACAAAGAATGATTTTCCTGTGGAATTTGTCAGTATTTTTTAGACAAAATTAATACATACTGCATGTCAATATTCAGAAATCACTGAACTATTGTTTTTTTGTTGTTGTTGTTATTTTGTAAACCTGTTCCATATGCAGTACCACATGGTATATACACGTGTAGCATACAATAATAATTTTATAATGGCCATAACATTCTTTAACGACTGCAGCTTTCTTTATTTTTCATCCAGTTCTTCCTCTTAAAGGTCAGAAATTGGAACTGTCTAGCACTGTTGAAGCAAAAGTGATGACGCATTTTCAAAATTTTTTCATCTTTTTTGTTTGTTATTGAGATGTGCAAGGGGAAATTCCAGACAACGTTAGTTATAGCTGATAAAAAAAAGTCTGAAATTCCACATACTGACACTCATCACTTTTGGAGTGCCACAGACAGAAAAGTTTGAATATTTGAAGTGCTAATGGTAAGTTTGTGTTTGTTTTTTAGACAATTACATTGTGCATGTAGCTCTGGCGCTGTTATCTCTGGCTTTGTTGATCTCTCTGTGCCTCAATGTCATCTTCTGCATCAGACGAAGAGCCATTTTGTGCAGAGGTATGCTTATATGTTAAGTTAATTTTGTTTTTTTTAAAAATGTCATCACCATTGATTAGAAATCTCTCAGCTTTTGCAAGGACAAATTTTAAAACTTGCTAAATATTTTATTCATACAGACACAGATGAGTGCTGCAGCCCACACATTTATGAAGGAGAAAGGTACGCTTTTTATTCATGTTTTTGATGAAGCTCCAGCATATCTTATTTAATAAAAGGTATTCCATTATTTTGATTTTCTCTTTCTTATCTACAAATGACATCTTATTATAGAAATGAACTGTGAAATTTTTCCTTTATATCTGGATGAAGCCCGTCACAGGATGAAGAATGTAATTTTCATAACCTCGATCACCACGAGCAGCAGGAAAATCCCCACAATCATCATGAGCAACAGGAAAATCCAATCTATGGCAACATCAGCACAGACAGACGAGGTGAGCGCCGGCCTGTTTTCTGTCGTCCTTTCAAAAAACATGACGGGTTAAGATTGCATTTCTCTTCGGATGCCAGTGTCTCACTCAGTCTATCACAAAATTATTCTGAATGAGCTAAAAAATTTATTTTTTCAATAATAATTCTGATTGTTTCCTTTTTCTGTATTTGTATAAAGTACACAGTATATTTGCATACAGTATATTTTTTGAAATGCAATGTGGTCAAGTTTTAAAAACATTTGGATCAATTCAATGCAAGTTACACCGAAATGCATTAGATAAAAGTATATCGATTTCTTTTTCACTCACTGTTTAAACTCCCTCAGTAGACGAGCCTTTAAAAATCTAGACTCTTATCATTTATGTGTATGGTAGAAAATTACTGCATAACTCAAAATGGACATTACAATTTTTATGCGCTCTTTGACATGAGATCAGTTTCAGACTTAACAGGTAGAAAGATTATGTTTAAAGTAATTACTCCTGACATTATTGTAGAAGACAAGGTAGTTTGGCCATGCACATCACTCTTTGTGACCTTGTTTTCTTTAATAGGCTGTTGGAAGGATTGTTTGGGAAGCAAAACATGTGCAGGAACTGTGTAGAATTTGCTCCCGGTGCCAACGCTAATTAAATATAATCGTTAAGACCACAGAGGCTGACCAGAGTGTTTCTTATAGACCGACCAGCTGAAAGTACAATTTTTGTTCATGATTTCGGTGAGCCTATTGTTAGTAGAATGTAAAGCAAATGACCAAATTTTGTCTTTTTACTTGTTCAGGTTCTGTAGAAGCTTGTTATGAGCTGATGACACACACAAGAGATCGTATGAAGGTAAGTGCTGTGACTGTATGTTCAGACTACCAGGTATCAGCCATACAAAATCTCTCTGCAAGTACTGAGTTTCCATATACTCTTAATTATTTACTTTATGTGATGTTGTGACGTTCTGTAATATATAATGGATGTTATTTCACAGAGGTGCCAAAAGTACACACATTCTTTACTTGAATAGAAGTACAGATACTTGTGCGATAAAGACTCTGGCAAAATTAGAAGTACTGATTCAACTTATCTACTAAAGTAAAAGTGGAAAAAGTACAGGCTCTAAAATGTACTCAAAGTACAAGACTCCGGCTGTTTCTGTGCAAAGATAACTGAACCTCACCTTTTCCCCGAATTAAAGCATCTCTGTCTGTTACGTTTTTGTCTTATTACACCTTTTTTGTCTTGTTACGTCTCTTTTACCTTGTTACGTCCGTAGTTTTTGTCTTGCTACATGTTTATTGTCCTTTTACATCTTTTATGTCATTTTTGTCTTGTTGCGTCTTTTTTATCTTGTTACATCTTTTTTGTCTTACTATGTCCTTTCTGTGGTGTTTGTCTCAATATATCTGTTGTGTGTGAAATACGCTGATGGATACACCAAGGAACTGTCTTTTCTATGTCTTACTGTCCTGTTAAGTTGAGTAAAAATAATCAATAATTACTCTCAAATACACTAAAACTAAAGTAACAAGCCTGTTTTGAAGATGTAATTAGTAGAAAGTACAGGTATTTGTGTTAAAATAAAAGGAGTAAGAGTAACAAGTTATCAAGAAAATAAATAATCAGATACAGACAACTGAAAACTTAGAGTACATAGATGAAGTATTTGTACTTTGTTACTTCCCAATTCTGTTATGTTATCATACATTAATATCACATGTAGGACATGGTTCAAATTACGGGGGAGCTAGAGGAAGCTCGGAAAGCCTAGATATATAAGCGGGAGGTCTAAAATATTGTTATGTTTTGTTTTTTTCTACTGTGTAATTTGTACCCAATAAACACAATGCTGTCTTATCCTGCTGTGACCGTCCATGCATTGGTACACTTGTTACAAATTGTACATTGCCTTTCAAGTGAATTTTTGGCTGTGGCCATGTTCATCTTGGACATTTTTATTTTTTCTCGGCAGAGAACAATTTAAAAAAAAAAACACTGTAAGGATATTGTTCCTGTTTTTGTTTTGTTTTTTTCATCCCAGGCTATATTTTCTCCGTAGGATTTGAAATTATTGATAGTATATTTCTGACAATATGCAAACCCCCGAAAAATAGGGCTCCACTGAAAGTCACAGTGTAATTCAAACACTGAGGTCGGAACTGACAGCTCAACAGAGTGTGAAAATAAAATGAACCTGCCTCTGCACTGTGGTACACAGTTAATTTTTCACCCGCTTGATGCTATTAATTTTCAGATTTCACCTGTAGTTTTGCCTGGTATGCATGCTAGGACAACATTGTTAAATTGGTTGCATCTCCAATACAATCGCCATGCACCAGCAAGTAACAAATAACAAGGTAACAAGTTGTTTGTACATATATATATATATATATATATATATATATACTGTATATATATATATATATATATATATTATATATAATCATATTCTAAACCAATCGCTTGAATAAATTTTGTAAATGCGTATATGTGTATATATTGTATATTGTACTATATTTTTTGTTCCATTCACACATAACGTTGTACATGAAATTAGGACTCATGGTGTCAGATTTCCTTTCAAAACGGAAGGCAGTCGACAACATAGATGTTGTGGTCAACGAACCTGTGAACCAATGAGCACGACAGAGTACAAGATGTTCTAAAAATAAACTTCGCTTACAGAAAAATGCATGTGAACATACAGCCACAGGATACCACCAAAGATGCACTAAGAATATGTTTTAAACTGGTGCATAGGGCCGTGGCATTTTTGTTTATCTCACCTTAAAAAAAAAAAAACAGCAGTTTATCAACAAATCTTGTTTCCATTGTCTGAAACCAGTGTTTACAGCCTGACCTGAATTATGCCTCGCTGGATCTGAAGGTGGCGAATAAACACAAGAAGAAGTATCGCCATCAGCAGAGCCACACTCAGGGACGAAACAAACTGCAAGATCAGCTGCCGGTCCACCTCACGCCCCCTGGGAATGCTTTCTTGGAGGTGGAAGCGGACATGGATGCTCAACTTCCTTCCAGAGACACCAGCACTATGGTTTCACACAGCAGCATCTACCTGAACAGTCAACAGATAGCCCAAGAGACAGAGGAAATGGAGAGAGACAGGGGTTTAAATTTGGGCTGGGAAGGGATAAGAAGGCAGGAAGATGGTCTAAGTAGAGAATGGAAAGGAGAACATGAGAGCGGGGAAATAAAAGATAGACAAGATGGTAGTAATGGGAGCGTATGTAAACAGCTGTCAGAGTTGGAGGCTATTCAGAGTGGCACAGATCATTTCATCAACAGCTTTGTCCATGACAGTCTCCAACAAGTTTAGGCAGACATATTATATTAACATATTATTATATTTTATTAACATATTCAGAATGTTTTCTTGTTTCAAATTGTTCATAACTGACTAACCCAACTTGAAAAAAAGCCATTAAAAGTCAATTGCACTTTATTTTAAAGTACAATATGTATAAGATGTAACTTTACTTTGAATTAAATTAAATAAATTGAAAAAAAAAAAAAAGAAATAACATGTTTTTTATTAAACAATTGTTATACCCAAATTGGACACCATGCAACGAACGGTACACTAATTGTCTAATTTGATAAATGCATGCATTTTGTTAGTGTACTATAAAGTAAATTCTGACCTGCAAGTCTATTGCTGTGCTGCAAGAATGAAAACTTTGTCATATTCAATATTCAATGGTCTTTGCACAGTTGTGCAATTTCCTCTGATGCAAACAAACTACCTCCTGAACTCTCCACATTGAGCAACTGAGGAAGAAAAGGTGTACCTTTTTGTGCAGAGGATGCAATAAATGAAGAAGATTTAAAGAGAAAAGGAAACTGTGTGTGACATTTAGAGGTCAAGAGCCACGTGGAAATTTTTTAAATCTGTTGTGAAAGACAAGGAAAACATCAAATCATCACAGGACATGGAAGATCTTTCACTGTTTTGATGTCTCATGAATCAGACATCAGCAGATGTCTTACAGAAAGGTGTGAAGGAAAGAAAAAAAAATCTGTTTTCCATGCTGTAGGCGACGGCCAGGCCTCGAGAGATGACACTATCTTGAATAAATTTTGCCTGTAAGTACCCGTGAATCTGCTTTAGTCATGTTATGACTGAAGATAAAATTAACATAAAGAAAAAAATTTAAAGGCAAGAAAGTGAAAAGGGGAAAGCTACAGTATAAGTAATGTATTTTTCCCTGTGGGCATATTGTTATGTAAATGTCACCCACAGAGGATTTTCCACGTCAGAGTTATGATAATGGTCATTAGCTTTATAATCTACTGCACTCCTGAGCTAACACACCATCTGCTTAAATGATGATTTCCCTCTCTGTAATCCGCCACTCGGGAAGGATAATTTACTGCCCAGCTTTCTGCTGAGGGGACTGAGCTCTGAATTGAAGTCAGCAGTCAAAGGCCTGCAGTAACTGTTTGTTGACAGTTTTTCAATAGCTGACTGTGGCCTACTTCCCCTCTATGGATTAATTTTTGGCCTCAGGCATTTTGAATCCAGCTGTTGCAGACATTCAGCACAGGGAGGCAATATAAAGTGACACACACACACATTACAGGGCACTATTACTAACTGTCAAATATTGGTGTGGAAAAATCAAAACACACTCTTAGAAATTAAGATGCTAACTGGGACAAAAAGGTTTTTGGGCTTTTCCTTGGAGGAGAATATTTTTGGGTTCCTGGTAGAACCTTTTATAAAGGTTCCACTTGAAACCCACCAAATTTACTCTGGTTCTTGAAACATATCTGTTCAAGATTCTTAAAAAACTGAATCTGCCTGCATTTCAATTTTCAAGCAGAACCATTGTAATCAGAGATGTCATCAACAGAGGGCGCCGCACAAGGACCTGTAGAATATGACACGCCCACTTTGGTTCTCAAGAAAAAAAAAAAAAAAGAAGCTTTTTTTGGTTCCAGCTGGGAGCTGAACTAGTTCCAAACCGGGTTATTTTTGGTGGACATGCTCAAAACTGTTCAGAATTAAGTGGTTGAACCAGAACCATGTTGCTGGTTCTACCTCAAACCCAGCATGAAGAGTTATACCTGGAACCATCTGTGAAAGGTTCCACCTAGATCCCCCTATGAGGTTCTACACAGAACTCTTCTATGTGTAATGGTTCCACCCAGAACCTTTCCACCTTCTTAGGGTGCTAACAAGAACTCAACCAGGGTGTTCTATTGAGAACCTTTTTATATTTCAAGGGTTTTATCTAGAATCCACCCAGAGTGTTCTACCAATTATTATCTATTGTGGTACAGAGAACCCTTGACGATACAGTTTGTCAAGGATTTCAACAATCCTTTAAGAACTCTTTCGTTCAAAAAGGGGTCTTCAAAAGCAAATAGGTCTAGGTAGAACCCTTTGGAACCCTTTTTTTAGAGTATATAGTGTTTCCATACATACAGATACTTTTGTCACTTTAAAGTTGTAATTGGCTGCATTTTATCATAAGAAAATTAATATCAGATTCTAGATTCTGACAGATTGTATCAGTCAGATGTTTCCTTGGTTGCTTCAAGTGACATAATAAATGGAACAATTTTCTATCAGACTCAAACAGAGCAACACTTTTTTTTGAAAGTTTCTTGCAAATTCAGAAAGTGGAATGATGAAAGACAAAAGGAAAATAATATTCAGCTTATTTCCATCTTTACAAAAACAAAGATATCTGTCAGGAATAACAATTACACAGAAATGATACTAAGATATCATGGATGAATTGAAGGCGACATATTAAATGACAGACTCACAGTTTTTCAAGTCTGTTTTAAAATAATAGTCATGTACATTGAAACAGGTTCTGCATACTGGAATCACTCCTCCTGTCCATACTGGGCATTAAAAATCTTTTCCTAAAATGCTATAATAAATGGCTCAGAAATAATATTTTAAGGCACTGAGCTAGACCATTGAGTTACTACTATACTATGCCCATAAATTTTATGATTTTCTGTTAGTATATAGTCCACCTAATGCCGTGGGTAAGCATTATTTTATTATTTATTTTAAAAATATATACATTTTTGGGGAACTTTTAATTAAAGAGAAGACTGGAAATCATGGGAGTCAGTTAGGAATGACACAAACCAGGAACATTATAATTTATGGTTTGTGGGCATATTATCAATACAGTAAAAAAAAAAAAGATTATTATAATATGCTACCGGCTACGAATAGTTAAAACTTGAGAAATGGTTATAATGAGTATCTTTTTTTCCCCTGAGCTGCATCTTGAAATGACCTTAAAACACTGGTTAATAGTTGTAAAACAGCTTAGCCTGATGGCTGTTTCAAAACCTAGGCCAATTAACACGCAATATTTATGTAAATATAATATAATATAATAAAAATATATAATTTTTCTGAGTAACTTTTTAAAAACTAAATAGTCACTACCCACTGCAGCTGCAACTAACGTTAAAGGCTAAAAACTTTCAGTTTTGGAACCCGGAAATAGATTTTTTTTTTTTTTTTCCCCTACTGAGTGAGGCGTCTTCCCGTGCCGAGACGATCTCCGTAACAAACATGGCAGCGCGCATGTGAATGTCATGCCATCCTAATCTATCGCCCCAATCGGTTCGTGTATAGGCGTAATTAGCGTTACGTTAAAGCTGATGTGTAAATGACTTTTTGCGGAATAGTATTTCCATTCACATCAAACGGCTAAGGATCGGGAAGACCATAACCTACTCGATTCGTTAACTCTTGTTAGCATTTTCAGCTAATCAGCAGTGAACCACAGACTGAATCACGATGGATCCTGACCAACAACTGAGAAATGTAAGTCACATTTATGTAGTGACAGCTACATTGGGCTTACTTTTAAATGATCATTAAATGATGCTGAGGTCTGAGTGATTGTGTGTCTTGCAGTTGCGTGATTTCCTCATGGTTTACAACCGCATGACAGAAATTTGCTTCCAGCGATGCACCAGCAACTTCAACTACAGAAACCTCACCATGGATGAGGTAAGAATACTGGAAACCATAGATATCCTGCGGCTATATGTTTACTAGACACATCTGCACACATCTGCAGCTGTGAATGTGATTGTTTTAGCTTAATGGATCATTGCCTTGTCTCGAAGCACTATTTCTGTGCAAATGACGTTACAGGATATGGCCACAAGTGTGTAGACACACGAACACATATGTGAGTTTTGATGATCTCAGTCTGTTGTCTGTTAGTTCCAGACCTTTTTCCTTAAGCGACTCATTCTCTCCTATTGAATAAACTGACCAATCCTGACTAAATGGCATATATTACGGATGTTTCATAGTCATATCTGATGCATAATAATAACAGTGCAGAACAACTGATGAACTGTACAAAAAAAACAAAAATAGTGAACACTAACTGCAGGACTTTTGTGTAAAACAAGTGGTTTGAATGAGCAGATTTTTCCTGTGAATAATGCATCAGATATGTATTCTCTGTCTCTATTATATCTTTTTTTGTTTTTAACAATCCACTATATAATAATATTAATAACAATAGGCTTCTTTTTGAAAAATTCAGTGCCTTTTCTTCCTAATGCTTAGTTACTGGTCTTTGGTTGTTTCAACTGCGTACTTTTCTAAAGCAGAAAGACGATGTGTTCAGGTCATCAACATGCCTTTATCCTTTGAGAGTTTATATCTTAAATAATGAACTTAAAAAAAATAACAATTTCATTTAGTTTTCTCTCCCAAAATGAATGAAATGCTGAGAAAAAAGTCTGGTGTATATTTTTTATATATAAGTTTTCTTACATGCCTTTAAATTAAGAAGGCCTCGCGATCCTTTGGCAACCCCTAGGTGAGGTTGGGACCAACTTAAAACTACATTGTATGCTGTAATTTTAAGATTCTCATTGATTGAAACCAATGGAAAAACAACCATACTCCATATGTGGGCATTGGATTTCACATATTTTAGTCCATACAGCAGTTATTCACTCATCACCTCATATTGCTGCTCTCTGTCCAGGAGCGCTGTGTGGACAGCTGCGCAGGGAAGCTGATTCGCTCTAACCACCGCCTGATGGGCACCTACGTGCAGCTGATGCCTCGGATGGTCCAGCGCCGGATGGAGGAGATGGAGAGCAAGGCTGCAGCAGCAGAGGCAGCTGCTTCTGCAAGTGCGGGACCACCTGCCACAGAAGTCACACCGGCATCTGACACCCCCATCACCTCATCATCACCTCAACAAGAAGCCTCACTGGCAGCTGAATCTCCCATCACCTCTTCTCTGCCCCCACAAGTACCTCCACTGTTACCTCCCTCCGTGACTGATGTGGGACCAGAGGCCTCTGGTTCAGTCTTAAAGCCAGCTACATTAGATACTCCACTTCAGCTGGATGCTGCTCTGTCCAAATCTACAACAGCCACAGAAGTCAAATTATCAGCTGCCGCAGCACTTACACCTGCAACTGAGGCAGTAAATCTCCCGCTGCTTAATGATGCTGCTGGCAGTGGACCATCTTACACAGCAGGCGTTCCTCAGCCGCCGGTAGCCGGTGGCCAAATTAAGTTTGAGAGCTCAGCGCCTGTGTTTGTGCCATCTACCCCAACGTCCATATCGGCAGATGTGCCTGTGTCAACAATAGCCACACCCACAGTGTCTAAACCCACAGAGAGCCAAGAGAGAGTCTCAGAGCTCCCCCCAACGTCAGGCCAGTAATGACGGCCAGTCGGTCCAGGTGGTCAGACTATTAGTGATATGTCCAACAGCCCACATTTGATAGAGAACTCATCGCTGGCAGAACCAAATGTGAGAAAGAAAAGATGACTAATAGATTCACATAAATTATAAAATGACAAATCATCTTTTCAACAATTATTATACATTATATCATCATGTCATACAACCCTTTCTGACTGCAATCAAGTGTGAGCAGTTGCTTTTTGATGTTTTCATATTTTAAATTTTGGAGGTTTTTCACTAGTTTTACAAAATAAGCAACTTGAAGACGTCACTTCAGACTCTGTTACCTTGTGATGGACATGGTCATTATTTTTAACACTGAGCTCAACTGCAGATAAATCAAGACACATTAATTGATTATGGAAATGATCTTAAACAGCAGCTTAGTACCCCGTGATCCCCCCCATGATAAGAATAGCTGTTCTTTATTTATATATTAATTATGTCAGAAATGTTAAGAACAAAAACAAATATGCAGACCTTAAAATCCTACTTGTAAATGTTATGTTTTGTGAAAAGGAAAGAGAAGTTGTTATAACTGTGTGAGTGAGTGAGTGAGTGATGTCAGTGATATTTCCAGTCTAAGCTCCACAAGGATCATTCCCAACACACTCAGCCCTCAGTTTGGACTTTCAGGAGCCAGGAAGGCTCCTCAAAACATAATCGGTGTTGTTATTTGTTCTGTAACATAGTAAATACAGAAATTGGATAATCCTCAATAATAAAAAATGAGAGCATTCAGTATTTTTTTTTCATGTTTTCATTTTTAATGTTCCATTGACAACCTCGTGTATCTGTTGTTTGAAAACATTAAAGGTCCCCCTGCTGCCGGATGTCCTAACACAACAGTGGGTGGGGGCGCGTGCAACGTGCTCTGAGGATGTGAATCCAGTTCATGACCGTTTTTCATCACCTCTGTCTCACTCCTCCCATCATTTCCTGTCTTTGCACCAAAACAGGCTGTGTGCTCTGTAGTCCAGCAGCAGAGTTGCAACATTGTTCTTGGAGGCTTCTCTCAAACACAGGTCGTGACACTGAGATTCACGGTCTCTGTCAGGAACCAGCTAGTTGAAGAAAACAGATCTGCTAATCAAACAGTAACACACTGAATAATTAGAATTTTTCTAAAAATATTTTGCAATATTTCAACAAAGTGGAATCATTCATGATCGATATTGTTGTTTGGTACAGTTATGAGTTTGCAAAAAATAAGGTTCATAAATATCACCTGAATCAGTGTCAGGACAACTAATTATATTTCAATAAGCATATCTTGGTCAGAGGCCAACACATATGTTGGCCAACATTAACCTTCACCTGTAAAATTTCTAGTAACCAACTTTAAGGGATCCTTATAAAAATGTTAATGTGTCTGTAGGTACATCCTTGTTTGATTTTATTTTTACTCTCAGACTAACCCACTTGGTTTCAGCCTCAATAATCTAATATGAGTCAGGCTCCAGTACAACATGAACAGGGTTTTTTCTCAGCATAAATTTAGACCCGTTGTAGTAGGAAAAAGCGCAGGTGTTACTAATGAAGTTAACAATGGCTTTGTTCTATTTGTGTGTCTTGTTAAGTCATGACAGTGCGACAGTGAGCCTGCATGAACAATAGACCCTGAAACTGAAGCAACTACATGGTATCCAGATGTAAGCGTTAATTTAATCATATACACCTGAAGGCAGCCCGTAAATCAGTCGTTGGCCTTATTGACTGAAGACATTTCAACATGTCACAGTAGGAAATGCACAAGTGTAAATGATAAGATTAATGACAGCTTAACACTTGAATAGGACAGTGACACTGTTAATTTTATACAAGTAACACCTGTGCTTTTCCTGCTATGAGAAGTCACAATGTCCTCTCTAAGTATCTTGGGTTGGACAGAATTAAGATTTAAGGTATCTCCATCAAAAATGTGTCTTGTTAAAAAAAAACAAACAAAAAAAAAAACACCAATGCCAGAAAGTACATTGTTATTGAATTTTTCATTTTCATATTTTGGTATCAGTATCAGCCGAATCCAGTATTGGTCAGACTCCAATAATCACTTAATATTGTAACGCTGGCAGATGTAAACTAAAAAAAAAAAGACTCTTTAAGATTATCAAAATAGATGCAGATTATTATTATTATTATTTTTTTAAAGATTATTTTTTGGGCTTTTTACCTTTATTTTGGATAGGGACAGCCTCAGCCCATGGGGCAAACGCTCCACCAACTGAGTTATGTGAGCTTCCCCTGCAGATTAATTTGATAGTTGATTAATAATAGCTTAATCATTGCAGCAATTTATTATGATCAACACTTTTCACAATTTGTGACATTTCATGGACCAAACAGCTAATCAGTTACTTGAGAAACTGATCAATTTTTATCAATGATGAAAATAATCATTATTTACAGCCCTAAAAACACTATATTAGGCTCAATAATTTCACCATATTCTGTATTAAGGTAATCCAAAAGTGCATATTGTGATACTTGAATTAGGTTACTAATAACAGGTAATTATTAACTGTATCAGAATATGTTTTTTCAGTAATCCTCCTGACTCTGTTAATAAGTTAAATTATTAAGACAGTTAATTTGAAAATAAGAAATTTCAAGAGGGATGAGTTATGAGCCTTTTAATGTTTATTCACTTTATCTGATATATAATGCCTGTTTAATATCTGACCTAATATCAGTTTGATATCTTTAATAATTTATATTAAATCATGTATTTATATTTTTACGTGGGCCCCTGGCAGAGCAAGTTAAAAAAATCTGAAAAGTAACTAAAGCTGCCAGACAAGTGAATTAAAAAGTATATAAATATTAATTGCATAATAGTGAAATACTTAAATAAAGCAAGTACCTCAGATCTGTGCAGTGCAGTACTTGAGTAAATGTACTTCGACCACTCAGTTAAAACAGACCCTGCCCACATCCTTTTGCCACCTCACCTGACCTCGGTATTTTCGGGCCTCCGGGCGCAGCATCACCGCATTTCCTGCAGCAGGGGGCGCAGTCGAGCGGCTGTCCCGGGACAGACGGGGCGGCCAGTAGCGGAGCTCCTCTGAAACTTCTCACCAGTAGCCCACATCAGCTCGGAGGAGCGGGGCGTGGACTTCAGCCCAGACTGTTCCCTCTTCTGCTGCTCTTAAATTCTGAGGACACAGACGACCGACTTTCGGGGGGGAAAAAAAAGGAAACTGACAAGAAATCGATCGATCCGCAGCTGGTATGAGTTTTTGAAAAATGTTTGTTTGGCTGTTTGATGGCGTTGGTTACACTGTATGCGGGAAGTTTTTGTTGTGGATGTCCAACTTGACTTTGACTTTTTAACAATAGATTCAAAGTGATCCAATAGGCCAGCCCATCCGACTCTACGGAGCAAGATGAAAACCAAGGGGAAGTGTGGGAATGTAAAACTATTTGTGTGCTTCATAATTTAATTTCGCTGAACTCTGACTGGATGTTTGTGTGTCCTTGTGCGGCAGATAATCTAAAAGTTGCAGTAGAAAACTAATGACTTTAATATTTGGTCTACCATTAAAATTAATGTAGGAATACCACAAAAGACAGTATATGAAATACAGCCACTATGGAGTTAATATTAGTGTTACATTAACTTAATACAACCTACATTGTCTCAGAAGACATTGAGTGATGTTTGTTTTTCCTGCTCAGTCTTCTAGAAGATGTACAGTGTATATCAACAGAATATAAACAAACATTTTTACTTTATTGTATCTATTATTATGCAGTGATTGGTCGTTTCATGGATTAGTTGACTGAAAGAAAAGTAAATGCCAGCTATTTTGATGATCAATTAATTGTTTCAGTGTATTTTAAGCAAGAATGTCAAAAATTTGCTGGTTCCAGCTTCTCTTTGTTATTTATAATAAATGAAAGTGATAGTAAATGAAGATTCTTTGGATGCTGGACTGTTGGTTGGACTAAAGAAGCAATTTTGAGATGTGACTTTTGGCTCTGGAAAAATGTGATAAGCATTTTTCACATTTTTTTTTACATTTTATAGAGCAGCGGTTTTCAGAGTCTGAGACAGTGGACCTCCCATTAGACATAGCTTGAAAAAAAGGCACCACCATTAGTTCATTTGCTTTCGCTCAATTCCTGGATGTCGTTGGGATCATGATTAAATTATTTTATCCCATAGACACTCAACAGTTGAACCAAATATAGCCTAATATTGTGGTTTTACATAACACCAAGACTCCTCCAAATACACGCAAAAGGTCTGTTCAAAGGCATTTATTGGTTTCTGACTCTGTGAAAGTGGGGAAATCTGTAAAATTAACCAATCTTAAGTCCTAAGTCAACTTTCTCCTTTTCTGTTTCCTGTACTTAGATATGTTATGCTCTATGTTTGTCTGTGTCGTAAAGAGGAACGAATTCTGAAGATGGTCAAAAGATGTTGCTGTGGGACCTGCAAGCAACACAGTCGCATCTTAATTTAGCTACTGTTAGCAAAACACTAGCTTACTAGTTAGCAGATTAGCTAGCTAGTTAAAACTCTTCTTGGAGAAGAAGGCAAAAAGGGGCTGGAATTCCCCAATACTGTATCTCTGCACTTTGGCTGGGTATTGTATTAAATAATTATGGTACCAGTACCAGCACCAGTACTCTTACAGTGATACAAGATAAAAATTGATAAAAGTTAAAATATTCTGTTCTGCAACTCACTCAAATGCTGCTGTTGGTTCCCAAACCCCAGTTTGAAAACCACTGGACTAAACGATCAATCGTGAAAATTAGCAGATTAATCGATAATGAAAGTATTTGATAGTTGCCGCTCGACTTTGTTTATTTTAGAGGAAAAAACAAACTTTGCCTCCCATAAAAGAAGCATTGTTTATCTCCTGCAGACTACATGTTCCTGATCTCAACAGAGATTGAAAGAGCTAACAGCGAAGAGAGGCAGCCTGCAGCAGAACCATGGATGACATCTTCACACAGTGTCGAGAAGGGAACTCCGTGGCCGTTCGTCTGTGGTTGGACAACACGGAGAATGACCTCAACTTGGGGTGAGCAGATGCATCTGCACACACTCAACTCAGGATACATAAATCTCTGAAGATGACTGACCTGTACCTTCTCCTGGGCGTGTGTGTAAAGTCCGTCTGGCCTCCTAATGATTGGAGTTGACTTTATAGCAAACGTACCACATTTGGTATGGTGGGCGAGGTGTTTCTTTGCTGGTGTGTGTGTGTGTGTGCGTGCATACAAAGAAGTGATCCTTGGCACGTTAGTGGTGGTTGAATAGTTTCCATATTGTGCTCTCCCTGCAGCTCCACATAGCGCTGAGCATCACCCAGCTTTGGTAATTCCAGTCCAGTTTTTCTTCTTGGATTTCTCTTCTTATGATGTCATCCCTAAAAACTGTGTGTGTATAAAAGCAGTGCGTGATTTAGGGAGGTTGTGCGGTGACATAAATGACTCAGACGACAGAATATAGCCCAAAACTCATCCTACACTAGACTGAAAAGCACAAATTGACTTTAGATTATAGTGCTGGGGTGATTTAATCACATTTAAATAGATATTTTGGGTTTTATACTGTTAGTCAGACCAGAAAATAACCACTTTAAAGATGTCACCCTGTTTTCTTGCAACAATTTGTGACATGTTAGATTGAAAGGACCCTAAAGAGCCCACCAAATCTGCTTTTCCTAAATTTTTACTAAATACTACCCAAATTTAAGTGGGAAGACTTTAGTTAAAATGGAAGTCTAATGCCTCACTTCAAGTATCAATGATTCATTTCCACAAACTTGTCAAACATCTGGCATGAGCTTAATGGGTACCTAACCTTTTTTAAACTTAAATTAACTTTAAAAAGTTTTGGTGACCTACAGTCTTTTGTTATGATAATCGTTCTGTCTTACAAAGAAAAGATTTGAAAGCTCAAAGATTCAAGTTTATCTAAAGAAGAAAAGTAAATTATCTCAACAAAAGATTATAGGTTGGCTAAACCTTTTTTCCAGTTTATTTCAAAACTTAATGAGTTTGACTGCATATTCAAAACTTCACCTTGAAATCATGAGCTTTCTCAATTTTATTTTAAAACTCACACTGAGAGAGAACTCAAAAATAGTAAATAGTGACAGTTTAAGTTTAAGACAGTTGCCTTGAAATCATGAGTTAACTCAACTTTTTTACAGTGCAGGTGTTCCAAATAAACCCACTTCATGATTTATTGATAAATACATATATACCTATTTAAAAAAAAGTCTTAATAATACAGTCTGATTGGTCTGTAAAGAAAAGTGACATTTACTGTATGTAACAATCACAGTAATTCAAAGAAACATGGTATGTGGGTTTAATACAGACATTAAAAGTTAATATACTCTTTAGGTGAAGTTATATTGGTGCTGAATTTCAGCCCTGTTAGATTCTTTTGAGCTGTATAGGATACACAGAGCACTTTTGCCTGTTTACATAATTCCCTTGCTAGAAAGGAGCCAGAAGACCTCACTGCTAAAGACCTTGGTTATCTCATTCTTGGGCCAGGCCATATATGTGCAGTTTGTTGACGTTGACTTTGAGGGCTGCAGAGCTGCTAGCCAACCACGCAACAGCCAAGGCCATTTCCTCTGTTCAACTCCATACAGGGCCAGGCCCTCGCTGACAGAGCTCCTCAGGCAGGCAGCTAGCTGCAGCCCCGCATAAACATCTGAGAGACCAGTCATTATGCTGGAGGCCTTCGCTCTGGCTGTTATTACTCTGAAGAGGCTCGACCGTGTTGAACCAGCCATTTTTTCCCAACAGTGTGTGATAAGTGTTCTGTGTTGGTGGGAATATACATTGCTTAGTGGGAGCTGGAGTGTTTTTCCCCTCTGTTTCTGATGAAAAAAGTTAGGAACGGGAGAGTCCACTGAGACAAACACAAGACTGGGTTGCACCAACAAAGAGTCCTTTCATCTAAAATTAGTTCTAATGAGAGTTTAGCAAAACTAAGTTTAAAATGAGTACATCCAGATTTAGAATTAAGCAGAACTCTGTACAATAAAAAAACTAATCTTGGTTTAGTAAATCCAAGTTTACTGATGTAAACTGAAATTAAAGGTACTACAAGGAACTTAAATACTTTATTGAAAATTAAAATGATCAAATAAAAATCTTTTCGCGCTGGTTTTTAGCCTGGGAAAATGTAAACAAAGGCTAATTTAATCTGATTTCAAGGAGAATCCAAGCTGGTGGCGGCCATTAAGGATAGTTATACAGAAATACCCGATTATACTGATGGTCTTGTTTGTTTATTTAGAACATATAGAGGTATCGGTATTAAACTGAGACTGTTTCATTACCAGTTAAAAACTCCTTGTAGTAGCTTTAAACAGGGTTTAATCAGTGTGGAGATTCTTACCTAAACAAATTATAATAAATAAATAACAAATTTGTGCACTGTCATGACCTAAAAAGCAATATGGCTAAATAATAGATTAAAAACGACAGTCCATCTAAAAAAGCTGTTATCTTAAAAACATCCTCAAGTGTTAGTGTGAAGTTAATACGGGATCACATTTTAAATTGGAGTTTAAAGTTTTAGCGCAACAGAAGTAAATTGAATCTAGATAGTTTAAATTTAATCTCTCTTAATTTCAAGCTATTTTAAATGTTTGGCGCAACGTAATTTAAAGTTAACCCATGAATTAATGAGGTTTAAAAATGAATCCTTGTTGGTGCAGCCCAGCCTAAATGCCTTTTCATATCTCCCCGAGGAGCTTTGTGTGTATTTTAGCGTGTGACACAGGAAGACACAGGGAAAAAGAGAGAGAGAATGTGTAGCCGAGGATTCCACTGTGTATTTTCCGCTCTGTCATTCCTGAGTTTTTTCCCCCTCGGTTACTTTTTATAGCACACAGGCTTGGTCAGACTATGAACTATCTGTCCACAGTGCTGCTGGATCAGAATTGACAGAGAATGTGATTAACTGTTATTTCACTTAAGCGTGAGCTAGTAGTGCAGCTATTTCCTACAGGCTATACAAGCCCATCCTGAGGTTTATTGTCAAATAGAGAAAACGGTTTGTGGCTTTGCAGGGAGTTGCGAGAAGCCCTGGCAGCTGCCTGTGGGGTCAGCTAATGTAAAGGGAGTTGCTCGGGTGAAGGGGCCAATCACACATAGGTGGCAGCTCGGTTCCTTGTAGACTGCTGCGGTGCTGTGTGCGCTGTCTGTGTGCGTCTTTGCATATGTTAGCAGGCATTCCAGCCTGAGCAGACATATTTATCACTAGGCCAGTAGTCAGATGGGTTTAAGGCCGCCAGTAGCGCGAGGAAGCATGTGCTTAAGTCTAAATAAAGACTGTAAGGTAGTGGGTGTGAGAACCTGTGTGTCAAAGAGAAAACCACACAGGCAGTGTTTTGTCAGCTGGTGTGTGCTCAGCGTGGGTAAGAGAGCATCAGCACCCTCATACACACACTTCAAGGGATATCTTCACCATCTTATAAAAATATTGTAATTAGACTTAAAAGGGACAAAGCACCCCAACATCAAAAATACATTTTCCCCTGGCAAGTAGTGCTGTGTGTCCGTTGAATGGAAGTAGATGGCACTTGGCTTGTGGTGCTCAAAGCGCCAAAAAATACATTTACTCCTATTACATGCGAGAGAAGGCAGATATCTCTACAGCCAATATGTCTAAAATCCAGCACCAAAACCCTGCAGACCAGAGGAAACATGTATTTTGGGATTTTGACTGCACCTTTAAAGTATTATACAGTGAAGTTATCTCAGCTTAATGATTGATTGTTGTTGTTCCAGTGATGACCATGGCTTCAGCCCCCTTCATTGGGCGTGCAGGGAAGGCAGGAGTGGCGTCGTTGACATGCTCATCATGAGAGGAGCTCGTATTAACGTGATGAACCGTGGAGATGATACCCCGCTACACCTCGCTGCCAGTCATGGACATAGAGACATTGTCGCTAAGGTAAACCGGCTTATACACAGTATGGTTACAACCGGTTGATTTTATTTTATTTTTGCGTCATGCAGACATGACAAGCTCCTACCCCTTGTGGTTTTACAGTACAAGACACCAAAGGTACATTTCATTACAAAATTCCAAGTTATTTTACAGCTTTTTAAAGGGATTTGGTGGGGTTTTATGGAGTACTTATCAATAGTCATTGTATTATCTACAACAAAGTTATTTTAGCCACTTAAAGAAGTCCACCTAAAAAAACTGTCACTTTAAGTAGACGATATATTTAGAGTATTTTCACCACTTTACTTTGCTGCCAGACTACCTTATCTGACAGGAAACTGACATTACATAAGACAAATATTGGCCTCACCAAACCAACCAAACTCCATAGGTCAAATCAGTAATTTTATCTTGCAGAACACGGAAGTTCCTGTTCTACCACTGCCTTAATCTGTTAATTTGTTTGTCACACAATAATACAAATAACCTGACAGATCGAGCCAATAGTAGACTAGCAACTCTCAAGTTCTGCAAGGTAAAATTACTGATTTCTGTGTGGTTTGGTTAGGAGAGAGAGAGCAATATTTAGTTTATGTAACAGCAATTGTCTGATGGCAAAGTGGTGAAAATAGCATAAGTGTTGCATTAACTTAAACTGATTTAGGTGGCCTTTTTAAGTGGCCAAATTAAATAACTTTTATTGCTGACCCTGTCCACAGAAGTGCTTCTCCGAACTGGGGACATGCTGACCAGAATCTACTGTAGGTGACTGGATTAATACCTCATACAACCCCACATCAAATAATCCGAACTATCTCTTCTCTCCTAAACTAAATAAAATCAATCTGCTCCAGAAAAGGTTTCCTCCCTGAAGCACTCAAGTTTTCATAGCCTAATCATCCAACCAAAGGAAATCGACATCAATGGAGAACATTTTACTAAGAAGTAGATCCCTTATGTCCTTGTAGATGGGATGGAACAACAAAAGAAAAAAAGAACTTCATTCTAAACTTCGCCTAGCTCACACAACAAACTGTTACGTGCCTCGTACAGGGGGAACCGTAGAAATAACGTGAGGTAAAGCTCCCTTATTCTTCCCACTACCAGAGCGTTCAAAATATAAGTTTTATTTGACTTCAGAGAGAACAGAGCTCCCGAACAATAAACAAAACTTTCTTAATCAACCTAATCTTCCCTGCAAAGAAAACAAACTGTAAATAAATGACAAGTGTTTAACCTAAACAACCTAAATCTAACCTAAATCAATAAGAGGGTCAAAAATAAAAGGGTTTCTCACTCGTACTGTCTGCTGCTGAAAATGCTGATATTTAAAAAGTACTGGTTGTATTTACATTGTGCAGTTTACTACTCAATAACTCAAATTCAGGCTCAACAAGTCTATCAAACTTATCCTAAAAGGACACATAAAAAAAAAACACATGTTAATTCCTTTGTTGAGAGTGGAAGACTGGAGAGAGACTGAGTGCTGTCAGCTGGAGGTTTAAAGAGGCTGCTGTCATTCTCCAGTCCAATCCCAAGGCAGCAATCAAGTTGAGTGGACCAATTACAAGGGCCCACCTGTTCACCATTACACACAAACTCACAGAGGAGGACAGACACACACACACACACACACACACACACACACACACACACACACACACACACACACACACACAAACACTGAGGGGATAAGAAAAAGATCTGCAGCAAATAAAAATTAGCAAATATGACTCAGGGTCAAAACAAAAGAACATCTGCTCTCCTCTTGAGTGGCATTAAACCAGACGGTCTCTAGATGGTACATGTGTTGTTCACACTGAATGCTTGCTTTGTTGTCCAATTTTATCACTTTATGATCTGTGCATGTCAGCTGATTCAGTGCAAAGCCGACCCCAATACAGTCAACGAGCATGGAAACACACCGCTTCACTACGCCTGCTTCTGGGGCCAAGACGAAGTGGCAGAGGTACAGTACAACACACCTGCAGACACTCTACTTCTCCTGATATGTGTTGACTGAAAAGGCCCTCTTCTGGGGAGAAATGGCCACTACAGAGGTTTTTTATAAAGTCGTGTCTTTGCTTTTAATTCCAAAACCTTAAATGCTTAAAATCTCGTCTGTGCATAACATAGTTTAACCCCTCGTGTTTTAGGACTTGGTGGCCAGTGGTGCCCAGGTGTGTGTGTGTAATAGGTATGGACAGACACCTCTGGACAAGGCCAAGCCTCACCTAAGACAGCTGCTTCAAGGTCAGAGGTCATTTGTGGGCATTTTACACCTCTAGAAAGTAATCATATTGGCAAAATAATAATAAAAAAAAGTGCCACCAGGTTACTTTTGTGTTGTTGCTTCTGTTTTTAGAAAAGGCAGAGAAAATGGGCCAGAGTATGACCAAAGTCCCCTATAAGGAAACTTTCTGGAAGGGCACCATGCGAACACGACCTCGTGAGTAACTTATTTCATAAAAAGGAAGAGAATCATCTGATAAAATCAGGATTTTTGTTTGATTATTCATGATTTGGCTCTTTCAGGTAATGGTACCCTCAACAAGCAAGCTGGTATTGATTATAAGCAGCTTTCGCTCCTGGCAAAGATCAATGAGAACCAGTCTGGAGAGGTCAGTTGCACTTTCCTACTGCGTCAGTCATTTCCATTATTTCTCAGCTCTGCTGTAGTTTTATCGACCCTGTGCCCTGTGTGCAGTTATGGCAGGGCCGGTGGCAGGGCGACGAGATTATAGTGAAGGTGCTGCAGGTGAGAGACTGGACCACCAGGAAGAGCAGAGACTTCAATGAGGAGCATCCCAAACTCAGGTAACTCACACACATCAGTGTTCTGCATGCTCAGAAATAAGAGCTCCAAAAGGGTTCTTCCTGAAGGGTTGTTGAAATCCTTGAAGAACTCTTTCACCCTGGGTGGGTTCTAGATAAAACTCCTGGAGTTTAAAGGGATTCTCAGTAGCATTTTTGGAATATAAAACTGTTCTTGGTAAAAAAAAAAAAAAACCCTGGGTGGGTTCTAGATAAAACCCTTGGAATAAAAAAGGTTATCGATAGAACCCCCTGTGTGGGTTCTAGATAAAACACTTGGAATATGTAAAGGTTCTCAGTAGAACCACTGAGTGGGTTTGTGTTAGCATCCTAAGAAGGTAGAGAGAGGGCTCTGGGTGGAACCATGGACCATGGAAGGGTTCTTAATAGAACCAGGTGGTTCTAGGTATAACCCTATGTTCTAGGTAGAACTCTCTGAAAGAGAGGAACCAAAAAGGGTTCTCTGTTGGGGAAGAGCTGAAGAAGCCTTTATGGCTCTAGTTAGCACCTCTATTTGTAAGAGTGTAACAATAAAAACGTTTTTAAAGGTACTACATAAATCAAGTGATTATTATTATTATTATTATTATTATTATTATTATTATTATGACTTAAGTTGTTGGTTGACAGTATTTCTTGTGATGTCTGCAGACAGAATAGAGATATGAGGGTTCATTTAGTTCATTAGTCTGTTTGGACTTCCCATCACGTTCTGGTAAACACAGAGCTAATGGGAGGATGGATGTGATTGATTGGTGGCTTCTTGTGCAACATAAAGAGGAGTTTTTAGTTTTAGAGGTCAAGTATTTTCCTGTGTTTTGGTCTGTGTTGTGGTGAAGCAGTTGTTGGCAGCTGCTGACAGCGTGATGTGTTCTGCTCTGCAATGTCAAAAACAAATTTCACAAACCTCCCTCCGTCACAGTAAACAAGAAATCCATTACAACATGAAACTTGAAGTATGTGCAGGCAATTTCAAAAAAGGATTTTGATGAGCCAAAAGAAAACAAATATGAGCTTTCAGAGTGTTTTTCAGTGTGTTTTGCTGCTGACCCTTTCCATAGCAGGACATTGCTTGTCTTCCTACAGCGGTAGAGGGGGTGCTGACTACTGTAGTTAATTAACTGAATATGGATGAATACCTTTTTACGACCCCACTTTGAAAAATCAGAGCTATCCCTTTAAGACACATTCAGCAAAGCCCCTTAAAAGACTTCTGCATTCAGTGAATTACTGTTGATATATTTATGGCTGTTATGTGCACACAACCTAGTAACACAGAGATAACCTACGTAGATCTAATCAGTCAAAATAAATCACAGAATAAAATGATGTAATACCAAAGAGTGTAAATCAAACAGCAAAACACAGCATAAAGAAAAGCATATTAGCATATTACCTAAGTTTTATTATTACCACCAACTTCAGAAACTTATTAAATGACAGAAAAAAACTCTCAACAAAGCCTTAATAGGACAAAAATGAAAGGAACCTTTGAACAGGCCAATTTAAAGAATGTGAGTGTGCAACTGGAAGAACTTGGCAGCACGCTTTCATGTTGGCTTCAGTTCATGCTCTCTTTCAAGAATTGAAGCTCACAAAAAAAAAACTTTGGGTGAGTATGCTGAAAAATTCAGAGGCAACATATCGTCTGACATGTATTACAGAAATGAAAGAGCTCTAGATACTGAAAAGAGTAAAACTGCAGCTCAGCTTTACTTTAAAGGGTCACAGATGATACAAATGTGTATAATAACATGAATGTGTGAAGTTTTCTTTACATAAAACAAGTTTTAGCACATTTATTAATCGGGGTTCCTCCCTCCTGTATAATTATTTACCTTTTTCCCCTTCTTCTTATTTGTTAAAATGACATTTACACATGTTCTCTCTCTTTCTGCCGTGTCTCCACAGGATCTTTTCTCATCCAAACATTCTGCCTGTTCTTGGGGCCTGTCAGGCACCTCCATCCCCTCACCCCATCATCATTACCCACTACATGCCGTATGGATCCCTCTTCAACATACTCCACCAGGGCACCAGTGAGTAGTTTGTGTTTTTGTGTATGTATAAAATGGAAAGTAGCAAAGCACTATGATCTAGGGCTGCTACTGTACCTGGACCTGGAGGACATTGCACAAACATTTTTATTTTTCTCTCATCTCATTTTTTTTCTTCTTCAGTTAGTTTCGGTTTGAGTTTATTCACAAAACAGTTAAACTTGAAACTTGAAAAATAAGCAAATTTGGACAATTTTTTCATCAGTTCATCAATATGGCCCTTAAAAGTAAAGCATTTTCCCGAGCTGTTTGTAAAAGCATCAGGCGGTCAAATTCCAACGTTTTGGGTTGGTGACAGCAAAACAGCAAAACAGGAAATACAGGCAGAGAGCAGTGTCTCTGCAGATAGAGCCACCACCACACACTTCACAAGTGATGATTGAAAGGGATTATATTTATATGAAGCTATACATTGTTTTTTTTGAGGAAAATCTTGTAGAATTTTTATTTAAAGTTTAAAAATACATAAGAATGCACCCCGAGGAATTTGATGGACTTCACTTTTAGTAACCCAAACCATTTATGTTGATACAAACTTGTTCATCATTATTTTTTAACATAATTATTGTATCATTAATTTATTGTTCTTCCTCTTCCTCAGCTCTGGTGGTCGACCAAAGCCAAGCAGTGAAGTTTGCATTGGACATCGCCAGCGGTATGGCATTCCTTCACACTTTGGAACCAATGGTTTCACGGCTTTACCTCAACAGTAAACATGTCATGGTAAGACACTGCTCTGCTATCTTTGACCACTGGTGTAGAAGAAACCACAAGTATAAACTAAAAGATCTGCCACTCAGGCGAAGCTGTGACTCACTGACTCACCAGATGTTTGATCATGTGATTAATTTTCAGATTGATGAGGACATGACAGCCAGAATAAGCATGGCAGACGCTAAGTTCTCCTTCCAGTGTCCTGGTCGTATGTACTCTCCAGCATGGATGGCCCCTGAGGGTATGTTTTTTCGCTCTTTGTTGTCCCGTCCACCTACCTCCTCCTCCCATACTGCCTCCTTAGACGTTATGAGTCACTCAGTGAGGAACATATTGTACTGTATAATTTAATCCCAGTTCAGTGGTAGTCATGCTCTTCATCTGGTGTGCCGCCCATGTTACAGAACAACAAACAAACCCTGTGAGTAATCAGATTATGTTTATGATTTTCCAGCCCTGCAGAAAAGGCCCGAAGACATAAACAGAAGATCTGCTGATATGTGGAGCTTTGCTGTGTTACTGTGGGAGCTGGTTACCAGAGAGGTTCCCTTTGCTGACCTCTCACACATGGAGATAGGCATGAAGGTAGGTTGGCACAAGTATTTATTTGCCCACAGGCTTGAATTTTCACCTCCACATGTCTGCATCCCTTAGAAACCCACCAAACACCATAACTCCAAAACACCCCAAGGGTTTTATGTCTTTGTACGAGCCTGTTCAGACCTGGTATTAACATGAATCCTGTGTATTCTGATCACAAGTGTGTTTCCCCCGGCATTACAATGTGTGTCCACATGTATCTTGAGTGACCGCTTCAAGTGAGGATCTTACTTCCCCGCTCTATATGCAAATAAACACTAGGGCTGTTTTGTCAGTTAAACTGTCCATTTAGCTGATAGATATGAAGATTTTATTATTAGTTCCTTTTTTTTAAATTCCGCACCACACTAAATTCCTCTACAAGCTCACAGTGAGCCTCATATTTTACCTGTGCTGTCAGCAGCCCAGCAGAAGAGCTCCATGGTGCTCCATGGTGGGATTTTATAACTATGCTTTATAACTATGAGCAGAACTGTGTGGGAATCTGATGTTTTCACATCAGAGATAACCAAGAAATGCATTAATGACAAAGTCAAAGGTAAAACTGTGCATCCCAGTGCACTATGAAGCATCCAATTAAAGACACGGCTTAGGGTTTTGTGTTTATGCCAAATTTATAAGATGGCACAAATGATTAAGAATTCGATTTAGGTGTTTCACTTCCCCGCTCCATGTACAAACAAACATGTTTGCAGAATGCCTTGTTGTTGGTAACCAGCAGCTCAACAGTAGTGGTCTTTAACATGGTGGGACAAAGAAACGCAATGTTTTTTTGTTTTTGTTTTTACACAGAGAAAGAAATAACTAATAGCTGAAATAGCAGAATTTACAATGAGGCCCAAATAATTAAGAATTTGTCATAGATAGCATTTCACAAAGTTTATAAAGTTGCTCCTCACTTAACAACTCTCAAAATTGCACTATTTTTTAAGGGAGTCTGGGGATGTTGTGGTTACTAGTGTGTTCACAGACAGTTTATCTTGGCAGGAAAGAGAGCCCTAACATGTGATTTGCATTACAGTGAACCAAATGGAAATCAAACAGCTACTTTGTGTTTAAGCCAGTTGAGTAAATGGTGCTTCAATGTGGCCCAGGACATATTCACGTACTGAAATGCTGAAATAATATGGTCATATGCAGCCTAGACCACCTCCAAATGTGGTCAGAGTGGTCAGATCTCAATTTGTCCTCAACGTGTCTTTGATGCATTCACACATGTACTTAGAGCTCTCCACTTGTGATCGGATCACCCAGGACTAATGTTAATGCCGGGTGTAAACAGGCCCTTGGAAACACTACAGCATATGTGCAAACACCATGCATCCAAAACATCCCAAGGCTTTTGCAGGTTTCTGTTTGAGATGTTTACAGCGTCTTTGTATTTTGCCTCCCCCTCGTTGCTAAGGTGGCTCTTGAAGGACTTCGGCCAACTATTCCACCGGGGATTTCACCTCATATCTGTAAGCTGATGAGGCTCTGCATGAACGAAGACCCAGCCAAGAGACCCAAGTTTGACATGATCGTTCCCATCCTGGAGAAGATGCAAGACAAGTGAACGCCTTCACTGCAGCAATTTGTACACTCCTGTTACTATGGTTTTTTTTAACTTCAAACCACTTGTTATCTTCACATCAATCATGTATCTGCTAAGCCACTGTAAATAATGTCAGAGACCACTTCAGCTACACAAACAATAAGTATTATATTGCTTTTCCTGTATAATTTAAATTTGAGGTATAAATGTTCTTTAGCCTGACTATGTTGCTCTTTATTATGGTTGAAACATGTTCACTGAAATATCTGCAAACCTTTTGATCCAGTGTGGATTATATTCAGTGATGAGTCAGACAGAAAGCAATCCAAAGAAATGTGTATAGAAACAGTGCTTTTATACACATTAGCAAATGCCAATGCAATAAATGTTTTATATTTATGACAAATCTTTGTTGTTTTTTTCGAAACATCACCTACCTTTTGGTGGACCGCTTCATGCTCACATAAGTTTACCAAAAAACTCCTAGCACAAGGTGCAAGAAAGTGCTGGAGACTTTTCAGCCAAATGTTGTGGCTCTGTTCAGCAGATGGAGTTTTATAGTTGCCATGGAGATGTAGTCCTTTTCCTTCCTCTTTAGATTTTATGGCATCCTTTATTTTGTATTATCGCCTTCTGGCTTTTTCCTACTCTTTTGCAGACTTCTAATGAGTCCAGTAGTTTTTTTTTTTTTTTAAAAAAGGAAAAGTCTCCTTACTCTCCTCCACTGTGTCCCCACACTCAAGCGCATCTGTCATCCTAGCCTCCACTTGTCCTTTCCTCTGTCGACCTATAATCATTGACCTCCTTTCCTTCTTCACACTATCAAAACATGAAATCTGGACATGCTCCGCTGTTTCATTTTCTTGACACTGATTATAAAGGCCAGTTGGATGTTTACCTATACAGTGTGCTTCAATTCTCAGTTGTTGTCCACTGTGCAAACTCTCTCTACTGATGAAGGCCACAAGATGGGGCTGAAAGCTCTGATAATTTACAATGAGTGCTAAGAGGTTTTTTTTGTCAAACTACTTTTTCTAAAGTTAATAGTGAACCATCAAACTCAGTCCTTGTCTAATTTTTAACTTACACAAGTGTGATGTAGAAACTTAAGCTGCTAGTGCCCATACACTGAGAGTGGACTTTACAGTGAGTTAGGAGACATCTTGTGTCCAACAGGAAAACTAAGACTTTTCAAGAATTTAGAATTTTTAATAAGGTAAAAGGAGTAGATGCCTTTTTAAGGATTTTACATGTCAGGTAGCCATCTTTAATATCTTGTAACTTAAAGGATTGATTGCCCTCCAATGTGTCCTTACATCTGTAGAAAGGACGACAGAGTTCAGGCTCCTTTTCTTTTGGGTCAAGAGCAACACCTGTAGTAAAACTGCTGCCGGACAACTTTGAGAACTTTAACTTGACAGGAGATCGGGCCTTTACAGCTTCTTTTCCTTTTAACAGCTGACTGGTCTTGAAGGTCACCAAAAACTAGGTGGGCAGGTATGCAAGCTTGTTTTTCAATAAAACAGACAAAGTCCAGGATCCTAACCCTACGATTGCGCTCTTCTTGCAGTTTCCTAGGCTTTGTTGTGACATTTCTCTTTGAGCTTGTATGGCAGCTTAAGCACAATGCTTCTCATGTTGGAAACTCCTAAGTAACATGGTGTAATCCTGCAGACATGTAGTCACAGCTTTTGACTAGGTTTTGAACTTGGCCTTTTGTGACCTGTATGAGGAACTGCAGCCTGTCATATGTTTGAATGAATGAGTAAAGGACTTGCACTCCAGAATTTGTCCATCAAAGAGGGGAATGCTTCATTGTGGCAATGCAGACAGATCATTTTGATTCTCCAGTATTTTGATCATGTGGTTATCTGGTGTTGAGCAGGACATAGGAGTGATTTGCCCTTGTGACAGAGTTCACTGTCTATCTTGGGCTAGGGGTATGACAGAGTGAATACTGTGCATTGGGGTTGGTTGTGGTCATTGCTGGGCATTACTGTGGAGTTTAAGTTTAGGTTGAACAACAGACTGACTGAAATCAAAAAGGGGAAATTGCACCTGAGCTTCTGCCTTGCCTCCTCAATACTTTTTTTTTTTTTTTTTATCCAGCTACACATCTGTGGCTGCTGTTACACCAGCTTCCTCTGCCTCTGCGCCTAATACAGGCTTTTTGAACTGGGGCTACATCAGACTGCACAGGGTTAAGAATTGCCATTCCACCCACTTTTACATAGTTGATTTTGGCTGTAGTGGCTGCTATTTCTGTCTGTAGTTCCAGTGTTTCTCTTCTTTTTTTAAGGATTTGCATGTTTTTCTTTCAGCATAAAAGCTTTTGCCATTAAAGCTGCTCTCTCTGCCTCTGCACTGATGCGTAGTGAGGAGGAGGAGGAGGATGCGTTGGATTTGACTGATCTCACTGCCTGTGTATCAACGTCACCCAGAACCCCATTTGCATTTGTATTTTCACCCTCTTCAAGTGGTAATTTTACCACCTGAGTGGCAGACGAGGAGACTTCGGTAAAGCTGAGGGAACCGGGGAAATCTATTTTGTAACATCTGCAAGAAAGGCTATTATCTGCACACATCTCAGCTGATAGCATTTATCACTATCCTCTTTTCGGTGTAAGAGGTGCAGAGCTTTAAAATTCTCCAGATGGTCATTAAACTTCATATTTCCTTTGACTTCATGAGTTATTAGATTGCTTATGTTGTTCATTCTCTGTATAAATCCCAATATATCTTAAGTGTTCTTATAATTTATTGCAAAAAACAAAAGACGAATTTAAGATGCAGTTTCTCGGAGTCTTTGAGTCTTTAACTATGATTTAGCAAAGCAACATCTGCTGAGGCTGAGGTCAATGACAGTGCAGCTGCTGTCCTCTGCCCTCTCCCCGTCCTACGTCACGCCACCAATTTAAATGATTAGCACCGCCCTCCCCACCTGAGCAGGGAGGACGCACACTTACTGTGCCATATAAAAACACCAAAAACAAAAAAAAAACACGCACTTCAAAATAAATTGAAATTACGTTCCTACATAAGAAGACGTGAATTAATAGGTTTTAACAGTGGGAAATTGTATTTTAATGTATATTTTCCAATTCTTTCCCCAACTTGGATTTTGTTCAGACTTTTAATATATTACAAACACCAAATTTATTAGACCAATCCAAAGAGCCTCTGTTGCAATTTGTGTGGGGTCACGTCGTACAATGCCTGTACTATTTCCCTTTGCACTAAGTGGTTAAACAGCTGCACTAATTTGCTCGGACGAAAGGAAAAAAAAAAAAAAAAAAAAAAAAAAAAGACTTAATCACGTGACGAGTCAGCTGATTCTCTGTGCCTTTCACGAGACCGATAAGTGAGACAGTTCTCACAACAAACTGCAGTGTGCTGCTGACCGACACGAGAGCGCACAGGTGGAGAAAGTCTCGTCGACCTCCTGTCCATCAGTACACTTTGTGGAAGTGGAAAGTAGCGGGGCTGTTGTGAATCTACTGACCGGCCTGTTGTCCTCACACCCGGGGAAGACAACGACGACCCTCTGGTCTGCTGTTTTTTGAGGTAACGTTAAGTTAGAGGGGGCAAAGGAGCAGCTAGCTAGCTAGCTACGTTGTTAGCAGGCTGCTGTGGGTTTTTGTATCTGTTCTTCCTTCAGATGTGTTTGTGGGTGTATATGAGTCATTTCTTGTCAAGCTGAAGTGTTAAATTACACCCTGAGTGTTACTTCCTTCATGTCCCGTACAGAGGAGGCTGTCAGACAACAGTCCTCCGAGGACACCTGCTGCCTGAACAATGAGGCTCCCCACCCTGCTGCTGCCATGCTCTGGGCTGATAACCTGCTCTCTGGTGTTAATGTTGGCGCCGTTTGGCTCCTGTCATCCAGCACAGACCTCACAGCAGCCCAGGCTGGTATTCATGGAGCAGTTTAACCGTCCAGGGGTCGGATTTAACTGGAAAAATCTCACCTGCCCCATGTGCAAAGCTGTCTTCACTGTCCTGGATATCGCCCTTCTGGTAATGTTTGAGCAAGTTTCTTACTAAAGAGGATGCTTGTGCAACTTCTGGATGAGCAATGTCACCTAAAGTGAACAGTGAATCTTTTGATATTTAAGACATTTAAAGACATCATCTTGGACTTTGAAAAACTGGCATGGGTATTTTTTTTAACTAGTTTCTGATCTGATTTTATAGATGTTACAGCCCCAGATTAAACATGATAGTTACTTTAGTCTTAATTGTTTGATAACCACTAAAAAAATAAAACAGTTTGTCCTGAGGCATGTAAAATTGACTTTGGGTAAGTAGATATCTGAACAACTTGTCCAACCAGGCAAGTAGGAAAAACACATTTACAGTGAGCCCTGAATAGGTACAAAAAGTTTTGTGATTGATGCAATAGATTGCCTCAATGCAGTCATCAAAGTAAATCCACTAAAAGTGTCTGTTTTTGCCACAGACGGGCTCAGATTTATTATTCTGTGTCAACATTATGGAAAGGATCCCTACACAGAGACAGATCTTTAAAGCAGGGAACTGAAACCTCTCACTATCGTCAAAGCCACCAGACATCCTTTACCTCACAGAATACAGGAATTGCCGACCAACTGCTCACTCAATCTGTTAGTTTGTTGGCTATTGTGACTTTGGTGTCTTTAAAGGTTTGGGTTGGATCTGAACTAACATGTAACATGAACTACCCTTTAATGCTCACTCTGCAAGCTGTATTTTTGTTGTTGCTAATTTCTACTGCCTAATATTCTGTCAGTTCTTCTTTATATCAATGACAGGAGACTACATCTCTGAACAAACTACAGCCACTCCACACTCTCCAAAATAAAGTTGAATCAACACTCCCTTAAAGATCAAAAACAAAGCATCCTAACATTCATAAAGGCTGGAGTCAAGATCTAGAAGTCTCTCTATCTATCTATCTATCTATCTATCTATCAAATTTTTTTTTTTTCTTTTTTTTCTTTAGTACATCATGACAATAGTACTTTCTTCTGTTTGCTCGTCTTTTTGTTACATTTATAACCAGTTAAAGATTTTTGACTGACTTCCTTGACTAAACTGGGCTAAATGGTTGCATGAACACCTGCTTAGGTGTTCTCAGAGTTCAGCAAAATTTATTTCAAAATTCTGAGAATATTTAGGTTAGTCAGTAATGGTAGTGATTCACATCCTATTGTGTCAGTACAGACATTCTACATTTAATATACATGAACACCAATTTACTTGGGGTTACTCAAGTTTGCCAACAAATGTGGCATGTGATCCTAAGGTCCCCATATGGAGAAGGTTCAGTTCTTGTTCTGCCTCTTGTTCTGCTTGCTTTTTATATCATCTGGTATTTATAGCTGATTTTGCACAAAAACATGCTTGAGACATCTTTATCATATGGTCTCATTGTTGAACTCAAGTGTTCCTGCTGTCCAATAGTTGCAGTTGTTGACCTCAGAAACTCAATTTCACATTATTTTTTCTTATTCAAATCAAATGTGCAAATATTCCACTTAAATAGTTCTTCCTCATCCAAGAGTGTGACTGACATCAAGTGGTTTAGTTAGAAGGAATTTTAGACCTCAGCTTGGCTTGTTTTTTGAGAATTTTGAGGTTTTGGCACCAGTCACTGACTCATCACTTCTTTTTTGTTGAATTTGTATATATTTACACTTGTCTAATCCCGTTTTGCTTTTCTCTCCTAGAGCGATACAAATGAAGAGCGTGTGGCACGAGCTGTAGGTGAGGCGTGTATTCGTCTGCATCTGGCTGATGAGCAGGTGTGTCGACAAATAACAGAGCTGTTCAGGGACGACTTCATCCGGGCTCTGCAGGAGTCCTTGCTGTGGCCCACGGAAGCATGCGCACTGCTGGTGGGCCCTTCCTGTGGCAAATTTGACATCTATGCACCCTGGAATATCACCTTGCCAAATGTCCCTAAGCCCCCTGTTACACCACCTTCTCCTCCCAAAGCTGGCTCTCCACAGAGCAGGGTGCTGTTTCTAACAGACATCCACTGGGACAAGGTGAGAGAGATTAACCAAAGCAGAAATAAACTGAAATAATCATCACTGTGTATGCAATGTGATGCAAAGTATCTGTGATGCAAAGTGTTTGCATCACAGATACAGTTCAGATGATTTAATGTTGGATTGTGTGCGGTACTTACCCGTACTTAGTGTATTACCCACAGTACATGCCAGCTGGCACAGTTTGGATAGGCAGAGAGGAGTACCAACATTAAAGCAAAGCAATGTTCTGCTCTGGACAGGGTCAGCAACAAAAGGTGTTTTGGCCACTTAGAGAAGGTCCTCTTAAAACTAATTCTAAATTAGTGTAAGTATACACTGTATTTTGAATATTTCCACTGCTTTACCCTACCATCAGGCAGCCTTTTTCAGTGGGAACAGCCATTATATAAGCCAAATATTGCACTCTCTTCATCAACCAGACGACATTGGCAAAATCAGTTATTTTACCTCACAAAAAACAGGAGTTGCTGGTCTACAGCTGACTCTGTTTATTTGTCTGTTGTGTTATTGTGTGTCTTTGTGTTTTTTAAAAGGATAGTTTAGATTCACTGAAGTTTCCTAATAACACAAGCAGACCAATTAAGGCAGAAGTAGATCAGTTACTAATAACTGCAGTTACTGATTTCACCCATGGACTTTGGTTGGTTTGGAGAGAGTGTGATATTTGGTTTAAATAATGTTGGTTTCCCATCAGAAAAGACTAGATAATGTCAAAGAAAAGTGGTGAAAATATTCTAAATATAGTGTAGATTTTTTCTTTTTTATGTAGGCCTTTTTTCAAGTAGCTAAAATACATTTTGTTGCTGATCCTGTTCACAGCAGTACATTACTTAGCTTCCTTGCTGATACTCCTTTCTGCTTCTCCAAACTGTGGGTAAGCCAACTGGCATCTACTGTAAGTACCTCATACAACCCCACTTTAAACAGTTGGAGCCATCCCTTTAAATGCAGTTTCATATGAGAAACAGTGATGATTTTGGTCACTTAACTTTGTTTTGGATCAGACTCTAACCATCTCCACCAACAGGAGTATGAAGCCGGCAGCAGTGCAGACTGCAAGGACCCTCTGTGTTGCCGTAAGGACTCAGGCTCTCCCAGCTGGAGGCGGAGGGAGGCCGGGTACTGGGGAACCTACAGTAAGTGTGACCTGCCTCTACGGACGGTGGAGAACCTCCTGGAAAACGCTGCCGCAGCGGGACCCTGGGACTGGGTCTACTGGACCGGAGACATACCAGCGCACAATGTTTGGTCCCAGACCAGGAAACAGCAGCTGTCAGAGCTCACAGTGATTTCCAGGCTCATCCACAAGTAATTTTACTTTTTAAATTTTAAGCTTTTTTGACATGGGGAAAAATGACATGAAAAATCTGTTACCCTTTAACTGTTAGTGTAGTTTTTTAATAGAATTTTAATAAACTTTCTAGAAAACACAGTGGCCTTGTACTCTGACTCCAAATATTGGTAACATTCAGGGTGTGTTTGCTGCTGCTGTGGTCACATGTTTGTCCTGTGTCACCTGGAATTGATCCAAACAGATATTGACTCCAGTGTCTTTCGCTCATTTTCTGTGCAGACACCTGGGACCTAATGTGACAGTCTACCCTGCCATAGGGAACCATGAGAGTACACCAGTGAACAGCTTCCCCCCGCCCTTTGTTCATGGCAACAGATCATGTGCCTGGCTCTACGATACGATGGCAGAAGAGTGGGCACCATGGTTACCAGAGCAAGCTTTGAAGACTTTGAGGTTCTTGATAATCATGTTTTTCTTATGTCTGTATGTGTGTTGATGTTGCTGTGCAGGTCAGGTCACCCTGTAGATAAGATGTATGTTTTTTTTAAAAGTAGGAACTTGGTTTATTTTAGATGTTTGTTCTTGCAGTTTCACATCCCACTGTTTGTTAACAGAAATGCTCACATTTCTCAGAAGGTTTAGACTTTTGAAGGACGCCCCTAGAGGTGAATTTCACTCTCTGAGTCCTTCAGTGTCTTTGGCTGTAATTTCAGATACGGAGGATTCTACACAATGGAGATTCAGCCTGGTCTCAGGGTGGTCTCTCTCAACATGAACTTCTGCGCTCGAGAAAACTTCTGGTTGATGGTGAACTCGACCGATCCTGCTAACCAGCTGCAGTGGCTGGTCCATATTCTGCAAGCCAGTGAGGACAAGGGAGAGAAGGTGAGTAGAGTGGCAGACATGAAAGCTGGGTCAGTTTGGTCACTGAACATTGTAAAGCTGTTAAACGCTCACATGCTTCATCATAGATGTGGATAATAACTATATGGCTTTGTAATTTTGCTTCCCTCTACTTACTGGTACTGAGCACAAGATTGCAATAAAAAATGTTTATTAGTGCAATATTTTTTCTCAATGTGGTGTCATTTCTTCCTGTTTGCAGGTACATATCATTGGTCACATCCCACCTGGCCTGTGTCTTGGCAGCTGGAGCTGGAACTACTATCACATTGTGAACAGGTAGCTACATTGATCATTGGCTCCAAGAAATGTTCGAAATGGAATTGGTAGTGCAAGTGTATATAATAGCAGTAGGGGCACATCATTGTGTTTACTTGCCGTCAGTTCGATGTACTCAATACTAATTAGTAATGAACCATGTGATTGCTTTAGATCATAGGATGTACTTTGGAACACACATTTTCCCAATGTCAGTTTATGAATGCTACGTCTGTTGTAGCTGCCATCTATTGCCAGTATATGGTAATTAAACTCTGGGGATAATGTGCAAATGTAAACATAATTTTAGTCAGTTGCATATATGGTTGACTGGTTTACTGGCAGTGCTGGTTTCACTTCCGCTTGTGGTTTGTATGGCCACTTTATGAATATGTTTTTCGCTTGAAAGATCAGTTGTTAGTTGTGACGGTATGTCTTTACAAACTACTGATTAGAAGAAAAATGAGACAAGTTGTAAAGTTTTCCATCTTGTTTAAAGGTGGTGTCTGACATTCATTACAACTAGAAATTCACTCATTACAACTGTTCTGTGGAACAGCACTGGCATCTCAGACCAAAACAAATTGGTGCCTAATTTTACTGAAGTTAAAAGAACAGCATCTAAACACAAACTGCTCAGATCAAACTGTCAAACTAGGCTGTGTATTGCCTCAAATGTCTTCAGAAACACCTTTTAGTGTACAGTTTGTGTCATATGAGAAAATTACTCGCCTTCGGTCATGTTAATGGATGCAGGGAAGACTTTGGCTCACTTCCAATCTGGCCCCTACAAGCTCTGCCTGTTCACTAATTAATTCACCCTTTGCATGTTTGTGTGGAGGATCCACCACAGTCAGTGACATTCCAACCAAGTTGGCCTTCAGGGGGAGTGGGTTATAAAACCCTCCAACACGGAGTTTGCATCAGTGCAGGCTTGCAAACCAAACTCCCTTCAGGTGCAGCACCTGTTTTGTGTCTGTGATGGACAAGAGTTAGTTTTGTTAGTTCCAAACGAGAAGTGTTACGTATCCTTACCTCAACTAATTTTGTGCACACATGATGCAGTTACATGCCATTGTGAAAATAGTATTTATTGTTCTGAAGAAATGAAAAAAGAAAATAGACTTGATTTGACTTGATTGCCTGTGTTGAGCTTTTTCAGGGACTGTGGGGGGGAAAAAACAAGGATCTAATCAGTTTAAGATTGGTAAATGAAAAATTGTTAAACCAAAGAAAAAATGCAGCCATTTTTTTTTTCTTTTTAAGCATTGTATGGATTTTATAATTTTACCTTCACAAGCTTACTATGCCATGAATGCAGTGAGTGTGCCATGTCACTGCCCATACACCTACATCTCCCTCAGTGCTTTGTATAACATTATCTTTTAGATAAATATTTACCCTCATAATGAATGTTCCTGTTTCTGAAGGGCATGAGGGAATCCCAAAGCTTGCTAGTGTATTTATAGCCCACAACTTATTCAAGAGATCTTCCACAACCATGAGTGTGACTCTACAGAGTCACTGTCACAAGGTGGGAGTGTGTGGCCAGAGAGGCACTGACATGCACCAATATGCACACACAGCCAGATCACAACAAGGAAGAACAGAGAAGCTCAGATTACAACAAGGAAGGGAGGGAGTACGACTCTGCTCAGGAAACCATAACTCTGCTTTACATGGTTGTTTGCTGACATCTAGAGAAGCTGAATGGTGTACACAGCACCTTTTTAAACATCCTCTGTTTTTCCAGATATGAAAGTACAATCACTGGACAGTTTTTTGGCCACACACATCTGGATGAGTTCCAAATGTTTTATGATGAGGCGACCATGACCCGCCCTTTGGGAGTGGCTTTCATTGCTCCCAGTGTCACCACATACGTTAATCTGAACCCAGGTGAGTTCATAAATTAGTTCTCCAAACATTTCAGAAGCAACACACACCGCTTTAAAATAAATCTTTTTTTTTTTTTTTTCCCCTCACCAGGTTACCGTGTCTATTATGTCGATGGAAATTACCAAGGCAGCTCTCGGCTGGTTCTTGACCATGAAACCTACATCCTGAACCTCACAGAGGTAAACCACAGTCCAGAAGCACCAAGCACACCGGAAAAGAACCCCAAATGGATCCTGTTATACCGTGCCACCAAGGCGTACGGTCTGACCAGCCTGTTCCCTTCTGACTGCAATGGGCTGATGCAGACCTTTATCAAAGATGACCAGGCCTTCCAGAAGTTCTGGTATTTCAGACATAAAGGACACGTGTCGGAGCCCTGCAAGGAGACGTGCAAAACTACAGTGCTCTGCTTCCTGCGAAGTGGACGGTACGATGAGCTGGAGCAGTGTGACCTCCTCCATGGTTTTGGAGGAAACTTGGTCCAGGCTGCCAGAAAAACTCTTTGTTGATCTGAAGCGTGGACTGAATGTCTGGGTGAGGGGAGGGAGGGGGGTCGGGGGTACGACCAAATATGAAATTGAGCCAAAAAAGTTTTTTTTCCGTTGCTGGTTGGTCAACAAGATTGAGGTCAGGTTACATGGATTGTGTGAATGTGAGAAAATCTGAAGAGTTATGCCTTGTGTTGTCAGTAATGTTTAACAAAGACATCTGATTGTGATTTGCGACATACCTTGGGTTTGTCAACTGCCATTTTGCAAAGACAGTTGCGTGAAGATGGCTTGAAATTGTCTGAAAGACGTGTCAGTTCTGTTGCACTGGGTGCCTTGTATCTGGGAGAATCATGTTAAATATGTCCTTGACGACAATGTTGTGACTTGTAAAGCTGTTTAATACTGTTCTGCTACAGAATAGCTTGATCCAAATATCAAAGTTCTTCACAATGAGCATTATCAGGATAGGCTTCATAAAATCCCAAAGCTTTCGTCACATTTTCATCAGATGAGAATCAAAATTCTTCAAATGCTTTCCACACTTGGTGGAAAGTTTGCATTAAAATCGATGACCATCTGTCCTTTTGACCTGTCACAATACAATGTGAACATGTTTGTTGGGATTTAAAAATAGTCAAAAGATTCATTAGGCTGTCTGGTGGATTAATTGTCGTTGGCCAACATTTCTCAGGTTTGAGCTTTGCGGAGTTGCTACACAGTATCGTAACTTTTGATTTTGATGATCTTTGGGTCACCTCCATTGCGGGGGCTTTGGTCAGTTTTGTAAGGCATCTACCTTAGTGCACAGCAACATCTGCCTCAGCAAAGACAGTATTTTCCATTAAGGTTTACTTTTGTCTGCACTTTAATTCTTTGTCGGCTAGTTAATGCTTAGGTTTAATAGAGAACAGGTTTGATAAACCCAAAGTGTGACAAGCATGAGGAGGCTGTCAGATCTCGGTCTATGCAGCCTATGGTTTGATATGAGCATGACAGTTTGTAAAATGAGCAATAATTTAAGGTCACTGTATAAATTATGAATAAATGATTAAATCTGATATCCACTTGTTTTGTGTTTGTGAGGGGAAAATGTTGAATGCATACAACTCCAAATCTAAAAAATGTGTGAAACCAAAAAAATAAAACATGTTTTACACAACATCCCAACTTATTTGGAATTGGGGTTGTATTAAAAAAAAAGTTTTCAGGGGTGGGAATCATGATACCTAGGTCATGATGGAATATTATAGACTCAAGAAAAGACAAATACATTCCAACTTTCAGCATTATATTTTCATCAGGTGAAAATATTTTTATGATTCTTTGTCAAATGTTTACATTTCATTTTAGGACACTCAGTCATCACACATTCACTGGAAGATGAGTAGTTATTTATGCTTAATCTTCACATTCGTCATAAATTTCAGTCCAAGTATCACAATTCACCAGAGCAACACTGCAGTCTGCATGATTTGACTCTGCAGAGGAGCCAACTGCATACAACAACATTTGAACATGAGTAATTTTTTGCATCTCATTCATTTTTGCAGTTAGTGTTCAATCTACTGGAGTTCTGCTCACCATCCATCATTTAAAAGTACAACTGTAACAAGCTGTTTGATCCTTTCAACAGACTGTTTATTATGGTTCTGTGAAGAACATACTGACACCAAAGTCCTCCTTGTACAGGTCCCAGGTCTTCGGTTTGTGCGGGTTGTCCAGCTCTTCCCTGGGTAGAAACAGCCTGTGGAGAGTTCGGAGGTCAGCACTAAAGTCAAAGCAGAATGAAACCTTTAATCGCGGCGGAGCAACAAAATCATACTTGTTATCCACTATGAAGGAGGTATTGAACCAGAAGTAGAACGGAACATCTTCGTATCCTTTTGGCAGACCCTAAAAGGAAAGGATGACAACAAAAGAAACTGAATCATAGTACAATCAGACTAAACACCATCTTTCCTTACATATGTAATTAAAAGGTGTAAATGGTGAGCACTCACAGCGCTTGATTCAAACATGACCTTCACGTCCCCTTCAACCACAGGCCCATCCTGTAGGCTGATGACAGCTGCATTGCTGCCCACATCAGGAAACACCTTTGAAACACCAGAAAATGCGTTAATCACACATTCGACAAATGAATCAGTGTGATGTGATGAGCGTGACACTCACTGTGCAGTTCTCCTGTTTGGCACACACACATTGAAACACCAGCTCTTTCCTCACAATTATTTTCACCTTGAGATCGCTGCCGTCACCTCTACCGACACCTGCGTGAGAGCAAAAACGAAAACAGCAATCAACATGGGCACAAAAAGATATGTAAAGGGTAAAAGTTATGCATCAGGGTGTCCTGCTGGTTTGCTGGGGTTTAATCACCTGCTATGGAGTGGATGCGGATGCTCTTGATCCTGAGGCTTTTAGGCGGAGGCAGCTGTCTGTTGAACTTTGTCTTCATGATCTCATAGTACCCAACGTACCGGCTCTGTGGTTCAAACAGACGCAACACAACTAAAACAATTAAAACAAGAAATTTATGAGGAAAGCTCATATTCATTTTCTCCACTGATAATCTATTCAAATCTCAGCCTGGGTGAGAATTAAGGAAAAATAAAATCACTAGAGCTGAGAGACTGGACGAAAGTATCCAGTCCACCCGCTGTCTTTTTTTGAGACAATTTTTGTCATTGTATTTTGCTAATATAATGGTTTCACATCTGCTGATTCACTGCACACTCTCATGCACAACACACACCGCCTGAGTCAAAGAATGAGAGAAGGGACACAGGAGACATCTTTTCAAATTCAACACAGTGCATAAAGGATTTATTTCCTCCAAATCAGAGTTGGTGATTGTTGGAACAGCGATGAGATGGGCCAAGATGGTTGAATTTTGATTCTGTCTGTTGAGATTGAGTGAAGTGAGTTTTTCCATGGGTCAACAAGGCAATTAAGCTCGTCTTAGTCCAGTAAAAAAGAAAAACTGAAATTCAGAAGGTGTATGGTTGTAGTTTTATGTTTAATTGGGACAACTGGGGAAAGATTGTTTCCTCTCAACATTTTTTGAGTTTATTTTATTTAATCATTGGATGTAGTAAACATAACAGCTGAAACGGGGGCCAATATATCTAATTATCAGCCAGTCCTAATATACACTGTGATAATGATGTTAAGATGAATTCTTTTGATCACCATAATTGTGCAGTGAAAATCTGATGTTGTGACAGCCCTTATGCACATACAGTATATGCAAATTATTATATACTGTACACATGGTAACTACTGTTTTGCAAGAATTCTCTTTTTCTCAATATCAAAAAAGACATGCAATGATATTCAAAAAGACAACCAATAATACTGTGACTCCATCCTATATTCAACTTTTGTTAGTCATATGTCAAAGCCACTATGGCTGATTATATGGTTATGGTATCTTTAAATTATTCTGATGGCATATTTTCTTAGTGTGAAAAAAAAAACACTGGTGAAAATGTGTCCTGTTGACGTGTTTCTTTCACCCCTTTCTGTTTGCCACAGTTTAGTTTTTGACCACTGGGTGGCACCAGTCAGATTTTTATTTTTTCAAATCTACCACCTCTATCAACTACTCCAGCTTACATAACGAAGCTTTGTAGTCCTTAAATATCTTTGTAAGTTTGGCCCTTCAGTGGCTTGTTCTCACCTGAGAAGGAGTCTCCACTCCCTGAAACTTGGAGCTCCGACTCTTGTCTGTCCTCCTCTCACCAAAATAGTCCAGACTGTCCTGGTGGACAAACAGAACTTCATGTAAAGAAGTTTTTCAAAATGTCTCACACTTAAACAAATCTCAAATATAAAGAGATGTACCTGTGCACTCTCAAACTGGTCACTGTCGATCAACCAGGTGCACACCATCGTACCTGTGCGTCCTGTGAATGAGAGCAGTGGGGTAAACTAAAAGTTAGAGTTGCACACTTTCAACAGCTCAACCCCAAACTAATGTCTTTGCTCAACTCAAATGATTCACAACAAGTCTGGATTTTTGGCATCACCTTTCCCTCCTTTACAGTGAATAGCGATGATGTTCTTAGGGTCAGCAGACATCCACTCCCTCACGTTTGCTGTGTATTTCAGCATGTCCCTGAGACAGATAGTAGAAGACACACTGATAAAGACATTGAGACAAGCCTGGAGGCCCTCTTGTGTAGATGAAGTGCTTCAGTATAATTACAAGTAAAGGGAGAGGTGAGACAAAAATGACACATCATAGCAGAAAATGTGACTCACTCCAAGGAGGGGACATTGTGGTCATCAATGAACACCCGTTCAACCTTGTAGTGGAAGAACTGCGGGTCATAGCCTTTCTCACCTGGAAACAAGTCATCATATCAATGTGGTTTGTGTAGTTCTACAGAAGAGGGAATGCAGTACATGTGATGAGGAGGTGTCAACTTACTGCACAGGTTGTAAACTTTATAGTGGCCTTCATGTTTAGTATCTAAGAACCTCGCCACTTCCTGCACAGAATAAGAGAAGAAAAAGGTTTACAACTGTGAGAATGTACGCTTAACACATCTGAGTCTGCTTTATGTTGGAATTCTCTGTGGCAGCAGTGCCTGTGAATGGATTCATTTTGAAGCATTGTGTGTGCATGTACCAAGTTTGTGTCAGACTTACCCTGATTGGATTCCTGTAGAATGACTGCTTCCCGGAGGAGGGGAAAGACATGGCAATGATACGGTCTAGAGAAACGGGCAAAGATGCAGACAAATGTTCCACTTCTTAAAGCATGGCATTTTTAGTAACTGATTTTAGATAGATTTTCTGATATGTGTGTGTCTTGTTTGCTGTGTTATACAGCATGCAACAACTACCTGTAACATAAGTGAGGTCAAGATCAAATCCATCTTTCTGATAGCGACGCTTGTTCTCAGAAACCTAAGAAAAATAACAAGTCAGCGATCAGGAAGTAGTAGACATCCTCTCTCTGCTGATGCCTCTACTTCAATATGACACGCTGTCCTCTAGTCAACTTTATTACATGAGGTGACGACCTTACCATCCTTCTGGTGACCTTTTCCAGTTCTTTTTTCTGAGCTGCCAGTCTGAAAACCCTCACCAGGATGATTATTCTCAGGAATCGAAGAAAATTCACCACCCTGATGAAGAATGAATGAAAAATATATACTCATAAATCATTAAACAAATGTTAATATCAACAATATTATAATAATAGAATATTAACATTAACAGTGTTGAATATAATGTACTCCACATTATTATAAGGTATTTATCAAAAATGGAAAAACATAAGTCACTCTCCGTGACATTAAGGTTAGGCAATATGGTTGAATCAAGATTACATTACTAACATGTATTTTAAGATTTTATTTTCAATATGACTTACGACACAAAGTGTGATCTATTTGAAGATCTTCCTAACTGAATCTGGGTAATCAATACTTTTATACCCAAATAATAAGTTTCCTCTAGCCGCCACAGAGCTTCCATTTTCTTATATTATTCTTTATCCACTACAAAGTAACCACATGTCTAACACAACTGTGCGAGCCGTTACACATCTGTTAGCTGAGACTGCAGGGGACAGACGGTACCTGGGGATGAGACTGGCTCCTGACAGGTCACTGAAGGTGTAGATCATGGTGACCACCAGCGTGATCACCACAACGCAAGCATCTACGATGTTCAGCTTGGAGCTGAAGTAAACTTTGAACCTAAAAAGACACAACGTGACATGATTAAAATGCTGCTGGGAAAAACCAGATCATGCAACTAATAGTGAATCATAATTAGCATGAAAAGCTTGACTAGAGGAGAAAGTCAGCGACAACAAGTACAAGTACGTTTTCCCAAAGTCGAGCCTAATACATGCCATACATTTCCTGTCCAGCTTCCTCTTCATAACTTCCTGTTTAACAGCTAATCATAGTCGGTTTCTGCTGACACAGGCCTCTGGGAATGCTTGCATCACTCTTTTAAACATTTCTTGTCACATTCTCAAGCAAGCAGTTGCAGTGGTATCTGAAGATGTGGGTAAACTACACTGGAATATTGGATGCAGCTTATAATATATTGCAATCAGAGCCCCGAATTAACCCTCTTCTAAAATTAACATGAACATTACAAGCTTCACAAAAGTGAGATTTATTGGAATGCAATATGGAATATATAGGGACACATCCATTGCTGAAAACTGCATTCACAATGTATAGGACAATAAGCAATATAACTGAGAGTAATGAGAGAGATAAGAGTTTACAAAGACTGGGAGAGAAGTTGCTGAGATCAGTGGGGTGTCGACTATCATAAGACACTGACAAAGAAGTCGTTATGCTGCAGCATGCAACACATTATCTTTTCTTTCTCACTCACCCCTCCACATAGACCCGCAGGATGACATCAATGAGAAAGAAGAAGGAGATGAGGAGGGACACAGCCTCCAAGGCATTTCCAACCTCCCTGCTCTTTGCTGGCAGGGAGAGGTCCACAATCACCAGCACAAAGTCCACTATGATGAGTACCACTCCAAATATACTGGAGGAAAAAAAGACAAACAGCATCATCAAACACTGCCAGGCAAGGAAAGACATGATGACCTAATATCTCCCCCAAAACCACACTCACCGAAATCCAAAGGACATGACAAAAGGTGTCATCTTCTTCCGGATATTGCTGCAAAGAAAGACAGAAAGAATGAACAGTAATGCTTGCCAGTAAATGTGCTTATGAATAAAATGTTGTATTCAAAACTGTCCGCAACTTACTGATACACTGTGTTTGGTACCACACTCTCCTCCTTTCCATCATCAATCTCCACTTTAGCGTCCTCCATTTTTGCGACGTTTCTAATAGATAGAAAAAAGACATAACACTGACAAAATAAAATTAGACTGAAAAGGACATAATACAGCACATTCATCTCAGGGCTGTGACTAACGATTATTTTCATTATCGATGAATTGGCTGATTATTTTCACGATTAACCAATTTAGACTAGAGTGGCAAAGATTAATCAATACGTTATCAACTATTAAATTAATCACCAACTTTTCTGATAATCCATACATTGGTCTGAGTAACGTCTTAATTTAAAATAATCTAAATTCTCTGATACAGTTTCTTAAAGGTGAATATTTTCTGGTTTATTTATTCCTCCATGACGTTAAACTGACTATCTATGTTGGGACACACTGATGGACTATTTTCACTGTTTTCTGACATTTTATAGACCAAACATCAACAGATTAATCAAGAATACAGATAATTGTTTAGTTACAGCTCTAAATCAATTAGAAAACTGTGAAAAATGCTCATCAAAATTTCCCAGAGTCCAAAGTGATGTCTTCATCACAGCTTCCTCTGTCCACCCAACAGTCCAAAACCCAAAGACTTTTCATTTAATATCACGAAGGTCAAGAAAAACAACAAATCCTTACATTTAAGAAGCAGAAACTAATCAGTTAATCAACTAATCTGCAGCTCTAGTTCACCTGTAAAGCAACAGACAGCTTGAAGGTTAATCTTCCCATGTTAGTTCATCTAGTTATCTCACCCGTTTACACCTGAATCCGACCCTGGATTGAAATAGACAGAGGACATGGCGTGTGTGTCTTCCTCCTCGCTTCGGTCTGAACTGGGAGTCTCTGCATTTGAAAGCAAGAGTGCAAAAAACATTAAAACTCCACTGTGCGACATGTCGATCCAAAGTTACAGTGTAACGAGGAGACAGAGGACAGAAACTCTGCGTCCTGCACTGATATACTGTATCTCTTTCAGTCTTGCACATACAATAAATCCAGTCTGTGAAAGAAATACTTGTCAATAAACGTCTAACCAGCAGTTTAATCAGCATCCAGGAGTTGATGAGTGAACTGTGAAACTAACATCCAACAACTAACCATCATCTAGCAATCAGTACTCTGATTAGCCGTTGATGCAAAACTTACAAGAAATTATCAAACTTTTTAAGGAAGTCAAGTGTGCAGGATTCATATCACCAATACGAAAAAATGAAAACAATCACCAGCTTTCCCTTTCCCACAATCCTCTCCTCTCCTCCTGTTTGTTGACACCGAATCAGCCCCGAACCTAAACCCACACCGTCCGCTTCACTCACCGTTAGGACAGTCATTCGTGAAATTATACGAGAGTTTGTCTTGTGACTTCTTCTTGTGAGTGCAAAGGAAGACGGTTCAAAGGTTAACCGGGTAGATTTTTTTTTACTTCATCTACTATTCCTCATCGTTTTGTGCAAACGTAGCGGTTTCGGACTTCCTGCAGCTCTGTACAAAAAAAAAAACAAAAAAAACGTCCAGCCCTTTTTTTCCTCGTTACTCTTTCCTCATCTTTCCTCCTCAAACCCACTTCTCAGCACGGCTGATTCAGCCTGACCATACCTTCCTGTCACTGTTGCAGAAGTCACTTTTTGAACTACAACTATCAGCTTAAAAAGTGAGCCACCAGGCTGCAGTCCTCTCACATCTCCCTCCTCTCTGTAACATCTGGTTCTCATTAAATGTGCATTCCCAAAGGCCCAACCAGTCCAACTGTAGCTGCAAGGTATAACGTTATCGTGACAAAAAAAATGACGGCATTAACCCCAGAAAAGGCTACCTTAAAATTTAAAGATTGCAAACTGAGGAAAAACAGTAGCAGGCTATGATACTAGTGATATATTGTGTAGAAAGAGCTCTTTTCGACGACTTTTCGACAAAGTCGTAGTAGAAAAACTCAATGACATCAATATGACACAGCAAAAAATGAAATAACGCGAGGAAAATGTAGCTTGTATTTTCCAAAGATACGATAATAAAAATAGAAGCTGTTTAACCATTAACCAAAAATGAACACAAGAGGGAGCCATATCTACATGACACATAAAGTTTTTTTTTCTCAGTGTCATGATTTGTTGCATTATTTCACAGTAGCCAGTTTGGCACGGAATAGCGACATAAATACAGGTGTTACCGGTTTTACTAATTACTGTTACATTCAGGTCAAATATAGTCAAGCTGCATAAAGTGAGAGGCTCTGCTGCATTAAATAAAACGGGACCTCAGGGTGTAGGGTCCGTCCCATCTTCAGCTTGAAAGGAAAAATCAGATAAAAGAGGAAACAAAAACAAAATAACAAGTCAAATTTAAATCGTTCTTTTTTTTTCTTTATATATATATATATATATATATATATATATATATATATATATATCATTTCTTATAGTGCCGTTCTACTGCTGCTACAGCTCCTTTGCGCATGCGCAGATTGTCCTGGGATGTATTTGTTTATAACAAAATATCTAGGAAATTAGATACTTTAAAAACATAAATTAACTATTAATTCAGTGGATGTCTGTATCATAGCAACCAAAGCATCCCAGCTGAAGCGTCTCCAAGGTGCTCTCATTTGCTCCCGGCTGAGTGTTTTCACTGGAGCGCCTGGTGTTTTCAGCTTGGAAAAAAATATTTTGGTTGACAATGGGCCTCAGGATGGGAGGCTGGATGCCTCCTTTAAGTAGAGTGAGACCAGGGACTAGTAGAGTCAACACACTGACACATCACCTCATCTCTCAGCAGCTGATAAAGAGATAAACTGCAGGCTGTTCTGAGTGAGGAGTGGGTAAAGATCTTATAGTGACTGAAGAAGCAGAGCCCAGAACCAGAGCTGATTTTTTTTAAAAATATTCTTGTCAAATTACACTGAATCCAAATACAGCAAATACACATTTGTCATCGTGTGACAGGAACAAAAAAGCAACAAAAAGTGAAAAAAAAAAAAAACCCTCAGCTAACGAGCTGAGAAACACAGTGATATCAGATGCTTATGGCAAGCCATTTTAACATTTAATAGCTAGGCTGGATATGTATTGCAGATATCCGTAATTCAATTCTTCCTATTCAAAAATAACATTTCAGATATCCACAATAACATTCTTACCAGGACAAATGACATCACTTTTCCCATTCATATGTATGGGATTTGTCATTACAGATAGTCATAATTAAGTTGCAGATATCCACAACTCACATTGCAGATTTCTACATCTGAATTATGACTATCCCTAATTCCAGTTTAAGATATCTTTAACCCAAGATATGTTGGACTGGAATTACTGCAACTTAATTATGACTATCTGTAATGACAAATGAATGGGGAAAAGTGATTTTGATTTGTCCTAGTAAGAATGACGTTGTGGATATCTGAAATGTTATTTTTGAATAGGAAGAATTGAATTAAGGATATCTCCAATACATATCCAGCCTAGTTACTAAATGTTAAAATGACTTTGCCATAAATATAATGCAGTAAGGCCCTCAGGCAAGTGATTTGCTACTTTTGTGCTTTTAATGGTGGGGGCAAATGCACATGATCTAAATATTGAGGGAAATCTATCCCTATGGTGTTTACTTGACTATTTCATATCATGGCTACCATGAAAAAGGTCAGTGGTGCAATGATCAACTGGTGCTGATCAAATCCTTCTTTTTCTTAGAATTTATATAGTTGTATTTGAAAATGTGGTTTACCCACATTCTGGATTTTTGTTCAATGAAAACACTATGTTCTTTGGAAGCACAATTGTACAACATAAAAAAAATACTTTATAAGGAAAAGAATGATTTAGAATCCTTTCATTTACCAAAAGAAGAAACAAAAACAAGGACAGGACTTCAGGTATGTAAGGAATGGAGTCCTCTCAACACTCTACCCATGAGGATCAGCTACTCTTTTCAAATACTAGAATGTTTGATAGAGGATGAGAAGAACAAACTGGGTGGAGTTCAGCATTTGGCAAGGTCAGTCGAGTCTGGATCGTCTAATGTGTACCATGCAGAACCAGCCCAGCCTATAAATAATACTGACAAACGTTTCAGAGGAAAAGAACATTGAACCTGGACAAAACAAGGGGAGGCATTGTGAAATGAAGGTAGGCTTGGAGTGCAGAGATTTTTAAAGTTTGAAGAACTGCAATTTCTTGATCTGTACCTGTTTATTCTTCAGTCATTAATATATATTTTATTTCTATATTTCAGATGAATATTGCAACAAGGGGCTTCTTCCTGAAAGTCATGCCAGTGTTGCTGTTGTTGGCTCTGGTGTTCCCAACCATGGCCTCTTCTAAACAGTTGTCAGTATGTAGCTGCTCTTTATGGGCTCTCTTTGTTTTTGTATTGACAATGAAAATTGAAAAACAGCTTAAAGGAAGGACTGTTAAAGGGCTGTCGTTCCTAGAAGATCCAGAGAGTCTTCATGAAAAATAAGCTGTGACGTAGATGCCTCAAGATGCCTTTGAAAGCCCCTCTCCAGATACCAGTGATGTATCTCATGTATGACTTGAAATTTTCTTTTCTCATTTAAGGCAGTGGACTTCTGTGGGCCAGAAGTAGCAGCTCTCAAGCACAGCATAAGGAAACTGGAGAATAAACTCCTGATTGGGACTTGGCAGATTGAGCACTTGCAGATGCACAAATACTTCAGGCCATTTCAGCCTGCTGTGTCTGACACTAAACCTGAAACTGACGCAGCCCCCGGTGTAAACCACAACAGCAGTGAGGAATTAGACAGCTCTGATATGACGCTGATAAAACCACTTCCACCAGCAGGAAATCTAATTGTCCATGACAAAGGTAAGAAAGGTTTAAATCGTATCACTGTTTGGGTGTTGGGTGAACCAATGGTGCATGAAAGAATTCTAAAAAATATTTAATATTTATATTCACTAAGATTTGCATGTAATTTATGTAGTCTTTAAAGATGTGGTAGATAGCTGATTGTTGAGTGTCATTTCCAGTTAATCACATACAGACACTTTGTGTTGGTGGCTTGGACCCAAACAAGGGAAGTGATGAAGTACAAATATTTAATTATTTAAATAGAGTTTTCAAGTATCTGTTCTTCATTTACTGTATTTTCCTTTTTACTTTTATTCCCTACATTTTAACACAAATACCTGTACTTTCTGCTCCTTACATTTTCAACACACGCTGATTACTTTAGTTTTAGTGCATTTGAGGGGAAGAATTTATTATTTTTTATTTTTCATCACCGTGTGCTGCCTCCTCAACATCAAGACCAATATCAACCTAAATGGATGGAAAATAACACATAGAAAAGACAATTCATTGTTTCATTGCATCAGTGCATCTCATGAACAACAGATGTAACAAGATGAAAACATTGTAAGCGACATAGAAATACCAAAAAGCCAGTTGAAATATCCTTCAGAGGGCTACTTTTTACTTTTTAAAAAATAATAATAAATTTCAAAGTTTGTACTTTTTCACTTTCACTTAAGTAAAAAAAGTTGAATTTGTACATATAGTCTTTTTTACACAAGTATCTGGACTTCTGCTTGAGTAATGAATATGGGTGCTTTTTTAAAAAATTATCTTTTGGGCAATTTTTGCCTTTATTTTTTGCCACTGCAGAAGACTGGTAGCCTCAGTATATGGGACACACACTACCAACTGAGCTACAAGGGCATCCCAAGAATGGGGGTACTTTTTAACCCCAACCCAAAGCATCAGTATTTCTCAACCTGGTAATGTGACTTAACAATCAACTATCTTTCTCCAGAATCGCTCATCCCACCTTTAATAAGGAACATGTATAAGTATATTATGAGTTACAATAGTAAGTCTCTGAGGCCTTTTCAATGCTATCTTCCTAGACTGTTCTGAGCTGTTTGACAGACTGAGACCACCAAGCGGTTTCTACCGCATCAGACCCAAATCACACCAGGAGCCTTTTTTGGTTTACTGTGACATGGAGGATGGAGGAGGATGGACAGTGTTTCAGAAACGTCGGCATGGAAAAGTTGACTTCAACAGGTATTTGAAAGTAAAGTAGCACATGTGCAGGTTATGGGAAAATGATCCAAGTCCCAAATTCCCTGCAAAGCCCAGCATCAGGTTAGAATGAATATCTGACTGATTGCCATTTCAGAGACTGGGTGGACTACAGAGATGGCTTTGGTGACTTCAAACTGTGGAATGATGAGTTTTGGTTGGGGAATGAGCATATGCATTCTCTACTCTCAGAAGGTCAGAAATTATTCAAATCAAAGAATCCCTGTTTCACATTTCATTTGATAAGTAACATTTCATTCTTTTCTTGCAGCATCTAAATGCTCTCCATGGTTGTTTTCTCATGTTTTGCCAATATTTATTTGCGCTGAAGGTCAGAACTTGGTGAAGATAGATCTAATGGACTGGGATGGACAGAGAAATTATGCATTTTATGAGAACTTCAGGATCACAGATGAGGCTGTAAGATGAACACTTTTACTGGTTTTTAGTCTCAGAATTAACTGTGATTCCCAACAATCCTTATTTGCTTTAACACCTATTCCAGGACAAGTATCGTCTCCAGTATGAGCAATATAGTGGGAAAGCTGGGGACGCTCTAACTGGTGGTGGGGGGATGGTGGAGCACTGGTCCTCTTGCCTCAGCGGCATGCAGTTCAGCACCAAAGATCAGGTTGGTAAAATTTCCCTTGCTAATAACTGCAAGTTTACAGACAATGTACAGATGATGACTGTGAGAACACTGATGATGGTGATGGTTATTGACAGGACAATGACCGCTACCTTCAGGGCAGTTGTGCTCAGGAGAATAAAGCAGGATGGTGGTTCAACAGGTGAGAGTTTTCAAATAAACTGAAGGTTATATTACCATTTCAGGCTTTGCTTTCTAATATATATATATATATATATATATATATATATATATATATATATATATGTATATCTTTAAAAAATGCTACTGTTTAAAATGCACTTAATGTGCACCACAGCAATTGCAAAAGCTTTCAGAATAAATAGAAGGTTGAATCACTTCAATTTGGAAATCTCACACCCTTTACATTGTGTACTATCCATCTGTCTACAGATGTCATGCAGCCAACCTTAATGGAAAGTTCTACCGCAAAGGGAAGTACACAGGCCAGTTTGATAATGGTGTGGTGTGGGGGACCTGGAAAGGCCTTTGGTATTCTCTCAGACACACCACCATGAAGGTGCGGCCTCTGGTTTTCTTGGATGCCATGGGCAGTGGAGTAGGGGAAATTCCCCTGTGAATGAGGACAAAGACTGATGTCATGTTTATACTCTTTGTTTTAATATCTCCCTTTGCTTTGAAACTATTATCAAAAAGGCGATAATATAGTAACCTGTTTTCCAGTCAGCATTGCTTTCTATAAAGTGTATGATATTACTCAAACAATAAAATCAAACAGCATCTCAGCCACAGTGTTTCACTGATATTCATCCTCAAACATAGTTGCAATTACATACTATTGCTCCAACTTGTGCATTTTGCAGAAAGCACACAAAAAAATGCTTGACATTGCTTGTATCACACATACAAATGGTCCCTAAACAGTATTGTACAGGTGGACTTCACAGCATGATAAAAACATTCAGCAGTGTTGAACAATAAGATTCACTGGTCTTCTGTAGTGTTTTGAGTACTGTCATACATAGAGTTTGAGTTGAACAGTGCATACAGACATAGGTACAAGGCTATGTTAAATAAAGGACTTATTATGGTCAATAGTGTACCAGTAGCTGATATTCAAAGACACATTCTTAACAAGACAAAAATACGTTCAATTCTAATTCCTATCAACATCTGAAATATAAAAACAATTTAAAAATAAAGTATAAAGACATTATGAAACAGAAACTTAAATATCTTTTAAGACAAAAAAATCAATTTTTGCTGTCCTTCTCACAGATAGCGAAGTCCCTAAATCTCTAGCATTCAATACAATCTTCACTGATATGTGTGTCTGTATTAAAGGGATTGTTCATATTGTTTGAAGTGGGGTTGTGAGATGTACTTATTCATAGTCAAAATATTAACTACAGTACATGGTGATCGGTACTCTCCCAGTATGGAAAAGCAGCCATTTTCATAAGCGTGGCAATGTACTGCTGCGGTCAGGGTCAGCAGCTAAACGTAGTTTAGCCACTTGAAAACGGCCCACCTAAAAAAATCTGTATCTGTTTAAGTGTGTGCTAATATTTTCACTGCTTGACCTTAATCTGACATTGATTTTTTTAGGTGGGCCTTTTTAAGTGGCTTCAATAACTTTTGTTGCTGACCTCCTCCACAGCAGTAAATAGATTAGCTTCCATGCTGGTGCTCCCTTTTACTTTCTGCTTCTCCAAAGCAGGAATGTGGCGATCACCTCATGCAATCCCACTTCAAATAATCTGAACTATCCCTTTAAAATGAGGTTAAAGTCACAGATGTAGAAGTGAGGAAAAAGGTTGGGAATAATGGCAGTTCCTCTCTACATACCTGTGTGATCTATTCCTCCTCCCCTACATATGAAGAGGACAGATCCAGGTCCAGCATCCTCTGCTCTGCCTCACTCAGCCTGTAGGGCGAGCCACCACCGCTGCTGTAGTCTCCAGACATTGGCAGAGAGCGGCAGCGACCTTTCCTCTGATCCGAGGATGATGCACTGAAGGTGGAGCTGCGCTGCCGCCCCTTGACCCCAGAGAGGGACTGAGCCTCCTTTAACTTTCGGGCCAGGATGTTCCTCTGGATGGGTGACGGCCCACGACGGTTCCAGTTCTGCTCGGCTCGCTCTGCACGATCCACACTCAGGCTGGTGGGTCCTGCGGTTGGACCTCCAATTCCTGAGATTCCCTCCCCACCTACAGTCTTACCAGTCTTTTGTCTTTCTCCCGTGCCACTAAAGTCGGCTATAGTGTGTTTTGCATGTGCTGAAATGCTGTTTGTGTTGGTTCCTGTGTGTTTGAGTTCAGTGATGTGAGAAGGAACAGCTGTCTCTGTCCAGGGCTTCTTCTGGTCATTTCTCTGAGGTCTGGATTTAGCCCACTCTGGGGCCCCATGCTCTGGAATTGGGTAAGAGCAGTATGGCTGCCTCTCCCATACTCCTTTGGTCCAGGAACTTCCTTCAGGAAGGGTCCGGGATCCCACCTGAAAAGGACAACGTATGATCTTTGTGAATTAAAGGGATAGTTCAGACCATTTGATGTAGGTTTGTATGATGTATGTTTGTTTATTGACAGCCAGTGAATTACCAGGTCCCAGTTAGGAGAAGTGGAGAAGTGCACCAGCACAGAATCTGAGCCATGTACTGTTGTGGTGAGGGTCAGCAACAAATATGGACAAATATAGCTACTTAACAAGGGCCTTTCTAAAGAAAAATCAATATCAATTTAAGTGAACACCATATTTAGAACATTTTCACCCCCTTACTTTGCCATTTGACAGCCTTTTCCAAAGGGAAACTGCAGGTACATAAGCAAAATATTGCTCTCTCCAAAACCAACCAGTCTCAATAGGCAAAATCAGTATTCTTACCTCGCACAACACTGACTCAATCTGTTGGTTTGTTTGTGTTATTGTGTGACTGCTGTGTTTTAAAAGGATAGTTTGGATTCATCTAGGTCACACAATCTAACAAACAAACAGATAGAAGTGGCTGTCAACCAGCGACATCCGTGTTCTGCGAGGTAAAATTACTTATTTTGCCTGTGGAGTTTGGTTGGATAAAGAGAGAATGATATTTGGCTTATATAATGGTGGTTTCCTGTCAGAAAAGGCTGTCTGATGGTAAAGTAAAGCAGTGAAAACATTCTAAATATTGCTTACACTTAAACTGATATTAATTTCAAGTGGATACATTTTGTTACTGACCTTGTCCACAGCAGTACATGGCTCAGCTTCCATGCTGGGGCACCTATCTGCTTCCCCAAACTGGGGGCATGCTGATCAGCATCTACTGTAGCGAATATGCTGACTAATCATAAGTATCTCATTCAAGCCCACTTCAAATATAAGGCTTAAACAGATAAACACATAACCACATTAATAAATCTGGATAGGTGACCTGGGTCATGCTCCTTTCTCTGAACTGTCTGGAGTGTGCAGAGGGTGGAGGCTGGGGTTTGGTGTCATTAAAACTGGAGGTCCGGCGGAAATTTGGATTCTTAGAGTTTCCCATTCCTGCATCTCCTCCTCCTCTGAGACCTGCTAACCCACTCCTCTCCACCATCTCCACCCAATCGGCGGTGCGGTCACGCCATTTTGAACTGCTTCCACTTGCATGAGGACCTAAGACCAGCTCCCCTCTGGGACTCAGTCTGTCCGGTGTGACCCTAGACGTGTGCGCTGGCAGCTCAGAGAAAGGCACTGCAATGCGAAAATGGTTGTGGTTGGTGTCGTCCTGGAGGCCCAAAGGGAGCGTGGGTTGAGTGAATCCAGCTGGTGTTGGAATGGGGGAGCTGATGGGTGAAGCAGAGGTCTCCAACAAAGTGTCATGGACTGGGCTTGAAGACACATGGTACAGCTGTGTGGCCTCCTTTAACCCCTTCTTCTTCATTTCTTTCAGCTGCTGCTGAGCCAGTCGGTACCTAGAGAAACAAATATATTGTAATTCCCACGACTGGAGAATTAAGTTGATGATTTCTACAATAAATTCTGTATGTGGAGTGAAAATTGTGGGTGACAGCAAGTGGAAGAGAAGATTTTTGTTGATTTTACTGCTTCAGTGCAGATGTTGTCACCCAGTCTAGCTCTAGCTAGAAAGTGTCCAGTGTTGTGAATGTTTTAAAGTTTTAATGAGTGAGAATATGTTAAAAATGCATTAAAAACAGTGAAAACTGTTTTGAACATGTTGTCCATTCATTTTAAATCAGGAAGATTTCCAAGAAAATTATGAAAATTTCAGAAAATATGAGTGAGAGGAGTAATGGTACATCGATTTTTTTTAGAACGTATGATTGCTGATTTATGTGTGACAAAAGTGAATAATATTCTAAACATACCCAAATATTGTTGGTAACATCTTCTGACCTGTCGGGGACAACCTTTCTGGGTCCTGTGAGACAGGCATCACCAGGGTCTGTGAGGGAGGCTGACTGGCCAGGACAGGGGTGTCTTTCTGCGCTGCTCCCACACCCGTGCCCCCCTGTGGGCCATGTCCGTCAGACAGGCTGGGTCTTTGGAGGCTATGGCCACAAATGGAGGCCTCGTCGGACAGCTTGCGTCCTCCAGGGGAATGCATGGAGCCTCTGCGGACAGAGCTGCACTGAGGGGTCTGGCAAAGCTTTCTCCACACTGTCACCACAACAGTAGCCAGAATCACAGCCAGGCAAAGGGAGATACCAGCCACCACTACCACATTACCACCAAGGGGCGCAGCGCCGACAGTTACGGGAGGGATGGATGGAGACGGTGCAGGCAACACTAGGGAAGAAAGAGAGTAAATTACATAAAATAAAGGGACCAAGGGTGTAATAGAAAAACAATAAGATGAGGCGCAAAGAGACTGACCAGCACAGTCCTCCAGTGAGCAGAGAGACTGTTCCTTTACCATGCCGGTGCACTTCATCCCTCCCACACCTGAGGGCACCAAACACTCACGCACTCGTTCCCTCACCCCCTCTCCACAGCTCACACTGCAAACACTCCATGGCTGCCACGGGCCCCATGACTCTGCAGAGAAACAGAAAAAAAGCTTACATGCAGATAAATTGTTCGGTTTACAGCACAAGACTGTGAAAAAGTCATTTGAAGTACGATATAACAACTCAGAGCCTAAGCCAGGACACAGCTGCAAGTAACTTTCTAGAAATTGAATTTAACAGTTGTTTTACATAAATGGCTTTGAACATTTTGATTTCTTATGAATGAATCAACTGTGTATCTGTATACAAACAGAATAATTGGTTATGCGCGGAGGCTGATACAGTAAGCTGTGATGTCATGATCATGTGCTATAGGGAATGTCCGAGGGTCACTATAGTTACAAGGCCTGTCAGCTGTTGATTACAATATTTCAGTTGCACACTGCATTGCATTTAAATAACAATTTCAATGTGGTAGCTCTATATCTTAATAAACACATAATGTGTGACCTTGTGATGGCGTTGAGACATACTAAGTTACTCTCCACCTCACTATCAAAAAGAAAAAAGGTGACTATTTCAGTCATGCATGCCATGAAATAGAGACTGACTTTAATGAATAATAATGCACCATCAAATGGACTGATATCATTCTGGACATAGACCTGTAAACCTTACAAAGCTTTCATCTTTTTTCATGATTCAGTGTTGACTCTCAACAGGATATTATTTCTAAATGTCAACTGACTTAAAGGGACAGTTCACTCAAAAATCCAAAATCTATTTGGCTTGAGGAAATATCAGCCACAGAAATGTTTGCCTTCTCTTGAATATAATGGCATGAGAAGGAACTCGGCTTGTGGTGCTCAAAGCACCAAAAACTACACCCACCAACTGTATCACCATGCAGAAGGAATCATGCACCTACTCGTGGACAAGAGGCTTGTGCTCGTGACAGTGAGGAATGTAAACAATGACGGCATCCTCTTCAGCTGAGCTATATCCTCTCATCCATCAGGAGAAATAAATTTGTTCCCACATGAGACTGCTCACAACAAGGTGTGTGGATTATCGTGAGACACAAGGTCATGATTTTCTGAAAAGAGATATTACTGTTGAGTTTTCCAAATGTATTTTTGGTGCTTTGAGCACCACAAGCAGAGCGCCATCTACAGTAGTTCCTTTATATCAAGAAAAGGCATACATCTCTACAACTGATATCTCCAAACTCATCAACTCACATTAATCCTGCCTGTCTATAGTGCCATTAATCCATGTAGATGAATAAACAGCACTATAGGTAAGAAGCAAATATGTATTTTTAACTTTGGGATCAACTGTGCCTTTAACATACTAGAATAAACAGTTACATGGTTTACTATAGCTATTATAACATAAACAACATCGTCCTTTTTCACAGTGGACATTTTTGTCATAGAAGGAAAAGTACAGGTGTTACTAATAATATTGCTGCGTTCAGTTCAAGTGTCTCAGTAAGACATGACAGTGACAGTGTAAAAAGCCCTCTTGCCTACTCTTTAATCAGTCCATTCCTGAACTAGTGACTGGATTTTATCCACCACTGGTTATTATTACTCTGGGATAATCTGGAAGAATAAAGCAAAATTCAGCCCTTATTGAGCAAATCATTGCATGCCTGTCAAATTAAAACAAGTCAGTGTAGATGCAAATGTATTCCTCACACCTGCCGAATGTAAATGTGTTAATTAAATCTCACCTGCACTCCGATGAACCACCACACAGGTCTGTGCAGGACTAGGAGAGCGACTGAAGTTGAAAACAAAGCGAAAGCAGTACTTATTCCTTCCCGGGTAAAACACAGAACAGTTGAATTCTGTCTCATTTTCTCCCTGCGTCAGCCAATTAAAGGCCAATGGAGAAGAAGAGGGCTCCTCTGATTCTACCCCAGAGGACACGGCGAGCCCTCTCTCACCACCTGCGTCCTTATACAGCAACACTTTCCCATTGATGTGAGCACAAGGTGGGGTTATCAGTTTAACAGTCATAGTCCCTTCACAGCCACTCCTGTAAGCATTGCCATTTTCCACCAGCAGCTTATAAGAGAAGATACGAGAGAGGTAGAGAGCTCCAGAGCTCTTCACATCCTGTGCTGCATGAGGAGACCGCAGAGACACTCGTATGAAGTCTCTCTCTGTGAAGGGGAAGGCGCAGGTCAGCTCAACGCTCTGTGAACGGAGAGGTTTGATTGGGTGTCGCGTACGGGCTCGGATCTTGTCAATGCTGTTACGTCCTATCTGGTTGTACTCCATGTAGTTGACCTCTAGGAAGAGGGCGGAGTCAATGCCACTGGAGCAGGCCTGAAAGTATTCATTAGTGGATATCCCAACCTGGAGAGAGACAGAAGAAGAGACACAAGTTAATCACTCTGGGTCATTATTCTGCAACACAATTACACTGGGTTGCACCAGCAAAGATGATTTTAATTCCTCATTAGTTTAGGAAAGCTAGGTTTGAAATAAGTAAATCCAGACTTATAATTAAGCAGAGCTGTGTTGCACAATTTAAGACTAATCTTTGTTTAGTAAATTCAAGTTTAATGACGCAAATTGAACTTTAATCAATATGGAGATGCTCTCCTACAAAAAACTGCAGCTATTTTAGAAGTTAAACCACCTCAAATTTAAGTTTAAAGTTAATATGTTTTGCATTTTACATTGTAGTTTAAAGTTTTGGTGCAACAGAATTTTTGTAATTTTAACTGGTTTAAAAGTTTGGTGCAACATGATTTAAAAACTTAAACCATGACTTAATCAGGTTTAAATATTACTCCTTGTGGGTGCAACCTAGCCTTAGTGTGTGAAGTCTGAGATCTTGTTTGGCTTGCCTGAAAAGACCCTGATTGGTTTCCAGCCCGATCCACAGCGATGTGAAAGGTGGGCCACTGCACCCGCAGTTCTGAGCTCCACCACCAGGTAGTGCGCTCCGTGCTGCTGTCGTCCGTGCCATTAGCATGAGCAAAAGGAGAGATGCTGGTCTGCCTAAGCAGGAACCGGAAAGTTCCTGCATACAGGAAACAAGAGCAGTTGAACTCCACCCTGCCGGACGATTGGTTGTCGGGGAGAGTCCTGGTCAGGAGGGTGGTGTTGGTTTCCGTGTTGACCAGAGAGAGGCTCGTGCTGCGGATGATGCTGCTGTTGGATTTTGAGCTGAAGTCCACAAATACACTGGCGTTGCTAAGGGCAACATGGAAAGAGGGCCAGATACTGAGCCCTGCAAAAGCTACAGGAGAGGATGCACAAAGGTAAAACAGGGCAATGAGAAAGAACATTTTACCCAGGGTTCATCCATCCTGCACCAGTGTTTATTGTTTCTTTGAGAATTTTTTGGAAACACTTTATTTGAAAGTATGTGCATTGCACATTGGAAATGGAATGTGAAAAAAAATATTAAAATATCCTAAATAAAAAAATAATTAATTAAATAATTAAAATAAAACCGTATGACCAAAACAATAAATAAAATGGACTTTGCACAAAACACATGTATATATTAACGTCAGCAAAAACTATGTAGGTCATGTCCATATTACTGTATGATAAGTGTATAATGTAATTATTGTGACAGGCCTAAGTAGAAAAAGCAAAAATGCTGCAGCACAGTAGAATATTATTTTAAGAGCTGAACTGTGGTGCAGTGTGTAAATCCTGTTGCTCAAACCTCACATCCTCACAAAGCGAAGAGGGTGTAGGTAGAGGAAGAGGCTGACCCTCCATTACCCTCATCACTCCTCTGCCCTTTCCTTCAGCACAACTTCCCTCCCTCATTTGAATGAAGGCACATACATGATTGTACAGCCCATTTAAGTTAGGTGGAGTGTTTGCTTGATCGGGTAAATTTTAAAACACTCAGCCTGCCAGCCTTTTGAAAAGTGGAGTTGTGTTATTAAGACAGTTTGATGACACTCACCATATCCCATGAGCGCCAGCAGAAAGGGCAGTAGTGAGACAGCTTGTGGCATTCCGATGTCTGCGCCTCTGTTTTCTCCTACACCACATGACCGTCCTCTTCCACCGCCCCTGACCTCTACAAACCAAAGGCAAAATCACAAAATAAACAAAAAAAAAAAAGAAATTGTCCACAAGAAGGCAGCAGGCAATAACCAGTTGTGCCTGGAGGTGTCATCAGACAGGAGGAGGTATGGAAGACGTGTTGCACTGTTCTGAGGTATGAAAAACAGGAAGGCTGGAGCATGAAGTTGTGACCATGAGTTTTCTGGATTTACAGTGGCAGCTTCCTCTTCCTTCCATCTTCACAATGGGGGAAAGAGGGACAACAAATATTTGTGAGGGAGAGCAAAATCCTTGCTGTTTGGCTGCTTGCAAATCGTTTCTGTGATTGTTTTTCTGTTATTTCCGTAGAAACACAATAGACCCTGGACTTCCTGAGACACAAATCCCAAACTTTAGGATCTGGGGCACCAGACTGCTGAGACTTTTCTGAACAACTGGGCTAATCATATAAGGTGGCGGTTAATAAAATCAATACTTTTCAAGTATGGAAGCCCATTTCTGTCAGTAAATGAAAAAAAATCTCCAACGTAAGTCATAACAATGGGATTTAAAAAAGTCAAAACTATGATTAAGTCATAATTCTGAGATTGAAAGTAAAAATTTTATCTCATAATCATTATGTTTTATCTAATAATTTCTACTTTTTATATTCTAAATATGACTTTTTGGCTCCGACTTTTTAACCTGACTGATATTGGATTATAGGGACTGATATTGAAATGATATTAGAGAGTAAAAAAATAATGCCTGATAATCTTTATCTACACTGAAACAGTAAACTTTTACTGGTATTTTTAAGAATTATAAATAGCTATAAATAAAAGAAAAACACAAACAGAACAACTCAAATTAAAAAAAAAAAAAAACTCATAAAACATAAGAACTAAAAATAAATGTAAAAAAATTCTTAATTATGTTCTGTAAAAAAAAAAAACCAACAACATATATGCCATATATTTGATATAAAGCTGTACTAGGCCAATATTGGGTTGAAAATATCTCCTGACCAATATATCAATCCATCCTTATGGAAATAATTATGACTTTTTAACTTAGAATTTCAACTTTTATTCTCATAATGGACCGTGGTCTCATAATTCTGACTTTTTAACTAATAATTTTGCATTTTCATTTCATAAGTACCACCTTTTAATTCATAATAAGACTCAAAACTCATAAATCATAATTATGATTTACCATGGGAATTTTTATTTCTTACACCGGGGAAAATGGGCTTCCATAGACTTAAATACTTAAAATACTCTGAAGACAGTTTACGATTATGTTTCTCAGTCAAACTCAGCTCAAATGCATCTGTACTAAATGTTTATTTATCGCATTTCATTTATTTTGAAGTCACTCCACCTCTGAAGTGTTTAATATAAAACTTAGAAATGATTCTAAGCTTTCGGCATTTAGCATATTTTATGCTTAGAACAGGTTTAATCTGCCTTTGGGACACACAGGTCATAACCTTCACTGTATAGAAAAAGAAAGCTGATCCACTCACATGTCTTGTTGACTCAGCGCAGCATTATTCCTCTCTGATATCCCAACACAACAACCGCTGCAATATCGGCTCCTCCATGTGCTGGGAACACATTTCTTCTGACTGATAAACTGCTGATAGTTTCATTGACAGTCGGCGAGACGAGCGGGACACAAACCAGCGGAGCTCTGCGAGGACGCGCACCGGTGTCGAGCGCTTCAAAGAGCCGCTCACAGTCACTTCACGGTCATCAGTCAGCAGGGCGGATTGAATATTATCTTCAACTCACTATTTCTGTTCCTCCCAACTGTAGAGGCACAGGAAAGACAACGCACTGTGACGTCGTAGTAAATAAACCAATAAGATACTTCCTTTTAGGAAAAAAAAGACGGTTTATGATGTAGTTGAGGAATTGTTTATCCATTATATACTTCTACATGTTAGAGGCAAATAGGGAAGACTGGGGATGGTTGCAACGCTTTTTGCATTTCTCTCAGTTACTCAGAGACTATTTGCACTAAACCAAGCCAATCTTTAGACATATATCTGTCTGATAATTACCCATACCATTTAGTGATGATTACTACACTACATATTGTTCACAATATATATTTGAAAGGAAGATGTTGCAGCTAATTTTACTAATTAACTTTTTTCTTTTTTTTCTCAATAAGCATAACATTGTTCAAATATTACAGCAATGTTACAGAATTAATTATTTATTTAGTTAGTTATTTTATCAAATAACAGTTATTGAGTTTTGTTTATTTGCCTTGAGTCAATGGGCAGATGTTACAGTGTGGGACAGAAAGAATGGAACAATTTGTAAAGCGACAAACTTCTATTAAACATGTATTTATTGTACAAAACTGCAACAATGACTTGTGTGTGTTGAAAAATATTGTTGTGTGGTCTGGTTTGATATGGCTGCTTAGCTCGGGACAGTTGCAACTTGCTTCAGTCATGACAGAACATCATATGCTTTCTAGACACATTGATCTTGACACATGCTAAACATGTCACTTAAAAGTCAACAAAACAAGGAAGGTCAGGATAGAATGTCAAAAATACAACTTATGAAAAATTATGCAGCAGCATGTTCATTGTGTCTTGTCTCCTGGTGGGGAGTGGACCTCATCACTCTAGCATTTTGCTGATTGGAGAAATAAAACTTTTGTTCTTACCATCCCCTGTTGTGTTTGTTACTTCACGACATTTATCTTATAGCTTTAGTTATAAGTAACTTTACATATTTAGATTATTAATATAACTGAGATAACAGATGATATCAGATTAGCTTCATGTTGACCAGCTGCAACATTAAAGGTTGAATATACAGGATTCTTTGGTTGTTGTTGTTTGTAAATGTATCTTTCATCACAGTAGTGGTTGAGTAATCTAGTAGTACAATTAAGTATAATAAAGTACAAAGTATAATAAAGTATTTCTGATGGATAGAACCATGATTTTCAAAGTAGGGGGCCAAAGCCCCCTTTGTGCCTGCCAAAGGGTGATGGGGGCCTCAGCAAATTGTACTGAAGAGGAAGGAAAATGCTACCAATATAATATTGTGAAATAAAATTGAAATGTTTATTGTTGTTATGTGCATTAGTACTTTACTAGTATTGCCAGTAGGGGATTTTGGGGGGAATTATTGATAAATGCATGGTACAGTTTGTGGTGCTGAAGTAGCAAATGGATTTGTAATTGTGTCTTTTTCTCTCAGTCTCACCCTTTTGTAAGTTTCATCTTGGGGAATTTAAAATACAGAACCAAAAGAGGTGTTCATGAGTTGGTTTGCTAGTGGCGGGTTGTTAGTTGCCCACCCCCATGTTAAAAATTAAATTGCCTACTGAGTATTGCTACTTAAACATAAATAGGCTAAAATGTTTGAATATTTCTTCAACCACTGCCCTTATTTACATTCCTGCCTGGGAGGATTAACAGGCAAATGAAGCAAAACTATTCACTGGTTTGGAAGTGTTCATGGGTTCTGAATTTCTGTGGTAAAATTGAGACTTCCACACATAGTAATTTCCAAAATACTGATTCTCAAATACAGAAGTACCCAAGCAGTGCCTTCACACGCAGGTTCATTTTTGCACGATTAAGTTATGTCAGTTATCAGGTATAGGGCATTAGAGAAAACTATAATTATATAGTATAAAGTGAAAGATTCAAGAGATCATTATCAGTTTGAACAACAAGCACCTGAATCATCCACAGACTTCAGCACAGGTGCCTGAGGAAAGTGACTACACGGGGAAATATGTGAGATAAGATGGATCCACTCCTTTGAGTGGCAGTCACACATAAATCTTTTTTTATGTAAAGGGGTTGTTAAAAGGTTACATTTAAAAAGAAACTCATGATAGTCAAACAGAATAGCACTGTGTATCCTAATCCTAAAAAAAAACATCTTATAGCCTGCAATTCAGTCATGTAGTAAACTGCACACTCTTATAAATAAGGGTTCCAAAAGGGAACCATTTACTTTGGAGGAACCTTTTTTGTTTGAGGGTTTGTCAAAGGTTCTTTGTTGGACTAAGGGTTCCAAAAGAACCCTTTTTGAAAGAAAGAGTTCTTCAAGGATTTTTGAAATCCTCTTTTATCCAGGGTTCTTTGTACCATGATAAAAAAAGATTCTTAGTAGAACCCCCTGGTTCAATTCTTGTTAGCACCTTTGTAGGCATTTTCCACCAACAAGCACCTAATTATAAACTGCTCTGAGCATCTCCACCAAAAATAAACTGGTTCTCAACCCTAAAAATCGGCTCCCAGCTGGAACCAAAACATTGCAAGTGTACTAAACCAAAGTGGGAGTATGATACTGCAGCAGTCTTTGTACGCTGTGCAGCGCTCTCTGTTGATGACATCCTTGATTACAATGGTTTAACTCACAACTGAGAACCAGAGCTAATTTGATGGCAGGGTTCTGGATGAAACCTTTCACAGATGGTTCTAGGTATAACCCTTCATGTTGTTTTCCAGGAAGAACTCTCTGAAAGAGATGGAGTGGAAAGTGGAAAAGGTTCGACCAGGAACCAAAGAGGGTTCTCCTCTCGGGACAACCTAAAGAACCCTTTATGGTTCTACTGTAGTACAGAAGTGCAGATTTATCTCATACAGTCAGATTATCTTTCTTCCACATACAATGACATAAAAATCAGATCTATGATATTTTGTATAGAAAAATATTCACCAAAAGTTCAATGTTGTGCATGAATCCTCAATTATTGTGATCAGAGCTGCCTCAGTTCAGCTCTCAAGAAACTTCCTCAAGCAACAGAGTTCATCTACTATCAAATTAATGAGCCACATGGCAGAGTAATCTAATCAGCTGTAGAGCACTGCAGAGCTTCATTTTTCCTCCAGAGAGAGAAAGAGAGAGAGAGAGAGAATGCCAGCAGAAAACAGGAAGCTTCTCTGGAGATGAAACACCCTTTCGTGCTCACAATGGGAACAAAGAACTTTTCTATCCTGTGTGTAAAAAAGCCCTACAGGGACACACATGAGATTAAAAATAAAAGTACAGTTGGTAACACTCCCAGCAGCAACTCTAACATTTAGACACGTAGCTTCTCAGACTTACAGTATGCTCATAGTTCTCACATTTATTACTACTTCTGCGGTTACACTCTATATGAGATCCTGTGAGTAGATATGGTCAAGAGATAGAATACACAGACACTCTTATCTTTCAGTTTGGCTTCAAAACAGTCACAACTGGAATTTTTTTTAACACAACCTCTGCAATGAAGGGATTAACCATCTGAAGAATGACACTTGGCAGTGTGCCCTACATTTTATATGCTGTGAACCCAACTGACTGCAGGTCAGGACCTATTTTGTGTTAAAAAAAACAAACATTGCTATACTGCAGTTTCCATGATATTTTGATTACTTGTTCAGTCCTTGTTAGTTCTGATTTGTTCTTTGTTTATGCTTTGTTGTTTGTCTGAATTTATTTGTCCAACTTTTATTTGTTTTTTTTTTTAATTCTAGATGCATCGTCATCTTATAAATGTCTTTATTAAATCTCTGTTTTGTATAATGGTGAAAACAACCAATTGAACTGCTGATTACAAAAAAAGACAGCAGCTTGGGCATTTTATTTTATCTTGGTCTTTTCATGAATGTATCCTACACCTAGGCTATTACATTCAAAGACAGTTTGACTACTTTAAGACTATTTTTTGAGCTCTTTGCCTTTATTTTATTAGTGACAGCTGAAGATATGACAGAAAAAGGGGTAGAAAGAGGGGATGACATGCAGCAAATGACCAGAAACCAGCAGCTGTTGCAGAGGACTGATAGCCTCCATATATGGGGCGCACACTCCTACTGAGCAACAGGGACACCCCTGAGAGAATCAGAGAGTTTTTGATGGACTGAGAGATGACATATGGTATTTAGATCTGTGCATGTTCTCTCCCTTCTCAGAAGATAAGACAGCATGACAAGCTTCATTCCTTAGTCATTTATTACATAAATGTGTTTTTCACTCAGGAAAACATGTGATCGGTGGCTCTGGGCTTTTCATAAGAGTCCACACCACTTGTAAAAAGTTTTAAGCTGTAAGACAAGAATGTGTCATTAACAAAATTCAGAATTAGAGAGGTGCAAAAAAATATATCCCATTAAGTTTACCTAAACCCTTTTATTACTGAACACACACAATGATCAAGAGGGAACACTTTGCTGCATGTACAGTATTTGCAATTCCTTCAACAGTTTCTGGAAAAGTATGTTCTTGGTAAACTTTTCTTTTTTTGTTTTCTCTTAGACGTACATAAAAAATAGCTGATAATATCTACAGTGGATTTGCAGAGATATGAGACTAACAGAACACCAACCATTCAATAATCATAACCAGACTGAACAGGTACCTTGCTGCACTCAAAGTACAGCAGCAGAGTGTCTGTTGTACATGGGCATGCACATGTTGTGGTAAGAATATTGTTTTAATGCATCTGGTCTATCAGTAGAGACAGAGCAGCTCAATCTAAGTTTTATTTTTATGTAGTTTAAGTTACTGTCTGAACAATAATGTCTGTAAACAGGTCAAAAGAGGTTTGGGTAGAATCTCAAACCCTCAACAGAGTCGTCTCTACACAGGTGGCCCATCTTCTCAGCCAGCAACAACCTGGAGATGAGGAAGTGAAGAGGAGACAAAGAAATAAAGAAGAAACATGCATGAGCAAAATGCAGCAATAAAGAACAATAAAAACACCAGGCGAATGTTCTCATTGTTATAATGATATTGTGTAGTAAAACAGAGAGACAAAGGGCATGTTCACACCTTTTTAGTTCACCTGAACGGAACCCTGGAGTGATTCATTTTCTGGTGTGAACACCAGAAACAATCACATAAGCATAACATTGTACGTCATTTCATTGCTTAAAAAATTCTCTTCCTGTAGGCAGAAATTGTGAGGGGTGTGTTAACTTTTTACCCGATAAATTTCCACCACATGACTTTTTGTGTTTAATTTTTGGACCAGATGGAAAATTTAACAATCATCCTGACATTGGTTCGATTCAGGAACTGGTCTTTTAGGTGAGAACTCTCCCTGACAGAGTGAGTCTTGAGAAAATGTTCTGCTATTGTTCATCTGTATCTTTGTGTTAACGTACCGCTCTTTAGACAGAAGAACAGAGAGACCCAGAAGCTTTGCAAACTCCTCTGCTGTTAAAGAACCTTTGTCTGACACCTGCACAAGAAGAAAATGAAGACATATGTAGATAAGACAAAACTTACACAATGACCTCTCTAGAGATATTTTGCAGACATATATATCTAAGATGGCATGCTGTTTGATTAGTCTAAACCATGTCAGTGTCAGTATAATGTTTGTAACAGTAACGCTTACATTGTCCAGTGCTGAGGCTATCATTTCCTCTTCGCTGTGAGATTGCAGCTGGACCACCATCACACCACTGTCAAACACTCGCAGCCTACAAAGAACACAGGACAAATAAAGCAAAAATATGAGTGTGTGTGTGTGAGATGTAGAGATCTGGTCAACAGATTTATGCTGAAGTGATCTTTTATTACACTTAAATAAAGAACTGGCTAAAGAACAAAAAACTGTTTGGGGCTACTACAGTTGTAAGACCAGCGTGGGGAGGAAACAGGCCAGTGTTTCTTTTCAAACCCCAGGAAGTGACAGGAAATGACATTCACAGAGGGTTGGACACCACTTCCAACAACAGGAAGCCGGGCAGGAAGAGCCTGGCCTCTGTGAAGGAGGCGCCAGTCCTGCCCTATATTCCTTTAATAAACACATAGTCTGCTCTATATACACAAAAGAATGCATGAAAGGATGCACAGACGAATTAAACAACACAAACAAAACTCGATCTCACCTCAGTGGAAGTTTCAATGACTCAAACATCTTGCATGCGTTTACCAAGTCTTCTGGAGATAAAAGCTGTGGAGATGAGGGAAAAAAAGGGGGAACGTCAGTATCTGACAAGCCACTAAAGACATTCGTGTGTAGTGTTACTTGGGAAAACATGTCACCAGCGGTAATCAGTTTTAATAACAGTTGACGCTACTTGTAAAAAGTTATATGGAAACAGTATGTTATTTGAAATGGAACTAACTCCTGATAAAGTTACAGACATAGTGGCGTCCCACAAGGTTACATATTAGGTCTTCTCTTATTTCTCATACACATCAGTGATTTGCATTTGATAACCGAAAAAGTGCTTTTCATTTTATATTGCAAAATCCCAATATATTTCTTACAGATAAAGACGAACATAAGTTGTTAACCTGTATGATCAACAGTATAGTTAGGATGAATATCTGATCCATATTTAATAAATTGTGTGATCTTCAAGCCTAGAAATAGAACTGTATTAGATCATTCTCATAGAAAATAATGTGTTTTAATATGTTTATTATGTTAAGTTCATATATTCATACATATTTCTTATATGTCCAATAAAGTAAAAGCAAAGAATATTGTTATTTTCCGGAGAGGTAAGACATATCTTGTCAATAAAAGACCTTCTGGATCTATAATATTCTCTATATTATACTTGTTTAGCATATTCAACATTAATATATTTCAGCATCACCTCCATCCCTCTAGCGCGGTTGACAAGACAGTACACCTCCGTGAGAGCCATCATGCCGCCACGCTCCTGAGAGAGCCGGGAGAGGCAGAAAGAGAGAAAGACGTAAAAACAATAGAGTCAGCAAAAGATTAAAATGAAAAAGAAAGTAAGGCTGACATGAATGTGTGATCTTAGCCTGTGTAGATGTAAAAGACGCGACACACAAATATTCACACCTACCTCCAGGGGCGCCTGTAGCATGTCTCCCAGCTGCTTAGCCAGCTGCAAATGGTAATGTGTACCTGATCCATGTGTTTCCCTGGTAACAGGATTGGCAATACCCATGCTCAGCAGGTAGGACTTAAATCGGATAGTCTATAAAGAAAAACATATATGTTAATAAAGAGCAAAAAAAAGCATCACTGTGCAGTAACTCTATTGGCAGCTATGTGCATCAGGCCTCAGACTAGACAAGCTGTGTGTGCAGTCGTCTAGTTGGGTTATTTAGATACTTTTATACTTAAAGGGAGCTATTGCTGCATGTAAAGTGATCTAAAACTACATACCTTGTCCTCCTGTTTGTGTCTGCAAGTTCTTACCTCATCTTCCGTTATGTCTCCCTGCTTGTCTTTGATCTTGTTGGCTATAGATCTTGACAGCTCCACCATCTCTTTGGCCTGTTAGTTGGAGTAGACAATCATTCAAAAAAAAAATCCCACTACATAGCAGTATATAACCTCAATGCAGGTTTGCTGGTCCATTATTTTTTTGTTTTTGTGAGGTTTATGTATCCAAACTGAACTGATCTGATATTCAAATTTAAGTTGAAATGTGTATGTTTTAGGTCTTTTCCCGAGACCTTTTCAAAATATTTTCCCACGTAACCTGACAAAGGTTTCTGTATGATGATGCTACATATAAACCCTGTAGGTTGGGAGAGGGGAGGGGCGGGGGGCATCACCATGTTTTGCTAAGAACTGAGTGGGAGTTTCCGATTGAAAAACCTGGAAGAACTGCAGATGGAGTTGCCCTTCAGACAAATATACAGTATAACTGTCAAGGCAAGAATGGACCAGTCAGTCTAGTAACTGGAGAGGTGCCGGTGCCCCTCGCTCTGACATTTCCCCACACACTGGACCTGTTTGTGCATGTGTGTCTATTATAGGCCTGTGTGCATAAAATAACAACAAATCTGTTGAAAAATCTCCCTACAAGGATTAAAATTCACTTCTTCTTCTTCTAGATATAACAACAATTCAAATGAAAGCATTCCTTACCTTCACCATCAGCTTACTGAGGTCCTCAAAGGCCTGAAAAAAAAAGAGAATAAATGAGCAATGGTGCTCAAAAATGTTCACAATTAAATAAACCACAAAACTTCATGGCTACAGTGATAATTTAAATATCATTCCACAGCACCCTCATCCCTCCTCTGGCTTATGATTAAGTTCTTCCTAACCCTAAAACTTTATTTGTTTCAATGTTATACATTTCATAAAGCTATATATAAAATTTGGATTTTATTTAGTTAATATTAAAGACATACTGTACATACAGTCGGTCCAACAGTAGTTGTATAAACACATATTATCATGTTTGCTTAACGGGTGTCACAGTGGCTGTGGTCAGCTTGTGGTCAGTTTCAGTAAATTCTGAAAGTTTTTATGGCAGAAAAAAAACAGATCAGTGTTTACAATTATTTCCTTCAAAATATGTTTATTCATATTATAATATCCCAGTACAATATATACTATACTACTACTATAAAACTTGGAAACTTTGAGGAGACTGACAGCAGGACACTTGAGCAATTTACTTAACTTAGTTTAAATCAAAATCTATAACTCTGTAGAAGATTTTTCATTGTATTTGGCAATGCAGAAAGGCTAAAATGTTCTGGGAAGTGTGAAGAGTCAAACAGGATCATTTCCAAACAAACTTTCATGGAGGACAGCTTGCTTTATGCCAAACAATGTACGGCACTGTTTAGAAAAGTATTCACAGCAAACACTGCTCACTGAATAATACAGTTGTTATCAAGCCTTAGGATAATATAACATGCTAACCGCTAAACAGCATATCTTTGACACCCTTCATCAATTACACTGAGGATTTAGATTTGACAGATGATCAAGTGAATGACTAATTTCTGTGGAAAATGTAATTTCCGACCTTGTAAAACTTTCATTTTTCTTATACATATAAAATTTTACATATATTGCAATTAAAATATTGCATTTTATATAGATTACCATGTATTAAAATAGGAGGAGCAGTTTTTGTTTGATTTTCTTTTCTTTTTATGGTTTGTCAGTGCAGTAATTTATGTGGCGTTTTACTATACATTATGTGAATGTAAAAGGCTGTATGTCATGGTGTTAAAAACACATTTGAATTCTGACCCATTTCTTAGTATTTAAGTTTTTTGTCTTAACAGTACCTCACAAATGTTTTTGTCTGTTTCTTTCCTCCTCTCCTCTATCTTCCTCTCAATGCCAACAATCCCCACTGCACGAGTCCTTCCTGCCTATGAAGGAAAGAAAAACACAGCATGTGAAACACACAAGCAATTTTAAAAAGTTGGTAACAAGCCTTGAAAGACAAGGAAAGACAAACAGTACAGAGGAAACATAATTACAGTGGACCACTGCTGTAACAGTACACATAAATTTTAGTGACTATGGCTTCATAATGTTTATCAAAAAAAAAAAACTACGATTAATGTAATCTAATTTGGAGACACATGACACTAATTGAAGTGAATGAAAGGGGGTAAAAGCCTACACAAAAAGCTAATTTTCACTCTGGTGTGAGTCTGGTGCAGTGGGATACTATACTGGATTTTATGTATTGAATGGTATGTATTGAATGGTGAATGGTAAAACAACAAAACCCTAGAAAATATTCAGAGGCAGACGTTTGAACTATTTGAACTGTCAAGCCCAACAATATAGTGACAACACTGCCATCCTGTGGAACATAATTTAAATGGACCGAAGTGTAATTCCCATGTGCATCACCTACTGAATGACATTTTTGGTTGCTACAATTATAGTCCCAGTGGCGTGGAGAAATAACTCAGCGTTCATAAATTGTTTGGTCTTTAATTTTATTCAGTTTTGTTGTGTGTGTGAATGTGTGTGTGTGTGTGTGTGTGTGTGTGTGTGTGTGTGTGTGTGTGTGTGTGTGTGTGTGTTTGTGTGGGAGTGGATGCAATAACATATCTGATGACCGTAAGGTTCTTGTGAATGAGCAACTCAAATAGGGTCAAATTATGAACTTGTGTTTACTTTCTGACCTGAGAGCCAGTTCCTGTGGGGATGGGTTGTGAAACTGGTGTATTCTCCCATCTCTTCTGAGTCATTTCCTCTGTTAGCCTCCTGTAAAACTGTGAGTAAATTACACCATGTCAGTTCTGGATAATAATGGATCAAATGCAGCATCTTTATAAAGAAAGCTCATGAACAATAAGTACAAAAAGTTTTGACAATAAGCTCTTTTGGCTGTTTGAACTACCTCAATTTGCCCATGTTCTTTGAAGGACAGCTTGATGAAGGAGTACTTGCTGTGCTGGTAAGGACCTGGCTCCTTGTTGGCAGGTGCTGGGTGCAGGTGGATAACTATTTTGGCACTACGGGATAAACAATACCATTAACTATTAATTTACCACTTTCCTCTTGTAAACTGAAGTGATTACTGTTATTAACAGTGAAAGTTCATTTGTGGGTGTGGAAATAGTGGTTTGACAAAAAAAATAAAAAATAAAAAATAAAAAAACTCCACCTATTAATTTTCTGTATTTTTCAGCTTTCAACCACAGCAGGCCATGACCATACTTGCCAACACTCCTGATATTCCCAAGGGGACTCCAGTTTTTCATTGCTCACTCCCTTTCTCTCCCATTTCTGAGAAATTTTCACACCTTTTTTTCAGGCTTGTCATTATCCCAACCTGTTTTTGACACTATACAGCATGTATAAGCCCTATAAGTCTCTAAAAATGTACTGTTTCTACCTGAACAATACAGCTACACCAAACCCTACTTTGTTATAAGAATTCCTCTTTCTTAAGGTAAGTTTTAAAGGGAAAGGGCACGCATTTTGTAAAATCTGTCACATCAATGTTCTTTTAGGGGCAGGGCAAAAAAATAATTAAATAAAAGAAAATTGATGAATATTAGTTTGTACCAGAGGAACAAATTATTCTGATTCTTCACTAAGAATTAACAGTATTAAACATAAAAATTCTGTTACAGTGTACTCATTATTTATATTTTTTATTCTTTAAAAGTCACTAGAATGGAGGAAACTCTATTAAATGCATTTTTTTTTGTATCAAAATCTCCCCATATTTGACGTGTCAAAGTCAGCAAGTGTGGCCATGACCTTCTCTCCAAATACAACTTTCGGTTATCACGTGACCAAAGGTCCAGACAAAATTTATGGGAAGACACTTGAGCCATCTCCATGACAACTGACTCCATCCACTGATGATGCCAATGAGATTACAGATGCTTCAGAAAAAGCAAGTAAGTGGACCTTGATTTAAGAGGTTTTAGTCAAATTACATATTTATGTATTAAAAACACAAGATGTTGTTGTTTGCTTCCTTTAACACAACAATGAAACCCTTGCGGACTCTCACCTCTTTCCTATTCCCGCAGCCTGCTCCTCAAAGAAAATGATCTGTGAGAGGGGCATGGCTATGCAGCATTCCTACAGATCGCAAAGAAATGCAGAAATCACCGTGAGACACAACTTCTCACACAATCAGCGCAGTCGATATGTACTGTTTACTGCTCTCTTACATGATTTTTAACGTCCCTCCAGATCAACCGGTGGGTGCTCAACAAGGCAACTCCGACATCCAGCTTAGCCTGATACAATGACAGGAAAAGACATGGCGTTATAATTGGCTTATATTAATTTGTTATGTTACTTTGTGTATTATAACTACCTTGCACTAAAACCACAATTATCTACCTGAACTTCATCAGCAGTTTATGTGCACCGTTATTCAACTATCTTATTAACATTGTTGCGTATAAGTTTTAGCTGCTGTGTTGTTGTGTCAGGCCACAAACTTATACATAAGAAAACAAAACTCTTTACCTTATCATCACCGTCATACAGTCGGACACCTCTTTGTTGGATTACTAAAGTTTCGTTTATTTCTAACAGTCCGTTTGACCACGAAAAGCGGTCCATTTTTTCCTTTTTAAAATGCAATTTATTGCAGTTCCTTCTGCTACTTCGCTGCAGAGACCATTTAATGTTTACTTCCTGTACGCTGTCCAAAATTGGCCTGATACTGCCTGCACAGAAACACTAAAACGGAACATAAAAAACATACAAGTTTAAGTAAATTAAATTAATAATTATGCTGATGATAAACCAATTCTTTGTTATAATTTCATAACTCAAACTAATCATGATTCTGTTACTTTCAACATAATTTAGTCTCATAATAGTCTTTTCTGAAAGGCAGCCTCGGGGGGGTCCTCTCTGGTGTTGACGTTACCAGCGCCAGCTGTCAGTGGAAGCTAGCAAGACTGCTATCTTTCCCACCGCGTAATTTTGAGATTTTTTTAAAATGAATTCTTACATTTTCCAGTCCATGTCGTAACTATCGCTAGCATCTGACAAAAACTAAGCTTGAATGAACAGATGTGCAAATATATTTTCGCATTTTCTTGTGTCTTTTTATTGAGCTCTGGTAGCTGTAGGCGGTTAGCTGCTAGCTAGCTTGTTGTTAGCTGCGGACAAATCTGGTGCAGACAGGTTTTTGCACTGCAGATTCAGCTTCTCTTGTTTTGAAGTCATTGTTCACTGGCCGAGAGTTGCATCGTGCAAAAGGACTTTAAAAACCATGCAGCTTCATCACGGAGCTAATAATTTATTGCGACTATTAATCGCTGTGAATTATGCCTTCGCAGCATTGTGAATTTAAGTCTGTAACGTTGGATCATTAGCATAACTAGTGTTGGAGTCATCCGAATGCATGTAATCTTGAATGACTTCATCTCTTGTATTGTAAAAAGTGTATTTAACCAGTTGCGTAGTCTACTAACTGTTTATTGACATAGAGGCGAACATTTGTTTGAATCTACAAACATGGATAAGAAATCATTTGATATCGTCCTGGATGAGATAAGAAAGGTAAAGAGTGGCAAACCTCAAAATGTCTTTCTGATTTAAGATGTGAAAACGTCCAAAATTTGGAGTTTGGTAATTATTCATTCTTACATTTCAGTGCGTCCTGACCGATCAGCGGATCAAAGCCATAGAGCAGGTGCATGGATATTTCTCCAGTGAGCAGGTAATTGTGCAAACAGCAGCATTGTCATGTAATGTTTACCTCTCAGATTATCTGCAGGGAGAAACTCTGCAGAACTTCCAGCTCACCAAAAATTGTATTTTACCATATTAAATAAGTATGATTAGCTAAAGTTTGTAAATACAATGATAGATCGATTAATTGAGCTATATGTCAGGCATTTTGAGATAATTGACATTGACCTGTGTCTGTGTTCATAAACAAAATTGTCTGCAAACACATTTGCAGGGGCTAGATTTCACAGCAAGTCTAATCTAAAACATTACACGCTGGTAGAGCTGGGCACTATAATGATATTATACTGATATTCATTTTTTTGTGAAAGCACAATACTCATCCCAAAATATTGTTGCCATATCAGTAAATATAGAGGTACTTGGTCAAAAAAAAAAAAATTAAGAGTATTTAATTTTTCAATAGTGCCCTGCCTTACTGGCAGCTGACAAATACATATTAATTATTGAATGATGTGGGTGAATGCTGTCGATTCTGACATACTGTGCCCAGTTGTCCCTTAAATATCAGTCACATTTAGAAATCTGCAGCAAAATTCAATGTATTCTTCTATTTGATTTGTTAATAAAAGTTTTATATAAAACAGCTTGTTTCTGGCTAAGATAACCATGTATATTCAGTTGTAATGTGCATGAAATTATACTCATACAAGACTTTTCTTTGTTTTGATATTGACATTATATAGCAACCATCAGCCGCCTTGCTCTCTGAAGAGTGGCCACAGCAAATGAAAAACCCATATCGGCAGCACAAGTGAAATCTTTATTTTGTGCATGTCATAAAGGTCATAAAGTTCATAAATGGACATGAAATAGAAATGTAGTCTGAAAATTCATTTATATACCTCAAATTGGGTCATGAAAGTATTCATAGTTCTCTACTTGCTTTGCAACCAGTGCTACATATGAGTACATTTTAAAGTTGAATTCTTAAGTAAATGGAGCTTGTGTGATGCACATTTTGACATACATATATAACTTGACATAATCACAAAAACTTTATTAGATCTAATATGTACTGAGTGTAAATATGTATTTGTAGTATTTATTTGGAGTTTAGTCATAAAACAAGCGTGTCTGCATGGTTACAATTTGGGCTGCACAGTTAATTGAGATATTATCCAAATCACAAAATGGTCAAGTGTAATATCCACAAGCTGCAATTTTTTGATAAGGGTAAAAAAAAAAAAGTTGTGACAAAACAGTACACATGTAAACATTTTTGGTACAGACGCCAACAAATGTCACGTCATCACCATACATATTTAATTGTCTTTTTCTGTGAAAATAAAAATTGTAATGCAAAAATGATCATTCCTACTAATGACAAATAATATCACAATATCTGTCAAATAACTGCAATATGATATATTTTTTTAGCATATCGTGCAACCCTAGTTACAACTCCTTTACTCTTCCTTTATTTTTATCAATAAAATCATCAGTCAGAATGATCATGGTCTTTAATAGTATTTCCATACTAGAGCAGTGCAGCTCTAATGTTATTCCAAGTTGTAATGCTGTCTTGAACATCTGCAGGTGATGGAAATACTGAAATATTTCTCATGGGCAGAACCTCAGATCAAAGCAGTTAAAGCTCTGCAGCATGTGAGTAACAAGTGTTTTAAGTCATTAAGGCACACAGTTTTTGGTTTGCATTGGTAAATGTATTTATTTTTAAATAAAAATCTTCAATTGACACCTCTTTTCTGTTTGCATATTTTAAAGTGTTAATTAAACAAGATTCTCCTTCTGTTGCTTTTAGAAAATGGTTGCAATCCCCACAACTAAAGTTGCAAACATCCTGAATTGCTTCACCTTTTCAAAGGACAGACTGATCGTCCTAGAACTAATAGCTTTGTGAGTACATTATGAAAATGCATTTAACTGCCCTGAACAGACGTTAAAACACTGTAAGTCAAATATTGTATAATAATGTCATTGTATTATTGTTGTATTATAATATATATTGGTTTAGTCAGTCATGAAATTGTCAGACTAATTTTTAAATATTGGATTTCTGCTCTTATACAGGAACATTTCAGATGCTCAGAACTATCGTCCTGTGGAGGATCTGTTTCGCATACACTTGTCTGAAAAGAAGCGAGCTCGCAGGATACTGGAGCAGGTCAGTTAGTTCCTCATGGTGTCATTTGTTTTCTAGGTTGATTAGCATAGAAGGCTTATTTGCTAATCTCACATCTTGGTATCAGAAGACCTTATGGAATCCCTTTGGTAGTCATAAAATCCCAGGGAGTGACTGTTGCCTAGTGAGATGTGCAGGGATGAGCTATTGATGCAATAGAGAGGCAGTCTAAAAATAAGCATTAATTATACATTGTTTTTGACCTAATAAATATAATACATGCTGTACACACAACAAACACACACAGCATTTCTAAAATAGTACTTTTGTCTCATTAGGTGTGTAAAGTTGGCTGCAAGGCCCCTGTAGCCATGATCTCCTCCTGTGGAATAATTCCAGGAAATCCATATCCTAAAGGCAGACCCAGCCTGGTCAGCGGCACATTCCCTGTAAGTATGTGCAGGTCTCTATGTCTTTTGTACCTCAGTCTATATAGTTTAACCTGTTCCTCCTTCATGTCTCAGGATTTTAGTGAACAGAATGGAACAGATCAGAGTTAATCTGATTTTCAGATCTTCAAATCTTCAAATGTGACTTTTGATATTTCACTTTTGATACTATGTACAAAAGATTAATTTATTTATGTACAAAGCAGCATTGTGTAAACTGCATATGAATGGTGCATACCACTAAAGAATATTACTGGTGATTTCTGACTGGTAGAAATACTTAATGTGGGCTGAAAAAGAGAACATACCAGATTTATTTCTTTTTCTTGTCATTTGAATTGAGTTTGAGTTTTTAAACATTGAACACGTCATTTATTCAGACAGAAACTAGTCAACATTTACAATAGGTTCCAACAAAGACAATCACGAGCTGCAATATGAAACCAAATATAATTAAATAATTAAATAAAATTAAAAATCAACATATCTGCAAAAGTGATTTCCAAGTCTTTTAGAGAAATGTATACGTTTATAATTCTACACCTTTTGAAAGGCTTCCAGATCTGCCATTTTAACTCAATATTTCTATTAGTGTTTCAGTCCACAGAAGTTTTGTTGGATTCCTTTTTTTTTTTATCTGCTTAAAATGAACATAACCATGGAATCTCATTTCATTTTGTCCGTAATCACAGGGAATTCCTCCATTAAAGAAAGAAGGCGATAAGAAAGAGGACTCATCTAACAGTATGGAGGGGAAAGGAATTGCTTCTCGGATCACTGGACCATTCAAACCAGTAAGCACTAGAATGGAAATTACTGACTGGGAAGACGTAATAGTGGCAGGATGCCCCAGAGAGATCCCATGAGATCTCACATGACTAATTACGTTTTGTATACCTGATAAAAAACTTAAACCAACATGTCAAGCCATGTCATATAAGCTAATAATTGACCAGGGTTAGAGTGCTGAATGGACTGGAGTTGTACAGTAGAGGGAGTGAGTAGAAAAATGGAAACACATACAAACAAATATATGAGTAAGAACATAAATGCCTACCGTCACAGACAGGTGTAAAACAGAAACTGCTTTTGAATACAGTACTCCAACTATTTGTGTATAATGCAAATATTCTGGTGACTGATGAGGTTATATAAGATGTTTGACTTTTGGTATCCATTAAACTCGTCCATTATTTTTTATTTGCCGGTATATAAACATAATCATCCTGGAATGTAGGAACATTATAAACAAAATGGAAAGATTCGCACACTAGAGTATACTGAAAGACTTATTAATACGCCACCATGTGATGTTTTGAGGTCAAGCCCTTCTTCCATCATGAGACAAATTCAGAGATGCACCTTACACATCATAGTGCCTGTCAAAGGGGTCACCTGACAGGTCTTGTAATTATGCAATAGAAAACAAAACAGAAGTACATAAAATAGTGAACACTGTGCAATAAATATAATGGACCCTGTAAGTACAATTAATGAAGAATATATTCAGAATCACCTAAATATACCATTCCATACATAGCATACCAAAATCATCAACGTCATACTTTTATGGCTTATTGAGAGGAGAAAACACTACTCAGCACTTTAGAAAAACATTTAATTCATAGTGAAAGATAAACAAGTCCCCCAGTAATATACCATATATTTGCCCAGTTATTTTAGTTAACTAAAGATGAACTAAAAACAAAAATCTGTACCTGTGGTACATGTCAGCTGTCTTGACAAAGTGTCATGTTTGTATTGTAATACCTATTCTGAAAATCTTAAATCTTACACCCATCAAATAATAATAATAATAATAATAATAATAATAATAACAATAATAATAATAATAAACAGTAAATACTAAATTGTAACAAGCAAGCCTACTTTGTAAACTAACTGAAACTAAACTGAATTGAAAACAAAAAATAAAAATTACAAAACTATAACTCTGATATGCATATTTATACAAACATGCAAAATGTTAAAAGCTCGATAGTACCCTTAAAATGCCTCATATATTTAAATGACCACAGAACAGTGGTTTGATCTTCTGTATTTTTCTTTTTGGTTTTCACTTGGTGTTATCCTCAGTGTAATCAACATGCCAGTTACCTTGTATAGAAAACTTGTGCTACTGCAGATTCAAATTAGACAGAATTAGCTGATCAGTGAAGTGTTTTGAATCTTTTGACTTCTCCTTTCCTAGTTTCCTTCAACCTACAACCCTCACCGGCCTGTGCCCTATCCTATACCGCCATGCCGACCCCATGCTACCATCGCACCAAGTAAGAAACAACTCACTTACACACACATCCTTGCAGCACCTTTCCCTGCCCTATACAGTAATCAAACACTGTATACAACTTCATTGAAATGAAAACAGACACAGGGCTCTCAGATAATACAACCCTGATTCCACAAAAGTTGGGATGCTTTTTAAAATGTAAATAAAAACACAATACAATGTTTTGCAAATCCTTTTGGACCTATATCCTATTGAATACAGTACAGAGAGAAGATATTTGATGTTCAGTTCTGTTTTTAACAACACACTGTAAATGTATGGAAACTGAGTACACTAATTGGTTTTTAAAGCAAAATTATTTTCTATTCTTGCTTGATCCATGACTTCAGTTGCTCAACAGTCTGGGATCTCTGTTGTCATATTTTGTGCTTCATAGTGCACTACATATTTTCAATGAGAGACAGGTCTGGACCTCCGACAGGCCAGCATAGTACCTGAACTCTATTATCATGAAGCCATGCTGGTCCAGCCCATGCAGAATGTGTCTTGGCATCGTCCTACTGAAATATAAGTTGTGCAAATTACCCATGCCATGGGCAGTAGAACAACCTCATGCCATCACATATGTCGGCTTTTGAACTTGGTAACAATCTGGATGGTCATTTTTCTCTTTAGCTCAGAAGACACAACATCCGTGAGTTCAAAAAAATTTTGAAATGTGGACTCGCCAACCACAGCACACATTTCCAACTTCTAAAAATGTGTTGCAGGCAGCAATCGGAGAATAAGTGCCTATTTTCAAAAAGCGACAATGTTTATCAGTTTAAACACTAAATGTCTTGTCTTTGTACTGTATTCAGATAAATATAGGTTGAAGAGCTTTTGCAAATCATTGTACTCTGTTTTTATTTGGGTTTTACACAGCATCCCAACTTTTTTAGAAACGGGGTTGTAATTCTGCTTTCGGTGGTTTTAGGTACAGCTAGGCATTTTTTAAACTGCCATCTGGGACTGGTTGAGGTAATAATTAGTGTTGGGGTGATTCTTAACGTTTGTGTGTATGCACGAATGTGTGGTGGACAATATTTGTTAATAATTGCAACTGCTACTCAGGTGCGTACAACAACGCAGGCCTTGTTTCTGTGGGAGGGGTTATAACAGCCAGCGTGCCCCCTCCCCCCTACAACTCCACCCACAAAGTAGCAGGTATGATTCGAGTGTGTGTGTGTGACAGCAAATAGACATTCCTTGAAGCTTGCTGCCTAACTACCTGGCATGCTGCTTACCTGTGCTTCTCAAGCTTAAAGCCTCTATCAGGTGAAGAATGTGCTTCTAACTTCTGTTGGAGTACACTGAGTGACCAGAAAAGTACATCCCCCCCAATACAACAGCTGTGTATTGAATTATTTTAATTTAGAACTGTGAAGAGAGGTTGATTCAATTCTGTGATCAGTTTGAGGGGGATGTTGTTTTTTTAAGAATGCATTATATCTAATGCACCCACATTTCTGTTATAATTGATAGAATACTGTATTTGAACTATTCCAACTCTGCAGATGAAGTAGACAAAACAGAAAATTCTGTAGAAACCCAGTCAAAAGTATGTTTTTGCAGGGCTGTTGTATAGCAAATCAGCGTGCTGGCACTTATGTTTTCTGGTCAGTCATTGTAGAAGTATGTTTTGGTGAAATTGAGAATGGGTCTTTGGTTGCCTCAAACTAATGTCATTAACATTTTTCTTTCTGGATTCATGCTGTGTGCTGGCATTTAACTTGCATCGCTTGGGATAACTTAATTTTTGAATGCACTGTCTCATCATTTTCACAGTTGAAATACATCTTTTAGGGCCTTTGGGGAGATACAGTATATCATGATAAGAACAAAGATGTCTCAAGTTTCATTAAAGGGATAGTTCGAATTATTTGAAGTGGGGTTGTATGAGCTACTTATCAATAGTCACTGTATTACCTACAGTAGATGGCAGTTGGCATGCCCCCAGTTTGGAGAAGCAGAAAGAAGTCCCAGCATGGAAGCTAACGGCTTGATTCCACCAGGCACGGCAGCATTGCATCATGGCTACACCACATCAGCCAGAGCTGATAGCTGCCATTCTGTACAAACTGCCATTATAAGCCAAATATCACTCTCTCCAAACCAACTCCATATACAAAATCAGTAATTTTACCTTGCAGAAGAGGGGAGTTGTTGGTGTATCATTACCCCTTTCTGTTAGTTTGATAGTGTTATTTTGTGACTTCTGTTTTCAAAGCTTTGTACGGATTCACCAGCATTGCAAAATTACACAAACTAATTGATCAAGGCAGCAGTATGCCAGCAACTCCTGTGTTCTGCGAGGTAAAATTACTTTTGCCAGTGGCATCTGGTTGGTTTGGAGTGGATGATATTTAGCTTGGTTTCCCATTGGATAAAGCTGTCTGATAGCAAGTTAAAATGGTGAAAATACTCTAAATATAGTATACACATTAACTGATGTTGATCTCTTTAGGTGGACCTTTAAGTAGCTGAAATCTGTTTTGCTGCTGACCCTGTTCACAGTGGTACATTGTTTAGCTTCTTAGACCAGGACTCCTGCTGCTTCTCCAAATTGGGGGTGTGGCGACCACCATCTACTCTTAGTAATAAACTGACCATCAATAAATACCTCATACAACCTACCTACAAATGGTCTAAACTATTCCTTCAAATTCAACAATGCCCAAAGCAGACTTGATATAAGAACAGTGTGTGTGATGAAAGTGAATTTGAGAAAACTAAACCAAAAAAAAGTTTCCCCCAAAGGTAAGAAGAAGACATATTCCAATACTGAAAATTGCTGTAATTTCTATGTAATGCAGGGGTGCTCTCTCGCCATTTCTCCTTGCTGTCTCTCCTCTCTCTCTCTTTCTCTCTCTCTTTTTTTTTATTATTAGATGTGAGTTGATGGCTTCTTCTACAATAATTTGTTTGGTTTTAACCTATTCTGCCTTTGTCCTGGAATGAAATTTTTTCTGAACAGTAACACTACTGATCAGAAAAAACAAAACAAAAAACAAATAATTAATTATTTGCTGTAACTATGTGGTACTATGTAAGGGATAATGTCCACTGACTGGGTCAGTATTGTGAAATTAACCCCGATAGGGTGGTGCAGAACGGTTTATTTTGCATTTTATATTTTTTTATATTATTAAATTGTATTTTTTGTTTCACTCTGAAGTGGTTTATTTTGCAACAATGACTCGCTGTTCCAAACTTTACATTATCCTGCTTATTACATGGCTACCTACTTTAAAAAAATCAATAATTTGAAAGAAAATATACATTTAAAATGTTCAGAACTAGATCTATAACCAGAACCATATCCTTAGCAATGGTCTGTTATTCACAGCATTGGTTTGCTATTCAGAAATAAAGACGTTATCATGGAAGGGTGCAATGGATTGCAGTTGTCCCGTGTTCTGTACGGATCGCCCCCCACAGTTCATCACGAATGTGATCCACGGACTACATGTTAACATCATAGTCTGAAAGTTATAGTTATAATACCTGAAATCCCAATGCAGAGTTGCAGGGAAAGACAGGACAGATGCACGCTGTGTTTTACTCTGCAGCACATCTCTTTGATGAGCAACTGAAGCCGTCACATCGTGAGTTAAATCCCGACCGTCACTTCAGGCATTTTCACTGGTGTAACTGTGCTGTCTATGCTGTGGTGATATTTATTGAAACTTGGGCGATATCTTCTGTCATAACTACAGAGTGTAGTAGTGTATTATACTGCATAGTGTATAATTAAAATTACAGACAGAGAGACATCAAAGTGTATTTTTAAAATAATTTAACCCTCGTCCCACCTTTTTTCTTCTTTTTTGCTGATCCAAAAAATTATCCAATCCGTAACTCAAAACTGTGATATGATCCACACTGTGAATTTTGTGATCTGTTGCACCCCTATTACAATGCCATAACTGACCAATCAGAATCAAATTTTAAGTATTGAGTATTAGTTGTAAAAAAGCTGTGTAATGCCCTGTCAGATTGTAGCAGTCATCAGTTTAGATCATTTTAGACTTTTTTTCACCAACTCTGATCTTTTTCTGCCTCTAGGTTACGCCAAACCAGGCAATCCGCAGAACACCACACCTGGAGTCAACAGCGGGCCCCTCCTCATTCCTCATGGCTCCACGCCTTCTACCCCTGTCCCACCCCAGGCCTCTCCCGCCCAGCCAACTCCCACGACCCCTATCACACCAGTGTTCCCCGGCATGGTGCCCTCTCACAACCCTAATGCCCCGTCTCCCTCCCCTGCTCCATCTCCCTCTGTGATCAAGGCAGGACCACAGACCCCCAGTGGCCATGCTACACCCACACCTTCTTCTGTCATCAAAGCCCACACTCCTTCAGGCACCCCTTGTGGGACTCCTATCCCTGGTAGCTTCTCTTCTTCCCCCTTCCATGCCGTTTCCCGACCAGGCACCCCCGCTACGTCCCGCAGCGACCCATTAACTCAGACGAACTCCATGGGCTCAACGCAGCAGAAGGTTTTTCCCACAGACCACCAGTCAGGACCCACTCTTCCTGGCATACACCCACAAGCAGGTAACCTCTCTGGGTCTGTGATCCGAAGTTACACACCCTCTGGACCGCCACCATCCACTCCAGTTATTCCAAGCTGTTCCACCCCAGGTCTCAGTCCCAAACCCTCCCCGGCTCACTCTGCGCAGGTTCAGGCTGCCATGGCAGGAGTCCTGAATAGACATGCTGGGGGCAGTGGCAGTAACAGCCCCGTACCCTCTGCTTTCAAGGGCACGTCTCGCTCTGGCACGCCGTCTGTCAGCTCTTTGGTGGTGCCAGGTTCTGCGCAGGCTGCCCTGGCGCGTTCCTTTGGTTTGTCACACCCCTCAGGTTCTCCTCAAGTTTCACTCTCAAGTCCAGTTGCAATCCCCGGTCTCCAAGCTCTGTCCTCCAGCCCAGCACCCTCACATTACCCTGGCCTGCCCCCCTTCCCCTCCCTCACTTCTTCTCTCCCTCCTTCCACCATCCCTGCATCCATGCCCTCAGTGCCTCCCACCAGCAACATTTCAAATCATCCACCGACCTCCATCTACCAAGGCCTGGCGCCCAATGCTGCCCCCAACACAGCCTCCCCATTTGGTCTGGGCCTCACCTCTGCTCCCTCTATATTCCCAGGCCTCCAGCCCGGCCCCAGCCCTGCTGCCTTCCCAGGATTGGGGGTTTCAGGAGGGCACGGTGCTGGGAGCCCTGTCTTGTCATCTTTCATGGGACTGCCAGGGGCCACGCCATCTTCAGTCGCGCCAGTGGCACCGCTGCAGGCAGTAGCTGCTGCTGCAGCAGCTGCGGCTGGAGTTCCATCTTCGTCACCAGTTTTACCAGGCTTTGCGTCTGCTTTCAGCTCCAACTTCCAGCCTGGGTATGTGAGCTTTGAAAATGTTTTACTGGCCAGTCATGTCATACGGATAATCTGAAATAAACTAATGAGAAGTAGATTGAATTTTTTTATGTGTGGTTGTATGCTGCAGGAGGCGTGCCAACCTTCAGTTGCTGTAGGTGATACACTGACTATGGATAAGCACCTCATACAACCTCAAATTAAATAATTCAGAGTATCCCTTAAATGATTTCTTATTGAAATTTTTATTGATTTCCTAATAAAATTTCCTTTAGTCTGCATCACACTTGTCCAACTCAAGGCCTGGCTCCTCATTTTATTTGGGCCACAAAAGCTAGCAAAGAGTATAATTTGCACAGTTTAATTCTATGCTGTGTACAGAAATACAGTATCTGTACTACATGCCCCAGAATGCATCCCAATTTTGTTATCCATGTCTAGCTGCTAGATGTCAATATATGCTATTTAGTATCTCAGTATCATATATCCTTTGCCAGCAGTGGCATGCTAGACAAGTGGTTATAGTTAGCAATAGTAGCAACCAAGCAACATGCTGTCATTTGATTTTTAAGTAAATCTGGACTTCACTTCACCTCACTTGTAGGCTGAAACATCCCTTTTTGTTATTTTGACACTATTGCTTATTTTGTAATATTCATTTTTTTAATATAAATTTAACATAAATTGTTTGATAGTTCCACACTTAAATATCTGCCATCACTTTTTCGTGGACTTCTGCTTTCAGAGATATTAAGAGTTATCAATTAATAAACCAGATATCAAAAGTAATTATGATAACAAATATATGCATTTATAAAATCTTGTACATTTACAACCGGCCCTTTGAGGACAACCATGCTGCTGATGTAGCCCGGGATGAAATTGAGTGTGACAACCCAGGTCTACATGAAAAGACTATAGCAGCAACTGAGCATCATATTTTACACCCCATTTCTAGTAACTGCAGTAGTTAGTAGGTGAAATTGGCTCTGGGTTAATTAGAACATGTGACATTGTTTTCCAGTTATGTGTTCAGTGGCATCATAAATCATGTCCATAGATTTTCCACTTTAGATTTTATGTGCTAGGTGGAAAATGTGCCTAGTGCAAAGTCCACTTGTACTCCTGGTCTGGAGTGTCCGCCTCAAGGAGTTGTTTGCCAACTACAAGATGATAATTTTCAGCCATATATTCAGTACTTTATCTTGTCAGTGTACAAGTGTTGCAAGTGTAAGCCTGACTTTCAATGCACGCAAGAGACAGGCAGCGTTCTTGCAAGAACTAATGAATAAGTAAGTCAGTTATACTTTTTAATGTTTACACATGGCGAATGGCAAAATACAATAACAAAAACATAAACACTGTTAAATTGTCTTTAAATCATAGATGGTGAAATAAATAGTCGGAAGAGCCTCTTTGACGTCAGTTATAGGTGGTCTGAAGAGCTGTTGTGAAAATCACTGTATGGTGCCTGTGCCCTTCTTGGCAGAGCCTGACACTGGTTAACTCACACCTAATCATAAAATGGGCAAAGAAGTGGAGTGTGAGTGGAGCTGCAGTGGCAGAATGAAGTGTCACTCACAGTGGGCACACCCTTAATTATGTATAACTTTAAGACTTAATATAATTTTAACCGGTGACTTGTATAAAAATTCACCCCCAATCTCATTTTCATGAACAGGGAAAACAGTTTTTCTGCTGTAAAGATGGGCATGTTAATATTAGAGTCTATGGGGATTGACTCACTTTTGGAGCCAGCCTCATGTGGCCACTTGAGGAACAGCAGTTTTTGGCACTTAAGTGGCACCTAATTTTTCAGCACCAGAGGTTGCTGCTTGGTTTTGACACATTGTCTTTTTTATGTATCAATAAACGTGATGAACACTTTTAATAAACTGTACGGGTGCTGGTAGTTAGATTCCATTATACCACTGGACGCTAGTGAAGCTAGCTGTTCCCCTGTTTTCAGTCTTTATGCTAAGCTAAGCTAACACAATGGCAGCTCTGGCATTATAATGAAACAGACAGATATGAGAGTGATTTTCATCTTCCTTTCCGTCATGCATATTTCTCACAATGTTGAACAATTCCTTCAAAGAACAATTGAAACAGTTATTATATGGACACTTAAATTATGTTCCTGTTTTCCATGGGTGTGTATTAGGTGTAGGAAAATGTGACACTACATTTTATCACATTATAATTAAAAATAATATCTGTAATCACTGTTAGTAGCATTTTGTTGTATAACCAGAGTTATGTGAATAGTGTAATTTTTGTACTTAAATGAACTTTATGTGTAATCTGACAAATTATTTTGTGTTTTTCAGGTTGAGCAGTGGACTCCAGCCTCCAGGAAGCAGCGGGTTCCCCAGCTTGCTGTCCTTCCCTGGGGTGCCAGGTTTCTCTCCCTCTGCCTCCCCCGCTGCCCTCAGTGGCCTCCACAACCCAACCATGCAGTCTGCCCTGCTGCAGGTACACACACATATGAGTAAAAGTATTTGAATGGCAGTTTGATAAAGCCGCCCTGCTATAAAACACTGTCCTTCCTTGTCTTCTTCGTTCCAGGCTCATCCCACATCTGCTCTTGAGAGCTTTCCTCCTCAGCCCAACAGCTTCACCAACTACCCTCCTGGCCCAGGAAACCCCTTCCCACTCCAGCCGGGCCTGCACCCCCAGCTGGGTTGGCAGTGAAATTACTCACAGTACACTTTGAAACACAGAGTTCACTCACACGAGACCCCTATCATACACACCCTGCCCTACCCTTCAGCAGCTGACAGGTTTATTTTTTGCCCTTGAACTCTGAGATGCTCAGGGCAGATTGAAGAGGTTAAATGACGTGTGTTATGTTACAGCCAGAGTAACTTACCACTACAAGGATCGCTATTGTGAAAACAGTTGACATAGTGTGCAGCGGAGATGGCATATGTCTTATATTATTCATCGAGAACAGTTGTAAATATCAGTTGTCAAAGTTATTAGGTTTTTTCAAGTAGACTGTGACTTGTTTTAATGTTAGCTGGACTTTTTAATCAAGCTTATCAACATTTATTAGTGAATAATGAATTATAGAAGAAGTGAGAAATGTACATGATATCATGTAATGACCTGACAGTATCTTCATGTAGTATTTCATGTCCAGTCTCAGTGGGAAGGACATGCTTGTGATACTGATCGATTGTCCTGAATTGAATATTGTATTATGACATGAAATTTTTAGGTGACACAGTTGTATTTTAAAGCAGGCACACCATGAATATTTTTAATCCTCGTGCTGTGTCAGTGTTGGAACTTGCATATGGCAGCTTCCCTAATGTTTGTGTTTTTTGTTTTTGTTTTTGTTTTTTTTTCGGTGAACACACACTTGTGGCTGTCAGCAGTTTACATTTTGTATGTTTACAGATTCCTTTTGACAGATTTCACTGTTGTTACAGTATTTGACTGTATGCAGATGTTGCTGAGAACAACCTGATGCATTTGTTGATTGCTATAGATGTGTGTATTCTTCAGTAATGCTTTGCAACATTGTGAAAACTGTGATTTTTCTTAATTTACTGTACACCTCAGTACACTCAGAGACGGTTACTTTATTGTTTGAAAGTAATAGACATGTTGTTTTTACACTGTGTTGTTTTTGTCTGTTTAGCCTTTTTTTGTATTTGCACCCGTTTTATTATTTTGTCAGTAAACTGCTGGTTGCTATAACCGTTGCTGTGTCTCTGTTCTGTGCAATGCCACTGCCATCAGGAAAATCCCCTTCAAGGTCCAAAGTGTAATGTTTTTCATTGTATATTAATTAATAGGATATTTATTTTTCAGAATTTGTCAGAAATTACATAAGTATTATGTATAATCACCTGAAAATAAGAGGTGTTGTGTTTTATTTATGTAAGAATGAGCTGTTAATATCTACAGAGAATCCTACACACTGGTCCTTTAAAATAAAATTACCGGAGAAATTTAATGCAACTTTCTCTCAATTCCAAAACAGCCTAACCGTTTAAAGGACAGTGTCTAATGACTGGGTTGCCCAAGAATAAACCCCTTTAAGAAACAACCACCTATAGGAAAATGTTTACTTGTTTCTTTCTTATAACATTATTATAGTTATGTAAATAATATCACCAGAAGAAGATACAAAACAGATTATATTTTAGGCAGGCTAAGTTAGTTACATAGAGCACAGGAGGAAATCTGTCTGCTGCACTTGTGTCTTTCTCTTGAACTGACTGCGTGGCCCTGCCCTCCTGGGACTGTGTGACACTTAAAATTACGACAGTGAAAAGTATGAACTCAACCAATAAATAGTTCCATCTAATACACTGCTTATAGGCAGAATTTGGTGGTTTTGAGTGCGGTCCCCTATGACCCTAATACATTGATATTATTAAAATTAGAAAGAGGTGAAACAGAAACCCATCAGAAACAGGAAACAACCATATTAAGCTATTAGGAACGACTTGATAAACTCATGAAAGATTGGGATAGTAGAATAAAGCACCTGTGAGAGTTAACATTCCTCACCTGTTTATGTGACCTTTTTAAAAAGATGTGGGCAAAGATCAAAAGAGGCCAAACTGTGATAAATTCTCAGAGCTGTAGGTTAAAAAGCTAACTGATGTGGTAAAAGAAGCTTCCCGTGGACATACTTTATTTTATCAACAAAGAAAAGATTATGACAGTAAGTAAAAGTTCATGGACAGAGAAAGACTTAGAATTCATCAGGATAGTTATAAACTATTAACTACTAAAGTAACCAGATAATTGAATCTGTAGCGAATGCTGTGGTCACCATATAGCTTTATTTATGTAAAATTATTATTTTAATTTCTGGTATTTAATATAATTTACAGTCCACTTAGAGCTCTACAAGGTGCTTATCATGAGTGTCTGTGTAATTGCACAACACACAGTTGTGTCATGTGTCAGATGATCACAAGACCTCCAACACCCAGTTAAGGTATCTCATGGAAACATTTTTCCATACTTTCCAGTCTGGGTAATAAAATTACCATTTTCTGCTTAACCAAACCTATTAAATTGACACCTGCATTACACTGGACATTTTATTAGTTATGCATGTAAAAATGTAAAATAAATAAATAAATAAAAAGTGTCTTCTAACTTATAAAAATCTTAAAATGTGATTCATTTCAAGGAACAATTAATCAGAATTGATTTTTTTTTTTTTTTGCCTTTTGTTAGAATTCGTCAATTTCTTCAACAGTCGAATTAAGCATTTCCTATCCCTCCAAATCCAAACCATTTATCGTATCAAATCAAATCAAAGTTATAGAGCACATTTAAAGTTTAAAGTTGACCAAAGTGCTATGCAATAAAATGAAAGTGAAATAATATAACGTGGTAACAGCAAATAGCAATAGAGACAACATAAAATGCCATCCCAAGCACAAATAAAAAAAGTTAAGAAATAGAGAATATAAACAGAAAATATAAAACACAAAAGAATAAAAAAAAAGAAAGAAACTTAAAAGACAAACATGTGGGACTTAAAGGTGCTACAAGTACCTTTCATACTGGGTTAATTTTGGAGGACCCTGTGGACAAAAAGCATGGCGTTCTCACTGAAATAAGCACAAAAATAACAGGCTAATGTACTATTCACTGTGACTTTTCTTGTGAAAATGTACAGCTCATTTTAATCTGATGTCATAGAGAACCTGACCCCATGGCAGCCATTGATACAAACTATACAGAAAAAGTTGATGTTCTCGCAGTAATAAATGGAAACTGTAGTTTCTTTCAACTTAGCCTTAAAAATGTAAATTATAGAGGAAACTTTCCATGTACTGCGACACGTGTAGGAACGGAAATGTCGAATTTCCGCTCTCTGTTCTTCATTTTCTTTTGTTCTTTCTATGCTCTTGCAGTGGGTCACATGAAGTATTCAGTTTCACCAGTTTCTGCAGACGCCGCAAAGCATTGATAATATCTGTGGTTCTCCACAAAAAGAGTGTTCAGAAAATGAAACTGAATTAAATGAACTTAATATACCCACCAATGTCAGGGTTTTAAACAGGTCCTCATTCTAGTGCACGCTTAAAAATGAATGTGCTAACTAGAACCGTACAGGGTTGTTTGTCATGTCTTTGTCATGATCCCATAGGAGAACCCTTTTTGGTTCCTTTTAGAGCCCTTGTGTGTGTGTGAGAGAGAGTATAAGGTTAATAAGAACCCTTATTACCCTTATACAGTAGTGTAGGAAGTAATTAATTCATTAATCATTCTTTATTATATTTCAGTTGGGTTGAGACTGATAAGAATGACTGCCCTGTCAGACAATGTCTTGGCCCTAGTGTATTCATCATTTAAAAAAATAAGCATTTTATACCCTGTATCCTATTCTTTCTAAAACTGTACTTCTATTTCCCAGTTACATGCTTTTTTCATAATGTTAATTGTTCTTTGTTAATAATCAATGATCAACAGGCCACACCTAGATCTTCCTCTCTGAGCCCTACAGCTTTAAAAGGCTGGGTGGTTTCCTCCTCATTAGTCTCACTTCAACAAACTCCTCTGTCAACTTACTTCCTCTCTCACTTTTAACCAACACATGGAAATGGAGGACCAGATGGAAAGTCAGAGAAGAAGAGTAACGCAAAGCAAAGATGACCTAATATGTAAGATAAACCATACATTTTCCTTTTCTGTTTTGTTTCCTGAACTTTAATGTTACATTACTGGCTGTGTTAAAAAAGTAAAACATTAACAACTTGATTTGGCTGAAGGCTTAGATCAACAGTGTTGTTTACTCTTCCATGAGCTTCATGTTGAGTGTTCAATGTCATTATGTTGTCTGCTGTGTGAGCATTAGTGTGTTATGTATGCCGTGTACGTAGCAGCTCACCTGCGCAGGTGGAAAGCAGCCACAGAGGCTGTGGGGCAAAGTAGAACTTTGTTGTCATAGAGACAGAAATCACATGTCACTGAGATAAAGAGTCCCAGAAGCATGTGACTGTGACTGTGAGTGTTTGTATGTGTCTGTGTTTGTTTTCATGCTCTGTGAAGTCAGGTGAGAACAGACCTATCATGTTGAACAGCCGGCTTCGGCCCGTGTGTAAATGTTCCTCAATTTGGTTGCTGGTTAGAGCTTGTTTTCATATCAGAGGCTTCACAGCGTAATCATTTTTCAGGTCTTTGTTATGACCAACCTGCTGGACAGGATCATCTTACATACATGCAACTGTGCACACATCATTTACATTCAACCACTTTCAATCAGGTATTTGTTTGTGACACAGCGTAAATCAATAAAGCATGAACTGGGTGCACAGTTTGGGGAAAAAAAATGAATGAATGAATGCCTTAGTAAAATTCTTCCATCCAAACAAACAGGTTTTGGTGTTATTTTTTTAAAATTAGGTTACGAAAAATTATAATTAAATCATAAGGATCCTCATCTTACTCAACTCTTAAACAACATTGGTATGACCTTTCCCAATAACTCCCACAGATTATGGGAAAGAAGTGATTTCACAAGGTTCTGTCCTACGCAATAATGTAACTTCACAGTTATGTGCAAACGTGAAATTTCCATTAGTTCGACAGCAGGAAACTGCATTTCCTGTGGTTTGACCCAGAACGAGACAATAATGTTGTTTTTTATGATACCAAGGCAAAGGAATTTATAACTGAAGTGGGACAAAGGCCACAAAGTTGAGGCTTTGCACAAATTAAAATATAATTATCCTCCTACAGTGCCGTACTACAGGGTGCTCAACTGAATGGCTTTCTTGCACAACATATGCTGATAAAGACTTAAGTACACCCATTAGAGCTGGAAACTATGACACAGTAGTGACACACAGACCCTTCTCTTATGTCATGACTTTCTTTTATTGCAGTGGCACTCCATAGGCCATCGTTGCATAAGTAAACATTTTACTGTTTGCACTCTGTGTGTCAGTCATGCTATGTGTAAACTGAGTTTCTGTTAGATCAATTACAAATAATGATCTGTTATGTAATGTAATGTAATGTTCGAGGATGATATTAATTACTATTGTTATCTATCCAAGGTGTCTAAAATGAGCTGGTGTGCTCAAGGTTTAAGGCCTTCCTTTAGGTCTCTTGTAGTTACTCCCGTAGGACCCTTGTAATTACGGAGGTTTAAATGTAAAATTAATTGATAAATTGCTAAAACCAGGGTCATTTTGGGACCTAAGGCAAACACAGACACGGAGACCTCGACATTCTCCCCCTTTTTCAATCTTTGAATAAATAATAAGTCAAATAATTTTTGATTTATAGTCTCACAGTCTCCTGAAAGAGGCTGTTCTGTAGTCTGGTGGTACAGCAGTTAGTACTTCTGTGTCTCCTGCCAGATGGCAGTAAGGTGAACAGGTTGTGGTTGGGGTGGGTATTGAAAGTGAAAGTGACAGTGTATGAAGGTTCATGTTTTCCATTGCCAAAAAAAAACAAAAAAAAAAAAAAACATTTTTAAGCCCTCAAATAATGGCAAAACTTTTAGCTCATATCAAAACTTTTGTAAAAATCTAGCAATGTGTTGAAATCATGAGTTTTCTCAGCTTTTTCTTTTACAGTGAACTTGAGTAACGAGAGTTTGAACACTTGACAGGTAATTAAGGGAAAAACCTGAAAGATGCAGTTGTGCTCCTTTTTGTTTTGTTTGAAGGTCAACGTGATTTCAATGCAAAAAAAAAACAAACAAAAAAAACAAAAAATACACCTGAAAAGGAGTAATTTAAAAATTTGCCATGTTTGTCTTGGATTCTAGTCCAGTTTCCACTTATGTGTTGGCACTGACATTATGTCCAAAGTGATACATGTTACTCTTAAAACTCAAAGATTTATACAATAGCCCTGAACCCCCCTAGCATAGCTAGTAGTCAAGACATTCTGAACTTATTCTTGTGGACTTTTATGGCAGATTTCCCCTCTTTTTGCCCCCATGGTTTCTTCTTTTTGCTAACCTGTTTGCATCTCTTACTCTGCTTTAAAAAAGGGGGTCATTACTCTCCACTTGTGTGTGCTGTGGGGGTTTCACAATATGTCAGTTACACTCAAACACACACTGTTGTCTCTCTGTCCCTCTCTAGCTGAACGGACGGGGTCTCTAGGATGTGTTGGTTGGTTCATCGTCATTTTATCGGGCCTCTTCACAGTTCTTCTCTTTCCCATCACCATCTGGTTTTGTCTGAAGGTGAGTGAAATCAGGAAATCAGCACTAAGTGGGGTGATGTGCACAAACCATTTCCTTTGCATTCGAGTGTAAACTGAGCTTGTATTGAGTGTGTGGTTTTCCTGCTGGTGTTGCAGATTGTTCAAGAGTATGAGCGTGCTGTCATCTTCAGACTGGGCCGAATTACAGACAGGAAGGCTAAAGGACCAGGTAGAAATGCAAAACAAATCATTTTTAGAACTAACTGTCAAAGAAATTCCTGCATCTGGGAAATCATTTGCGATTAAAAAAAGGTAATCTAACATTTCTTTATTCAAAGTGAAAATTCATGCTTTTTTTTGTTTGTCCACAGGAATTTTCTTTATTTTGCCATGCACTGATTCTTTTGTGAAGGTTGATCTGCGAACAGTTTCATTTGACATCCCACCACAAGAGGTAGAACAATATAAAACTATCGGAGGAAATTACTCTTTTGCAGCATGAGAAAATGATTTCAGTTCAAATTTGCAGATGCACGCACACAAATTGTCACATCTTTCTACCCTTTAGATCCTGACCAAGGACTCAGTCACAGTGAGTGTAGATGGAGTGGTGTATTTCCGGGTCAGTGACCCCATTGCCTCTGTGGCCAATGTGAGTAATGCTGACTTCTCCACCCGTCTGCTGGCTCAAACCACCCTCAGAAATGTCCTGGGAACTAAGAACCTTGCTGAGCTCTTGTCAGACCGTGAAGGCATCGCTCACAGCATGCAGGTACATGAAGCTGAGATGTCTCTGTTTTTTGTATTCATATGGTTTAAATATAAATTGGCAATGGATTGTTGTGCTAACAAAGCATCAGAATGATTTAATATTGGCATATAATTAACTGATATATATTTCCACATCCTCATAATGTACTTTTCATCTTTCTCTCTCTTTATTTTTTGATAAACTAAGTTTTATGAACTGTCTGATGTCCAACACCACATCCTGTTTAACTGAGGGATATTTAAAAATCAGAACAAAAAAAAAAAAATACTGTAAATCAAAGGATTCAGTTTGCACTGGAAATAGAAGCTCTACAGTAAAGATGTACAAGTATGTAAAGATACCCTTCAGTTGAAGGGAATAATCTTGGTGTATTAAATCAGTGATTGATTAAGGTAGATGCAACTTTTTTTTTTTTTTTTTTTTTAACTCTGCAGAGGTGATCATGGAGCTGACTTTTTCCAAATAATAATGAGCAACTTTGGATAGAAGAAATATGTTTCCATCACATTATTTGTGCTTTCCCATATTATGTTTTTGAATATGGGTGCATCCCTAAGTGCTACAGCCAAATTAATAACCTAATTATAAACCATTTTTAAATAATATACAAGGGTAATGTTACTGTAAAGTAGTACAATTTTTCAGTAGGTAGCTTCTGTTTAGCTAATTACTACTGACTTGACAGTCTGATCCATTTTATTTTTGGCATAAAAAGACATCACTGGGATCTCTTCTGAGACGTCACAAAGCAGAAACTCTCAGCAGGCATCCTTGGCCCCAGATAGACACATCTGTGAACAAACTTCTCTTTTGTTCAGTCCAGATATAATGATTGTTGAAGGTTTCTCTCAAAGGAGGGCACCACAACATTTTCAAGAATTGTGACATTTGGTCGCCTTTAATTGACAAATATGCATGAATTTCATCCGTGGGTGTAATGGAATAATCAGCGCAAGCTACAAGTGTTAAGTTCTTCCTCTTTCTGTCTTTACAGTCCAACCTGGATGAGGCCACAGACAACTGGGGCATCAAGGTGGAGCGTGTGGAGATTAAAGATGTGAAGCTGCCACATCAGCTGCAGAGAGCCATGGCTGCTGAAGCAGAGGCTGCACGAGAGGCCAGAGCCAAGGTCAGGATGTGTGATATCACACATACAATGAATGCATACGGTGTTAATTAACAAAAGTTCACTGTAATGCACATTATTTAGAGCACATGCATTTACCCGCACCCCAAAAAACATGGAAGTAGCAGGACTTTTATTTTGACGAACCACTTGGTTCAAAGCCTCACTACATTATATCCCATTACATTCTGAATTGTAACCTGGTGCCTGAATTTTGTGGGTTTTTTGATGCAGAAAAGGCACAATAGTTGCAAATTAAATAATGTTTGAAAGGAACTGTTTGATGCTCTAAATATCCATGAGGAGGACCCCTGCTGAATATGTCACCCCAATGTTGAAATGAAACCTACACCTCTGCACACACAAGCACTGGATATCTATAGGATAGAACAAGACAACAGTTATTGTCTACTATTCTAATCTCATTCTTGATCTACATTTACGTAGGTGATTGCAGCAGAAGGTGAGATGAATGCATCTCGTGCCCTGAAGGAGGCATCCCTCGTCATCGCAGAGTCCCCGTCAGCCCTGCAGCTTCGCTACCTGCAGACCCTCAACACCATCGCAGCGGAGAAGAACTCCACCATCATCTTCCCCCTGCCCATGGACGTCATGTCTCACTTCATGCGGAAATGATTCCTCAGTGACACTCCAAGTCACAGCTAAACGAAACGCAGTTGGGTGGGGTCAGGGTACATTTTTGTGACTCCTTGTGAAACAAACTGCCACAATGAAAGATAATGCTGTTGTTATATCAACTTTTTTTCAGACTGATAATAGACACACCTTTATGGTTCACATAGTCAAGCTGTGATCAGGCCAGGCCTGCTAACCAATATGATTTCAACTAAACTCAGTGGTCTGCATAGTTTACATGTTTTTCACAAAATTTGTAATGAAATTAAGGTTATGTCAAAATTATGTAATAAATAGTGTCTCATTCATGATATTATATGATTTATTGTTGATCTGTTGCATACTTTGGTACATTAAAAATAAAATGTATAAAACTAACTGTTGAAGTTTAATCATCATTCAGCTTACAAAGCCTCTGCTGCCTCCTGTCAACACTCCCGAATCCCAAAGAAGATGTCTGCGACAGTTTATGTTTGTTGTTTCTTCATCATTGGACAGTTTTCTCAAAAACCCTCTGGGCTTCAGGTTAAATTTGTGAAATTAGCAAACTCTGATTTTCTGATTCTGAAAAAATTCCATCTACTAAGATTTATTTAGGTTTTTAAAATGAAAGAATTTGTAAAAAAACTAAAAGTGAAACCGTTTTATGAGATCATTTTGTGTGTTAGGTCAACATAGGTGATGCGCTTTTTTGTTGACTTTGAACCTCATAGTGATATAGAAAGAGTGAAGGATGACAGGTTTAATCTGGATATTTGTTGTCAAAAAGCCTAATATAAGCAAACAATCTCTAAATCTGGTTGTCATGTCCAAGTATACTTACATGCTTTTAACCAAGACCAGAACTGAGTATCTCTAAAAAGTGAACTTGTCAAGTGAAAAAACAGCTTTAAAAACAAGACTTTTTAAATAGTCTATTTAGCATAGGTATGGAGAATTGAAATCTGAAAAGTAACTAGTAACTAAAGCTGTCAGACAAATGTAGTGGGGTAAAAAGTACAATTTGTTTCTGAGATGGAGTAGATTAGATTGAGCAGCTAACCCTAAATGAAACAAGGGCATCACATGACTTTGCTTGAATATTTTTAATACTGTGTTCTCCCCAAAAAGTACAAATAAAAGCATCAACATACCGTGTATACATTACATGTTGAACTATCTCATTCCTCGTCCTCTAGGCCTCCTACGCTACAGTTACAGTTTGACCATCACAAATGCAGAGAGGTGAAAGAAGAGAAAGGGAGAGCGAGAAACAGCAAAGACAGAAAAAACATGCTTCTATTTCTTTTGTTGGTGCACTAAGACACAACTCATGTTGTAAATGTATTTACATTCAAACATACAATCAGTGCCAGACCAAACAAATTCAGTAAACTTTGTCTCTGGACCAGATCCATTAAGGGGTAACTGTATAGCTTACCTCCACAAATTCAAATTGTAGTGCTGAAAGTTGACAAGCCATGGAAACATTTTGCTACAACAGCATTTAAACATCAACATGGACACTTCAGTCCCTAATGAATTAGATAAATTACCCATGTTTGTTGTGGGGAGGCTAAACCAAGTGCTACATGTTAATAAATGGCTGCTACATAGTGTTCAGACAAGAGGTCCTTCAATATTAAACAAAATCACATGAATGACTCGTATAAAATGCAGTCATTACATTTTTGACATTCAGCGCATAGTGAGACACAGATGTCCACAGGACACATTGAAGGGTCATTACAATACCAGTTCATTGTTTAGAAATCATAGTCCATTCAAAGGTGAAATGTTAATTTTAAGAAGAAATTGGTAACTTTACGCTGTAGTTTGTAAACAGTAGTCTTTGTTGCATCCTTGTAGGCTGTATTTTTTGCAGCTGAAGTGACCTGATAAATCATCCAATGGCGCAGGTGAACTGTCATCCTAAACATTTGAAAACACAGTGACTTTCTGACTGGAAAATTCTTACAATTGATCATTATGCAAAGACATTCTCAACATCATCAATGTAGGTACAAAATAAGTGAGAATTGAGATACATTTCTCAAATCCTACGCTGCACTTGACATTCTTTTGTTTAAGAGCATTCAACCCTGTATACGCATCATCATACAAAAAAATCTTGAAGATCCATGAAAGATTCATGTTTTACTTTTTCACGACCATCAAAAGTGCTGGTATCGCAATTAAGGATCCACTTAAAAGCCTCTTACTGAAAAACTGGCAACCCAGAAACGTCCTCCTTTACATGCTGGTAAAAGGTTACTCAACCTGTAACTGAACAGAAACAGTGACCGTGGCCCCTCCCACCCCCCCCCCCATGCATCTACTTAACTTAAACAATATCATATCAGTCGCTAAACCTAAACCTGCTCTCATTCACCTTACTCACACGGCGGCGATTTTCCTCTGACATCACGCTCAGGGTGGGAAACTCAAATGCTGTGCTCCAGGTTGCGAGTCATTTTGAAGGAATCAGACAAATGGTTATAATTTCGCTGTTTCCCGATTGATTGGTGACTAAAAAGACAAGGGATGGTGAAAATATTGGGCCACATTTCAAGCTAACACGACATATTCGATAACCCCTGTTGCTGAATTATGACCAATTGACGCACATCTTAGACACATTTATTTAATATTTAATTTGATCAGTTGGGAAGCTGTGAAATAATAATGATTTCTCAGCTTCCCTGCATTTACATGACTTAAAACCTAAAACAGCATTACGACACTTGAGCTTCCCACCCTGAGCGTGATGTCAGATGAAAATGGCCACTGTATGAACATGGCGGATCAGCAATGTTACTGCCAACACAGACTTACCCTCATCCCTTCCTACTGACCTTGTTTATTTACAGCAGCTCATTTTCATGTATCGTCTGAACGGCTTTAGCTAAGTAAATAACTGAGATTACACTGTATAATACTTTAGGTTTCTATGTTGACTTGTTCAAAGCCAGATGTAAGATTTCTATAGGACCCTGAGGGTAAGTTTGTCAGTAGAGTACAGTAGAGGAGGCAGCTATGACATATTGTATGCTATAAAATAATTCTCATTTTTATATACCAAAAGTTGGTTTTATCTGTTGTATTTTATATAAGTTGAAAATCATTTCGGGAAAACATCTTGAGAGTGTATAATGTTCTGTAGAGAAGCTATACAAAAATTAAAATTGAAAGTATTTCTAATCTAAAATTTAGAAAATAATTCCCTGAACAATATATTCTTGCGCACTGAGAACTCAGTGTAGCTTGCAAAAGTTTGAACGTAACACTCGGAGGATAAAAAGTGTCATTCAGATAAACAAACCAGAAGCATCAGGAGAGGTTATGAAGAGGTTATCACAGGTAAACAGAGGGTTAACCTGTATTTTTTATAACCTACATAGCTTATAGAGACCCATATCATATCATAAAACAGTCCCCTTAACACCACCTATGTATGCGTCAAAAAAAAATCTGCACTATATCTCCTTTCTCCCGGGGTACATCACATATTCCACTTGTGTCCCGTACAGTAGGTGATATTTTCAAAGTTATACAAACACCATTCATCTCCTTCACATCTCAAGCTTAATAAATAGACAAATCACAGCAATAATAAGTTTCACATTAAGACTGGAAGACCTTCACAGTACATGCTTGCTTAAGTAGCAAAATACATGTAACAAATAAGTCACATTTTAAAGAAATTCACAACATTTAAAACAGATTCCTGTGTTGGGTTTCCCCCTTAGCTCCCTGGTAGCTGTTTGTTGGTATTGTTGTTGTGTTGTTGATGCTGTTGAGCTGAAGACACAACAGACTGCACATTCCCGCTGAGGTAAATACAAAATGGCAGACGTAGTTTTTGCAAGTTGACCTGAGGGATCCCGAAAGTGAAGAGTAGCTCATGTAGGAAGACCTGGCAAACGTTTGAACATTGAAGTCCTCTGAATTATGCAGCTAAAATGGCTGGGGTTCCAGGTAGGGTTGTCCCACACAAGTAAAACTATCAGCGTTGAACTAATTACAAAATGTTGAATACACCTTGAGGAAAAACAGCTTCGATTTACAAATCAATTCTTTATCTAAAGTCCCTTTATGAAATAAAACGTTGCTTTGTTCTCTGCTGGTGAGGCGGCAGGACGGAGTATAAGGCGCTTTGTTAGGGATTTTTTCCAAATGAAAAACAAAACAAAGGACATTTCTGCTGAAAGCTGATTCAGTTCATGACTCAGAATTGCAACTCATCTCTTGGAATAGAATTGACTGTGAGAAACTAATCCTAGTGAGAGAATATAGCTTATTTTATCAAGGACATGACCGTGTTTTTAACACACCAGAGTGTTGTGTTACGGTAAGGAGAGTGTGCTACTTTCCATCTGTACTGTTTCCGTCTGTGCGGGACTCAGGACTACCCATGCAGGGAGGTTTCACTACATGTTGACACTATCTGTGCCACTATCATACACTATTTACAGTCTATATTTCCAGTTCACATACAAGTTGGGCCATGATGGACCACCATGGGACATTAGTTCAGAACAAATATGTACATTAGGCAGTGGGAAGAAACATATCATTTTGAATTGTGCCACGAATTACACATATGATGTTTGTCGATTTAAAAGAGAAGCTTACAAGTCAAGAAAATCATTGTTTGTCGTAAAACTGATGAACTATAAGACAATGAAGATCCAGTAATTTCTAAAAAAAAAAAAAAAAAAGTTGAGATGTTGTGTAAAATATAAAAATGACTTATACTCAATTGAATACAGTACAAAGACAAGATATTTATTCATTTATTGTAAACTGATTAACATTACTGGACAGGGGCACGTTCACTGCTGTGTTACACCACTATTTCCTTTAACAACGCTCAGTATATGTTCTGAGGACACTGACTCGTCTAATGCTCAAGAGTCTCTGTTGTCGTATTTTGCTTCATAATGCAGCACATAGTTTCAGTCGGAACGTCTTTAAAAAAGGATGTCACCTGGATGGCAGCATATGTTGCTCCAAAACCTGTGTGTGCTTCTGTTGCCCCTGTTCCAACTTTTTTTGAAATATGTTGCAGGCATCAAATTCAAAATGAGTGCATATAAAAAAAAGAAAAGTTTATCAGTTTCAACATTAAATATACTGTGTTTGTACTGTATTCCATTGAATATAAGTCAGACAGTGTTTGTTCTGTTTCTATTTACATTTTACACAGTGTCTCAGTTTTTTTGGAACTGGGATTTGTAGCAAGACTACAGACCTAATGGTCGCACACATGACGTCATGACTTTCTCCCTCCAAGCTGAAGCTATGATGCCTGTGAATCTCTGAAATATCTTGCTTCTTCTTTTGCTTCCTGCCTGATCCGGTAATTAGACCAGGAGTTGCTGGATGCTACCACACATCGAGATGCTTTTGTCTTGTAAAATTTTCTTTTATATCGATCGTCGTATGTGGAATTTGTGACACAAATTGGAACAAAAACTTATTTACCTCGCCATTGACTACCATTTTTCAGAAGTAAGGTCCCATGGGGCACGCCGGAAGGGGAGGGACCTCGCCTCTCTGTTACAACATTTATCTGTGTTGTGTTTCACATGATAGACACCACCAGCTGTAGAAAGCTGTTGAGAAAGTTCAACCCTCTGTAATTTTAGTGCCTTGACACTGTCTGTCTCTTGTTTGTTCTCCAACATGTACTTCAACACCATTTACATTCAAAAAGGATACGGAGGAGAGAAGAGAACATGTGAGATGTGAACTTATCTCTGCAAAGAGCTGAGACAAGCGGCAGAGTTGCAGCGATTTGCTGACACTCTGTGTGTGGGCGTTGCCGGGCCAGGGGAGTAATTCTGATTACTTGCTGCTCTGTGAGTGGGTGTGGCGGGTCCAGGGGAGAGATTTTGATTGGTTGCGGCGGCGGCTCTGTGGGAGGGGGAGCAGTATTGAGCCTGCTGGGGACAGCCGTGGCAGTGAGTGGGGGAGTCACACCCAGCTACAGGTGAGGAGGAGAAAAACGGGGACGAGGGGACGGGGGAGGTGGAGAAGGAGCGGTGCAGCGGCGATGAGGCGGGGGACATGAGCGGGCTGGTCTGGAGACGCCAGAGAAGTTCCTCGTTGTTGCGACTTAGCCGCTTCTTCTCAGTGCTCTCTTTCTCGACGGACTCTTGGAGGTTGGCGTTCTCCTCTGACAGTTGTCTGCAGGGAGAACAGCACAAAGGAAGCTAACCTTAGCATAAAGCAGGAAATATGTGTTGTTAGATGCTATTGGCCAGAATTTCAACAGTGAGGAAACACATGGTAATGATAATGATTCATTGTGTCTTACCTGGACAGAGCGAGGTTCATTTGAATTTGAGCCTTCAGATCCTCATTCTGCTGCTGCAGAACCTGGACCCTCTCCTCAAGGAACACGTTCTTTTGGGCCTGCTCAAAGTAGAATACAACCACACCGCAATGTTTCATTCACTGAATATCATGACCATCATCCATGTCTGACGTGCACGTTTTGACCTATTGTTTGAAAGGCCAAACCTGCACCAAACGTGTCATGAGGTGCACCAAACTGCCTTTACACACCTACTCTGACCTTGTTTCAATTTTGGAGCATCAAGTGAGGACCAAACCGTTTTTTTCAGCAGCTGCAGTACCCCACATAAAACCAGGTAAAAAAAAAAAATGTTGCAGAGTCATAGCAGAGAGAGAGGGAGAAAGAGATGGAGAGGGAGTGAGCAAATAGGGACAGATGTGTTGATGTGATTTAGAAAACTTTTTTCATCATGAATCCTGTTTTTGCTGTACAGCTCTGTGATTTATTAGTGAAGTATGAACTAGACTGCAGACTGGAGCCTCTGTGACAGACAAGTTATTATAAACTATGATGAATTTTCAAGGCACTGTCTCTGTCTTCATTTCCTTGGTGTATATTAGTGTTCAAGTTTGCTGTTTGCTGTAGTGTGAAATGTTCTCAACCTGTAGTAAACTGTTGTTCACAGTTATCCTGGCTGCCTAGAGAACAGAAAACATGAATACTGAGCACAATTTAGTCATTATATAGACTGATTTGAAAAAAGGTTAGATTTTTTTTCCCTCAGGGCTAACAAGTCATGCACCAATAGCCCTTAACCTTGACTTGCTAAAACAAGTTGTTGTTGAAGTTGCTGCGTCTGCATCTGTAATTTTCAACCTGCATGATTTTCATACTACGTTTAATTTTTTTGTTGATCACCTAAAATTTTTTGTGTCCGATTGGTTCAAACAAAATGGATCTGGAGAATTAATTGTTGACTTGAATGAACAACGTTAATGTTAAATGAGAGAAATTAAGGGATTCATGGCACACTTTTTAATTAACATGCTTTAGTCTTTGAGCTTGACAGAAGGTATCAAGTACTTTTAAAAGAAGTTTTCTGGGCTTCTGTGCTTTTATAAGACCTACAAAGGTGCCCCTTTATCAAGTACTTTCAAGTCAAAAGGCTCAAGTCCAAGTGAAGTCATGAGTGTCAAACTTCAAGTTGAGTTGTAAGTCTTGTTTGACCACACCTCTGGTATCCAAACCAGTGTGCGTGTGTGTGTGTGTGTGTGTGTGTGTGTGTGTTTGTGATTGGGGGGGGGGTTGAGATAGCTTATTTGAGCCTACCACTTTCTCCAGATCTGAGATCTTCTTCTCTTGCTGGTGGATCTGCTGGTTCTTCATTTCCACAACCTCCTTCAAGCTCTTCAGATCCTGCTCAATGTGCTGGTACGGAGCCAGAGCATCCTGTTACAGACACATATACACAATTATAAAAAGACAAGGACATAAGAAAAGACACGTAGAGTGATGATGATGGGGTTCAGAATGATTAGATTCAATACTACAATATTTCCAATGACTCATAGTTATTATTTGTTAAGGAGATGTGGCTGTGAATAAACTCACAACAATCTGTTCATCTGTACTCCTCCTCAAAGCCTCCTCGAAGCGTTTGGCTTTGTCTCTCAGAGTCTGGTTTTGAAATGTGAGAGTATCCACTTGATCCTGCACAAGCATCCATACAAACACAATAACATACATCACATCAGTACATAAACCAAGAAAATAAACCATTCATTCACTTTTTAAGGGAACCATACCTGTAGAGAAAGCCTGAGTTTCTCAAAGTCCTCCTCTAGAAGCATTTTCTGTTGCTCGTGAGCTTTCCTCAAGTCTACACACAGATTCACAAGCACAATAATAAAAAAAGAGTTGATGTTGTTTCTAGCAGTGCTGATGTAATATTGTGTTTTTTAAAATGAGGTCAAAAATCATACCTCTCATGGTACGGGCATGCTCCTCATGCAGTGTTGCCATAGTGATGTTATGCATGTCTCTGAGCTCCTGAATGGCTGCCTGGTGGTTGACTGTCATCTCCTCCACCTAACACACGCACGCACGCACCCACCCACACACACACACACACACACACACACACACACACACACACACACACACACAATGTCCTTTAAAGACTGACCAGATTTCACGTGAAAGATCAGATCTCCCATGATGCACTTCTCTCACCTGCTCCTGTTGCTGAGTCCTGACCTCCTCCATCTCTGACCGATGCTCTGCCTTCAGGTGTTCTGCCTCTGCTGAGTGACACTTCCTAAGCCCCTCCTCCACTGCAGCCAGCTCCGCCTCCTGCTGCAGCTGCAGCTCCTGCAGCTCTCTTTCAAACGCCACCTCCAGTGCTGTCTTTTCCCGATGGAGTCTCTCCCAGCGTGCTGTGTTGGATGCTGTGTATGTAGTAGAGTGTATCTTATAATGCTGTCATATTAAAGTGTGCAGAATACTCAAAGTTTTACTGTACATTAATGACTATAATTTACTTTTATTATAGCTGTATATAATTTAAAAACAAAAGGTGCTCCTTCAGTCTTTTGAATTCTTTTAGCAAATCAATAAACAACACAAACAGGCCTTTTCAAGAGGACATTTTTTGTCATTTTCATAGAAAGAAAAGCACAGGTCTAAATAATAAAATAATAACGACTGAATTATAACAGGGCCTTTGTTAATGTCATTAGTAACACCTATGCTTTTCCTACTATGACTAGTTAAAATGTCTGCTGTGAAAAAGTCCTATCTCTTACCTTATTTGATCAGTTAGATGCTTAATTTGATTGGTCAAATGTTGGTTCTCACTCACCCATTTCCTCTCTGATCTTTTGCATTTCCACGGTCAATTTCCTTTGATTTTCTTCTGTAGTTTTATTCTGAAAATTGGAAATAAACAACAATCTTGACATAATGCAGGTTCCAAGTACCATTTGTGGCCTACAATCAGTCCTGGAGTATGTACAGACATTAGCAGCGCAACAGCTGGTTAACTGCTGTAAAATGGAACAAGACTATAGAACCTCAGGTACAGCCGTGGTGTACTAATGGCGCTGTGAGGTTTATGCTTAGGCACAGTGGTGCTTCTAGCTGAATGCTAATGTTAGCATGCTAACATTGTAACAATGACAACAATGCTATCATGTTTAGTAGGCCTAGGCAATGTTTTCCATGTCCATCACTGTAGTTGCCAGGATGCTAACATTTGCTAATTAGCACCAAGTGCAGCTGAGGCTGATGGGAATATATTTGTTTAGCAGTTTGTGGGTCATTAACCAATGACAATTAGACAATACCTTTAGAGCCACATGTTAGCATGACTAAAATCAGACCAAGAATATCTTCCTTATTGCCTTCTGTAAAATGTTTTTATGTTGCTTTTACTGTTTGTGCTTATGTGCCCTTTTTGTATTCTTAAAAGTTTTTTATGTGCCATCAGTTTGCTTTTGTCTGTGCTTATTTTTTGTACATTACCTTTTAACATTTTTCATAGCCAGACTGCAGATTAAAATTAGCCCCTACAACTAAATCTGGTACATTTACATGATAGACTTAAGTGCTCATGTCAATTAATGTGTATTGTCCCTGAAAAACACACATAACACAGACACCCTAGATACCATCTGGATAAACAAAACTTTTGCTTTAAAAAAAAAAAATCTTGCTCAATGATTTCTTGGATGAATATTTATCTCTTACACTATCATAAAAGCTAAGCCTAAGCTTTAAAAGAGAAAATAAGATGAGATAAGAAATCAGAGGATTATGATTTTTGGAGATTAACTAAATAGACAAGATCCTGACATGCTAGTCAAAAACTGAATTTAACCTCTATGAGCTGCTGGGGAAAACACTACTGTAGATGTGGCTTATTTAAACAATGAATATTCACATCTCAAAGGACACACATGCATGCTCTACTGTACACTGTAGCTGTTGTGTCTGACTCGCCTGCAGAGGGAGCTCAAACCTACTCGAATAGGCCCACTCCTGTCTTCCATGTCTGTATTGTCGCCAGTGATTGTGGCACTCAGACAGTGACCATAAAGAAGTCAGACAGTCCTGTCAGTCGGCAGCCTGACAGCAGTATTACAGCGTTAGCACCTCAGAGGCTAAATCATTCCATCAGACACCATCGGAGAGCTGGATGAAACCAGCTCAGTGACACACTGAACTCTGGAGGACCCTTCCCACAGTCGCAATCACTCTTGCTCACGGTGCTGCTCATGGACCATGCTGTGAATCTCACCTCATGGCGTTAAATACTGTATGTGGTCTTGAGTTCATGTCTGTGTGATCGTATGTTTTTCTACAGTCCAGGCTTTGAGTAAAGTGACAGGTTAAGGCTCTCTCATCTCTCTACTGTACATAAGACATGATCAAACTAATCTTTAGACCATCTCCTGTTAAGCAGAGGTGAGGCTGTAGCATGATGATGATAATGATAATACTATAACTCTGTATTTGAGGTGCACAGAGACGTCAGTATTTGTATATCTTAAATCAGAAAAAATGTATTTTATAACCTAATATTCATTGGCGATGCCATAGCCATGCATTCAAAGCATCAAATTGATTTAATATTACCATATAATGGTATTTTAACTAACTAAACTAAATTTTATGATCAGAACTCCACACCGACCTCCCCCATGACTGGGGACACTGAGCAATAGGAAACTGAAAAAAAGTTTCATAAATAGAATGATTCTGTTTTGCATTGAAGATAGGAACTATTAACAGTATAGATACAAAAAATATCCTTCAGTTAAAGGGAATAATCTCAAATTACAATGATGCTTAATGCAGTTTACAATACTAAATAAATAATTTAATTTTATAATATATTATTATATAATACAAAACATTAAGTATGCATGTAACAATGTGCTTAGAACTCGTACGAGTACAGAATTTTGCAACAAGCATAATCGGACAGAAAAAAAAAATCTCTAATTATTTGTGCTTTCCTGAATAATGTATTTAGATTTGTGTGCTTCTGTATATTGTAGGGTATCATTATTATCGTGGAAGACAGTATTAATTTTACTGAGTGTTTGTTTGTAGGTATTATTCAAGCCAGCTACCTTGAGGCAGTAATGCTGAGTGGTGATAATGAAGGCTTCCAGACCCAGAGAAGTCTTCCTCAGTTCTTCTCTCAGAGCTCTCAGCTGCCTCTCCTGCTGCTCACAGCGTCCCTGCAGCCTCTGAACCTGAGTGACAAAGAATGAAACAGAATTAAAAAAAAAGAGAATAGAAGTGTGCAAACTCCAAGCAGTACTGCAGACTTTCCCAACAACTCACCTCCTCCCTTTGCTCTTCTTTTTCTCTTTCCACTGCTTGTCTTTCCTTCTCTTTCTGTTGAGCCTCCTCTTTCTCTCTCTGCAGGCTCTCCTGCTGTTCCTGCTGCAGCCTCAGGGGGGCCACGCGGCGAGGGGACCCCGGGGGAGCTGACCCTCGCACTGCTGCTGCTGGCCGCTGCCCAGACTGGACTGCAGGGAGAGAAAAAACAAATATAGAGAATTAAATCAGGTTAGAAATGAGTCCACATAAATATATATTTAATTATTAATTATTTAATCAGTAAGTCATGTTGAGATTAGATCTCATTTACAACTGGGAGTACAGAATAAAAAATATAATAAAATAATAGAACATTAATAAAAATTGAATAACATAAACATATAATCATAAAATAAAAATAGCAAAGCTCAATATACATTCACCTAGATCACAACATGAGAAATTACTGATAATGCAAATGACACAAAACAAGCATATAAATTGAGCAAAATATCTAAAGGCTCTCTTTCTGGATTAATATTTCCTGTGGGCACAGTCCTGAGAAAAGATATTACAAGTAAAATCACTGAGGCAGAATAGAGAGGAAAATAAGGCAGTACGTTTTGGTGTGGTCCTTTATAGATAAATTGATAGATAGCGGATTTCCCCTGACAGAAAGGCAGAGCCAACCCACCTTTTGATGCAAAACGCAGTGATGGGTGCCATATGGCTCGTCGGTAATAAACCAGAGCTGAGTTATAGACAGCATCTAGATATTTAATACATTATAGGGCAAATTTTAAAATCTAAAATTTATTTTAAATACAGATAAAACGAGGTTACGGTGTTCTCTAGGGAAATCAACAATAGTCCTCAGATCTGCACTTTAGATGGTAAATTGATTGAGAAAATTCCTCATTACAAACTGGACTGATGATAAATCTGCTTTAAAAACACATACAGGCATTTAGGTTGCAAATAAAAAATGCTACTTGTTGTTTTTGTACATGAACAGGTCCTGTCCCAAACTGTTTTAAACAGTATCATCTGCTTAAAAATGTAAATTACATGAATTAAGGGACATGTCAATGTTATTAATGTAAATGGTAAATAAAAGTGGACTTAAAATGGGATCGTGTGGAACGCCCTTAGTCACTGGAAGAAATTCAGATTTAATATTGGCCACTTTTGTACATTGCTTTCTTTCATGAGCATGTGTTCTTTCCATGAAAAACACCGTAAAAATATATGGTATGGAAAATTATATACCATCTCCCATACGTCATGAATTAGTCATGTACAAATTCTTACAACTAAGTAGGATGCATCTATCTATATAATGAAATTGATGAGTATTAAATCAGAGGAGATTTGACCTGACCTATTGCTAATGACTGTGTTCACATGATAAATGATAGTAAGGTAATTGAATCTTTTCTACAGAGGAAGCCTTGGGGTAATTCCCAGTCTGGTGTTCCTCCTAATCTCATGACGAATGTGATCGGTATCAAGGAATGATTGAGCTGCAGCATGCAATAATGTATATATACGATAAACTTATATGAGTGCATTACTTGTGTGGTGTTTTAAGTCAAGGCTCAGCTAATGATGAAGGTAATTTAAAGGCCAGACAAACATGTGACCAACATTTTTCCTTGAGGGGGAGACACAAGCATTAAGCTGCAGTTGACACACAGGCAGCCAGATTAACCTTTGTGTGAACACACACACCGGCCTGCGGAGATTCACAGCAGCAAAACACAGCATTACTCGGATATATAAAATGTACCTTCCGTATTTTCACACAGACCGAATGTCCACACGATATATGGAGTCACTGCAGCTCCATGTCACCTGCCTTAACCGTATCATTCAGGCCTACTGAAGCATGAGGAGCCATCTCCATGACAACGTGAGGCTGGGCTCGGGGTGCAGGGTCCCAGGTAATGAGTGAAAGATCGGTTAGAGGGTGGGGGAGGCGGGCGGAGGGATAAAATAAGGGGAGTGCTGTGGGCCACGGGTAAATGAGGGAAGCGAGACAAAGAATTCAGTAAGAATGGGGGGAAGGTACCTGAAGGTGCTAAATGATAGCAGGCATTTAAGGCCAATATAGAGAAAAGATACACGTGTGTGTGGGGGGCGGATCTCTGTAATAACTCAACAAAAAAAAGGCTAAAACAAGATGGAGGTGTATTTCCGTGGCATCTAATAACCCAGGCTTTGCTTCTAGAAATGTGCAAATATCAGCAAATGTTTCAATATTACATCTTCATCAGTGCCTTTGCCTCGAAGGCACATTAGGATTCGTGGTCTTTGAAACAGACTAGAAGTCTTATGTAAATTATGTCTCCCTCTTTCACAGGCACACACACACTCTGTACTTGTGTAGGTTCTACCTGAGAGGTTAGGGAGAGTTGAGTGAATACCAAATGAGCTCATGTGGCTGAGAGTGAAGGCAGCATGCAGATGATAGCAGACAGCAGGGTTGATGGAGGTGGAATAATGATGCAGGAAACAATGAGAAAAGGTAATGGCAGACATCGTGGGGTGCAGACATAAGCACAGATGTGCACAAATACATCAAAAGTATCTTGTTATAAATTACAAATACTTATTCATCGAAAGTATGAAAATAAAATACAAAATGCTAGTATGGAAAGTGTGTTTCATTAAAAATATGGGGTAAATTGTAATTTGCAGATACAAAAATACATTCTATAGAAAATGATATTATCACATTTGAGACATTTTTTTCCCTGTTTTTTAAAACTTGGGGACAGAAACGTGTCCTATTTGAGAATAAAATGACATATTCAATATGTATTTTAAGTATTTCAAACACACAAATACAAGCTCTTAAAGTATTCTGTTACTAACTGAATCATATTTTTGTTTTGTCTATCAAAATACAAATGATAAAATACTCAAAAGTCATTAAATCAATTTTTCAAATTTGTTCAATACTGCTCATTTCTGGACACTAGTGTGTATGTGTGTTTCTGTGGTTAAAGGTGGAGAGGCCTGGTTATTCATAAGGCAAATTTCATTTTATCTCAGCACACTGACATTTTTCTGGCACAGAAACAGTCCAGGACTTCATCGACTTGGAGCAACAAACTGACAATATCTGTAAATCTCAGTAAACAACAGAAAAGCTACAGTGCTGAGAATCAGAGAGAAGAAAAAAGTGTTCTTATTTAGCGAATGTGTGGGAGGAGAAAAGGTCCAGCAAGAGATGCAGCAAAGAAGAAGGGTGAGCAGTAACAGCAGCACTTTTAGGAAAAATAGTGAAGTGAGCAGAGAGAGAGGTGTAGCCCGAGGAGATGTGTGTCAACTCTGCTAAGAAAGATGGGGAGGCCCTCTGCAATCCTGTTAGAAAATTATTTTACCACTGCTGAGCTGAGAGGAAGAAATGTCCAGACTGCATGGATCAAATCATAACATAGAACAAAGTACTAAGCATTAATCTCCATTTGAAGCTGTGTTTGACCACCACCGGAAATCTGAAATGGATGGAATCTGTTTTTCTGGGTGTGAGTGGATTAAGAAGAGGTCACACATAGGGACTAGTTTTGCAAAACGTTTGGGAAGGTTGATGATGAGGTGGCTTGGACAAGTCTCATCCAGCTGATGAAAAACTTGAAG